>NC_092154.1:13656209-14334542 GCF_045791955.1 Oncorhynchus clarkii lewisi
TCTCTTTTGAAGAACATATCAAGACCATTTCAAGGACAGCTTTTTTCCATCTACGTAACATTGCAAAAATCAGAAACTTTCTGTCCAAAAATGATGCAGAAAAATTAATCCATGCTTTTGTCACTTCCAGGTTAGACTACTGCAATGCTCTACTTTCTGGCTACCCGGATAAAGCACTAAATAAACTTCAGTTAGTGCTAAATACGGCTGCTAGAATCCTGACTAGAACCAAAAAATTTGATCATATTACTCCAGTGCTAGCCTCTACACTGGCTTCCTGTCAAAGCAAGGGCTGATTTCAAGGTTTTACTGCTAACCTACAAAGCATTACATGGGCTTGCTCCTACCTATTTCTCTGATTTGGTCCTGCCGTACATACACGTACGCTACGGTCACAAGACGCAGGCCTCCCAATTGTCCCTAGAATTTTTAAGCAAACAGCTGGAGGCAGGGCTTTCTCCTATAGAGCTCCATTTTTATGGAACGGTCTGCCTACCCATGTCAGAGACGCAAACTCGGTCTCAACCTTTAAGTCTCTACTGAAGACTCATCTCTTCAGTGGGTCATATGATTGAGTGTAGTCTGGCCCAGGAGTGTGAAGGTGAACGGAAAGGCTCTGGAGCAACGAACCGCCCTTGCTGTCTCTGCCTGGCCGGTTCCCCTCTTTCCACTGGGATTCTCTGCCTCTAACCCTATTACAGGGGCTGAGTCACTGGCTTTACTGGGGCTCTCTCATGCCGTCCCTGGAGGGGGTGCGTCACCTGAGTGGGTTGAGTCACTGATGTGGTCATCCTGTCTGGGTTGGCGCCCCCCCCCCCCCCCCCCCCCCCCCCCCTTGGGTTGTGCCGTGGCGGAGGTCTTTGTGGGCTATACTCAGCCTTGTCTCAGGATGGTAAGTTGGTGGTTGAAGATATCCCTCTAGTGGTGTGGGGGCTGTGCTTTGGCAAAGTGGGTGGGGTTATATCCTTCCTGTTTGGCCCTGTCTGGGGGTGTCCTCGGAGTGGGCCACAGTGTCTCCTGACCCCTCCTGTCTCAGCCTCCAGTATTTTTGCTGCAGTAGTTTATGTGTCGGGGGGCTAGGGTCAGTTTGTTATATCTGGAGTACTTCTCCTGTCCTATTCGGTGTCCTGTGTGAATCTAAGTGTGCGTTCTCTAATTCTCTCCTTCTCTCTTTCTCTCTCTCGGAGGACCTGAGCCCTAGGACCATGCCCCAGGACTACCTGACATGTTGACTCCTTGCTGTCCCCAGTCCACCTGGCTGTGCTGCTGCTCCAGTTTCAACTGTTCTGCCTTATTATTATTCGACCATGCTGGTCATTTATGAACATTTGAACATCTTGGCCATGTTCTGTTATAATCTCCACCCGGCACAGCCAGAAGAGGACTGGCCATCCCACATATGCTCTCTCTAATTCTCTCTTTCTTTCTCTCTCTCGGAGGACCTGAGCCCTAGGACCATGCCCCAGGAATACCTGACATGATGACTCCTTGCTGTCCCCAGTCCACCTGACTGTGCTGCTGCTCCAGTTTCAACTATTCTGCCTTATTATTATTCGACCATGCTGGTCATCAATGAACATTTGAACATCTTGACCATGTTTTGTTATAATCTCCACCCGGCACAGCCAGAAGAGGACTGGCCACCCCACATAGCCTGGTTCCTCTCTAGGTTTCTTCCTAGGTTTTGGCCTTTCTAGGGAGTTTTTCCTAGCCACCGTGCTTCTACACCTGCATTGCTTGCTGTTTGGGGTTTTAGGTTGGGTTTCTGTACAGCACTTTGAGATATCAGCTGATGTACGAAGGGCTATATAAATACATTTGATTTGATATACGGTCTGATATACCACGGCTGTCAGCCAATCAGCATTCCGGGCTCGAACCATCCAGTTTATGATTAGAGTTGACGATCTAGCTAATGTGTTTTGCGTTTCCACTTCCTCATGTGGTGAATTAGCACTAATTGGCTTTAGGCCTATATATAATATTAGCGCACATAAAGATTAAGGCAAATTCATCTCTCCTGAACAAAAACATCTGAAAATTCAGGAGCCCTATTTTGACCATAAAATATAAAAGCATCCTAATTGTCAACCCAACAACTTATTTTTCTAATACCATCCTTAAAGCATTGTGAATGACTTTAAAAGATTACTCAAATGTATTCTATTGTGTGACACTGCACGAAAACATAATTTTTGGTACCACCAACTAAAAAAAAGTGTGGGAACAATGTTAGACTAGAGCCCTGTTCATTATAGACCATCTAACCGTTGTTCACATCAATGTTCAGTTCTGTTGGAGAAAACCAATCCGCCTTATTGGGTAGATGAGTTATCGGGTAATTGTGGCAATGCTTAATTTACATCATATTTATTTGAAATCTTAAACATTCATTATACAATTCAACATTAAGAGATTTGGTTTAGCTTTCAAGACTCAACAACTCTCATCCCATACTGTACATACTGGGACACATTCGTAAAAGTTTGAATTTAATGGAAGAAAAAAAAATGCTTCTGAAACAATCCAGTCCAACAACGTCATCACGGTCTCTCGAGATCTAAGTATCCACATGATATTATCACAGAGACTTACAGGAACACAACATTGATCTTGTAATGTAGTTACCACCAATGACTTAAAGGGGAATGGAAACACATCAGGAAGTAAAGCTAAGCAATGATATGTATTCAATCCACTAATGCTAAACATGTTATTTACAGTGAGCTGGCGTTCTTAAACCTTCCCCTTTAAGGACAGGCAATAACACTTGAAGGCTTGTAATTTAAAGCACTAGCCAAATGTACTGGAGCAAGGGTTCCCCATTCAAGTCCCTCGGTGCTGCCAGGGTGATACCTCTCACCAGTCGACACAAGTTGACATTCCAGGTGGTCTTTCTCTCCAGCCAACCTGTGTGTCTTAGAAGATCGCTATATCGTGTTAATATACTTTCTTGAGACATTACACACTTCTCTCGGCGTTGTGAGATATATCATTTGTGCAGCGTGACTGCAGAACATATCACCATTGCATTTCATTTGTTTTCTATGCTAGAATGAGAGTAATGGCAATGTCTTGAGAGAGAGAGAACATGGGGAATTGGCTGAGGTAGAGGAAGGCGATGTTGGTAGAAGCATGGCTGAGGGTAGACCAGAGAGCAGGACTCCCCTGATGGCTGGGTGATCTAAGCGATGTTGGTAGAAGCATGGCTGAGGGTAGACCAGAGAGCAGGACTCCTCTGATGGCTGGGTGATCTAAGCGATGTTGGTAGAAGCATGGCTGAGGGTAGACCAGAGAGCAGGACTCCTCTGATGGCTGGGTGATCTAAGCGATGTTGGTAGAAGCATGGCTGAGGGTAGACCAGAGAGCAGGACTCTGATGGCTGGGTGATCTAAGCATACATGGTCAACTGGAGCCACTGTAACAAGAGATGAAAAACAAACAGATTAAGACGAGATGAAAGAAAGCAGAAGAGGACAGGTGTTAATGGAGTGAATTCCTCTTTGTATGGACGTGACGTGACCTTTTTACCTCGAGGACGTTGAGCTTGATTGTGCCGTCTCCGTTTTTGTCAAAGGCATGGAACGTCCCTGCAAAGAGACCTCATACAGATCAAACAGTAGCTCTATCAATGGAGGCTGCTGAGGGGAGGACGGCTCATAATAATGGCCGGAATGGAGCAAATGGAATGGCATAAACACATGGAAACCATGTATTTGATACCGTTCCACCAATAGCTCTCTGGTCAATATCACAAGTCCTTCCTCTGCAATTAAGTTGCCACCAACCTCCTGTGACCGCCACCTATCTTTCTCTGTTATCTCTGACTCTTGTTCAATGAGATGAATGCCTGTTGATGTTTCTGGTGGAATTTACATTTATCAAACCAGTGTGAACTAACTGAATATTCCCTCTAGCCTGACGAAACAGGAAATGGTGTCAAAGTCCAGTGTGTACTTACTGAACATGCCTTCTAGCCTGACGAAGCAGCAGATGAAGCTGTCAAAGTCGATGTTGAGGTGCTCATCAGCGTAGCGCATCGTGATGATGTCATACAGCTGGTTGTTTAAGCGGAACCCTAAATGGAATGGGGGGGGGAAGTGGAATGGATACAAGATGAAGGATTTGCTGTAACCACAGTGGAAGATATTTTGTCATGTGCACAAGTACAGTAAAATGCCTTGCATGCTCTTTCCCAACAATACAATAAATCAATACACTGTATGTAGTACTCAAAAAAATACAAAAGTCAAGAAGAACTGTGATGGAAAATTGTGTGAAGAGACAGCCTTAAATGTTATTTTTGTCTTCAGTGTCATACTTAATCCTTGGTCCTGCCTGTGCTTAGTAAAGATATGTGGCAGAATGCCCTAAATATGTTCTATAAGTTAAAAGAGGAGACAGTCCCAAACACATGCAGGAACCAACCCTATGAACCATGCAAATATAACTTGTCTGTGTTAGCAGTATATAAGACAACTAACGGGACTGCCCCAGCAGAGCTCCTGACAGATGTGTACTGTGGTGCATCAAGTTTGCTGGAACCTCTCCAGTTAAATCAATCATCCTTTATTGTCAGTTAAGTTTGACTTTGAATGTCCCTGTGTAGAAGTTCCACGACATAACAAAAATACACAAGAATAGAAAGATCAAGAGAAAGTAAGCTATATACAGGGTCAAAGTTCCAGGGTCAGTGCCAGTACCATATTTACAATGCAGGGATACTTTTGGTCATGTAGTGTATGGGCATAAAAATGTAAAAAATCATGGACAGACAATTTTTACGCGCCAGGCTCCGTTCTGTGAGCTTGTGTGGCCTACCATGTTGCGGCATTGTTGCTCCTAGATGTTTCCGCTTCACAATAACAGCACTTACAGTTGACCGGGGCAGCTTTAGCAGGGCAGAAATTTCACAAACGGACTTGTTGGAAAGGTGGCATCCTATGACAGTACCACGTTGAACATCACGGAGATCTTCAGTAAGGTTTGAATGTAAATAAGAGTCCTTACAGTTTGAATTTAGTGGGGATTGAGATTCTACTACCAACGTTTGTCTATGAAGATTGCATGGTTGTGTGCTCAATTTTATGAACCTGTCAGCAATGAGTGTGGCTAAAAAGAATCCAGAATCCACTCATTTGAAGGGGTGTCCACATACTGCTATATAGTGTATGTATACGGGTAAGGTGACATCAGGATATCGACTCAGCAAAAAAAGAAACGTCCTCTCACTGTCAACTGCTTTTATTTTCAGCAAACTTAACATGTGTAAATATTTGTATGAACATAACAAGATTCAACAACTGAGACATAAACTGAACAAGTTCCACAGACATGTGACTAACTGGTGAGGACCTGCCTTACAACAGACCTACAAGCCCTCAGTCAGGCCCCGCTCAGCCTATTACGGACAGTCTGAGCACTGATGGAGGGACAGTGCGTTCCTGGTGTAACTCGGGCAGTTGTTGTTACCATCCTGTACCTGTCCCGCAGGTGTGATGTTCGGATGTACCGATCCTGTGCAGGTGTTGTTACACGTGGTCTGCCACTGTGAGGACGATCAGCTGTCTCCCTGTAGCGCTGTCTTAGGCGTCTCACAGTACGGACATTGCAATTTATGCCCTGGTCACATCTGCAGTCCTCATGCCTCCTTGCAGCATGCCTAAATCATGTTCACGCAGATGAGCAGGGACCCTGGGCAACTTTCTTTTGGTGTTTTTTAGAGTCAGTAGAAAGGCCTCTTTAGTGTCCTAATTTTTCATAACTGTGACCTTAATTGCCTACCGTCTGTAAGCTGTTAGTGTCTTAACAACCGTTCCACAGGTGCATGTTCATTAATTGTTTATGGTTAATTGACCAAGCATGGGAAACAGTGTTTAAACCCTTGACAATGAAGATCTGTGAAGTTATTTGGATTTTTACGAATTATCTTTGAATGACAGGGTCCTGAAAAAGGGACGTTTCTTTTTTTGCTGAGTTTATGATCAACAGAGTAGCAGCAGCGTATATGAAGATTGTGTGTGTATGTGTAGCGTCTGTATGAATGTGTGCTGGAGTGTCCGTGTGAGTGAGTGTGTAGCATGTGCATAGAGACAGTGCAAACGTAAATAGAAGGGTCATTGCAGATAGTCCATGTAGCCATTTTATTAGCTATTTAGCAGTCTTATTGCTTGGGGATAGAAGCTGTTCAGGAGCCTGTTGGTGTCAGACTTGAATCACCAGTAGTGGTTGCCGTTCTGAAGCAGAGAGAACAGTCTATTTGGGTGGCTGGAGTCCGAGCCTTCCTTTCACACCGCCTGATATAGAGGTCCTGGATGGCAGAGAGCTCAGCCCCAATGATGTACTGGGCTGTCTGCACAAGCCTCTGTAGCACCATGTAATCGAGGGCGGTACAGTTTCCGTACTAAGCCGTGATGCAGCCAGTCAAGATGCTTTCAATGGTGCAGCTGTAGAACCTTTGGAGGATTTGGGGGCCAATGCCCAATCCTTTCAACCTGACTGTTTGTGTGTGTGGTTCATAATACCCTTTTTACACTAGTACTGAGCCAAGACAAGCTTCACTGGCCTGGTTAAACATCCACTATAGCTGTTGGATTGGAACCATGCTGGAAAGGAAAATGTGAAAAGAAAATATCTAAGCCAACACTGTGTGCCATGGTTCGGGCCAGCACTCTAGTGTGAAAGGAGTAATCAACTCATGGCTCTCTGGGAAGACTTAAGTCCATTCACCTGGAGGCACGTTCAGCAAGACAAAACATTTTGGAACGTTCAGATACAAATATGTAGAACAAACACGCGTCTGACAAGTAGAATAATAAATCACGTCGACTCGATTCATGGTATTGCTATCTGTAACGTTAGAAAACGTTTGGCAACTGAACGTGGCCCTGCTGGGACTAAACGGCTGAACAAGTTTGTCCATGGAACTCACCTGCGTCATTGACTGCGTTCCTCATCTCAAAGCTGCTGATGGTGCTGGATTTGTCCTTGTCATACTTCTTGAAGATCAGCTGCACACAGTGAACACATAACGGTCAATCTCAATGAATTTCAATATTGGTCTGAAAATGATCTGTTGATGATCGCTGTGAATCCATCTCTCTCAAACTCTAGGTGGCATTCTGCCTACAGCTATTACCTTCGCCCACAACTACCTCATGTGAACTACAATCCCCACGCTGTGTTTTAATGTTTAATAAGCATTGCTTACGATATGGTTTTCAAAACATATGACCCTTATCTTATCTTTCATCAGCAAGAAAGAATCCTTCAAATAAAAAAGATGCACTTCCCGTAGCAGTTACAGATCCATACAGGTATAGAGCCTTCATCCTACTAAACTACACTGTAGCAGTTACAGATCCATACAGCTATAGAGCCTTCATCCTACTAAACTACACTGTAGCAGTTACAGATCCATACAGCTATAGAGCCTTCATCCTACTAAACTACACTGTAGCAGTTACAGATCCATACAGGTATAGAGCCTCCATCCTACTAAACTACACTGTAGCAGTTACAGATCCATACAGCTATAGAGCCTCCATCCTACTAAACTACACTGTAGCAGTTACAGATCCATACAGGTATAGAGCCTTCATCCTACTAAACTACACTGTAGCAGTTACAGATCCATACAGCTATAGAGCCTTCATCCTACTAAACTACACTGTAGCAGTTACAGATCCATACAGCTAGAGCCTTCATCCTACTAAACTACACTGTAGCAGTTACAGATCCATACAGCTATAGAACCTTCATCCTACTAAACTACACTGTAGCAGTTACAGATCCATACAGGTATAGAGCCTTCATCCTACTAAACTACACTGTAGCAGTTACAGATCCATACAGCTATAGAGCCTTCATCCTACTAAACTACACTGTAGCAGTTACAGATCCATACAGCTATAGAGCCTTCATCCTACTAAACTACACTGTTGCAGTTACAGATCCATACAGCTATAGAGCCTCCATCCTACTAAACTACACTGTAGCAGTTACAGATCCATACAGCTAGAGCCTCCATCCTACTAAACTACACTGTAGCAGTTACAGATCCATACAGCTAGAGCCTTCATCCTACTAAACTACACTGTAGCAGTTACAGATCCATACAGCTATAGAGCCTTCATCCTACTAAACTACACTGTAGCAGTTACAGATCCATACAGGTATAGAGCCTTCATCCTACTAAACTACACTGTAGCAGTTACAGATCCATACAGGTATAGAGCCTTCATCCTACTAAACTACACTGTAGCAGTTACAGATCCATACAGCTATAGAGCCTTCATCCTACTAAACTACACTGTAGCAGTTACAGATCCATACAGCTATAGAGCCTTCATCCTACTAAACTACACTGTAGCAGTTACAGATCCATACAGCTATAGAGCCTTCATCCTACTAAACTACACTGTAGCATTTACAGATCCATACAGCTATAGAGCCTTCATCCTACTAAACTACACTGTTGCAGTTACAGATCCATACAGCGATAGAGCATCCATCCTACTAAACTACACTGTAGCAGTTACAGATCCATACAGCTAGAGCCTCCATCCTACTAAACTACACTGTAGCAGTTACAGATCCACACAGCTAGAGCCTTCATCCTACTAAACTACACTGTAGCAGTTACAGATCCATACAGGTATAGAGCCTTCATCCTACTAAACTACACTGTAGCAGTTACAGATCCATACAGCTATAGAGCCTTCATCCTACTAAACTACACTGTAGCAGTTACAGATCCATACAGGTATAGAGCCTTCATCCTACTAAACTACACTGTAGCAGTTACAGATCCATACAGCTATAGAGCCTTCATCCTACTAAACTACACTGTAGCAGTTACAGATCCATGCAGCTATAGAGCCTCCATCCTACTAAACTACACTGTAGCGGTTACAGATCCATACAGCTATAGAGCCTCCATCCTACTAAACTACACTGTAGCGGTTACAGATCCATACAGCTATAGAGCCTCCATCCTACTAAACTACACTGTAGCAGTTACAGATCCATACAGCTATAGAGCCTCCATCCTACTAAACTACACTGTAGCAGTTACAGATCCATACAGCTATAGAGCCTTCATCCTACTAAACTACACTGTAGCAGTTACAGATCCATGCAGCTATAGAGCCTCCATCCTACTAAACTACACTGTAGCGGTTACAGATCCATACAGCTATAGAGCCTCCATCCTACTAAACTACACTGTAGCGGTTACAGATCCATACAGCTATAGAGCCTCCATCCTACTAAACTACACTGTAGCAGTTACAGATCCATACAGCTATAGAGCCTCCATCCTACTAAACTACACTGTAGCAGTTACAGATCCATACAGCTATAGAGCCTTCATCCTACTAAACTACACTGTAGCAGTTACAGATCCATACAGCTATAGAGCCTCCATCCTACTAAACTACACTGTAGCAGTTACAGATAGGTTAAGATAAGGTAGTTAAGCAAAGATCCATACAGCTATACAGTAGGCGCCTCTATCTGATGAAATTACACTTCCGCTACTCTTCCTGAGTTACACTTACGCACAGGTGTTCGGAGCATGCTATAGATAGCTAATTCGCACAGGTGTTCAGAGCATGCTAGATAGCTATATCGCACAGATGGTCACCTCTTGTCTTCCGTCTGTTTTCTGTAAACAAGTGCTGTAACATGGAGATATGGCCATGTGGGAACACCAATCCTATCAAGGTGGGTTTCAATTTAACACTTTTTAATTTTTTTAAATATTATTTCTCGCTGAAATGAAAGATAAGGTCCTTATGCTTCCAAAACCGTACTGCAAGTGATGCATGTTAATGTTCCGTTTGAGCGTCGGGGCTCTTAACAAAAAAAATGCAGAAGACTCCTCCTTCATCCTAACTTCCATTTAAGTCAACATTTCACTTAGTAGTGATGGCAACGGGAGACTAAGGGCAAATGCGATTTAAGGGGAAGTTTTCCCCTAAACCATCAGGCTCTGGAGAGCTATGGACCGGAGGATCCTACCTGCCAGGCTTTGATCTTACTCCACAGGTGTTTGAACTCCTGCAAGTTCAGTTTTCCTGTGCCGTCCGTCTGAGAAGTAGTTAAGGAAGAAACACCAGCCAATATTTTACCGTGTGAAGTAGTGGAGGCTGGTGGGAGGAGCTATAGGAGGATGGGCTCATTGTATTGACGGGAATGGAATTAATGGAGCAGAGACCATTTATGTGGTTTCCATGTTTGATGTGTATGATACCTTCCATTAATTCCATTCCAGCTATTACAATGAGCCTGTCCTCCTATAGCACCTCCCACCAGCCTCCTCTGGTGTGAAGAACTGCATTTCATTAGAAACGTTCAAATATAGTTCCAGTATTAATCATATGGGAGGATACATCCATCAAAGCGATCATGCTCCGGCAACTCTCTAAGCTGAAGCCGTCCGTCTTCATGTCATTATCTGTGGAGAAAAATATCATTTGGAAGACAAGTGCATACTACAGAGTGGACACTACGTAACAAGTGTACAAAAAGGACATGACAGGTGGACATCACAGGAGATTGGTGGCACCTTAATTGAGGGAGGACAGACTCGTGGTAATGGCTGGATCGGAATAGGTGGAATCGTATAAAATGTGTCAAACACATGGTTTCCATGGTTTCCCTGTCTTTGATGCCATTCCATTCGCTCCACTCCAGCCATTATTATGAGCCGTCCTCCCCTCAGCAGCCTCCACTGACGGACATAGTGGGCACAAGGGAAGAGGGAGGGTCTGGCATTAAAAATGAGGGATCATGACAGCACTCACGTTTTTCCAGTACCCTTTTCATGACCACCTTGAGCTCGTTGGCACAGATCTGCATGTCCTAGAGAGGGGACATATCTCCTTTGAGCTGTGTGCATGTAGACCCCTCAGTATAACCTATCCTTATCGCCCCCTCGGGTGTCACACCATCACTCACCTCCCCAGCAATCTGCTGGTAAATGGCCCTGAACATTTTGTGTTCTCCGCTCTCCTCATCCGGTTGCTGTGGTTTTGGCTGATTGGGAAAGTGAAAGAAAGAAACATTTAGAGAAGATCGATGGAAGTGAAGGCATGATGTTATCAGGTTTCAGGCTGGTTTAAAAAGTGGTATATCCCAACATGCACTACACAAAGCCATGCTAATTTTGATTGAATTGTGGATATCCATAGACAAATGGCAAAAGTAAAATCTGCCCTAAATGTCTATCATTTGTTTATTCATTACCCCTTTCCACCAGAGGAGGATCCGTGGTAACCAAACAATGGCAGATATCAGTATGTAAATACACAGTTCTGAGAACAGGTGCATTGTTACTGGAGATAGGTTGACCTTTTAGAGCTGATTGTGGATCAGTGGGGGTGTCCGGAAGTCTCTCCCTGGTCAGGACAGGAGATGCTATGTGGCCTGGGGTAGATTTGGTTTCAGCCCTGTCACTGACCCCGTATTTTAGTAGGTCAGAGGTTACACTGTGCTAATGGCTACATTGGAGAATGCAAAATGGTGTAAAATACCTACAGGTGGAATTGTGTCAAGTGCAACTTCACTGGCATGGTTTGGGTGCGTGCACACGCATAAACACACACCTACACACATATACATTCATGCTACACACACATCACAACTGATGCTACTAGACTCTTATTATTATGCAAATTCCCACCCAATTTAAACACTTGCCCCCCAATCCCCTCCCTATCTTGGCCACCTTGACAAACACATGCCTTCACAATAGGTTTCACCACAAACACCCCTCCCCTCTGCCCCCCTCCTCTCTCAAAGGAGAATACCCCTCCCCTCTGCCCCCCTCCTCTCTCAAAGGAGAATACCCCTCCCCTCTGCCCCCCTCCTCTCTCAAAGGAGAACACCCCTCCCCTCTGCCCCTCTCCTCTCTCAAAGGAGAATACCCCTCCCCTCTGCCCCCTTCCTCTCTCAAAGGAGAATACCCCTCCTCTCTCAAAGGAGAATACCCCTCCCCTCTGCCCCCCTCCTCTCTCAAAGGAGAAAAACCTTGACTTTCTCTTTCTTCTCCTTCTGAACCTCGATGTCATCTTGCTCAATCTCCTTGTTGGCCTTCGCTCTGTCTGATACAAACACGATGGGCTGGGGGTTGGGTGGATGGTGGGGGTGGGGTGGTAATGGTTGGGTGGATGGTGGCAGAATGGTAGTGGTTGGGGTGGTAGTGGTAGTGGTGGGGTGGGGGTGGGGGTGGTAGTGGTGGGGTGGACGGTGGTGGTAATGGGGGGGAAGGGGTGGATGGTGGGAGGGGGTAGTTGAAGTGACACACAGTGGTTAGAGATGATTGGTGGTATAGGTGGACATGTGACACAGGGGTTAGAGAGGATTGGTGGTAGAGGTGGACATGTGACACAGGGGTTAGAGATGATTGGTGGTAGAGGTGGACGTGTGACACAGGGGTTAGAGATGATTGGTGGTAGAGGTGGACGTGTGACACAGGGGTTAGAGATGATTGGTGGTAGAGGTGGACGTGTGACACAGGGGTTAGAGATGATTGGTGGTAGAGGTGGACGTGTGACACAGGGGTTAGAGATGATTGGTGGTAGAGGTGGACGTGTGACACAGGGGTTAGAGATGATTGGTGGTAGAGGTGGACGTGTGACACAGGGGTTAGAGATGATTGGTGGTAGAGGTGGACGTGTGACACAGGGGTTAGAGATGATTGGTGGTAGAGGTGGACGTGTGACACAGGGGTTAGAGATGATTGGTGGTAGAGGTGGACATGTGACACAGGGGTTAGAGATGATTGGTGGTAGAGGTGGACGTGTGACACAGGGGTTAGAGATGATTGGTGGTAGAGGTGGACGTGTGACACAGGGGTTAGAGATGATTGGTGGTAGAGGTGGACATGTGACACAGGGGTTAGAGATGATTGGTGGTAGAGGGGACGTGTGACACAGGGGTTAGAGATGATTGGTGGTAGAGGTGGACATGTGACACGGGTTAGAGATGATTGGTGGTAGAGGTGGACGTGTGACACAGGGGTTAGAGATGATTGGTGGTAGAGGTGGACATGTGACACAGGGGTTAGAGATGATTGGTGGTAGAGGTGGACATGTGACACAGGGGTTAGAGATGATTGGTGGTAGAGGGGAAAGACACAGAATAGAAGGAGAAAATGACAGTAAACTCACTGGACGTAGAACAACATTTCCATTAGCCTGGATCCCTTTCTGTTTGTGCTGTATAGCCAACTCCTGTGTTTGGTATAGTAATGGCCGTAGG
This sequence comes from Oncorhynchus clarkii lewisi, assembly GCF_045791955.1. NCBI lineage: Eukaryota > Metazoa > Chordata > Actinopteri > Salmoniformes > Salmonidae > Oncorhynchus > Oncorhynchus clarkii. The sequence continues at coordinate 13,669,476 of NC_092154.1, forward strand.
AGTTGGGCTTCACAGCTTGAAGAGATCAGGGGCCACCGGGCTAATGTTCAATTGGCTTCAAGTCTACATGTGAAATGACACTGGTCGCAATGGTAATTTATTTAATCTTGCGAGAAGTGAAAGAGGATGTCATGAAAAACATCCAATATTCAATGTCTCGTCATAATTTGGGTAAATCAAAAGAAACTATGATGATGATGCACACACTGTACCTTTCCTTTCTTTGTCCTGTGTTTGCCTTGCTGTCGGCGTGAGGAAGAAATGGACAATAAACATACAAATGAAATGGAGAAGTTAACATTGAAATGAACAATGAACCATCAAACCCTGGTCAGTAATAGTAAAGAGGGAGAGAGAGAGAGAGAGAGAGAGAGAGAGAGAGAGAGAAGGGGAGAGAGAGAAGGGGAGAGAGAGAGAGAGAGAGAAGGGGAGAGAGAGAGAGAGAGAGAAGGGGAGCGAGAGAGAGAGAGGGGAGGGGGGTGGGGAGAGAGAGAGAGGGGAGGGGGGAGGGGAGAAAGAGAAAGGGGAAGATGTGGGGAGAGAGAGAGAGAGAGAGAAGGGGAGAGAGAGAGAGAGAGAGGGGGAGGGGGGAGGGGAGAAAGAGAGAGAGAGAGAGGGGGAGAGAAAGAGAGAGGGGAAGATGGAGAGAGAGAGAGAGAAGGGGAGCGAGAGAGAGGGGAGGGGGGAGGGGAGAAAGAGAGAGAGAGAGAGAGAGAGAGAGAGAGAGGGGGGGGGGAGAGAAAGAGAGAGGGGACGATGGAGAGAGAGAGATTGTCAGTGGTGGGACTATATTTTTCATTCAAGTTTGAGTGATGTATTAATTGTAGGCGGAGGACAAAGACGCAGACATACAGACATGAACAGGTGCATATGGACAACAGGTTGATTTGATTTGATTTATTAGGATCCCCATCAGCCGACGCCAATGGCAACAGCTAGTCTTACTGGGGTCCGACACACGAAAAAGACATTACAGACAAAACACTTTACAATTTAAAAACATGAACATGTAGTGTGTGTGTGCATCTATCAGTTCCACATACGTGTCAGTACATACACACAACTAGTAGGTCACATGAGAAAGAGGCGTTGTGCCGTGAAGTGTTGCTTTATTTGTTTTTTGAAACCAGGTTTGCTGTTCACTTGCTCTATATACAGTGCCTTGCGAAAGTATTCGGCCCCCGTGAACTTTGCGACCTTTTGCCACATTTCAGGCTTCAAACATAAAGATATAAAACTTTATTTTTTTGTGAAGAATCAACAACAAGTGGGACACAATCATGAAGTGGAACGACATTTATTGGATATTTCAAACTTTTTTAACAAATCAAAAACTGAAAAATTGGGCGTGCAAAATTATTCAGCCCCTTTAAGTTAATACTTTGTAGCGCCACCTTTTGCTGCGATTACAGCTGTAAGTCGCTTGGGGTATGTCTCTATCAGTTTTGCACATCGAGAGGCTGAATTTTTTTTCCATTCCTCCTTGCAAAACAGCTCGAGCTCAGTGAGGTTGGATGGAGAGCATTTGTGAACAGCAGTTTTCAGTTCTTTCCACAGATTCTCGATTGGATTCAGGTCTGGACTTTGACTTGGCCATTCTAACACCTGGATATGTTTATTTTTAAACCATTCCATTGTAGATTTTGCTTTATGTTTTGGATCATTGTCTTGTTGGAAGACAAATCTCCGTCCCAGTCTTTTGCAGACTCCATCAGGTTTTCTTCCAGAATGGTCCTGTATTTGGCTCCATCCATCTTCCTATCAATTTTAACCATCTTCCCTGTCCCTGCTGAAGAAAAGCAGGCCCAAACCATGATGCTGCCACCACCATGTTTTACAGTGGGGATGGTGTGTTCAGGGTGATGAGCTGTGTTGCTTTTACGCCAAACATAACGTTTTGCATTGTTGCCAAAAAGTTCAATTTTGGTTTCATCTGACCAGAGCACCTTCTTCCACATGTTTGGTGTGTCTATCAGGTGGCTTGTGGCAAACTTTAAACAACACTTTTTATGGATATCTTTAAGAAATGGCTTTCTTCTTACCACTCTTCCATAAAGGCCAGATTTGTGCAATATACGACTGATTGTTGTCCTATGGACAGAGTCTCCCACCTCAGCTGTAGATCTCTGCAGTTCATCCAGAGTGATCTTGGGCCTCTTGGCTGCATCTCTGATCAGTCTTCTCCTTGTATGAGCTGAAAGTTTAGAGGGACGGCCAGGTCTTGGTAGATTTGCAGTGGTCTGATACTCCTTCCATTTCAATATTATCGCTTGCACAGTGCTCCTTGGGATGTTTAAAGCTTGGGAAATCTTTTTGTATCCAAATCCGGCTTTAAACTTCTTCACAACAGTATCTCGGACCTGCCTGGTGTGTTCCTTGTTCTTCATGATGCTCTCTGCGCTTTTGACGGACCTCTGAGACTATCACAGTGCAGGTGCATTTATACGGAGACTTGATTACACACAGGTGGATTGTATTTATCATCATTATTCATTTAGGTCAGCATTGGATCATTCAGAGATCCTCACTGATCTTCTGGAGAGAGTTTGCTGCACTGAAAGTAAAGGAGCTGAATAATTTTGCACCCCCAATTTTTCAGTTTTTGATTTGTTAAAAAAGTTTGAAATATCCAATAAATGTCGTTCCACTTCATGAGTGTGTCCCACTTGTTGTTGATTCTTCACAAAAAAATACAGTTTTATATCTTTATGTTTGAAGCCTGAAATGTGGCAAAAGGTCGCAAAGTTCAAGGGGGCCGAATACTTTCGCAAGGCACTGTAAGATGGAAGGGAGTTCCACATGGCTCTGTATAATACTGGACGTTTCCTTGAATTTGTTCTGGACCTGGGGACTGTGAAAAGACCCCTGGTGGCATGTCTGGTGGGGTAAGTGTATGTGTCACTGCTGTGTGTAAGTTGACTATGCAATCCATTTGGAATTTCCAACTCATTCATGTTTCTTATAAAAACAAGAAGTGACACAGTCATTCTTTCATCAACTCTTAGCGAAGAGAGACTGGCATGCATAGTATTAATATTATCCCTCTGATTAGAATGAATAGCAAGACGTGACGCTCTGTTCTGGTCCAGCTGCAGCTTAACTAGGACTTTCTTTGCAGCGCTTGACCATATGACTGGACAATAATCAAGATTAGACTAAACTAGAGTCTGCAGGACTTGACCACATGACTGGACAATAATCAAGATAAGACTAAACTAGAGCCTGCAGGACTTGACCACATGGCTGGACAATAATCAAGATAAGATTAAACTAGAGCCTGCAGGACTTGACCACATGGCTGGACAATAATCAAGATAAGATTAAACTAGAGCCTGCAGGACTTGACCACATGGCTGGACAATAATCAAGATAAGACTAATCTACAGCCTGCAGGACTTACTTTGTGGAGTGTGGTGTCAAAAAAGCAGAGCATCTCTTTATTACAGACAGAACTCTCCCCATCTTTACAACCATTGAATCAATATGTTTTGACCATGACAGTTTGCAATCTAAGGAAACGCCAAGTAATTGAGTCTCCTTAACTTGAACAGCCACACCATTCATTACCAGATTCAGCTCAGGTCTAGAACTTAGGGAATGATTTGTACCAAATACAATACTATTACTTTTAGAGATGTTCAGGACCAGTTTATTACTGGACACCCATTCCAAAACAGACTGCAACTCTTTAAGGGTATCAGTGACTTCATTAGCTGTGGTTGCTGATGTGTACATGGTTGAATCATCAGCATACATGGACACACATGCTTTGTTTAATGCCTGTGGCAAGTCAGAGAGAGGAGAGAGAGACGCAAGTCCATTTACTAACCTCTATATGGTCTGACCTAATTGTATTTTCGGTTTCCCTGAAAGAGAACAGACAGACATTACTCATCACCATCGAAGGCACAAGATCAAAAGCATGGAAGCTTCATTTTTTCTGTCACCCATGACTGGCATGCCACACATACACACACACACACACACACACACACACACACACACACACACACACACACACACACATAAATGGCCATCCACAGAAACAAATTCATCCACACACTCATTCATAGAAACACCAACACACTGAAATACCCCGCCACCATAGCAACCCAGCCCCCCTCTCTCTCTCTCTCTCTCTCTCTCTCTCTCTCTCTCTCTCCCCTAACCCCTCTACCATAGCAACCTCTCTCTCTCTCCCCTAACCCCTCTACCATAGCAACCCAGCCCCCTTTTCTCTCTCTCCCCTAACCCCTCTACCATAGCAACCCCTCTCTCTCTCCCGTAACCCCTCTACCATAGCAGCCCTTCTCTCTCTCCCCTAACCCCTCTACCATAGCAGAACCTCTCCCTCTCCCCTAACCCCTCTCCCATATCAACCCCCCCCCCTCTCCCTCTCCCCTAACCCCTCTCCCATATCAACCCCCCCCCCCTCTCTCTCTCCCCCAACCCCTCTACCATAGCAACCCCTCTCTATCTCCCTTAACCCCTCTACCATAGCAACCCCTCTCTATCTCCCTTAACCCCTCTCCCATATCAACCCCCTCTCTCTCTCTCCCCTAACTCCTCTACCATAGCAGACCCTCTCTCTCTCTCCCCTAACCCCTCTACCATAGCAACCCCTCTCTCTCTCCCGTAACCCCTCTACCATAGCAGCCCTTCTCTCTCTCCCCTAACCCCTCTACCATAGCAGAACCTCTCCCTCTCCCCTAACCCCTCTCCCATATCAACCCCCCCCTCTCCCTCTCCCCTAACCCCTCTCCCATATCAACCCCCCCCCTCTCTCTCTCCCCCAACCCCTCTACCATAGCAACCCCTCTCTATCTCCCCTAACCCCTCTACCATAGCAACCCCTCTCTATCTCCCTTAACCCCTCTACCATAGCAACCCCTCTCTATCTCCCTTAACCCCTCTACCATAGCATCCCCTCTCTCTCTCCCCTAACCCCTCTACCATAGCAGCCCCTCTCTCTCTCTCTCTCTCTCTCTCTCTCTCTCTCTCCCCTAACCCCTCTACCATAGCAGACCCTCTCTCTCTCTCCCCTAACCCCTCTACCATAGCAACCCCTCTCTATCTCCCTTAACCCCTCTACCATAGCAACCCCTCTCTATCTCCCTTAACCCATCTACCATAGCAGCCGCTCTCTCTCTCCCCTAACCCCTCTACCATAGCAACCCCCTCTCTCTCTCTCCCCTAACTCCTCTACCATAGCAGACCCTCTCTCTCTCTCCCCTAACCCCTCTACCATAGCAACCCCTCTCTATCTCCCCTAACCCCTCTACCATAGCAACCCCTCTCTCTCTCCCCTAACCCCTCTACCATAGCAACCCCTCTCTATCTCCCTTAACCCCTCTACCATAGCATCCCCTCTCTCTCTCCCCTAACCCATCTACCATAGCAGCCGCTCTCTCTCTCCCCTAACCCCTCTACCATAGCAACCCCTCTCTATCTCCCTTAACCCCTCTACCATAGCATCCCCTCTCTATCTCCCTTAACCCCTCTACCATAGCATCCCCTCTCTCTCTCCCTTAACCCCTCTACCATAGCAACCCCTCTCTATCTCCTTAACCCCTCTACCATAGCAACCCCCTCTCTCTCTCCCCTAACTCCTCTACCATAGCAGACCCTCTCTCTCTCTCCCCTAACCCCTCTACCATAGCAACCCCTCTCTATCTCCCCTAACCCCTCTACCATAGCAACCCCTCTCTATCTCCCTTAACCCCTCTACCATAGCAACCCCTCTCTATCTCCCTTAACCCCTCTACCATAGCATCCCCTCTCTCTCTCCCCTAACCCATCTACCATAGCAGCCGCTCTCTCTCTCCCCTAACCCCTCTACCATAGCAACCCCCTCTCTCTCTCTCCCCTAACTCCTCTACCATAGCAGACCCTCTGTTACGGATACAGGTATCCTGTGTCTGTGTGTATCCTGTGTGTGTTTCTTTTCTCTCCTTCTCCCCTCACAGGTGAAAATCATTACTCCCCAATCAGTTAACAATCAACCCATCAATCAGAAGACACACCTCCTCCTGTTTCCTACCCTATCACAGTTCCTTTCCCATGGTTTAAAAACCCCATCATTTGTTTGCTCTAGAGCTCAATCTTTGTAATGCCATGTTGGTAGATCTCTGCTCTTGATAGATTTCAGTAGCACAATCTCTTTGTAATGCCATGTTGGTAGATCTCTATTCTTTATAGATTTCAGTAGCTCAATCTCTTTGTAAATGCCATGTTGGTAGATCTCTCTCTTTGCGTATTAACCTCTCTTTTGTTTGAGCACCTCCATATCACTTTGTCATCTCCTGTGAGTATTGTTTTTGCTTATGGTGTTTGCTGGTGGGAAAAGGGGAAACCAAGACAAGTCGCCCATGGGCATACACTACCCGTAGGTAAACTTTGTTAAAAACACTAGTTAGAACTGGGTGGACCACCCACTGTATTTTTGGTTAGTTAGTTAGCTGTTGTTGAAATAGGCTAGTCTAGCTTAGGGGTGTTTTTGCATATTTGTTTCTTTCCTTGGGTCCAGCTCAGCCCCTTTTCCTGCTCCCCCCCCCCCATTACCGTGTGTTTTACAATAAACCCTGAGTTTGACGGTATTATTTCAGTTGTCCTGGTTATTACGTTCACACTTTTACTTTGTCACAATTATAATTTACATGAGTTATGTTACGCGTCTCATTACCATCCCCCCTAGACTGTCGGGCCAAAAAGGGATTCGTAACACCCTCTCTCTCTCTCCCCTAACCCCTCTACCATAGCAACCCCTCTCTCTCTCCCCTAACCCATCTACCATAGCAGCCGCTCTCTCTCTCCCCTAACCCCTCTACCATAGCAACCCCTCTCTCTCTCCCCTAACCCCTCTACCATAGCTGCCCCTCTCTCTCTCCCCTAACCCCTCTACCATAGCAGCCCCTCTCTCTCTCTCCCCTAACCCCTCTACCATAGCAGCCCCTCTCTCTCTCCCCTAACCCCTCTACCATAGCAGCCCTTCTCTCACTCTCTCCCCTAACCCCTCTACCATAGCTGCCCCTCTCTCTCTCTCCCCTAACCCCTCTACCATAGCAGCCCCTCTCTCTCTCCCCTAACCCCTCTACCATAGCTGCCCCTCTCTCTCCCCTAACCCCTCTACCAATAGCAGCCCCTCTCTCTCTCCCCTAACCCCTCTACCATAGCTGCCCTTCTCTCACTCTCTCCCCTAACCCCTCTACCATAGCTGCCTCTCTCTCTCTCTCTCTCTCTCTCTCTCTCGCTCTCTCTCTCTCTCTCCCCTAACCCCTCTACCATAGCTGCCCCTCTCTCTCTCCCCTAACCCCTCTACCATAGCTGCCCCTCTCTCTCTCTCTCTTTCTCTCTCTCTCTCCCCTAACCCTTCTACCATAGCAGCCCCTCTCTCCCTCGACTCCCAGTCACTCACTCTGAGGTGCTGTTCTTCTCGGAGAAGACTCTGAGGATAAACTCTCCCTCCTCGTGGGGGTCAAAGGTTGAAGGGATGATCACGTACTCCCCGGGGGGCAGGCAGAATCGCTCGCTCACCTCACGCAGGTTGATGTAGGACTTGCATTTGGCCTTGGAGGCATTGTAAAGGAAGAAGTCTTTCTGCAGGTGCTGCTGGCTCCCAATCATCTGTAGAGAGAGAGGGGGATAGAGGATGGAGGGATAGAGAGAGAGGAGGGATAGAGGATGGAGGGATAGAGAGGAGGGATAGAGGATGGAGGGATAGAGAGAGAGGGGGATAGAGGATGGAGGGATAGAGAGAGAGGAGGGACAGAGGATGGAGGGATAGAGAGAGGAGGGATGGAGGGATAGAGAGAGAGGAGGGACAGAGGATGGAGGGATAGAGAGAGAGGAGGGACAGAGGATGGAGGGATAGAGAGAGAGGAGGGACAGAGGATAGAGGGATAGAGAGAGAGGGGGATAGAGGATGGAGGGATAGAGAGAGAGGAGGGACAGAGGATGGAGGGATAGAGAGAGAGGAGGGACAGAGGATGGAGGGATAGAGAGAGAGGAGGGACAGAGGATGGAGGGATAGAGAGAGAGGAGGGACAGAGGATGGAGGGATAGAGAGAGGGGAGGGACAGAGGATGGAGGGATAGAGAGAGAGGAGGGATAGAGAGAGAGGAGGGATATAGGATGGAGGGATAGAGAGAGAGGAGGGATAGAGGATGGAGGGATAGAGAGAGGAGGGATAGAGGATGGAGGGATAGAAAGAGAGAGGGGGATAGAGGATGGAGGGATAGAAAGAGAGGAGGGACAGAGAGAGAGGAGGGACAGAGGATGGAGGGATAGAAAGAGCGGAGGGACAGAGGATGGAGGGACAGAGGATGGAGGGATAGAGAGAGAGGAGGGACAGAGGAGGGATGCACAGGCACTGACTTATCATACTAGATAAAGGAATTTAAAAAAGTACTGAATCAGTGTAATAGAATAAAACAAATGTCTAAGGTAGACCTGGGTAGAATATGTTCAAGTATTTCACATATGTATTTGACACAGTTCTGCTAAAAGAATATGTGTTGTTTTCTGAAAGTCTCTTGTGTGTTTTTGGTGTGTTGTGTGTCGGCAATTTTATAACTAAGGTTTCATGTTGAACACACCAAGACAGAGCTACAAGTTAAGACAGAGGTACACCAAGTTTTACATTCTGAAGCGGAGGTAGACTGACACACATAAGTAGCACTTTGACCACAGTCAGGTGACTACTTGGATAGCTCTGACATCATCACAACAAGGTCCTCCAATCCTTGGCCATCATACCTCTTTGGGCACCTGAGGACAAGAACATAAGTCACTATCACCATGACTACATTGCCTATATGGTACACAAACACACTCCAGACCAGCTTGAACAAAACGGGAATTAGGTGCTCGACTGAGGGACTTGAAAATCCCCAAAACATTCCTTGCCCCAGGACACGCCAATGGGTGACTATCCAGGAAAATAAAGAAAAGGGCGCACTCAGTTTATGTATAGATCTGATCATTTATTGAACGAACATACAAACAGGCTTAAGTTTTGAGCGATTAGCTCTTTGGCTTAGAGTTTCCTTTCGCGAGGAAGGAGACTTCGTAAACCAGAAATCTCAATTTCTAACACGCTTCCTTCCAGAACCTAATTGAGCATCTGACCAAATGACGCACTATTTTAATTCTGGGTTAACCAAGATGAATATATGACTGATTTGATTTGAAATGCTAGAGCTAGGAGTTTTCCTAACCATACCACCTGACCTGGGCCATGTTCAGTAGGGCGCACCGTAGCAACATGTTTTGAAATGGTAAATAAATGTGAATATTTCTTCAGTAGTTTCGCCCCCTTCCACTCAATTTCGAAAATATGTATGTTGTTTTGTACCGACTGGTCACCACCCAGAAGAATGTCCCAGCATTTATCCTGGTTAGGTGATGGAGAATACCTCCAGTTGTGTCCTGTGGTTTATCAGGGAGTATAACCCACCTCGTAGATGGAGAATACCTCCAGTTGTGTCCTGTGATTTATCAGGGGGTATAACCCACCTCGTAGATGGAGAATACCTCCAGTTGTGTCCTGTGGTTTATCAGGGAGTATAACCCACCTCGTAGATGGAGAATACCTCCAGTTGTGTCCTGTGGTTTATCAGGGAGTATAACCCACCTCGTAGATGGAGAATACCTCCAGTTGTGTCCTGTGGTTTATCAGGGAGTATAACCCACCTCGTAGATGGAGAATACCTCCAGTTGTGTCCTGTGGTTTATCAGGGGGTATAACCCACCTCGTAGATGGAGAATACCTCCAGTTGTGTCCTGTGGTTTATCAGGGGGTATAACCCACCTCGTAGATGGAGAATACCTCCAGTTGTGTCCTGTGGTTTATCAGGGGGTATAACCCACCTCGTAGATGGAGAATACCTCCAGTTGTGTCCTGTGGTTTATCAGGGAGTATAACCCACCTCGTAGATGGAGAATACCTCCAGTTGTGTCCTGTGGTTTATCAGGGGGTATAACCCACCTCGTAGATGGAGAATACCTCCAGTTGTGTCCTGTAGTTTATCAGGGGGTATAACCCACCTCGTAGATGGAGAATACCTCCAGTTGTGTCCTGTGGTTTATCAGGGAGTATAACCCACCTCGTAGATGGAGAATACCTCCAGTTGTGTCCTGTGGTTTATCAGGGGGTATAACCCACCTCGTAGATGGAGAATACCTCCAGTTGTGTCCTGTGGTTTATCAGGGGGTATAACCCACCTCGTAGATGGAGAATACCTCCAGTTGTGTCCTGTGGTTTATCAGGGGGTATAACCCACCTCGTAGATGGAGAATACCTCCAGTTGTGTCCTGTGGTTTATCAGGGGGTATAACCCACCTCGTAGATGGAGAATACCTCCAGTTGTGTCCTGTGGTTTATCAGGGGGTATAACCCACCTCGTAGATGGAGAATACCTCCAGTTGTGTCCTGTGGTTTATCAGGGGGTATAACCCACCTCGTAGATGGAGAATACCTCCAGTTGTGTCCTGTGGTTTATCAGGGGGTATAACCCACCTCGTAGATGGTGAATCCGATGGTGTAAAGCTTGGCACCCTTGCTGCGGTCTTTCCTCCGGCCCTTCTGCATCAGTGCCACCATGACGGTGCACGCCACATGCTCGGGGTCGTCGGGGTCGTCGTCCTCCTCATACAGACGCATGCGGTACTGCGGGTTGGTCCAGAACGTGTCTGTGGAACATCAGAGACGTGGTCAGTGGGGGTCAATGTCTTCATTCTTACTAGGTACTAGTTTTGGCTAACAAGCAGCTGAGAAAGTGTGTAGTTGAAGCAGAATGAAGAGGGCATTATAACCATGATGTGCACCACTACAAATCAGTGTAGTTCAAACACTATTTTTTCCAGCCCAAAGTCAACCTTGTACCTGGGAAGTTCCTGCAGCCCCCGGCGGAGCTGCCTCGTACCCAGCGGCCCTCGTTGACCGCCACCGTCCAGCTATGGGACCTGTCGTCCAGAAGTGTGTCAGGGGTCAGGTTACAGATCTCCAGCTTGGTGAAGTTCTTTTTGAAGTCCTCAAAGGATATCCTATACGGAGAATATAGTAGAATAGAATAGATTGTTGTTTATCCATTTGCACAGGAATCCTTTGTTACAGTGCCCAGCCCTGATGTCAGAAACATTGACAATTATCAGAGGGCTTCGTTCAGCTCACCAAGTCTCGCTCGTCTCAACCGTCTTCTTCTTCAGCCTGGCCTTGTCTGAGCTGGAGATGGTGGACCATTCTTTGGACCTGCGGAGAGAAAATAAAAGTCCCCTTGTTACATGTAGGCCACGTTGTTATGTTATGACTATGTTATGTATTTTATGTTTCTCTTGCTGCGCAACCAGTTTCTGGAAGAATAAAAATGATGGATTGTTTATTGATTTGAAGAGTTGATTGGTTGGTTGATTGATTCTGCACTCACTTGGCATTCCACGGCCCTTTCCATAGCACCATTCCCCAGGGGTTCCGCATTTGAACTAGGCGAATCTTGGTATCCTTGGTAACCTTAAGCTTGTCACACTAAGAAAGACACCACTGGTCAGCAGTGAAAGACAGTTTGGCCCGCACCTCATATTAGTAGATACTGTGTTGTAACATATTCATAGACTTGTTGTTCTTTATTTATTTATTTGTTTTATGCCAGGTTTTATTTTATGCTATTTTCAAAATGCAATGTACAGATTCAATCAACAACAATACAATAACATTAATTCAGGTTGTTTATCTGTCTAATAATGTAAAGTGCTACGTTACAGTTTGGTAGAGGTTTGACCAGAGGCTTTGGCTTTGACCGTGGCTCCATGACCATAACCGTACCTCCTCTAGTGGCTCCATGACCATAACCGTACCTCGTCTAGTGGCTCCATGACCATAACCGTACCTCGTCTAGTGGCTCCATGACCATAACCGTACCTCGTCTAGTGGCTCCATGACCATAACCGTACCTCGTCTAGTGGCTCCATGACCATAACCATACCTCCTCTAGTGCAGTGATAGAGTAGGCGTGGCCTCTGACCAGTCCATTCGCAGTTTCAGTCTCACAGTGACTCGGCAGCAAGGCCTGCGAGAGAGATAGGATGGACAGACCATCAAAACAGAGATACAGGGTCGTGTGGTGCCTGGGTTCAGTCACAGTAGAAAGCACAGAGCAGACTGACTCACGTCTATGGAACAGCCCATCAGAGAGCCTCTCTCCAGGGCTTTCTTCATGATCTTGTAGAGTTCTTTTGGAGCCTCGGACATCTCAAAGAACTCTGTCACACCCCCAGTGAAGTCCTCCATGGCCTCCAGGGTGTTGCCACCTTTCAGGGCCTCGTAGGAACCGTGCAACCTGACCAGGAGACAACCATACAGTTTATGATTTTGTAGTAAACTTTACAAATTGTACATCATCTTGTATGATTAAGTGGAGAATACAAAGGTGTGAATTCACTTTGGTCAATCTGAACCAGGTTATGCAGGTCAACAGTGACGCAGAGGCTGGGTTGTCGTTGCTGCGGTTGTTGTTGTTGAGCACCCTTATTTTCCCCAAGGTGTATTATTAATAGACTTGTGTTGTGGCATCATCATTCACACTTACTTGGCGTAAGCCTTCTCCAGCAGAGCGCTCCAGAACTCGTTCTTCCTGAAGGACTTGGTGAACACCAGCTGGTTATTGGAGGTGGGGATACGGTCGTCCACCACGACGTCCACCCATTCGCCATAACGCCAGAACTGAGGGATAATGGAAGCAAGGGAGGTGATGAGAGTGAGTGAGAGCTGGGTTGTGTTCAGTAGGGAGAAAATGAGAAGAAAATATTGACACAGGGAGGTTCTACCTGTACTTTTCCAATTAGATCACAGAGTTTCATATTCCCATTGCAACATTTTTTTTAAGTGTGCCCTACTGAAGGTTCAGTGATTTATATTCAGTACAGGGAATATTTTTTGGCAAACATGAATAAGATGTAAACTCAGCAAAAAAATAAATGTCCCTTTTTCAGGACCCTGTCTTTCAAAGATAATTCGTAAAAATCCAAATAACTTCACGGATCTTCAATGTCAAGGGTTCAAACACTGTTTCCCATGCTTGTTCAATGAACCATAAACAATTAATGAACATGCACCTGTGGAACGGTCGTTAAGACATTTCAAACAGCTTACAGAAAGTAGGCAATTAAGGTCACAGTTATGAAAACTTAGCACACTAAAGAGGCCTTTCTACTGACTCTGAAAAACACCAAAGAAAAGATGCCCAGGGTCCCTGCTCATCTGCGTGAAGGTGCCATAGGCATGCTGCAAGGAGGCATGAGGACTGCAGATGTGACAAGGGTAATAAATCACAATGTCCGTACTGTGAGACGCCTAAGACAGCGTTACAGGGAGACAGGACGGACAGCTGATCATCCTCGCAGTGGCAGACCACGTGTAACAACACCTGCACAGGATCGGTACATCCGAACATCACACCTGCGGGACAGGTACAGGATGGCAACAACAGCTGTCCGAGTTACGCCAGGAATGCACAATCCCGCCATAAGTGCTCAAACTGTCCGCAATAGGCTGAGAGAGGCTGGACTGAGGGCTTGTAAGCCTGGTGTAAGGCAGGTCCTCACCAGACATCACCGGCAACAACATCGCCTATGGGCATGAACCCACCGTCGCTGGACCAGACAGGACTGGCAAAAGTGCTCTTCACTGACAAGTTTTGTCTCACCAGGGGTGATGGTCGGATTCGCATTTATCGTCAAAGGAATGAGCATTACACCGAGGCCTGTACTCTGGAGCGGGATCGATTTGGAGGTGGAGGGTCCGTCATGGTCTGGGGCGGTGTGTTACAGCATCATCGGACTGAGCTTGTTGTCATTGCAGGGAATCTCAATGCTGTGCGTTACATGTGGTACCCTTCCTGCAGGCTCATCCTGACATGACCCTCCAGCATGATAATGCTACCAGCCATACTGCTTGTTCTGTGCATGATTTCCTGCAAGGCAGGAATGTCAGTGTTCTGCCATGGCCAGCGAAGAGCCCGGATCTCAATCCCATATTGAGCACGTCTGGGCCCTGTTGGATCGGAGGGTGAGGGCTAGGGCCATTCCCCCCAGAAATGTCCGGGAACTTGCAGGTGCCTTGGTGGAAGAGTGGGGTAACATCTCACAGCAAGAACTGGCAAATCTGGTGCAGTCCATGAGGAGGAGATCCAATCCAGTACTTAATGCAGCTGGTGGCCACACCAGATACTGACTGTTACTTTTGATTTTCAGGGACACATTATTAAAATTCTGTTAGTCACATGTCTGTGGAACTTGTTCAGTTTATGTCTCAGTTGTTGAATCTTGTTATGTTCATACAAATATTTACACATGTTAAGTTTGCTGAAAATAAACGCAGTTGACAGTGAGAGGACATTTCTTTTTAGTAGGTTTTAGTAGAGTTTAGTAGGTCCTGAGTCTACATATATCGATTGAATAGTTCCCAGGTGATTTTGACCATGACCATACAGTACCTGGAAATGGAAGATACCAGCGTAGTTCTCTGTGAAACTCTGGTCTGATGGGATAACTCTGTACAGCAGCTTGTCATTCAGTGTCAGACAGGCAATAGCAGCAAGCAGCCAGCAGTCACCTGCAGGGAACAACAAAACATTTTGCCTCAGAAAAGAAAAAAATGAGCGTACACCCAGCCCATTTCAGTCAGCTTTCTTCCCTTTGGTGCCTAATGAATATGACCCTGATCATAGCACTGAATTCAACTGTAAGTGGATATAGGACTATGTAGCGCTATGGAATGTGTATGTTCATTCTTTATTGACACTGCTCCTTGAGGTGTGATCTAGAGGGAATGGACCCCCAGACAGAAACAGTAGCCTACAGTGCTACATCTACCTACAGCAAAAGAGGGTGAGACCATATGGTAAGTACATAGTACCATGGCTGAGTCAGGATCCCTATATACTACTGACTCTTTACGCCCAGCTTAAGGGTATCTACTTGCATGGCTATTTTCTGAACTATGTCAAAAACATGGTCTGGTGTAGTTTGACTGCGGCAGCCCCAGTGCGTTCTCAAGCAGGCATTTAGCAGATGTTATGGTAGAGGGGTTTCTGTTACACAGCACTCAAACACAAGTGCATGCCACGCGCGCAACACACACCCCACGCACACTGTGCACACACACACACACACCCTGCTGCAGGTGTCAGTCTTTTACAGTGAACAGTGTGGTTACTAGGGGGGTAACTTTTTGTCTCTCGTGCCTTAATTTCTCACACCATCTTTCCATCCTCACTGTCAACACAAGAGCTCCTTAATTGCATCCCCAGCTGTCTGTGCGTCGCAAACTTTGTCTGCCCTCTCCTTTTTCACTGTGCCGAGACACTATGGCTTCAGTTTGAACAGGGGCCGCTAATTAGCGAATGCTATTTGTGCTGTTAGATAACACCTGTCTAACTTTTGATTTTCTCACATCCAAGTCTGGCATGACTCAATGCTGAATCCTCACTGTCTACTTGTACTTGTCTACAGTACTCTACAGATGTTATTAGTCAGATGTTGCTGCTTCATACCATCGACCATGAGCATACTTTTAGCAACAAGAGTCTTACCCAGTGATGTCATACAGTGCATGATTTCTGTGGTCTTACCCAGTGATGTCATACAGTGCATGATTTATGTGGTCTTACCCAGTGATGTCATACAGTGCATGATTTCTGTGGTCTTACCCAGTGATGTCATACAGTGCATGATTTCTGTGGTCTTACCCAGTGATGTCATACAGTGCATGATTTATGTGGTCTTACCCAGTGATGTTATACAGTGCATGATTTCTGTGGTCTTTCCCAGTGATGTCATACAGTGCATGATTTCTGTGGTCTTACCCAGTGATGTCATACAGTGCATGATTTCTGTGGTCTTTCCCAGTGATGTCATACAGTGCATGATTTCTGTGGTCTTACCCAATGATGTCATACAGTGCATGATTTCTGTGGTCTTACCCAGTGATGTCATACAGTGCATGATTTCTGTGGTCTTTCCCAGTGATGTCATACAGTGCATAATTTCTGTGGTCTTACCCAATGATGTCATACAGTGCATGATTTCTGTGGTCTTACCCAATGATGTCATACAGTGCATGATTTCTGTGGTCTTACCCAGTGATGTCATAGAGTGCCTGATTTCTGTGGTCTTGCCCAGTGATGTCATACAGTGCATGATTTCTGTGGTCTTACCCAGTGATGTCATACAGTGCCTGATTTCTGTGGTCTTGCCCAGTGATGTCATACAGTGCATGATTTCTGTGGTCTTACCCAGTGATGTCATACAGTGCATGATTTATGTGGTCTTGCCCAGTGATGTCATACAGTGCATGATTTCTGTGGTCTTACCCAGTGATGTCATACAGTGCATGATTTATGTGGTCTTACCCAGTGATGTCATACAGTGCATGATTTCTGTGGTCTTACCCAGTGATGTCATACAGTGCATGATTTCTGTGGTCTTACCCAGTGATGTCATACAGTGCATGATTTCTGTGGTCTTACCCAGCTCTCCTTGACAGATGTCTGTCCTACTAGCTCCGTCTATGATGAACTGGGGGTTGTCACAGATTTCCTGCCAAACAAAGAAACAGAAGAGCAGCTGTAGCCATGGTAATGTTGTTGGGATGTGCTACGGGGTGTGGTACGTCTTGTGAGAGGGTCAATTAATTATCAGATAGTACTATGTCTTCTGGGGAATATCTTGACTGTACCATGATAATAACATGACTTACAAAGATATCACGCTACATTACTAGATGGATAAATGATTGTCTTATGCACAGCTTGAAGGCCTAAAATAGTCCGGTGTACTTTGGCAGAAACTAGGGTTGCACATTTTGGGGAATATTCAGAGGTGGAAACTTTCCGTGGGAATTAATTGAAATATATGCAAATTAATATTAATCCCATTTAAATGTAGATGTTTTTTTGCATTGGAAATATGTACCATATATGGAGACAGAAACAGAAACCTTTTACCTTATCATAAGTATACATAATTGCAAATGATTAAATCCTTCCAACATATTTTTTGTTTTTGTTATGAATTGAACTTTCATTAAATGAGTTGACTCTTCCCATGGGATGATTTCACTGAACAACAAAAGAAGGGGAATATTGAATGATTCCCAATGATCTCCCAAAAACGTTTTCAACATACATCTGTAAAATGATAGTCTAGGAACTAAAGCTTTGGTTGTCTTCCTGTCAGGCTTCCATGTCTTCTCCCTGGACCTCCTCAATGTCCACTTCCAGAACATCCGACTCTGAGGCCTCATCTTTACTGTCACTTTCCAACCTTGTTGAGGATGGCTTGTTGTCAGGCTCAAAAAGCCTCAAATTTGCCCAGATGGCCACCAATTTTAAAATCCTTGTATTGGTCAGCCTTTTGCGTGCTTTGGTGCGTGTGTTCCCGAACAAGAACCAGTTGCCCTCTGAGGCGGCAGATGTTGGTGGGATTTAGAGGATGATGGAGGCAACAGGGGAAAGAGCCTCAGACCCACAAAGTCCCTTCCACCAGGTGACTGATGAGATACGTTGGCACGACTGCCATATTGGATCTGCATCCCAAAGCCCTTGCTTGGAAGTGTACTTCGCCAGACTGCCAAGAACCTTGCCCTCATCCAGGCCAAGGTGGCGAGACACGGTAGTGATGACACCATAGGCCTTCTTGATCTCTGCACCAGACAGGATGCTCTTGCCAGCATACTTGGGGTCCAACATGTACACTGCGGTGTGTATGGGCTTCAGGCAGAAGTCTTCACGCTTTTTGATGTATTTCAGAACTGCAGTTTCCTCTGCTTGGAGCAACAGTGAAGTGGGCAGGGCAGTACAGATTTCTTCTCTTACATCTATCTGCAAGCAGTCTGAACATCAGACAGGATGGCATCGTCTCCCTCAATCCGTGCAATGGCTACTGCAATAGGTTTCAGGAGTTTCAGGCTGCTTACCCCTCTCTCCCAAAATACATCATCCAGGAGGATCCTCTTGATGGGGCTGTCCACATCGGCAGATTGGGATATGGCCATTTCTTGGAGAGACTCCTTCCCCTCCCGGAGACTGTCAAACATGATGACAACACCACCCCAACGGGTGTTGCTGGGCAGCTTCAATGTGGTGCTCTTATTCTTCTCACTTTGCTTGGTGAGATAGATTGTTGCTATAACTTGATGAACCTTCACATACCTAATGATTTCCTTGGCTCTCTTGTAGAGTGTATCCATTGTTTTCAGTGCCATGTTGTCCTTGAGGAGCAGATTCAATGCATGAGCAGCACAGCCAATGGGTGTGATGTGAGGGTAGGACTCCTCCACTTTAGACCAAGCAGCTTTCATGTTCGCAGCATTGTCTGTCACCAAGTGCAAATACCTTCTGTGGTCCAAGGTCATTAATAACTGCCTTCAGCTCATCTGCAATGTAGAGACCGGTGTGTCTGTTGTCCCTTGTGTCTGTGCTCTTGTAGAATACTGGTTGACGAGTGGAGATGATGTAGTTAATTATTCCTTGCCCACGAACAGTCAACCACCCATCAGAGATGATTGCAATACAGTCTGCTTCTCTATGATTTGCTTGACCTTCACTTGAACTCTGTTGAACTCTGCATCCAGCAAATGAGTAAATAAAGCATGTCTGTTTGGAGGGGTGTATGCTGGGTGAAGAACATTCAGAAATCTCTTCCAATACACATTGCCTGTGAGCATCAGAAGTGAACCAGTTGCATTCCTGCGTTCCTCCATTGAGTCAAAAAAACATAGGATTTGAGGACCTTGAGCTGTTTCTATCGAAAAGATGTCTGATTCATCATTGTCACCTCAAATAGAAGTAGAGGGACCTTTGTCAGAGGTTGATTGTTGTGAGTGCTGAGGGAACTTTATGCACTTGGCCAGATGATTCTGCATCTTTGTTGCGTTCTTCATATAGGATTTGGCACAGTATTTACAAATGTACACAGCTTTTCCTTCTACATTAGCTGCAGTGAAATGTCCCCACAGATTAGATAGCGCCTGTGGAATTTTCCTGTAAAGATTAGAAAGAAAATAGTAAAAAAAAAAAAAACAATTCCATGTACAGATAAATTGTTAAGAAGTTAAACAACTCCTTTATAAGATAAATGTTTTGAAATGAAACATGTATGGAAACAGGTGAATTAACACTCCTCAGTAAGCCAACTCAAGCAAACTAAAACCCACATGGTAGCAAAAACTAACTAGCAGAAATTGTTCACAAGTTAGTAATGATTTAAACACACTTTTCTGTATGCTACTATTTACTAGTTAACAAAAAAATAATTTATATCATATAAAATATATTCACCCCAGCCAGTATTGTAATCAAAGCTTACCATAAAGCATGTAGTCCTTGGCTCAGACAGTGTAGTAGTGTGGGCTCAGTAGCATCTCATTAGTGTGCAAGATCTTGAGAATCAGCTGTACATGTGATGGAAGAGTGCACTGTGTGTGCAGAGGGTTGCAATTCCATTGAATTGGGGACAGTTTAACTAAAATATGCCACAACACCTAGAATTGTCTTATATGTATCCCACAATAAAAGTTCACTGTTATGAGCAATCTTTTTTGATGAATTTAAGCTTAATTTACCATGAAAAATTCCAGAAAAATTCCGGAAATTTCCGGGAAAGTTTCCGATCCGTTGCAACCCTAGCAGCAACTAAGAGGCGTTTATTTTATACAATCTCCTATAGTGATTAACAGGTGTTGCCCAGGCATAAAACGTTGGTCAAAACACATGCATTCAAAACTGGAGTCAACCTCACTTTATAATCATGTCTTTATGAGTGGAATATGAAGAAGGGATGCAAGGCCCTGCCAAAAAAACTCTTTGCACAACCTAAGTGATAAGTGATAGATCCATAGGGAAAACATAGTAACAGTAGACCAAGCCATCTGCTCACAGCTATTTTAAGTGATACAGCGAAATGCAGTAGCGGCCTTAAAGTGGGGTTCTCATACCAAACATAGAAATAGTTATTCTACTGTATTTCTAGGATGCCAACAGAGCTGGGAAGGGCTGGCACAAAGAGGTATTGTGTTAAACTTTACATCCAGTTTTACAGTACAACGTAGCTGGTGACCGGATGTAAACTCTGTCATGTAAAGGCCTAACAGTATAAACATACTGTAGGTTTGCTTGCACAGTCATTTCAAGACAGGATTAAAAGTAGGAAGATCATGCACATAAACAAATTATACCACCTGGCAAACACAGTGTGCAGGTTTTTCTTAAAAACGAAATGACAAAAATAGGAAGAATTTGCACCGAAGCAGTCTGGCGACAGGAAATTATATAGGAGAGAAAAGGACTTGACCCCTGGGGAGAGGACTTGACCTCTGGGGAGAGGACTGGACCCCTAGGGTTGTTTCAGAGTCTGGTTGGTTGCTCTTATTCTTTGGTTGGGTTGAAGAATACTAGTTACAACCATGAATGAGACAACTTAGTGAATTATGACCTCTGCCATTAAAAGCAGCTGTCACAGGTCACAACCTCTAGAGTTTTCCTACCAAGGGTTAATGTATTTGGTAATACCTCTGGACTTCTCACTTAACCTGGACAAATGGATGCCAAAGGATCTACGTTGAGGGGAATGAGTTGAACTACAACCATGTTCAAATAGTTTGGCCTGCCTGTAGTGCAAGAAGGGTGGGCTTTGTGCTTTAGTGACTATTCCATTGGTTCCATTGCACCAGAAAATATCTAATATTATTTGAACCCAGGTCTTGATCTCATTATTGACGATAGAGAAAGTGAAAGTCCATCTACAGTCCATAATAATACCTGAATGAAATGTAATGTTCTGTTATTGGTGTGGATATATTTCGGTGTTTGTAGGAGTGTGTAGTGGTCACATCTTGTTTTATGGAAGCATATGTTAAAGCAGTATTGGAGGAGGTCATTATTAAAAGGGCTTGAGTTTCACGACTCAGTCATGGCTCAAGGGGACGAGTCAGCAAATTGACAAATACTTGGATCGGATCCATATGCACCAGCATGATTTCTCCACAACTTTAAGTGTGCAAAGAACGATTGCTTCACCACCAACTTAGACCAGTCTTACTGCTGACTTTGTGAGAGAGTTGAACTCGCATGGGCTTAAAATGGTTCAACTTCATCAGTGCTGGTGGATTTATAAAGGTACAATTTTGACCCAATGGCAAATTTCTCAATTTTTTTCTGCAACCTGATCAGGGCCAAATTCCGGAGCTCCCCGGGGTGGTTATATATAACATACAGTACAGTAGTTCTAATTATATACACCATCTGGAAAAATAGGTTGGATATACTGTTGGTACATACCAAGACATCATCTTTGTCTTAAGATGTCTCGAGACATCTTGAGACATAAAATTAAGATGTATTGAGACAGTTTGAGACATTGCAAATTTTCAAGACATCTAAATACATTTAAAGGTGCAATCCGCATTAGAAAACAATACAAAAGTGGGCCACCCTGCCTCTGTTTTGGTAAAAAGCTGAGGGATGGGCCTGGAGAAATGTAACCAATCAACATAGACAGAGCTAAGACTGACCAGCCAAGAGATCAAAATGTTAGCTTTAACCATATTCTGAGGTTATACATTGTTTACACAAGCTTATATTTTAGGTTCTTATGGGGTACGAACATTTAACTAAGCTCTTGAGGCATTAATAGTTATATTCTTCAATAATCAGTGGGTACATATCATTCATTTAAAAGTAAAAAAAATGGATGTAGCAACTGCAGATTGCCCTTTTTAAGAAACATTTTGAAGGCATGTCTTTTAACTTCTAATGGATATATGTATGGTTGACATGGTGTGGTATAGTTTTGTACACATGGGACGAAAGCGTAACACAATTCAGACCAGCTTGAACAAAAAAGGGAATCAAGTGTTCAAATGACGGCCTTGATAATCCAAAAAAAGCATTTCTTACCTCAGGACACTTCATGAGGTGACTATCCCAGAATGAGTTTTAGCATTGTTTTAGGTGCTAAATCCCTGAATGAGGCAGGTGCAACGTTTGCATCTGATGCAAAGGCTTAGTAAATCTGGGCCTTCAACCAAGTTTTCAATATCAAGTTAGTAAAGATCTGAGTTATGGTGGATAGAATGTCAGGTCAGCCTGTCCACTCCGGCAGTAAACCCCTCTTTGGCACCTACCTCATCACATGAGGTGCCCCATGGGTTCACAGGAAGGCTAACCTCATACCCCTGATTTAGACCTTGGATAATGTTGACCCTTTGGCTTTAAGTTAAACTTGGTCACATCGAGGTCAAGCTATCATGACTGCAAGTCAGTAAGACACCATTAGTCCTGTGACATTCCATGACTGGAAAACATTTGAGTAACACCAACTGTAGGCTTAAGCAATTTAATGCACTAACACGAGTCACTCCAGATTAGAGCTTTTGCTAAATGACTAAAATGTTCCATAGAAATGCAAACACACCCATGTATGAGCCTTCACAATGTCTTATTACAAGGACTCTTGTGAGGTTTATAATATGTTATCTCTCTTTGAAGTAAAATGTTCAACTGACTCAAAATGGCTGTTATTGTATTTAGTCAGGATCATCAAGAGATGATAATAAGACATTGTAAGGGATCATGCATGCTTACGACAAGTGTTACGCAATATAACAGCATTATAATGCATTGTAACTGCATTACACTTGCAGGCTTTGAGGTAACGTGTTACCCTATCCTTATTTTCATCTTGGAATGAGAATCCACCAACAACTACAACATAAGATTCACATACTGTTGTCTTACATGAATACCAAGACTGCAAACTCAAAAATACACTGGTTTTGCCAGTCGGAGAGTCTTGTAACAGCACACTGCCTAACAAGACTGATTATTGGTTGACTATAATATCCCAAATCTCCCTCTGCTCTCTCGCTGTAAGCCTCGTGGCGTGACTGGCGGTACCTTAGTGAGGCCTGCCTGTTGCAGAGTCTCAGCTGTCTGTGATTCTAGAACCTGATGATCCGCAGCTATGAGCCTACAAATATTCAGCAGAATTGCTCTCGCTTTCCCCCAGGTTATTTACCAGAAGTGATGTCATAACAATGTTTTTGCAGCTAATGAAGAGAGATTTGATCTTAGGCTGAGTGATAATACCTTACCACAAGTGGGTTGCTGTTTTTGTTAATCTACTTGTCTGCAGCCTTCAGCCCTAATATGTTTTTTAAAAACTTTGACACACTTCATCAAGAGCTGGGGTGGTAGGTGTAACAGAGTAGGTCCCATCCCTGGCCCGACTAGGGCTCAAACCAGGGACACATTGACCAAAAGCATTTCTTACTCAAAAAGGACAGAGAAGTTCTTTAGTAGAATCTAACTATCTATTTATTTTCCTTTTGTGATACTGTGGTCCAGTCTTTATTGCAATATACGTTCCAACCTTGAGGCAAGGTGTACTTCACCCCTGCTAGTGGGAAAACAGATGGCACTCACCGTTGGGCGCTTCCACTCAAATTCAATGGGAAATTTGCTGCTGTACCAAAGAGAGGAATCATTGGGTGGGAACAGAGGGTCTTCAAACAGGACTTTCTTGTGTACGTATTTGTCTCGCAACTCCAAGAAGTTCTTCAGGCGCTTGGCATCTTTGACGGCCTCGTTTCTGCTCAAAATGGCAGTGTAGATACTGTTGCTGGCCGTGAAGGGGTAGTCAGTCTTACCCTCAGGTACATCAGGTGATGCTTCAGTTTCCAACGCCACCTTCACTGAAGTTTCCTCAACAAGGGCCATCTTGGCTTTGTTTTCCCCCTTATGCGTGTCCTTGTTCCCCCTATCAGTGTGAGCTGCCCCCTTTAGTATGTACATTAGTCAGTCCAAATGAATGAAAGTGAGGATTCTTTTCAGATATCAATGCAAGAGCATGAACTTGCAAAACATCCCTGATAAACTTCCCTTCGTCCTTCCTCGTGCTTTCCTCTCACTCTCAGTTCCTTTATATGCTGGGGGCACTCACAATACCAAACACACCCTCCAACCCACACTCATAAACACACACTGACACTTTTGCCTTTGCAGGTCTATAAATAGGCCTCTTGAAAAGTGGGGAGGAGGCCGCTCTGAAAAGGACTACCGCTCCGAACATTTCTAAGTCTACAGTGTAGGTCTACAATTCACTAGGTGGGAGATGGCAGATTGGGAAAGCAGGCTTGGGCGTGGGCAAGCAGGCCCCACATACCAATATTATACATACCATGTAATGATACCTACACTAACTTTACCATGTCTCTCCATGATATCAGCTACAGTCAAGAACAATTTTGCTGATTGAATTTGAGTTCTTGGGTTGTGAAATGGATTTGTGGTGGGCCTGTAGTGTAGCTGATGAGGATGATGAATTGAACCTGTGGATTGCAAAAGCATTTTACATGACTCTCTGTCGTTCTCTGTGTCCAATGTTTAGTCTGTCCATCTGGGTGGTGTGCACTGTAGCCTTTACCAGTATGCACCAGGCAGGGGCCTGTACTGCAGCGCCAGCTGTGCCATCAGAGTCCCTGGGTTCGCGCCCAGGCTCTGTCGTGACCGGCCGCGACCGGGGCACAATTGGCCTAGCGTCGTCCGGGTTAGGGAGGGATTGGTCGGTAGGGATCTCCTTGTCTCATCGCGCACCAGCGACTCCTGTGGCGGGCCGGGCGCAGTGCGCGCTAGCCAAGGTTGCCAGGTGCACGGTGTAGCCTCCGACACATTGGTGCGGCTGGCGGAGGACGCATGACAGTCAGCCTTCGTCTCTCCCGAGCCCGTACAGGAGTTGTAGCAATGAGACAAGATAGTAGCTACTACAACAATTGGATACCACGAAATTGGGGAGAAAAAGGGGTAAAAATAAAAAAAATTAAAAAAAAGTATGCACCATTGATAAACATGAACCATATTGATCTGAGGGAAACAATAGCCATAGGATAATACAGTGCATTCAGAAAGACTCTTCCTAGAGCTGGCTGCCTGGGCCAAACTGAGCAATCGGGGGAGAAGGGCCTTGATCGGGGAGGTGACCAAGAACCCGATGGTCTCTCTGAGTTCCTCTGTGGAGATGGGAGAACCTTCCAGAAGGACAACCATCTCTGCAGCACTCCATCAATAAGGCCTTTATGGTAGTGGCTAGACGGAAGACAGTACAAGGCACAGTACAGCCCGCTTGGAGTTTGCTATAAGGCACCTAAAGGACTCTCAGACCATGAGAACAAGATTCTCTGGTCTGATGAAACCAATATTGAACTATTTTGCCTGAATGCCAAGCGTCACATCTGGAGGAAACCTGGCACCATCCCTGCAGTGACGCATGGTGGTGGCAGCATCATGCTGTGGGGATGTTTTTCAGCAGCAGGGACTGGGAGACGAGTCAGAATCGAGGAAAAAATGAACGGAGCAAAGTACAGAGAGATCCTTGATGAAAACTTGCTCCAGAGACTGGGGTGAAGGTTCACCTTCCAACAGGACAACGACCTGCACACAGCCAAGACAACACGAGAGTGGCTTCGGGACAAGTCTCTGAGTGGCCCGGCCAAAGCCCAGACTTGAACCTGATCGAACATCACTGGAGACACCTGACAATTGCTGTGCAGTGATGCTCCCCATCCAACCTGAACAGAGCTTGAGAGGATCTGCAGAGGGAATGGGAGAAATTCCCCAAATACAGCTGTGCCAAGCTTGTAGCGTCATACCCAGGGAAGACTGTAAGGCTGTAATCACTGCCAAAGGTTCTTCAACAAAGTATTGAGTATGAATACTTATGTAAATGTTGTATTTCCAGGGTTTTCAAAAATTGTCAAACATGTATAAAAACGTGTTTTTGCTTTGTCATTATGGGGTATTGTGTGTAGATTGATGAGGGAGAAAACAAAACAATGTAATCAATTTTAGAATAAGGCTGTAACATAACAAAATGTGGAAAAAGTAAAGGGGTCAGAATACACACTATGATAGGGCCAATGTCATATGGCAACTCCTGCTCTCTCTCTCTCTCTCTCTCTCTCTCTCTCTCTCTCTCTTCAGGCTCTCAGAATGACTTATTTGAAGGATTAATTGCTAGAATCTTAATTTGATTATGTGGATAAAGAATGTTTCTGCGTGGGGCATGCTAAAGGCTATGAGTGTCCCCTACTGGCTTACTAATTCCACTTCAAGCAGCTGATCTTTATGTTTTCAGAAGTCCTGACTCATCTACCCTGGTTGCAACCTGTTAGTTCATAGCAGAGAGTTGCAGGACAGTGTGTTGTAAATCGCAATCTCGGTTTGAGATGCACTTGATAGCTGATATCTTGTTGTGTAACGAAGTAGTTACACCGCGTGTTTTCCCTTTGGGACCTACAAAAAACGTAATACCTCTGTGAAAAGGTAGCTTGGCCTCACAATAGATGTATCTTGGGCCCTATGGGCCTAACCCACAGTGAGCACTATACTGACCTCTAGTGGCGATGACAACAGAATGCATGTCTGGCCCAATAATTGATTTTCTCCCCTACTGTGGGAATGGCCTATTAGAACGACAACAGTAACTCTGACCAATCAAAAAGCATATTTTACTTATTGGTACTATGATTCGGCCTATGAAATGTCAATCTAGACTATCATCGAGTAATAAACCAACGTGGAAGGAAAATCCACGCCCACTGCCGTCTCCGTTTTGATTACTTTTGTAGTGATTTGAGCCGGTGTGTGTATGTCGCCATTATTTTATCAACCGTGTAGACCTCGGTTCATAGTAACCTATTGCTTTATAATTGTGATATTAAAAAAATGATTTCATTTCGATTGTTTTTTTTTCTCCAACATAGGACTTTGATGTTTTTGCAACAACCGCAGTACTATAGTATCTAGCTAGCTAACTGTTTTTCGCTAGTTTGGCTGACTGGCCATCCAGCTAGGGACAAGGTTAGCAAAAATCTAGCATAATCTGTCATTTTTGTTTTAACAGCAATTCGGCGTGTTAAGTAGTTGGTGAGGTTAGTTAACTAACTGTCATCTTGCCTTTTGGTTAGCTAATATCCTCAAGGCGGCAAATCACGACATTATAGTTACGGTAACTGGTGGTGGCTACATAGCTAGCTGACTAGCGGATATAACTAGCTACAGTAGCTTGTTAGCAAATCGGATTTGAAAGAAGTTTGTAGTTGGAGTCTACTGATACGGAGCTGACAACATCATTCAAGTTTACAAGGTAGGTAACTATGCTAACTTCACGTTAGCCATTTTTAGAGGGGCCCTTTTTCATGTTACGCTGGAGAGGAGAACTAACGTTACCTAACTAGTTTATTCTGACTGAATCAATGTCTGAAATAAGCTGTCAGATAGTCAAGCCCGTCGTATCAGGTGCGTGGACAATATCAGGTTCAGCCCTGTTGAAGCAACGTAGCTAAATTCAACTGAATTTAAGAG
Organism: Oncorhynchus clarkii lewisi; assembly: GCF_045791955.1. NCBI lineage: Eukaryota > Metazoa > Chordata > Actinopteri > Salmoniformes > Salmonidae > Oncorhynchus > Oncorhynchus clarkii. The sequence continues at coordinate 13,696,886 of NC_092154.1, forward strand.
TGCCTCAGCCTTTGACATAAATGTAATATCCGGGGTGGCAATACTGTGTGTGTGTGTGTGTGTACACAATACATTTACTCTTCTGGCAATGATGCATGAAGCATTTGAGTCTACAATTTGCCGGGTTTTGCAGTAGGTGTCCAAGCTTGACAAGATGTCAGAGGGAGAAGGGAAGCAGGTGTTGGACTCTGTCCAGGAGGGGAAACCAGAGTCTATGGTTGCTTCCCCCACCGGTCAGAGTGTGTCATCCGTGTCCCCCCCAGTGTCCACTGTGACACAGCCCCCTGCAACAGCGGCGACAGAGGACGAGGAAGAGGAGAGCGAGGACGAGTCAGAGATTCTGGAGGAGAGCCCGTGTGGGCGCTGGCAGAAACGCAGAGAGGAGGTATTCAATGAAAGAGAAAGGAGAAGGGTTACTCTTTGTGTAGTTAGACTTTTGGCCCCACAAATTTTGAACTTGTTTTTTTTACACAACTACTTTGAATCAGATGGAAAATTATTAGTGTAATCCAACACTGTTCTTAATTTTAGGTGAACCAGCGCAATGTCCCTGGGATTGACAATGCCTACCTGGCCATGGACACAGAGGAGGGTGTGGAGGTGGTGTGGAATGAGGTCATGTTCTCAGAGCGGAAGAACTTCAAACTGCAGGAGGTGGGTTGGGTTCTCAACCAGGGCTCAGCTGCAACAGAACCATGCTCTATGATCAGTTATCACCCATTCATCACCACCTCTGCTGACCGTCTAGCTATGAGCTTCCAGATCTTCTCATGACTGCAGATGCCCATCTGCTTCAAAAAGCACTCAAACAGACTTTATCAAGCTACTGTTGTAGCATTTATTTATTTTTAAATTACCTGATGTTTATTTGGTTAACATACACTTTGAGATTGCATTGTTCATTACAGACAGAGTTAAAAAGTAAGAACAATTTGTAGAAAGAAAAAAAAAGAATAGTAACACAAAATAACAATGTTATATACAAGGAGTACCAGTACCGAAATGTGCAGGGGTAAGAGATAATTGAGGTAATATGTTCATGCAGGTAGGGGTAAAAGTGTAAAGGCAATCAGGATAGATGATAAAACAGCAGCAGCCGGTGTGTGTGTTGTGAGCGTATGAGTAGAGTCAGTGCCCCCCTTCAGATTTGTGATGAACTGTTCAGCATTCTTATGGCTTTGGGGTTGAAGCTGTTCAGGAGCCTTTTGGACCCAGACTTGGCGCTCTGGTACCGCTTGTTGTGCGGTAGCAGAAAGAACAGGCTTTTACTTGGGTGGCTGGAGTCTTAGACTATTTTTAGGGCCTTCCTCTGACACTGCCTGGTAAAGGTCCTGGATAGCAGAGAGCTCGGCCCCAGTAAAGCACTGGACAGTTGGCACTACCCTCTCTAGCGCCTTATGGTTGGATGCCAAGCAGTTGCCATACCAAGCGGAGATGCAGCCAGTCAAGATGCTCTCAATGGTGCAACTGTAGAACTTTGAGGATTTGAGGACCCATGCCAAATCTTGTCAGCCTCCTGAGGGGAGATGAGGCATTGTCATGCCCTCTTCACGACTGTGTTGGTGTGTTTGGACCATAATAGGTCCTAAGTGAAGTTGACACAGAGGAACTTGAAGCTCTCGACCCGCTCCATTACAGCCCTGTCGATGTGAAAGGGGGTGTGCTCGGCCCTCCATTTCCCGTAATTTACGATCAGCTCCTTTGTCTTGCTGGCGTTGAGGGAGAGCGCTTGTTGTCCTAGTACTGTAGCCTGTCTCGTTGTATGTGATCAGGCCTACCACCATTGTGTTGTTTGCAAACTTAATGTTGGAGTCGTGAGCCACGTAGTAATGGGTGAGCAGGGAGTACAGGAGTGGACTAAGCATGCACCCATGCGGGGCCCTGTATTGATGCTTTGCCTTTTTGATGGTTCGTCAGAGTGTGTAGCGGGATTTCTTCTAAGCGTCTGGATTAGTGTCCCGCTCCTTGAAAGTGGCAGCTCTAGCCTTTAGCGCAGTGTGGATGTTGCCTGTAATCATTGGTGTTGAGCGTGTCACTGCTTTTCCTGCTTGAGTTTTTTGCTTGTAAGCCGGAATCAGGAGGATAGAGTTATGGTAAGATTTGCCTAAGCTCCTTAGTGCTCAGACACACCAATGGCGTTTGCTGGCCCAGAGTACTTAGCACCTGAACAGAGTGCGGGCTGTAATTTGTGAACCGACGGAGCACCTATTTTTGCATGTATATTCACGTGAAAATGTCTGCAGTCAGATGTCTACAGCATATGGTCGCTAAAGATCCACATTTGGTGCGACATGAGCGAGCCTTAGGCAAAGTGTTCCAACCTGTTGCTGCCAAACATATAGCAAAGTACTCTTTACAAAGTGTTATGAAAACCGTTCACAGAGGTTGTTGCATAATCCTCAGGCACAATCCTCTCGCACATTGTTTTTAAACCTTTGTCTGTGGGCTGGGTCATGTTCATAAGGGCGCATAACGTTTAAAAATGTTGTGAACGCAAAACAAAAATGAGCATTTCTTATTAGACAAGTCCAGATGGTGGTCCGTCTTCTGTTTGGTGATGAATAAACAAGACCCTGTCCTTGGCTGTGTTCCTCTCTGACTGTCTAGGCACTGAGCAGTCTGTTTGGAGCTTGTCAGTGTGCTCTCAGGCAGTGTAGTCTGCTTTCTGTTCTGCATGTCAACATGCTGTGTTGGTGTGTGTTGAATACAGGCTGAGCATTGAGTAGAATGAGCTCCCTTTAGTTTGATTAGTTTTTGTTGATCATTTTTAATAGTTCCCAGAATTCTCCCGATATTGCGTTTCTGAGTTTAGGTGGCAGGTAGCCTAGTGGTTAGCGCAGTGGTCGAATACCAGAGGCGACAAGCTAAATCTGTCGATGTGCCCTTGAGCAAGGCACTTAACCCTAATTTGCTCCGTAGTACATACTATGTACTACGACACCTATCCGGTGTATGTGACAACTTTAAAAATATATGTTTGTTTGACTCTGTGGGGAAAGTATGACTTGCAGAGATCCTGAACTAACCTTTGCTTTACCTCTTGCTTGGCAAGACCAGATCATATTCTGAGTTGCAATACCCTCCAATGTAATATGTGCAAGAACATTCTTGGCATTTCTTACAAGTCAAGATTGTTATCAGACATATAAGCCCTAGTTATTAAAAATATCCTGTGGCCACATCACCCACAAACAAATGTAGACCGGGTTAGACAATGTTTAAATAAATTACATCCCCATGGAGAAAAAAAGCAGGAACAGACATTAACCCAGGTTAAGGGGTTTTGTTTGTTATATTGAGTTTGTCTTAATTGGCCTTAACTTAGTGGATGATGAGAAAATGTAAATTTGGACTGAACGGTTGAGCTCATTGACATCAATCATGTTTATTAGTTGAAGATTGAGGTATGTTTGATTGCAAATATGTATATTTTTCCTTCTCCTTTTTATCACTGTCCAGGAGAAAGTCAAAGCGGTGTTTGACAACTTGATCCAGTTGGAGCATCTGAACATTGTCAAGTTTCACAAATACTGGGCTGATGTGAAGGAAAATAGGGCCAGGGTAAGAGATTTCAAATGCAGTAAAATAACTACCTTTTTTAATAGTAAGAAATATAAATGGAATGTATTACACAGGAAATGAACAACTTTTTTCCACTTGCAGGTCATTTTCATCACAGAATACATGTCTTCAGGAAGCCTGAAGCAGTTTCTGAAAAAGACCAAGAAAAACCACAAGACAATGAATGAGAAGGTACGGGGTGGATTATTAGTCTGTTTGGATCTTAAAAGGGCTGTTATTGCTAGATCATTTAAAAAACAACTTAAATGAATGATACAGTGCATTTGGGAAGTATTCAGACCCTTTCACTCTTTCCACATTTCATCACGTTACAGCCTTATTCTAAAATTGATTCATGTTTTTACACACACAATAACAAAGCAAAAACAGGTTTAGAAATTTCTGCTAATATTTATTAAAAAAAAATCTAAAACAGTTACATACAGTAAAAGTCAAAGGTTTGGACACCTACTCATTCCAGGGTTTCTCTTTATTTTTACTTTTTTCTACGTTGTAGAATAATAGTGAAGACAAACTATGTACACATATGGAATCATGTAGTAACCAAAAGTGTTAAACAAATCAAAATATTTTTGATTCTTCAAAGTAGCCAGCTTTGCACACTCTTGGAATTCTCTCAACCAGCTACATGAGGTAGTCACCTGGAATGCATTTCAATTAGCAGGTGTGGCTTGTTAAAAGTGAATTTGTGGAATGTCTTTCCTTAATGCGTTTGAGCCAATCAGTTGTGTTGTGACAAGGTAGAGGTGGTATACAGAAGCTAGCCCTATTTGGTAAAATACCAAGTCCATATTATGGCAAGAACAGCTCAAACAAGTGAAGACATGACAGTCCATTACTTTAAGACATGAAGGTCAGTCCGAAACGTTTTAAGAACTTTGAAAGCATCTTTAAGTGTAGTCGCAAAAACCATCAAGCTCTATGATTAAATTGACTGGTACTCAGACTCTTTACTCAGTACATTGTTGAAGCACCTTTGCCAGCGATTAGCCTCAAGCCTTCTTGGGTATAAAGCTACAAGCTTGGCACACCTGTATTTGGGGAGTTTCTCCCATTCCTCGCTGCAGATCCTCTCAAGCTCGTGTCAGGTTGGATGGGGAGCGTTGCTGCACAGCTATTTTCTGGTCTCGCCAGTGATGTTCGATCGGGTTCAAGTCCCTGCTGCTGAAAAACTCCCCAACAGCATGATTTGCAAATAAATTCATAAAAAATCCTACAATGTGATTTTCTGGATTTTTTTTCTCATTTTGTCTGTCATAGTTGACGTGTACATATGATGAAAATTACAGGCCTCATCTTTTTAAGTGGGAGAACTTGCACAATTGGTAGCTGACTAAATACTTTTTTTGCCCCACTGTATATACTGTACTCTATACCATCTACTGCATCTTGCCTATGCCGTTCGGCTATCGCTCATCCATATATTTTTATGTGCATATTCTTATTCATTCCTTTACACTTGTGTGTGTATAAGGTAGTTGTTGTGAAATTGTTAGATTACTTGTTAGATATTACTGCATGGTCGGAACTAGAAGCACAAGCATTTAGCTACACTCGCATTAACATCTGCTAACCATGTGTATGTGACAAATAACATTTTTATTTGTTTTTACAATATTGTTTGTAAGAAATGTAAGTGTAAACACTGTATAGCCTCTAGACATGGTGTAAAATGTTGATGTCATTGATGGGCAGTCCTTGCATCTATAGCTTTGTATATGACTGAGTGGTTCCATTTCTCCAGCTCCACCCAAGTCAAAGTTTATTGGTCGCGTACACAGCTGTTTACTGAAGAAGTGGCTGGGTGGCCGCTTTGCTATTGTTTGAGCCGTGCCCTTTTAAAGAACTGGTTTTAAATTGAAATTAACAAACAAAAATGAAACCAGGAAACAGGACTGACACAGAAAAAGCTGTATGCAGAATGTATGTCACCTGTATGCTCTTCCTGGTTTCCCAGTAGCTCAGTAAAAATCCCCCTCTTGGCTGCAGGCTGGGCAGTGTCCCATTTTATTTCATCTTGTGACAGCCCTATTTTTAACCGAACCTACAAAAGCCCACTGTTAATGCAGAACTTTCCCGCTGTTGCAATTTATACATTTTTTGCAATTAATTGCAGCCTATTCTGGTCATTTGACAGAAGTAACACTTCAAGAACCACATGGTAATCACATTTCAATTAGGTTTGAATATCATCTCTGTGCTGTCTGTCTGTTGTCTATCAGGCCTGGAAGCGCTGGTGTACACAGATACTGTCTGCTCTCAGGTCAGTCTCTCTCTCTCACACACAGCAGTACATATATCCATATTGGACAGAGCCAGTTCTGTTTTTTTCAAACTCTAAATTCTACAAATTTCACACTTCTCTTGAAGCTTCCTGTAACCTTTTTCTCCTCTCCCCAGCTACCTGCATTCCTGTGACCCTCCCATCATCCACGGCAACCTGACCTGTGACACCATCTTCATCCAGCATAATGGTCTCATTAAGATTGGCTCAGGTGCGTCTCAGATCTGTCAATCACGCTAAATGTCAACCTTTTCAGAGGTGTTGGTCTGAAGGGTTAAAACCGGGGCCTTGTTCAGTAGGGAGGAAACATTTTGAAATGGAGTAGCTGAACACAGATTTCATTATCCATTGCAGAAATGTTTTGCTACGGTGCACCCTACTGAACATACCCCAGGTGGCCCTTGCAACCTAACGTTCCCCATTCTCTTCGGACTAATTTGTGACTCGTCTGTTAGTGGCCCCAGACACCATCAACAACCACGTCAAGACCTGTCGGGAGGAGCAGAAGAGCCTGCATTTCTTTGCTCCTGAGTATGGAGGTAGATAACCTTTTGACCTTAGACAAATGGTCCCTTTTGAGAAACCATGTAGTTGAGCTGTTTTTCTACTGACATTGATTGACGTCTTTTTCTAGCTGTTGCAGACGTCACCACTGCAGTGGACATTTATTCCTTTGGAATGTGTGCCTTAGAGGTGAGTGAAGAGTGGTTTTGTTATTCTCACACTCGTATGACGGACAACTGAAAGAAATGAGATGCAAATCAACTTAATCATGAAGTCGATGACTAGCCTTGCTCCATGGAAACTGGAAGTTTTGTAGTCCAACAGTTTTGTCGTGTACTTCTTGTCCTGTTTCAAATCTTCTATTCCCCACATTCTCCTCGTCTCTTCAGATGGCTGTACTGGAGATCCAGAGCAACGGCGAGTCGTCGTATGTGTCCCAAGAAGCCATCAACAGTGCCATTCAGTTCCTGGAGGATCCACTGCAGAGGGTGAGTCGGGGACCCTGGCCTAGCAGCTAACACCCGCTGCTTGTTGCTGAAAGGGTATTACCCAGTCCAGCCATAACATAACTATAGTCCGCATAGACAGGTTGCCTGACAGGTTGCCTGACAACGTCACGAAAATGATGCGCTCGCATCGCAGGGGTAAAAGGCTGTGTTATGATTCTGAACGGACAGATGGCTAGCAACAATGACAAGTAGCAGCCATGTAGGGAATCGTAGGTTGCTCATTCCAGCTCGTATCTTGTTCTTTACACCATGTCTTGCTTTTGAAGTGTTTTGACTGTCTATGCTTATATGGCAAACATTCACTAGCTACCTAACCAACAAGGTATTTGAGAGACAAGTGCTTATTGTGCGACTGTATTTTTTTCAATAAACATTTGGAGACTAAATAGAGTTGACTTGTTGTCCGTAATCCTTCAAATTTAAGCCATCCCGTCTGTTTTTCCCCAAAGTTGGTTTTGTTGCTAAACAAACCACTATAGCCCATAGTGTTCTTAAAGGGATAGTTCACTCCAAAATCAACATGTCACCAGACCATTTTTGAGCTCTGAAAACATTTGAGAAACTTTGATTTTATTATTTACATTTCTCTTTATTGCCTGTATGTGTGTGTTTACCTGTGGCAGGAGTTCATCCAGACATGTCATTTCTCTTTAATGCCGGTGTTGTCCAGGACTGAACCTTGTGTTGTCCAGGACTGAACCTTGTGTTGTCCAGGACTGAACCTTGTGTTGTCCAGGACTGAACCTTGTGTTGTCCAGGACTGAACCTTGTGTTGTCCAGGACTGAACCTTGTGTTGTCCAGGACTGAACCTCGTGTTGTCCAGGACTGAACCTCGTGTTGTCCAGGACTGAACCTTGTGTTGTCCAGGACTGAACCTCGTGTTGTCCAGGACTGAACCTTGTGTTGTCCAGGACTGAACCTCGTGTTGTCCAGGACTGAACCTCGTGTTGTCCAGGACTGAACCTTGTCTTGTTAGTACCGGTGTTGTCCAGGACTGAACCTTGTCTTGTTAGTGCCGGTGTTGTCCAGGACTGAACCTTGTGTTGTCCAGGACTGAACCATGTCTTGTTAGTGCCGGTGTTGTCCAGGACTGAACCTTGTCTTGTTAGTGCCGGTGTTGTCCAGGACTGAACCTTGTCTTGGTAGTACTGGTGTTGTCCAGGACTGAACCTTGTCTTGTTAATGCCGATGTTGTCCAGGACTGAACCTTGTCTTGGTAGTGCCGGTGTTGTCCAGGACTGAACCTTGTCTTGGTAGTGCCGGTGTTGTCCAGGACTGAACCTTGTCTTGGTAGTGCCGGTGTTGTCCAGGACTGAACCTTGTCTTGGTAGTGCCGGTGTTGTCCAGGACTGAACCTCGTCTTCTTAGTGCCGGTGTTTTCTTGTGGTAGGAGTTCATCCAGAAGTGTCTGGAACAGGACCCCAGCAAGCGGCCCACGGCCAAAGAGCTGCTGTTCCACCAGGCCCTGTTCGAGGTGCCCTTACTGAAGCTGCTGGCAGCGCACTGCATCGTCAGCCACCAGCGTGAGTAACAAGACACACGCACACAGACACTGAAACACACTGCGACACACACAAACTCATTGGACTATCACTATCTTGTCATGTAGACATGATTCCAGAAAATGCTCTTGAGGACATGACGAAGAACATGGACCTCAACCTGGTGATCGTGGAGGTCAAGGACGGAGTTCAGATGAAGTGAGTCTTAGATCCAACTATCTCTTGGAATCCCAAAAAGATTGAAATGACTGTTAAAATCTTAAATTAATTTCAGATTTTTAGCCATCTCCACTAGCACATAACTGAGAAGGGAAGGAACTTATGGTCCCCAACTGCTGTTTAGTCTCCTATTGAGACACGCTTGATGTTGTTGTGCCTTGGACAGTGTGTTCCTGGTTAGTCTGCTGTTCACAATCTGTTGATGTCCACAGGCTTTCCCAGTTCCCTGCTCTTGAGCTGGACAAGTTCCTGGAAGATGTGAGGTAGGGGAATGTGTGTGTGTTTTTGTAGAGGGGTGTGTGTTTTTGTAGAGGTGTGTGTGGGGCGTCTAACTCACCCCCCCCCCCCCCCCCCCCCCTCTCTCTCTCTGGTGTATCAGGAATGGGATCTACCCGCTGACAGCTTTTGGGGTACCCGGCCCCAAGCAGCCTGAGCAGGAAGCAGTGAAGTCCCCCATCGTGCCCCCATCAGTCAAAAGCCCCACTCCTGAGCCTGCAGAGATGGAGACCAGGAAGGTAAGTCCTAAAGGAGGAGGGGGAAGTACAGAGCTGGAGACCAGGAAGGTAAGTCCTAAAGGAGGAGGGGGAAGTACAGAGCTAGAGACCAGGAAGGTAAGTCCTAAAGGAGGAGTGGGAAGTACAGAGCTGGAGACCAGGAAGGTAAGTCCTAAAGGAGGAGGGGGAAGTACAGAGCTGGATTGAAAGGCACACTGGACAGGGAAAAGGGGATTGATTGGGGAATTGAGTAGTTCAAGTATTGTTGAGACCCACATTGCAGTCAAAACAGGCTGAACTCCATAGGCATAATATAGAAAATCAACAAGTGTAGGTAGTAGATACAAGACACAAAATGTAGTACATATAAATGAAATAGATCAGTGTGTGTTTTTTAAAAGGGAGAGATATATTTTTGTCCAAAAATGTGTTATCTACTGGTTTGAATTGGCTTTGGACTACAAAACTCTTTCTGCCCAGGTCCTACAGATGCAGTGCAACATCGAGCCTGTTGATGAGGGCGCCAAACATCACGTAAGTTTCTCATGACTATTCATCGATGCTGATCTAGGATCAGGTCCCATCCGTCCATGTAATCTTATTCATTATGATTTAAAAGCCCTCCAACTCTGGGACGCTTTGTGAATACAGCCCGGGGTAAAGCCTGTCCTGTTCAGATTTCAAACCTTTAAAAAAATAGATAATCTATATACACACACATCTCTATTTTACGTCTTTTTCCAGCTTACACTGTTGCTGAAACTTGAGGACAAGTTGAACAGGCACTTAAGTTGTGATTTGTTACCAAGTAAGTATCCACACGTCTTTAGGGTTGATTTGGGGGTGTACAGAGCATGCTGTATTTATAAATACTTAGGCATTTGGATTGACATGGATTTAAAAAACAAACCTATACATGAGCTGCTTAAGAAGCTGAGATTTAAAGTTGCCTTTTCCAAAACAAATCGTGTATTTCTCTAAGCAGTAGGAAGCAGATTATTCAATCAACCTTTTTGTCTGTTGTTGATTATGGTGTTATTATTTATCAAAGTGCAGCTGAAACTACTCTTAAACCTTTGGATGCCATCTATCATAGTGCCCTTCGTTTTGTTAGACGACAGTTTTGATACCCATCACTGTATCCTGTATCAAAAGGTTGGCTGGACTTCGCTAAAGACATGTAGATCTCTACATTACTCTTTGTTTACAAGGCCGTACTTCAGAAACTTCTGTCTTATCTAACTTTGCTGCTAAAGTATAGACATCTGAGTTGCCTAACACGTTCACAGGGTTGGTAAACTCTCAAGGTTCCTAGGGTCTCCACCAAACTAGGTACAATGGGGAGAACAAGTATTTGATACACTGCCGATTTTGCAGGTTTTCCCTACTTACAAAGCATGTAGAGGTCTGTAATTTTTATCATAGGTACACTTCAACTGTGAGAGACGCAATCTAAAACAAAAATCCAGAAAATCACGTATGATTTTTAAGTAATTAATTTGCATTTTATTGCATGACATAAGTATTTGATCACCTACCAACCAGTAAGAATTCCGGCTCTCACAGACCTGTTAGTTTTTCTTTAAGAAGCCCTCCTGTTCTCCATTCATTACCTGTATTAACTGCACCTGTTTGAACTCGTTACCTGTATAAAAGACATCTGTCCACACACTCAATCAAACAGACTCTCCACAATGGCCAAGACCAGAGATCTGTGTAAGGACATCAGGGATACAATTGTAGACCTGCACAAGGCTGGGATGGGCTACAGGACAATAGGCAAGCAGCTTGGTGAGAAGGCAACAATTGTTGGCGCAATTATTCGAAAATGGAAGAAGTTCAAGATGACGGTCAATCACCCTCGGTCTGGGGCTCCATGCAAGATCTCACCTCGTGGGGCATCAATGATCATGAGGAAGGTGAGGGATCAGCCCAGAACTACACGGCAGGACCTGGTCAATGACCTGAAACCATTAGTAACACACTACGCCGTCATGGATTAAAATCCTGCAGTGCACGCAAGGTCCCACTGCTCAAGCCAGCGCATGTCCAGACCCGTCTGAAGTTTGCCAATGTCCATCTGGATGATCCAGAGGAGGAATGGGAGAAGGTCATGTGGTCTGATGAGACAAAAATTGTGCTTTTTGGTCTAAACTCCACTTGCTGTGTTTGGAGGAAGAAGGATGAGTACAACCCCAAGAACACCACCCCAACCGTGAAGCATGGAGGTGGAAACATCATTCTTTGGGGATGCTTTTCTGCAACGGGGACAGGACGACTGCACCGTATTGAGGGGAGGATAGATGGGGCCCTGTATCGGGAGATCTTGGCCAACAACCTCCTTCCCTCAGTAAGAGCATTGAAGATGGGTCGTGGCTGGGTCTTCCAACATGACAACGACCCGAAACACACAGCCAGGGCAACTAAGGAGTGCTCCGTAAGAAGCATCTCAAGGTCCTGGAGGGCCTAGCCAGTCTCCAGACCTGAACCCAATAGAAAATCTTTGGAGCGAGCTGAAAGTCTGTATTGCCCAGCGACAGCCCTGAAACCTGAAGGATCTGGAGAAGGTCTGTATGGAGGAAGTGGGCCAAAATCCCTGCTGCAGTGTGTGCAAACCTGGTCAAGAACTACAGGAAACATATGATCTCTGTAATTGCAAACAAAGGTTTCTGTACCAAATATTAAGTTCTGCTTTGCTGATGTATCAAATACTTATGTCATGCAATAAAATGCTAATTAATTATTTAAAAATCATACAATGTGATTATCTGGATTTTTGTTTTAGATTCCGTCTCTCACAGTTGAAGTGTACCTATGATAAAAATGACAGACCTGGGTTTGTAAGTAGCAAAATCGGCAGTGTATCAAATACTTGTTCTCCCCACTCTATATCTACTTTAAGTTTTAATGCACCTTATTGCTGGAACAAAATTTGAAATAGAGTTCATCTTGATGTTCTGGGGCCGTCTGGGCAATTTAAAGTATTGATTGGGGATTTATTTGTGGATAAATATAACTGTTTTTCAGGGTGATTTGTGATGTTATATTTGTGCATACCATGATTGTGTGTATTTTATTATACAGGGTGCATTTTGGTCTCTGTCTTCCCTGTCAAAATAAAGGTTAAATACAAAAGAAATGGACACATCAAGAGTTGTACTTTACCTTTTAAATGTATTTTCAGATTTTTATTGAACATGTAGAAAGAGTGACTGGTGAGAGATGGATTTTGTTTGAGGGCAGAAGGCCAGATTCAAACCTTTGCCAACACTGTAGATATGTGTGCCGGAGGGTGTAACATTATCACTAGACCAGCCAGGTCACAGGGTTTTTGACCTGTGTGTTTTGTGTACAGATGAGAATGTGCAGGAGCTGGCTGTGGAGCTCGTTCAGCTGGGATTCATCAGCGAGGTAAGACAAGGGGTCACAATCCCTGTGACCCCACAGCATGCCTGCAGCCCCAGGCTCAAAACACTCCAGCAGGATACAGAGGGCTGAGGATGAGGCATTCTGACACTTTGCCTTTCAAATGGGGTCCTGAATTCTCTTTTCTCTCGTCCAGGGCGACCAGCCACGACTCGCTTCGGTTCTGGAAGAGGCCTTCTCTAAGTTCTACAGCCGGAACGGATTCTTGAATCCGGTCACCGTCTCCTCATAGCAGAGGAGCCTCACCCTCTCTGTCATCAACACCCCCCCCCCCCCCCTTGTCCTCATCCTCTCACACAGGACTTTGCTGTCGTTCACAAAAAAAATTTGGGAAAGCTTTGCAGGGACACAGGGGAAGGTCTTGGCCTGTCCCTGTCCCACCCCTCACTAGGTGTTTTAGTATTTTTTTTTTGTACTTATGCTTCTAGTATATTTTGTGTAGCCATTTGCTTCTGTTTTAAAAGAAAAACGACTCGTCACTTTAGTCAGTATTATGAGCTATATTTTGAACATTTTTAAGTAGTTTTTACACACAACTATCAGAATTTTCGGTCTGTGAGCGAAAATAGCTTCGGTCTCGCGATGTACTTATGCATGGTGCTGTGTGTGGGCGGAGTCTGGTTGTGATTGGTCCTCTTCTCTACTTTCTCCCAGCAAACGAGGCATCTTCCTTTGATGTGAGTGTGATGCGCCCCCCCCGAACTTCCTTTTGTATTATCAGAATGAGATGTAGCTGTAGTTATGACGACACCTTTACCTGAGCTCAGGTGGGGAGTGGGAGAGCTGAATGCAGTCCAAATGTTGGGATTATTAATAAGTTATTTATCAATATGGTCTATCATGAACTTTCAGCACGGCGCCGGTTGGTTCTTTTCGTGAATGCTTAGTTCATTAGGATCCCCAGTAGTTGTTGCCCATGCAGCAGCTACTCTTCCCGGGGTCCACATACAAACGTTTCAATTTGAATTATTCTATGAGAAGGAACTTTGTCACTCGACTGTTTCTTACTCTTTAAAGTTTTATTTTGCAAATGTTAAAGTGGTCATGTGTTTTTTCCAATGTATGTTTTGGTGCCATTTCAGACGCAGTGAAACAGTATTCACGTAAGGACCTCTGGTTTACACTTTAAGACTATTGGCTTACCTCAGTAGTCACATTCCTTAACAAATAAATTGACTCATAACGTGTAGTGAATACATGCATGCACTCTTTATACCTTAAACTAAACTGGCTGCAAGTTAACAATTATCACTCCCTAATTAACACTACATTCCTATTCAATCAACCATTGTGAAGGGAAGATCTTTTTTCTTTACAGAAACTAAAGTGAGGAATGTGGTGTGGGCGAAGGCCTGTATGTTAAACTGAGAATAATGTATTGTCATAACAGACATACAGTATCAGTGTGGGAGTTACAGGACTGTATCGCTGATCCTCTGAAAGCACATGTTCTGCTTGAAATCAGATGCAGCACAGAATATACAAAGTCACAAACACCCACTTTCCTAGTATCTGTCGAGTCCACTTGCTGCTAGTTTGCACTAATGTACTGTTTTGGTTGTTTTAACTCGTCTTTTCAAATACAATAACTACTACTGCTTAGGTATGGTTTTAACCAGCAACGTAACGATTTGCATGTGTTAGGGGAGGGAGGGGTGTGGGTTTGGTAAGCGGGATACATGGGTTGGTATTTTTCTTCTATAGTGTATGTCATGCTGGACATAATGCTGTGTCTCGGGTAGGCAACCCTGGTCCTGGAGGGCCAGGTGTGTTGAATATTTGCAATCACTGAACTGATCAATTAGCTCCGTTGGTCAGGTGTGGTGCCTAGTTGGAACAAAATGTCAATGCACTCCAGGAACAGGGATGCCTCTGCTGTATCTGGCTCTGCAACACCTTTCTCCTTTTTAAATTTCACTTCCTGAAATAAACACGACACCTAGCACTTCAATGACTTGTTTGACTCCCTTCTGGTTTCTGTTGATTGTCTGTTTTGTATTTTATGTAATAGTGTTTTCCTTTTGAATGTTTGTCTGCTGAAGAATAGATAAACTGATGTCTTGCACAGGGTTAGGGTCGGTTCAGTCAGTAAACTGAAATTCGAATTTCACATTTTTTCATAGAAGTTGGTATTGGAATTTCAGTTTACTTCGGGAATGTAATTGACCCCAGCCCTGCTTGCATACCTATCATATTACCAGGTGCATGCAGAAAAACGGCATGCTCAAATTAGATAACTCCAGGTAACTGATGATGCGCCACTGATGGAATTGATCTTATAACCAACGTGTTGGTCTCAATAACCTGAATGAAGGTTTTTTTTCTGCAAAGCTCATTTCAAACTTAAGAAAAATCAGGTTCTGTGGTAACTGGTTAATGTGTACATTTTTATTATCAACTGTTTCATCAGAATAGTAAGAACAGTTGGAGTATGTATGTACTGCACAATCTTTGGGCACAATGTCATTGGTGACTAAACAACTAGTACTGTATTACACACACCAGTGTCATGCTGACAGAAACATTGATTTACTAAATTTAAAGCAATTACATCAAGCCTAAAGTATTGTTTCAGTAAACTGGAAACATTAATTCTAACAAAATGTAAATCTTTACATTTTGTGTGTGTGTAAAAAAGACTACAAAAACATTACATATCACTTCAATTTAAACACATTACTGTCTCACATTAAATAGTGTTTTAAATTTACGGGTAATTTTGCACATCGCTACACAATTTTTGGTCCACAAAATTCCATGTTATTCACAACGCTGACCAACTTTTATAGACAATATCAATTGTCAGATTACTTAACATGACTGGTAAATGGTACAGTGGTGTCAACCACATCTGTGTTCAAATACTATTTGAAATCTTTGAAATACTGTAGCGTTTGCTTTAGTCTGTCTCGAAGACTCAGATGGTCTGGGTTTGAACTCTTGCAACTAAGCTATTGGTTCCATTGTTCCAGACAAGCTCAAGGAAGTATTGATTTCAAATAGTATTTGAACCCAGGTCTGGTAGGACCTGATCTTCCTTTAACTTGAAGTGACACTGTCCAAAGGACCCAAAAGGTTGATAATCAAGGCCAGGGGTTTGTCCACTGGCAATACATGCACTGAATAAACGTTGCCCATCAATATAAGGCAAATGAATAAGAGAGAGAAACCGAAAACAACGACATAAGGACAGAGTTGCTAAGAGTGAGCTCAGACAGCCCAATTCTCTTCCAACCTAATCTTGCTCAACCCAAATCACATTACACGGTACATTGTGTCAGGATTCTGAATTGAAAAGCCAACAGTGTCCTAACGGACGAGCATCTATGAAATGTCATATTTACTGTAGCCAAGGGAGCTCAATGTTACATTAACACATCGCCGTAGGCGTCAGTAATCTCACAAGTCCTCTAAACTCAAATACTTATTCAGAGGAAAGACTGAGGAATATTTGCTTTGTGAATTAAGCACCTGTGAAGCAGCCAAAGGCTTTTTTGTTTCCCACCTCGCCAATGATTTATGGAGGGTTACTGAGAAGGTAATCATCTCAGACAGTTTATGTTTGGTGAGAACTACCGTATACAAATCCTTGAGACTGAGAATGTTGTTGAGCACTGTGACATCATCGCCACAACCAGGAAGTCTCTTGGGTGCTCTCCCGTTTCTAGGAGATAGACGTGTTACAAGTGACTGCACAGGCGGAGCCCTGCTCAAGAGAAGGCTTAAGATGGTCTACCGCATGTTTTCAACAGGTCGTGGTGGATTCTTATTTCTTAAGACACTGGTACATCAGCGCTCGTGGGTTGAGCACATAGCGCTCTGAGTTGAGGAACTTGGTGAGGTACGGCGGGCCGCGGCGTCATGAAGGACATGCCAGGACTGACAGCCATGACCTCGGCGATCTTGCGTTTCATCTCGCCAATCTCCTTATCCTGCTTGAGTACTTTTCTTGTGGGACAGAGGTACAGTAGAGTCACGATAAGCGATGGAGTTATAGATAAAAAATATAATTTATGAAGTCACTGAATTACTGTATCTGAACTCTCCTTACAGTGTCAAATCCTCACATAATAATCGGGCATACAGTATAACTGGAATATTCAAGCAAATCTTCCATTGATATCAATGCAAGATTTAAGTGAAAGTTCAAGCTACACGTGCATATCTCAAATTGGCAATCGGCTAAATCAATGCTATATAGAACTATAACATAATTCTACAAAGCTATAACATAATTCTACAGACCTATAACATAATTCTATAAAGCTATAACATAATTCTATAGACCTATAACATAATTCTACAAAGCTATAACATAATTCTATAAAGCTATGACATAATTCTGTAGACCTATAACATCATTCTATAAAGCTATAACATCATTCAATAAACCTTTAACAATTCTATAGACCTACAACATAATTCTATAAAGCTATGACATAATTCTATAGACCTATAACATAATTATACAAAGCTATAACATATTTCACAATCCAGACTACAATAAATGGTTTCCTAAAGAAAATCAAATCCAAACCTGGCCAAGAGAGCACTCTTCCTTGGCTAAATGGAGAAATCTGGAAATTGATGAAAGAACGAGATTATGCTCTAAAAATAGCCCTAAGATCCAAATTAGAGCATGACAGAACAGACGTAGGTTTACCATGTTGAGAAATAAGGTGATGAAAGAAATCAGACAGGCCAAGGCAAACTTTTTTATTAACATAATTGGTGAAGCAAAGGGAAATTCTAAACTGATCTGGGAGAATCTAAAAAAGTTAGCAGGGAAAGACCATAGTAACACTGCAAAAAGATTAGAAATCATGGTGAATAACAATCTAACACAGGATGCAGTCGAAATAGCAATCGCCTTCAATTCCTGCTTTATTGACTCTGTCAGGGTACTGACACAGAACCCCTCAACTGGTTTCTTGGGCTCAGTGCTAGTGAATGATGCTCAACCTGTCTTCATCATAAGGGAGGTTTCTGAGTCAAAGGTGAACAAGGTGATTAGCTCACTAAAGAACTCTAAAGCCAAAGATGTGTTTGGGCTGGACTCTACCTTTCTTAAAAACTACAAAGAGTCACTCATTGGCCCCATTACTAAGGTCACCAACACATCTATTGGTCTCGGGATGTTTCCAAGGGTATGGAAGTCGGTCATAATAACGGCCATCTTTAAATCAGGCGACCCTGCCGACGTGAGTAACTACAGGCCCATTAGTATACTACCTGTGGTGTCAAAGGTTGTTGAAAAGTGTGTAGCAGAACAACTGATTGCCCACCTCAACAACAGCCCCTTCACATTACACTCCATGCAGTTTGACTTCAGAGCGAAACTCTCCACAGAAACGGCCAACTGCTTTCTTCTTGAAAATGTGAAGTCCAAGATGGACAAAGGGGGTGTTGTTGGGGCTGTGTTTCTGGACCTAAGGAAGGCTTTTGATACTGTTAACCATGAGATTCTCATCACAAAATTGTCCAAGTTCAACTTTTCCCCTGATGCTTTGAGATGGATGAAATCATACCCTGAAGGCAGAACTCAGTGTGTCAGAGTGAGCAATGAGCTGTCGCCCACTCTTAGCTATGATGTGGGCGTGTCCCAAGGGTCAATACTGGGGCCCCTCCTGTTCAGCCTGTACATTAATGATCTGCCTTCTGTCTGTACTGGGTCTGAAGTTCAAGTGTATGCAGATGATACAGTGATACGTATATGTGCATGCAAAGAGCAAACAACAAGCTGCACAAGAACTCACTACTGTAATGGTCCAGGTTACAAAGTGGCTCAGTGACTCGTGTTTGCATCTCAATGTGAAAAAAACTGTTTGCATGTTCTTCACAAAGAGGGCAACAGATGCTACTGAGCCAGATGTCTATATGTCAGGGGAGAAGCTCCAGGTGGTATCTGATTTTAAGTACCTTGGCATCATACTTGATTCCAACCTCTCTACAGAGCTATAACATAATTCTATAGACTTATAACATCATTCTAGAAAGCTATGACATAACTCTATAGACCTATAACATAATTCTATGAAGCTATGACAATTCTACAAAGCTATAACATAATTCTATGAAGCTATGACAATTCTACAAAGCTATAACATAATTCTACAAAGCTATGACATAATTCTATAGACCTATAACATAATTTTATAAAGCTATGACATAACTATATAAAGCTATGACATAATTATATAGAGCTATAACATAATTCTGTAGACCTATAACATAATTCTATAAAGCTATGACACAGTGCCAGTCAAAAGTTTGGACCCACCAACTCATTCAAGGGTTTTTCTTTATTTCTCCTATTTTCTACATTGTAGTATAATAGTGAAGACATCAAAACTATGAAACAACACATATGGAATCATGTAGTAACCAAAAGTGTTAAACAAATCAATGTATATTTAATATTTGAGATTCTTCAAAGTAGCCATCCTTTGCCTTGATGACAGCTTTGCACACTCTTGGCATTCTCTCTACCAGCTTCACCTGGAATTATTTTCCAACAGTCTTGAAGGAGTTCCCACATATGCTGAGCACTTGTTGGCTGCTTTTCCTTCACTCTGCGGTCCAACATATCCCAAACCATCTCAATTGGGTTGAGGTCGTGTGATTGTGGAGGCCAGGTCATCTGATGCAGCACTCCATCACTCTCCTTCTTGGTCAAATAGCCCTTACACAGCCTGAAGGTGTGTTGGGTCATTGTCCTGTTGAAAAACAAATTATAGTCCCACTCAGCGCAAACCAGATGTGATGGTGTATTGCTGCAGAATGCTGTGGTAGCCATGCTGGTTAAGTGTGCCTTGAATTATAAATAAATCACTGACAGTGTCACCAGCAAAACACCATCACATCTCCTCCTCCATGCTTCACGGTGAGAACCACACATGCGGAGATCATCCGTTCACCTACTCTGTGTCACACAAAGACACCGAGGTTGGAACCAGAAATCTCAAATTTGGACTCATCAGATCAAAGGACAGATTTCTACTGGTCTAACGTCCATTGCTCCTGTTTCTTGGCCCAAGCAAGTCTCTTCTTATTAATGGTGTGCTTTAGTAGTGTTTTTTTTTGCAGCAATTCGACCATGAAGGCCTGATTCACACAGTCTCCTCTGAACAGTTGATGTTGAAATGTGTCTGTTACTTGAACTCTATACTGCATTTATTTGGGCTGCAATTTCCGAGGCTGGTAATTCTAATGAACTTATCCTCTGCAGCAGAGGTAACTCTGGGTATTTCTTTCCTGTGGCTGTCCACATGAGAGCCTGTTTCATCACAAAACTTGATGGTTTTTGCCGACAACACTTGAAGAAACTTTTAAAGTTCTTGAAATGTTGCCTATTGACTAACCTTCATGTCTTAAAGTAATGATGGACTGTCGTTTCTCTTTATTTTTCTTTGAGCTGTTCTTGCCATAATATGGACTTGGTCTGTTACCAAATAGGTCTATCTTCTGTATACCACCCCTAACTCTTCACAACACAAGTAATTGTCTCAAACGCATTAAGAAGGAATGAAATTCCACAAATACATTTTTAACAAGGCACACCAAGGCACATCATGAAGCTGGTTGAGAGGATGCCAAGAGTGTGCAAAGCTGTCATCAAGGCAAAGGGTGGCTACTTTGAAGAATCTCAAACATAAAATATATTTAGATTTGTTTAACACTTTTTTGGTTACTACATGATTCCATATGTGTTATTTCATCGTTTTGATGTCTTCACTATTATTCCAAAATGTAGAAAAAAGTAAAAATAAAGAACTTGGAAAGAGTAGGTATATCCAAACTTTTGACTGGTACTGTAATTCTATAGAGCTATAAAATAATTCTATAAAGCTATGACATAATTCTATAAAGCTATGACATAATTCTATAGAGCTATAACATAATTCTAGAGCTATAACATAATTCTATAAAGCTATAACATAATTCTAGAGCTATAACATAATTCTAGAGCTATGACATAATTCTATAGAGCTATAACATAATTCTAGAGCTATAACATAATTCTATAAAGCTATAACCTAATTCTAGAGCTATAACATAATTCTATAAAGCTATAAAATGATTATATAGCGCTTTAACATAAATGGGGAGGGGGACCTTGTGTTATCTCCAGCTGCCTGCGGGTGTCTCCCAGGGCTGAGAACAGGTCCAGTTTGATACGCGTCTCTGCACTCAGGTTGTACTCCAGGTGCTGAGCCTTGTCCTGCAGGGCTGACAGGGCAGAGAGCAGCACATCCTGCTCCTCCTGTTCCACATAACGATACTTCCCCAGGGCCTGGGATGGGATCGGGGAGAGAGACACTCGCAATAGCCCCAGGGCTACATAGAAGCAGACTGGTTGGCACCCAAATGGAGTAAGCTATATTTCACTGTTGTTGTAAAGCGAAGCGATGGTGAAACATAGCGAATTCAGTTTGGATGTCAGGCTAACAAGGGAGCGTGGACTAACAGGGCCGTGTTCAGTAGGTACGATACAGGAGAACACGGTTTGGAATTGAGTGTAAGGTGGTGGTTGTGCCTCCCGTTGTCCAAAAAGAAACGATTGGTTTCGTTTTCCGTTTTAAACCGTGTGTCCTACTGAACATGACCCTGGTGGTTTAGCAGTCATTCTGAGGTGCTTTTAACAGGATGTGCTTTGGTTCCCCAAACTTGTAGAATGCATTTTTTTTAATACTCGTTTTTGAGTGCTGAAGAATTGCAACGCCCTCATTAGAAAGCCAATTTTCCCAGTTCGGGAACATTACCACAATATATATTTCCAACAGTGATGGTGGATTGGTGGATGGCCAGCCATTCAAAAAACAATGTGAGCTGAATATTTTTTTAAACGCTCTAAGGACAGGGGTTCTCAGGGATCCGCGGAGGTACTGCAGGGGGTCCGCTGTCAGATCTCATTTAAAAAATATGAATATGAACAACAACAGATTAAATTAATTTTGGCCAAGCGATCCAAATAACTTTAGAGGGTGCTATACAATACAATGCAATATTATTAATCTACAATGTATGTTCTTAACCCTGGGCAACATGGGCCTGGGAGGGTCACAGGGTTATTGGTATCCACAGTACTCCACCAATTATATTTTTTCAACTCAATAGGTCTTGTATTGAATACTTCTCAATACATAAATGCACTGTAATTTCAGCTTGAAAACTACAACATTTTCTCTCCGATGCCAAGAGGCAGGCCTTTAAAATGTTCCTTCCCAGGGCCTGAAACTTGGTTAGTCTGGCCATGCACTACCGAAGTCATAGTAAAACTCTTTGTATGCTATTTTTTGTGTTTTGATTATGAGGGTCCCTGATGAATTTTCTCCGACCCCAAAAAGTTTGAGAAGTTTGAGAACCCCTGATCTGTAACATTGACTGCCTTCAGATTATTCACGCTTTTTCCAAAATGTGTTGTGTTACAGCCTGAATTTAAAATGTATTAATTTGAGATAAAAGTTTGACAAATTAATACAAAATGAAAAGCTGAAATGTCTTGGCTCCATAAGTATTCAACCCCTTTGTTATGTCAAGTCTAAATCATTTCAGGAGTAAAAATGGGCTTAACAAGTCACATAATAAGTTGCATGGACTCACTCTGTGTACAATAATAGTGTTGAACATTATTTTTTAAATAACTACCTCATCTCTGTACCCCACACGTACAATTATCTGTAAGGTCCATCAGTCAAGCAGTGAATTTCAAACTTAAGAAAAATCAGGTTCTGTGGTAACTGGTTAATGTGTACATTTTTATTATCAACTGTTTCATCAGAATAGTAAGAACAGCTGGAGCCCTTGAACTATAATATGTATGTACGGCACAATCTTTAGTCACCAATGACATTGTGCCCAAACAACTAGTACTGTATTACACACACCAGTGTCATGCTGACAGAAACATTGATTTACTAAATTAAAGCAGCAAACTTCCATGTGAAAAGTACACCAAGCCTAAAAAGTATTGTTTCGATAGAAAACTGGAAACATGAATTCTAACAAAAAGAGACCAAAAAATGGTAAGATTAATTTCATTAGTATTCATCAATTTGAAAAACAATTCGGGGTGTGTTTTCAAATTCTTTACATTTTGTGTGTGTGTGTGTGTGTGTGTGTGTGTAAAAAAAGACTACAAAAACATTACATATCACTTCAATTCAAACACATTACTGTCTCACATTAAATAGTGTTTTACCTCATATTTAGAAAGTAATGTGTATAGGCACATTCAATTTACGGGTAATTTTGCACATCGCTACACAATTTTTGGTCCACAAAATTCCATGTTATATCCATGTTATTCACAACGCTGCCCAACTTTTAAAGACGATATCAATTGTCAGATTACTTAACATGACTGGTAAATGGTACAGTGGTGTCAACCACATCTGGGTTCAAATACTATTTGAAATCTTTGAAATACTGTAGTCTTTGCTTTAGTCTGTCTCGAAGAGTTCAAACCCAGATGGTCTGGGTTTGAACTCTTGCAACTAAGCTATTGGTTCCATTGTTCCAGACAAGCTCAAGGAAGTATTGATTTCAAATAGTATTTGAACCCAGGTCTGGTAGGACCTGATCTTCCTTTAACTTGAAGTGACACTGTCCAAAGGACCCAAAAGGTTGATAATCAAGGCCAGGGGTTTGTCCACTGGCAATACATGCACTGAATAAACGTTGCCCATCAATATAAGGCAAATGAATAAGAGAGAGAAACCGAAAACAACGACATAAGGACAGAGTTGCTAAGAGTGAGCTCAGACAGCCCAATTCTCTTCCAACCTAATCTTGCTCAACCCAAATCACATTACACGGTACATTGTGTCAGGATTCTGAATTGAAAAGCCAACAGTGTCCTAACGGACGAGCATCTATGAAATGTCATATTTACTGTAGCCAAGGGAGCTCAATGTTACATTAACACATCGCCGTAGGCGTCAGTAATCTCACAAGTCCTCTAAACTCAAATACTTATTCAGAGGAAAGACTGAGGAATATTTGCTTTGTGAATTAAGCACCTGTGAAGCAGCCAAAGGCTTTTTTGTTTCCCACCTCGCCAATGATTTATGGAGGGTTACTGAGAAGGTAATCATCTCAGACAGTTTATGTTTGGTGAGAACTACCGTATACAAATCCTTGAGACTGAGAATGTTGTTGAGCACTGTGACATCATCGCCACAACCAGGAAGTCTCTTGGGTGCTCTCCCGTTTCTAGGAGATAGACGTGTTACAAGTGACTGCACAGGCGGAGCCCTGCTCAAGAGAAGGCTTAAGATGGTCTACCGCATGTTTTCAACAGGTCGTGGTGGATTCTTATTTCTTAAGACACTGGTACATCAGCGCTCGTGGGTTGAGCACATAGCGCTCTGAGTTGAGGAACTTGGTGAGGTACTGCGGTACGGCGGGCCGCGGCGTCATGAAGGACATGCCAGGACTGACAGCCATGACCTCGGCGATCTTGCGTTTCATCTCGCCAATCTCCTTATCCTGCTTGAGTACTTTTCCTGTGGGACAGAGTAGAGTCACGATAAGTGATGGAGTTATAGATTAAAAATATAATTTATGAAGTCACTGAATTACTGTATCTGAACTCTCCTTACAGTGTCAAATCCTCACATAATAATCGGGCATACAGTATAACTGGAATATTCAAGCAAATCTTCCATTGATATCAATGCAAGATTTAAGTGAAAGTTCAAGCTACACGTGCATATATCAAATTGGCAATCGGCTAAATCAATGCTATATAGAACTATAACAATTCTATAAAGCTATGACATAATTCTATAAACCTTTAACAATTCTATAGACCTACAACATAATTCTACAGAGCTATAACACAATTCTATAAAGCTATGACATAATTCTATAGAGCTATAACATAATTCCACAAAGCTATAACATAATTCTATGAAGCTATAACAATTCTATAAAGCTATGACATAATTCTATAAAGCTATAACATAATTCTATGAAGCTATGACAATTCTACCAAGCTATAACATAATTGTATAGACCTATAACATAATTCTATAAAGTTATAACATAATTCTATAAAGCTATAACATAATTCTATAAATCTATGACATAATTATATAGAACTATAACACAATTCTATAAAGCTATGACGTAATTCTATAAAGCTATGTATGACATAATTCTATAGACCTATAACATAATTCTATAAAGCTATGACATAATTCTACAGAGCTATAACACAATTATATAGACCTATAACATAATTCTATAAAGCTATGACATAATTCTACAAGGCTATAACATAATTCTATGGAGCTATAACATAATTCTATAAGGCTATAACATAATTTTATGAAGCTATGACAATTCTACAAAGCTATAAAATAATTCTATAAAGCTATGACATAATTCTACAGAGCTATAATATAATTCTATAAAGCTATGACATAATTCTACAAAGCTATAACATAATTCTATAAAGCTATAACATTATTCTATAAGGCTATAACATAATTGTATAGACCTATAACATAATTCTATAGAGTTATAACATAATTCTATAAAGCTATAACATACTTCTATAGACCTATAACATAATTCTATAAAGCTATGACATAATTCTACAGAGCTAAAAACACAATTCTATAGACCTATAACATAACTCTATAAAGCTATGACATAATTCTACAACGCTATAACATAATTCTATGGAGCTATAACATAATTCTATAAGGCTATAACATAACTTTATGAAGCTATAACATAATTCTATAAGGCTATAACATAACTTTATGAAGCTATAACATAATTCTACCAAGCTATAACATAATTGTATAGAACTATAACATAATTCTACAAAGCTATAACATAATTCTATAAAGCTATAACATAATTGTATAGACCTATAACATCATTCTGTAAAGTTATAACATAATTCTATAAAGCTATAACACAATTCTATAAAGCCATGACATAATTCTACAGAGCTATAACATAATTATATAAATCTATAACATAATTCTATAAAGCTATGACATAATTCTACAGAGCTATAACATAATTCTATGGAGCTATAACATAATTCTATACGGCTATAACATAATTTTATGAAGCTATGACAGTTCTACAAAGCTATAAAATAATTATATAAAGCTATGATATAATTCTATAGACCAATAACATTATTATATAGAACTATAACATAATTCCACAGAGCTATAACATCATTCTATAAAGCTATGACATAATTCTACAAAGCTGTGACATAATTCTATGAAGCTATGACAATTCTACAAAGCTATAACATAATTCTATAAAGCTATAACATAATTCTATAAAGCTATAACATAATTCTATAAAGCTATAACATAATTCTATAAAGGTATGACATAATTCTATAGAGCTATAACATAATTCTATAAAGCTATAACATAATTCTATAAAGCTATAACATAATTATATAGAGCTATAACATAATTCTATAAAGCTATAACATAATTCTATAAAGCTATAACATAATTCTATAAAGCTATGACATAATTCTATAGACCTATAACATAATTCTATAAAGCTATGACAATAATTCTACAAAGCTATAACATAATTCTATAAAGCTATAACATAATTCTATAAAGCTATAAAATGATTATATAGCGCTTTAACATAAATGGGGAGGGGGACCTTGTGTTATCTCCAGCTGCCTGCGGGTGTCTCCCAGGGCTGAGAACAGGTCCAGTTTGATACGCGTCTCTGCACTCAGGTTGTACTCCAGGTGCTGAGCCTTGTCCTGCAGGGCTGACAGGGCAGAGAGCAGCACATCCTGCTCCTCCTGTTCCACATAACGATACTTCCCCAGGGCCTGGGATGGGATCAGGGAGAGAGACACTCGCAATAGCCCCAGGGCTACATAGAAGCAGACTGGTTGGCCCCCAAATGGATTAAGCTACATTTCACTGTTGTTGTAAAGCGAAGCGATGGTGAAACATAGCGAATTCAGTTTGGATGTCAGGCTAACAAAGGAGCGTGGATTAACAGGGCCGTGTTCAGTAGGTACGATACAGGAGAACACGGTTTGGAATTGAGTGTAAGGTGGTGGTTGTGCCTGGAGTTGTCCAAAAAGAAACGATTGGTTTTGTTTTCTGTTTTAAACCGTGTGTCCTACTGAACATGACCCTGGTGGTTTAGCAGGTGCTTTTAACAGGATGTGCTTTGGTTCCCCAAACTTGTAGAATGCATTTTTTTGGAGTGCTGAAGAATTGCAACGCCCTCATTAGAAAGCCAATTTCCCCAGTTCGGGAACCAATGCACCACATGACCACAATATCTATTTCCAACAGTGATGGTGGATTGGTGGATGGCCAGCCATTCAAAAAACAATGTGAGCTGAATCTTTTTTTAAACGCTCTAAGGACATGATTCTTTCTTTGTTTTTTGTAAAAGAGGTTTTTAGATATTCACAAGTTAAGTGGAAGTAGTAACAGTTGTATTGGGTTGTATTACTAAATAACTAACTAGTAGCCTATGATGAATTCACTTTAAGATGTACAATGTTTTATGAAAGACTTGGCTTCTGCCTCTGCAATGTCTGCATGCTTCATGATGTATATGTCACCACAAGAAAACAATAATCACAAACAACAAGATATTAATATATGTGAAACGAATACAGTTAGCATACAGTATCGATGAATGCAAATACAAAGTTCCCACATTACAGTACGTTGAGTTCAGGCCAACACAAACAAAACTGAAGATCTGAAAGTCCTCAAAGCACTGGCCCAAACACCATTTCCTGCTACTCAAATCCACAAACACAAATAATGACACAGATAGTCACACGCAACAAGCCACAAGTCTACAAAACGGCATATCCAAAAACACAAGACAACGGAGTATCATTTCAACAACGAGCAAGACGTGAAAACTCACAAACTCGACACGTACATTCGTACGGAACCCACTCGTGTGAAAGAGTAGTACTTTTTTTGTTTTTACCTCCACTTCATTCACTAGAGCTATTAGACGGCCCTCTTTCCCTTGACTCTCCAGCTGTAGTTGTTTGTACTCTGTCTCTAGATCTTTTTCTTTTTTCCTTAACATTAGGGTCACAGAGTGTTCCTGCCTAGTGTGGTGGAAGATAGAGAGAATAGTACATGCTTTGTTTCAGGTGGTCAGAGAGGTGCTGCTTATTTGTGGGATTTGGGAGGTGGTTGGGGAGGTGGTTGGGGAGGTGGTTGGGGAGGTGGGGTAGTCCAAAGACAAAGAAACAGGACAACATCAACAGCAAGCGATCTTGGGATTTTTTTTGGGGGGGGGGGGGGGGGGGGGATTTTGAAATCCATCTGTACTTTTGTTTGCGTAAAACAAATATTATACTTCACTAAATATTATGCTTTTTTTTACTATGATTGTTGTTACCGGCTGCAATGAAAAGAAAGTTAATAGTACAGCAAATAAAAGAAAGAAAAGCAAGTGTTGGTGAAATTAGGATCTGGAGCAGGGGTTCTCAGGGATCCCTGGAGGTACTGCAGGGGGTCCGCTGTCAGATCTCAAATGTTTTTTTAATGAATATTACTAACAACAAGAGATGAAATTCATTTTGGCCAAGCGATCCAAATAACTTTAGAGGGTGCTCTATACAATACAATGCAATATTATTAATCTACAATGTACAGTGCCTTGCGAAAGTATTCGGCCCCCTTGAACTTTGCGACCTTTTGCCACATTTCAGGCTTCAAACATAAAGATATAAAACTGTATTTTTTTGTGAAGAATCAACAACAAGTGGGACACAATCATGAAGTGGAACGACATTTATTGGATATTTCAAACTTTTTTAACAATTCAAAAACTGAAAAATTGGGCGTGCAAAATTATTCAGCCCCCTTAAGTTAATACTTTGTAGCGCCACCTTTTGCTGCGATTACAGCTGTAAGTCGCTTGGGGTATGTCTCTATCAGTTTTGCACATCGAGAGACTGAAATTTTTTCCCATTCCTCCTTGCAAAACAGCTCGAGCTCAGTGAGGTTGGATGGAGAGCATTTGTGAACAGCAGTTTTCAGTTCTTTCCACAGATTCTCGATTGGATTCAGGTCTGGACTTTGACTTGGCCATTCTAACACCTGGATATGTTTATTTTTGAACCATTCCATTGTAGATTTTGCTTTATGTTTTGGATCATTGTCTTGTTGGAAGACAAATCTCCGTCCCAGTCTCAGGTCTTTTGCAGACTCCATCAGGTTTTCTTCCAGAATGGTCCTGTATTTGGCTCCATCCATCTTCCCATCAATTTTAACCATCTTCTCTGTCCCTGCTGAAGAAAAGCAGGCCCAAACCATGATGCTGCCACCACCATGTTTGACAGTGGGGATGGTGTGTTCAGCTGTGTTGCTTTTACGCCAAACATAACGTTTTGCATTGTTGCCAAAAAGTTCAATTTTGGTTTCATCTGACCAGAGCACCTTCTTCCACATGTTTGGTGTGTCTCCCAGGTGGCTTGTGGCAAACTTTAAACAACACTTTTTATGGATATCTTTAAGAAATGGCTTTCTTCTTGCAACTCATCCATAAAGGCCAGATTTGTGCAATATACGACTGATTGTTGTCCTATGGACAGAGTCTCCCACCTCAGCTGTAGATCTCTGCAGTTCATCCAGAGTGATCATGGGCCTCTTGGCTGCATCTCTGATCAGTCTTCTCCTTGTATGAGCTGAAAGTGTAGAGGGACGGCCAGGTCTTGGTAGATTTGCAGTGGTCTGATACTCCTTCCATTTCAATATTATCGCTTGCACAGTGCTCCTTGGGATGTTTAAAGCTTGGGAAATATTTTTGTATCCAAATCCGGCTTTAAACTTCTTCACAACAGTATCTCGGATCTGCCTGGTGTGTTCCTTGTTCTTCATGATGCTCTCTGCACTTTCAAACGGACCTCTGAGACTATCACAGTGCAGGTGCATTTATACGGAGACTTGATTACACACAGGTGGATTGTATTTATCATCATTAGTCATTTAGGTCAACATTGGATCATTCAGAGATCCTCACTGAACTTCTGGAGAGAGTTTGATGCACTGAAAGTAAAGGGGCTGAATAATTTTGCACGCACAATTTTTCAGTTTTTGATTTGTTAAAAAAGTTTGAAATATCCAATAAATGTCGTTCCACTTCATGATTGTGTCCCACTTGTTGTTGATTCTTCACAAAAAAATACAGTTTTATATCTTTATGTTTGAAGCCTGAAATGTGGCAAAAGGTCGCAAAGTTCAAGGGGGCCGAATACTTTCGCAAGGCACTGTATGTTCTTAACCCTGGGCAACATGGGCCTGGGAGGGTCACAGGGTTATTGGTATCCACAGTACTCCACCAATTATATTTTTTCAAGGTCTTGTATTGAATACTTCTCAATACATAAATGCACTGTAATTTCAGCTTGAAAACTCCAACATTTTCTCTCCGATGCCAAGAGGCAGGCCTTTAAAATGTTCCTTCCCAGGGCCTGAAACTTGGTTAGTCTGGCCATGCACTACCGAAGTCATAGTAAAACTCTTTGTATGCTATTTTTTGTGTTTTGATTATGAGGGTCCCTGATGAATTTTCTCCGACTCCAAAAAGTTTGAGAACCCCTGATCTGTAACATTGACTGCCTTCAGATTATTCACGCTTTTTCCAAAATGTGTTGTGTTACAGCCTGAATTTAAAATGTATTAAGTTGAGATAAAAGTTTGACAAATTAATACAAAATGAAAAGCTGAAATGTCTTGGCTCAATAAGTATTCAACCCCTTTGTTATGTCAAGTCATTTCTGGAGTAAAAATGGGCTTAACAAGTCACATAATAAGTTGCATGGACTCACTCTGTGTACAATAATAGTGTTGAACATTTTTTTTAAAATAACTACCTCATCTCTGTACCCCACACGTACAATTATCTGTAAGGTCCCTCAGTCGAGCAGTGATTTTCAAACACAGATTCAACCACAAAGACCAGGTAGGTTATCCAATGCTTGCAAAGAACGACGCCTATTGGTAGAGGGGTAAAAATGTAAAAACAGACAATGAATATCCCTTTGAGCATGGTGAAGTGTGGATGGGTATACACCCAGTCACTACAAAGATACAGGCGTCCTTCCTAACTCAGTTACCGGAGAGGAAGGAAACCGCTCAGGGATTTCACCATGAAACCAGTGGTGACTTTAAAACTCTTACAGAGTTTGGCTGTGATAGAAGAAAACTGAGGATGGATCAACAACATTGTAATTACTCCACAATACTAAGCTAAAATGAGAGAGTGAAAAGAAGGAAGCCTGAACAGAATAAAAATATTCCAAAACATGCATCATGTTTGCAACAAGGCACTAAAGTAATACAGCAAAGAAATGTGGCAAAGCAATTAGCTTTTTATCCTGAATACAAAGTGTTATGTTCGGAAAAATCCAAAATAACACATTACTGAGTACCACTCTCCCTATTTTCAAGTATAGTGGTGGCTGCATCATGCCATGGGTGTGCTTGTAATTGTTAAGGGCTGGGGAGTTTTCAGGATAAAAAAATAAATGGAATAGAGCAATGATCATGGCAAAATCCTAGAGGAAAACCTGTTTCAATCTGCTTTCCACCAGACACTGTGAGATGAATTCACCTTTCAGCAGGACAATAACCTAAAACACAAGGCCAAATCTACACTGGAGTTGCTTAGCAAGAAGACAGTGAATGTTCCTGAGTGGCCGAGTGACAGTTTTGACTTAAATCTACTTAAATATATGGCAAGACCTGAAAATGGTTGTCTAGCAATAATCAAAAAACAATTTGACATAGCTAAAGAATGTGTATAATAATAATGGGCAAATGTTTCACAATCCAGGTATGGAAAGCTCTTAGAGACTTACCCAGAAAGACTGTAATCACTGTCAAAGGTGCTTCTACAAAGCATTGACTCAGGGGTGTGAATACTTACAGTATGTAAATTCGATTTCTCTATTTCTTTTTCAATACATTTGCAAAAATTTCAAAAAACATGTTTTCACTGTCATTATGGGGTATTATGTGTAGATGAGTGAGAAAAGAATATTGAATCCATTTTGAATTCAGGTTGTAACACAACAAAATGTGGAATAAGTCAAGGGGTATAAATACTTTCTGAAGGCACTGTATATAGTGTGCACTACTTTTGACCATAGTACTATGGGCCCTGGTCAAAAATAGTGAACTACACAGGGAATAGGGTGCCATTTGGGACGCAGCCTCAATAGCATCTGAGGGTAAAGGTTGTTGCGTTACATGCAAGTCATACATTTATATGCATTTGAATACAATATAATGGCGGAAGGTGAGAGAGTGAGTGCCATACCTGTTTGGTAGACTACTACGAGCTAAGATGGCCGCCTCCTCTAGTTTGTGAGCCTGGAGTTCGGCCAGCTGTTTCTCTATGGAGAGCCTGGCCTCTGTCTCTGCTCTGGTCTTCTTCTCTAGCACGGCGCTGATCTGCTTGTCTTTCTGCTTGGTCTTGGTCAGAGACAAGATCCTGAAACACAGAGTCAAACCACAATGTTCTAGACCAGGGATGGGCAACTGTTGCATTCCCCCTTTTGTAGGCCTGAGGCCTGTGGGTACGCAGACTCATGAGCCACTGCGGCCTAGTGGTGGCCCTCACCCACATCAAAGTTGCCCATCCCTGTTCTAGACTATTTGGTCTGTAACCTACATGGTACCCAGAGCCCTATGGGCCCAATAAGGTGCATTTTGCATGCAGCATTGGTGTATGTGAATCAATACATTCCATTCCCACTAAATTGGTTAGAAGGTTCAAAACGTGAAAAAGATTTCAGTAGCACTTCATGTGATTTTCCAAAGCTAAAGTATAATTTCAGCCAGTAGTTTTGAAAGAAGTGCTCACGAGCCAAAACGGGTCCCTGAAAATGTTGCACAATTGGGTACTACGTAATTCATTTCATGTTCCGTCCTGTTTTTTTGGGCAATTTGTATGAAATGTTTTGAATTCCAATGTGTAAAATATGTTATGAATTTGTAAGTGCTTAAGATCCCGGACTGCATCTTTAATTAACATAGTTATTTCATTTTAGTATAATCACATTATTGTATCAAGGTACTGCACCACTTTGCTTACTTGTGCTAACCTGGCTTGAGTACAATACTCAGTGTAATAGTGCCATATGTGGAGGGTGGTGGGGTAGAGGGGGGACATGACATAACATTTCAAACAGAGTGTCAGTGCATATGATAATTATAAACAGTAAATGTTTTATTGTCACATCCACTAGAGAGGTGCATGGAATGTGTTGTTTTACAGGGTCAGCCATAGCAAGTGACTTGCTCAAGGGCACATCTACAGATCTTTCACCTTGTCGGCTCGGGTATTCAAACCAGCGACCTTTCGTTTACTGGCCCAATGCTCTACCCACTAGGCTACCTGCCTAGTAACCAGCAGGGGGAGCCAAAAACAGTGTATGGCAGACAGACAGGGCACTAGGGTCACTATGTGAGGCAAAACAAAATAGACCATAAAATGCAATGTTATCACTCACTTGCTCTGGAGCAGATCGTTGTTCTGCCTGAGCAAAGACACCTCGGGCCTCAGGCTGTGCTCGCTGTTGGTCAGGTTGCAGACGTGGCTGCGCAGCTCCTGCTCACCTTGTCTGCTGGCCTGCAGCTCGCCCTTCAGCCTCCTCATCTCCTGCTCCAGCCTGGGAAATGGGGGAGAGGGGGAGGGAGAAGAGGTGTAGAGAGAGAGGGGGAAATATATAGAGGGAGGTGGAGAGAGAGGGAGGTGGAGAGAGAGGGAGGTGGAGAGATAGGGAGGTAGAGAGAGAGGGAGGTAGAGAGAGAGGGAGGTAGAGAGAGAGGGAGGTGGAGAGATAGGGAGGTAGAGAGATAGGGAGGTGGAGAGAGAGGGAGGTGGAGGGAGAGGGAGGTAGAGAGAGAGGGAGGTGGAGAGAGAGGGAGGTGGAGAGAGAGGGAGGTGGAGAGAGAGGGAGGTAGAGAGATAGGGAGGTAGAGAGAGAGGGAGGTAGAGATAGAGAGAGAGGTAAAGAATAAGAAGAGACATCTCTCTGTGTGTCTCCAAAGCCAATGAAATCAAAGTGAATGGCGGCGGAGTATCCCTACTTCGTGATTTGGTCAGCGTGAGGATTTGGCGTGACCGGGCCCTTGTCTGTGGCGTGCCGATTGGGGCTGACCGTTTTGGACCCGTTCTTCTGCTTCCTTTCAGACCTGCCAGTGGGAGGAGGCGAAGGGATGTTAGCGGCGCCAGGGGACATCCTGCGTGCTTTGGGGGAGGAGGATGAGCTTTTGGCAGCACGGGGGACTTTGCCGCCTTGCTCCTCCTGAGGTAGATTTTCGGTGGTGGCCGAAGACTCAGTCGACCCTCCTCCTGTCGACCTTCCTCCTGTTCCACCGTCGGTGGGGGGGTCTCTGGGTTTGGAGGACGGGGGTGGCTGGGGATTTGAGTCTCCCAGCGTTGTTGCCTCCACACCCCTCTCGGTCCCTCCCTGCTCCACTCCACTGTGGATCTGGAGGCAGTCCATGGTGAGTCTCTCGTCAGACGCCACAGCACCGTTCTGACACTGGTACTGACTGGACTCAGGTTTAGGCCTCCACTTTGAGTCTGCAGGGGGAAAGAGCTATATTTCAAAGACAATATCTAGCTACAGAGTATTGGACTCACAGTGAGATGTAACATTTATCTGCTTCCTACACGCATAGAGATATTAAAGTGGAGCATTAACTAAAAATGTCCTCCTTTGGCATTATATGAGTTCCAAATGGCTCCACTTTCTCTATGTACTGAACTACTTTGACCAGGGTCCATCTCAAGGGTTTAACCTGAAAACAACTGCCTTACCAGGGCCCATTTAAAGGGTTTAACCTGAAAACAACTGCCTTAGCAGGGCCCATCCAAAGGGTTTAACCTGAAAACAACTGCCTTAACAGGGCCGATCTAAAGGGCTTAACCTGAAAACAACTGCCTTAGCAAGGCCCATCTAAAGGGTTTAACCTGAAAACCAGGGACCATCTACCAGGGCCCATCTAAAGGGCTTAACCTGAAAACAACTGCCTTACCAGGGCCCATCTAAAGGGTTTAGCCTGAAAACAACTGCCTTGGCAGGGCCCATCCAAAGGGTCTAACCTGAAAACAACTGCCTTAACAGGGGCCATCTAAAGAGTTTAACCTGAAAACAACTGCCTTACCAGGGCCCATCTAAAGGGTTTAACCTGGAAACAACTGCCTTGGCAGGGCCCATCCAAAGGGTTTAACCTGAAAACAACTGCCTTACCAGGGCCCATCTAAAGAGTTTAACCTGAAAACAACTGCCTTGGCAGGGCCCATCTAAAGAGTTTAACCTGAAAACAACTGCCTTACCAGGGCCCATCTAATGGGTTTAACCTGAAAACAACTGCCTTGGCAGGACCCATCCAAAGGGTCTAACCTGAAAACAACTGACTTACCAGGGCCCATCAAATGGGTTTAACCTGAAAACAACTGACTTACCAGGGCCCATCTAATGGGTTTAACCTGGAAACAACTGACTTACCAAACAAAGTAGTACTACCATTGGGGAATCATCTCATAACAGTGTAAAACAGTGCAGAAATTAATGAGTAGTAGGCACGCTGTACTTACTGCCTTTGCAGCTGTACTTACTGCCATTGTCGTCTGTGATGCTCTTGGGGTAAAGCTGCAGGCCCAGAGGTAGGGACTGTTCCAGGAGGTGCATATGGAAGTTGTTTTCGCTCTGCACAGCTTTCTGCGTCCGCAGTTTGAAGATGCTGGTGAAGTAACATGTGGCGTCGAACCCCAGATAGACAACAGGGTAGCCAATGCTGGGGGGAAGGGGGGGGGAGCAGGAGAGAGAAAATAAATATTAAATAATGGCCTACATTATTGTGTGTCATGATGACAAACACGTGCATGAGCAGAGTACGCCACTTGTGATTCATTGCGATTTTAAGACGTTAGCTTAAACCCACTCAATTCAAGCGGTTGTGAAAATCCTTGGCATTTAGAAAGTATTTACAGTGTATAAACTGGGTTTGTTTGGAAGATTCTGCTCGAGGGTGAATATTTGGTGAGAAGTGCTTTGTGTTTCAATCGACCTACCAGTGCGCGGCGAAGAGATGAGACAGGTTGGCGTGGGAGTTGTTCAGATCTTTGAGCCTCAACGAAGCATCCGTGTACACCAGCATCACCCACAGGGACACCCACAGGGACACCGTTGACATACAGATGCCTTTCTCTGAGAAGAATAAATCTATTATTATAAAAAACATCACAACTTACCAAGAGAAAATACTAAGCTATGTTCATAGCTAGTGTAGCTACCACCAGAACTGTGCTTTTACAAACAAAACAGCATAATGTGGTTCCATTTCTATGTAACAGGTTGAAACATTCAATTACGTCAAATTTCATCATTTATATTATGTCAGATTTCATAATTGTAAAAGTTTACATAATGGAAGGTTTCATCTGTTACCGGAATGGTTTGTTTAAACTCTTTACAGAAACGTGTGACTTGTTAGACATCAATTAAATAACATTCCACATTATCCTTATCTAAGGCATTCCACAGCTAGGCAATACAATACATATTGTTAAGCTGTAAAACAGGCTTGATATACTTACCTGTGTGCCAAATGTAATTGAATAAGACATATGTGCTGGCTGCGAAGAACAACCAGTGGAGGGGGACAAAAATGAAACAAAAGATGTCCAGGGTGAACGCCGCACACACAAACACCACACAAATCACCTGCAACAGAGAGACATTATGTTGGTGCTGTGTTGGACAGCTACATTTTATTCTGTCTTGCTTGAGTTTCGAACAAGATGACAATGGCTGTGGTATATAACAGGTTTATAACATTTATATAACAGGTTGCAAGGCCTAAAACTATTTTCAACAATATTTTGATCTCAATACTTTACTGTTATTGACTTCCATCTAGTAGACCATTAAGGTAGGGTTGAATCCCAAATGGAACCCTATTCCCTGTGATATAGTGCACTACTTTCAAAAGTAGGGTTCTGGTCAAAAGTAGCGCACTATATTATAGGGAATAGGGTGCCATTTGGGACACAAGATAACTGATAAAGTCCTCACCAGCCCATGGCAGTGGAAAGTGGTGTAGACGCTCCTGAAGAATAGCCAACAGGGCCACAGGTATTCCAATCGAAACTCCAGTATAAAATCTGCCAGGAGCACCAGAGTCCACACGATCATAAACTTCAGAAAGGTGTAAGCGCTGCAAAACAGGCATAAGAGGAGGATATGAAGAGTTTAATTCCAAAACGCTATATATCCATTTTCAGAAATGTTGCTAAATTAGTTTTTTTTTTTGTTTAAAGAACTATGGTGGAAAAATGTCAAAATCATGTTATAATACTTTTATTGCATCAAATGGTTGTTTTATCCAACAGAATAGAGTATTTTGTTAACTATTGCATGTGTGTTCTACTGAGGATGGGCCTCTGGGAAATAACACTGACAGGAGATTTACCATGTCTTTTGGGTGATAGAACCTAAAGAGCATTCCAGAGCATGAGTTCTATACAGGGCCAGACACTTGTCTCTACACAATGAAAACTGCTGACACAGCAGATGCTGTCTGCTATGTATTATAGGTATCTTTCATACAGATCTGAACCTTGTGACCAATTCTATATATCTGTTGTTCGTCATGTAGGTTGGAAGGGGTGTATCTTAGCTATAAAAGTCCTTTGTACTTTTGTCTCGGGGCTCTCAACGAATCATCTGAGCGTGAATCTTCGACCGGCCATGAGCAGCCATCATTATCGTAGAGCATTACATCTATTCACATTATATGTGTGTGTTGTATTGACCTGCTTCCTTATTAATAAGTGTTTAAAGATTTTTAAGTATAACTGTGAAAGATACTGTTACTTTTATGTAAAATGTGTGCAAAACATTTGGAAGTCTTGCTTCATTAAATATAATAAACAAACTTATGCATATAAAGCTTCATTAAATTAGGTGATCCATAGACTCATATAGGGATTCATCTCATTAGGCAAATAATGTAATCACTAAATCATGATTCATGACATTATTTTACATTTGGGAACCCAACCTAGTTTTATATAGGCTATCATCTTGGAGAAAATAGACACTTGGATAAGATAATGCCTACATTCTCTCATTATAGACTACACTCCTGTCTTGTTTTCAACAACTCCTTTGTTCGTGCGCTCGACACCTACATAGCGTACTGTTATTACATCAACCCCTTTTTTGTTTGGTAACCATGACAACGTTTCATCCGCGATACTGGGTACCAACCCCCCCCCCCCCACACACACACACACACAAAGGAAATGAAAGAGGAGATGATCTCAATTGAAATGTATATTCTAGTCCTTTTTACCAGACGCGCTTTTCCAGAGCAACTTCCAGTTCGTGCATTCATACACTGAACATACCTCAGCGCTTTGTCTCGTCACAAAGCGGACATCGCGAATTCTCTATTGGTCTAGACACGCTGTCTGTAACTAAATGCCTGAAATGCCTACCTGGTAGTAAGCTGACGTTGTACGAATAGGTTTAAGTAGGCCTATATCTATTAAGGTCAGAGCATATAATAATAATAATAATAGCCTACACGATTTTTGATTATTGTAGCATAATTGAATGGTTAGCCTTCAAATGAGAGAATATAGCCTGAATCATGTACTGTAAAAACTACCCACATCAAGTTGCAAAGGCTTATTTTTCAAGTTGACTCCACTATAATGTTTGTAGGCCTATTTAGCAACCACAATGTCATTTTCCATATCATACAGCGTCCAAGAGTAGGCTAAAGGGAAGAAGCAATTATTGTGATAAAAATAGACATCAGGTGAGAATGACGAAGATGCGCATTACACAAAGCCTAGCAACAACAAAAGCAACGGCATCCGGTCGATGCGTCACCTCACTATACCTTTCAGATATCTCCTCCGTAATTTTTATCTTTTTCATTTTCCGTAGCTTGCTTGCGTCCACATAACGTTTCTTCATTGTATGGCTTCTATTCCTTGTGCTCTAATAAACCGCAAAAAGCGGCAATCAATGTAGAAAAAAACGAATATGGATGGCCTTGTTAGAAAACAACCTGATATTTTGAGTCTTTGTGTATGAATGAAACTCCACCACGGATGCTACTGTGCGCATGTGCAGTACTTCGACGTCTCAAGCGCGCGATGGAGACAACACTCACATGAGTGCTATACGGGATCATTGGGATGTCGCTACCCCAAACCCTAGGATTCCGGATAGCACGGACCCTTCTGTGGCCACATCCTTTTATTATAAACTAGTGGCTACATCGAGCTGAGGGGAGAATCATAGTACTTAGGCTATGAAAAATGTTTGAAAGCAAAGAGAAACGGCCCAATAGTCGAGGAGCTGGACAAGGACGACAAAATATTCCCCTTTCAGCTCAGGTACGAAATCTTGCTATCAGCTCTCTCACTGATACAGTTTGAGTTAAAGGGATTATTCCAGGTCATAGGTTAGGTGTCTTCTAGGCCTATATGTGTCTCGTCATAGCCCTATTCGGATGATTCGTTTTCATGTAAGGAGTACACTTTTTTGAAATAGAGGAAAGTAGAGAACAGCTGTGTAGGTCACATGTAGACCTACTAAATAGCCCTAAACATCAATTTACATTAGTAGGTACTTAAACCTGATCTGGAGCCTTTATCAGGGGTATGCTCATCAAGGTTGGGATCAATTCCATTTCAATTCGGTCTTTTCTGGAAGTACATTTAGGCTTAACTTCAAACATGTCAGCCTCAGCTGTAAGTGCATAGATCATAAACGTGCAAAAGATATATTCAACATATTCATAAAGTCTTTAGGTAGTTACTATTCACTTATGTCCCTCCCCATCTCATGGGAGAATAATTGATGTGTCTGAAATGGCATGCTATTCCATATAGTGAACTGCTTTTGACCAGGGCCCATGGCTTTGGTCAAAATAGTGCACTAGGGCATACCCACTCAGCACAAACTCAGTTCAACATCTAGTTTTGATTTACATTTGGTTGAGTTATCAACTAAGGTGAATTCAACGTGAAATCAATCAAACATTTCACCATGCCATTAGATTTAGGTTAAAAGTTGGGTTAAAAAGAAAATACAAAATGCTCTTATGTTGATTACTTTTTACAAATCCAATTTGTTTTCCATGTTGATTCAACGTCATCACAGACACTTTCAGACACAGACATGGTTATCTGGTGAACTGGAACCATGGTGAATTCAATTTTATTGTTTTATCTGTGCAACTATCCAACCATATTTGAAAAACATGCTTTGTGTGCTTGTGTCATCTTTTGTCCTTACAATCAACATTGCTACCTGCCCTAGACTACCTGCCCTAGAGTACTGTCACATATACTCCCTCTCCGGCACTCGTGGTCACCAGGCTGCTCATTATTACACACACCTATCACCATCGTTATGCTCACCAGCCACTCATCAGACTCACCTGGGCTCCATCACCTGCCTGATGTCACTCCCTTTGGTTCTTTCCCCAGGCGTTATTGTTTCTGTTCCAGTGTTCATGTCTGTACACTACCTGTGTCTCTTGTTTTGTTCTATGTTAATTTATTCATTAAAGAACCTCCCTGGACTTGCTTCCCAACTCCCAGCGTACACGTTACAGCCACTCATTTCATTTGTTATACTTTTTGTGTATGCTATGCATAGCCGCGGGAAGTAGGGGTGCTGAGGGTGTAAATCAAAGTAAACATTTGTAGTAATAAATCAAAAATTTAAACTGTATTACTGGACGGATATAGCTGTCTGCAGCGTCAGTGCGGGCAAAAAGATTTGTTCAGGCCCCCCATCAACAAAAACATTCTCAGCAAAAAATACAATTTCCCTGTGCAGTCTCCTCTCTCTACAGCCACTTCCACCACTTCCTGCGCTTACAGGAATAAGTACTCCAACTGCTCTAGCCTGGCAAAGAAGTGGAGCTGAACCACCCTCAAGTTGCCACCTGGCGTCCTGCGTCCAAGTGCACCAACTGATCGCCTGCCCTGAGACACCATGAGATGATAGGCTCACCTGTCAACTTAATGAATCAACTTCACTTTATTTAATATAGCTGTAAGCTGTACGTTTGTATTTAAGCCCTTTCTATCCTCTCTACAGAACAAATTAGACTAGGAACATTTCAAGTTTGACTGTTGGGGGACTGGTTTGCTGGACGGCCATGTGTATCATAATGACTTGTAGTTTACATTT
Organism: Oncorhynchus clarkii lewisi; assembly: GCF_045791955.1. Lineage (NCBI taxonomy): Eukaryota > Metazoa > Chordata > Actinopteri > Salmoniformes > Salmonidae > Oncorhynchus > Oncorhynchus clarkii. The sequence continues at coordinate 13,737,653 of NC_092154.1, forward strand.
TGACTCAAGCATCAAACTACAAGTACACTTATTTTTACAACTTCACTCAAGATTAAAAAATATATATATATGTATCAAGGACATGATAAGAGTTTGCAATGTTATGCAAAGACACAAGTGCAGCCACTTAACAAGGCCACTGAGCTATGTGTTGATAAAACAACTTGGTTTGGTATACAGCTGAAGGAAGGGCATGGAGGAATGTAACCACTCAACTGATCAACGTGATAGTTCTAAACATATTTGGAGGCGATACAATGTTTACAAAAACTCAAAACATAAAACATTTAGTGATACAACCTTTGCATTATGATGGGGTTCTAAGCTCATGGTACATTTAAAGGTTATATTCTCCAAGAATTACCATTGAGCAGAATTACTTATCCCAGACTGTGCCTTTAAAATAAAAGGGTGCAGTGTTGTTCATTGGCCCAGAGAGGTCAATATTGTATAGAGCTAACTTGAGTAGTTATAGCATGACTTGAGTAGTTATAGCATGACATTCAAGGACAACCAAATTAAGTGATGTGTCGTTTACATAGCGGGGTTCGTTGTGACCTTCCTCTATACATTATACACTTTCTACTACCAGCCAATCACAGTGTTCATCAATGGTGTAGAAAGTTAGTTTAAAGTATACTGTAGCTATTGGGTGACTGGGTTGAGTGATTCTCTTGCTGAACAGTACTGTGGACTCGGGACTACATGATATGTACTTGATAGGTACATTTCCAATCTCTTCCTTCCAAATGGAAACAATTCCACATATATGGATTATCCAGGCATAAGTGATCAGTCTGAAAGATCATCGGGCTACACTATATATTAAAAAGTATGTGGACACCCATTCAAATGAGTGGATTCGGCTATTTCAGCCACACCCGTTGCTGACAGGTGTATCAAATCGAACACACAGCCATGCAATCTACATAGGCAAACATTGGCAGTATAATGGCCTTAAAGAAGAGCTAGGTGCGGCAGGTAGCCTGGGGCAGCAGGTAGCCTAGTGGTTAGAGCGTTGGACGAATCCTTGAGCTGACAAGGTAAAAATCTGTTGCTCTGGCCCTGAACAAGGCAGTTAACCCACTGTTCCTAGGCCGTCATTGAAAATAAGAATTTGTTCTTAACTGACTTGCCTAGTTAAAAAAAAAAGAGCTCTGTGATTTTCAATATGGCACAGTCATTGGATGTCAAGTTTCTGCCCCTAGAGTTAACCTGGTCAACTGTAAATGTTGTTATTGTGAAGTGGAAACCTCTAGGAGCAACAATGGCTCAGCTGCAAAGTGGTAAGCCACACAAGCTCACAGTATGGGACTGTTGAGTGCTGAAGCGAGTAAAAATTGTCTGTCCTCGGTTGCAACACTCACTACCGAGTTCCAAACTGCCTCTGGAAGCAATGTCAGCACAAGGACTGTTTGTCTGGAGCTTCATGAAGCAGCATACCACCCTGCATACCACTGCTGGCTTGCTTCTGAAGCTAAGCAGGGTTAGTCCTGGTCAGTCCCTGGATGGGAGACCAGATGCTGCTGGAAGTGGTGTTGGAGGGCCATTAGGAGGCACTGATTGGGGACACTGCTCTGTGTAGGGTGCCGTCTTTCGGATGGGACGTTAAACGGGTCTCCTGACTCTCTGTGGTCATTAAAGATCCCATGACACTTATCGTAAGAGTAGGAGTGTTAACCCCGGTGTCCTGGCTAAATTCCCAATCTGCCCATCAAACCATCACCTAATAATCCCCAGTTTACAATTGGCTCATTCATCCCCCTCCTCTCCCCTGTAACTATTCCCCATGATGAATCACGCTTCACCATCTGGCAGTCCGACCGATGAATCTGGGTTTGGCGCATGCCAGGAGAACACTACCTGCCTGGATGCATAGTGCCAAATGTAAAGTTTGGTGGAGGAGGAATAATGGTCTGGGGCTGTTTTTCATGGTTTGGGCTAGACCCCTTAGTTCCAGTGAAAGGAAATCTTAACTCTACAGCATACAATAACATTCTAGACAATTCTGTGCTTCCAACTTTGTGGCAACAGTTTGGGGAAGGCCCTTTACTGTTTCAGCATGACAATGTCCCCGTGCACAATGCGAGGTCCACATAGAAATGGTTTGTCGAGATCGGTGTGGAACAACTTGACTGGCTGCACAGACCCCGGACCCCATTGAACATCTTTGGGATGAATTGGAATGCTGACTGCAAGCCAGGCCTAATCGCCCAACATCAGTACCCGACCTCACTAATGCTCGTGTGGCTGAATGGAAGTAAGTCCCCGCAGCAATGTTCCAACATCTTGGGGGAAAGCCTTCCCAGAAGAGTGGAGGACGTTATAGCAACAAAGTCGGGACCAACTCCGTATTAATGCTCATGATTTTAGAATTCGATTTTCGTCAAGCAGGTGTCCACATTCTTTTGGTAATGTAGTGTATGCCAAAACAACACTATATGCGCACACACACGGGGCGGCAGGGTAGCCTAGTGGTTAGAGCGTTGGACTAGTAACTGGAAGTAACTTGCAAGTTCAAACCCCCGAGCTGACGAGGTACAAATCTGTCATTCTGCCCCTGAACAGGCAGTTAACCCACTGTTCCTAGGCCGTCATTGAAAATAAGAATTTGTTCTTAACTTACTTGCCTAGTTAAATAAAGGTAAAATAAACATGCACAGACACAAACCATACATATTGTATGTGTTATGAGACTTTTCCACAAACCTTTCAAGGACGTGATGACAACGGAGGGAATTGTGCCAGGCTCCACGTCTAGAAATACACTATCTTTAATCTGTCCTTCCATTTCTGTTAAATCTACTTGTGTTGTGTGGTTAATCCACGTGTCAGCGGGAGCTGGGGGGTATATAACAGAATGTCCAACACACTGAGGACTGTTCCCAATGCTGTCATGTCCACTCTCACCTTCCTGTGTGTTTGGGTCTCCTTGCTGTTCTAGAGGTGGCAGCTACCTGGGCGGATAATGTAGAGGACTCTTCAACTGTAAGTGGGTTGTTCTGTGGGTATTCTATAGCCCAGGCAGTGCTTTAGAATCACCTCAATATTTATGTTTTGTATAACATGAATATCGATATCTATCTCATCACTACATCTAGCCTACATCAAGTAATGGAGCAAAAAATGTTCACTCTATACTGAATATACGCTGAGTGTACAAAACATTAAGGACACCTGCTCTTTCCATGACACAGATTGACCAGGTGAATCCAGGTTAAAGCTATGATCCCTTATTGATGTGACTTGTTAAATCCACTTCCATCAGTGTAGATAAAGGGGAGGAGACAGGTTATTAAAGGATTTTTAAGTCTTGAGACAATTGAGACATGGATTGTGTATGTGTTCCATTCAGAGATTGACCACCCAAAGGTCATCCATCCAACAGGACACAACTGTGGGAAGCATTGGAGTCGACATGGGCCAGCATCTCTATGGAATGCTTTCAACACCTTGTCGAGTCCATGCCCTGACGAACTGAGGCTGTTCTAAGGGTAAAAGTGGGTGCAACTCAATATTAGGAAGGTGTTCTTAATTTTTTGTACACTCAGTTTATATGGTCAGTCAGTAGTATAAAACATTTAGATTGCTGATGTCTGGATGAAATCTATTGACTTTTCTATATTGTCTATCTTGACCTGAAGGATGATGAGTGTAGGACCATATCTAGTCATTTTCTCTGTCATCCAAGAAGCATTTATTTTTGTCTTAGTAGCTAGTAACTAACTGGTCTCATGTTTATTTTATATCTCATCAGAGCCTCAGAGCGGTCAATAAGCATAACGACCTGAGGAGAGGAGTCCAATTTACGACCAGCAACATGTTGAAAATAAATCAGTTGCCTTAATATTAATATTACTACATTTTCATACCACTTTTATCGTATTGAGCTGGTTGTATATCATATAATACATTTGATAATGAACATCAATGATAAGATTTTACTGGCAATTGTTATGAAACCAGTAACTAGCCTACTGATTTTGCTGCACTCGTTCTGTCTAAGGGTTCTAAGGCCTAGTTACATGGTCTGGAACCTGACTCGTTCTGTCTAGCAGTCTGAGGCCTAGTTACATGGTCTGGAACCTGACTCGTTCTGTCTAGTGGTCTAAGGCCTAGCTACATGGTCTAGAACCTGATTTGATGTGTTCATAAATGTGAGAGGTAAGCATGTGTGACCAGGTTTTGTATGCCCTCTTGACCTCGTGGTCCAGGCAGATTATTATTTGTTCAGATGGTGGTGAAGATAAACCTACAAAATGGAAAGCACTTCTAATGCTTGTAATGCTTTTCACAACAATTTTTCTTAGCTACATCATGATAAGCAGTTCTTCAATCAACAGTGGGTAATCTGGAAACTTCATCAAAAGCATTGGCATAATAGGCTTACTGAGGTTGTTGTTAGCTGTCTGTGCTGGGACTAGTCTCACTGTTCCCCTGGCGTCTTTCTCTCTACCTCAGAGCAGGAACAAGGAAGCCCAAGCTAGTACCTGCTCCATGAACCACAGCCCCTGGAACCAAAGAGAGATCAGCAGTACACTCCCTCCTCCTCCACCACCCCTCTCAGAGCCACATACTGCACAGACATGGCACATCTGAAGCACTGGCAACATCACCTGAAAACAGCTCCTTCTACTCCTATAATAGTCACAGCCAGCCAGCCAGACAGACAGACAGACAGACAGACAGGTTCTAATAGTATTTGTTTTCTTTCAAATATGTTAAGATTTTGATTGAGTCAAGCGTAGCTAAAGTATTTGAATAGACAGATTCCATTGTCTACATGATCATCAGATCAGAGACACATGAATAACTTATGAGCAGAACTGTAAATACTTGTGGTTGTTAGTTTTGTGGGAGACCAGACTCTGAGACTTGTAAGGTCTAATTTGTAAATCGGAGAGATGTTATGAATGGACGACTTAGAGAATATACCATATTTCAGATGCTTTACAGATATTAGGCTGAGTTAAAGTAATCATCTGACCCCAGGGGAAAGGTAGGAGGGTTTCTTCAATTTCCTGCCTTCACAAAGACAGATCCAGTCACTGTGCACAGGAGGGACGTGTTTCCCTTGATGCCTAATCCTCAAGTGAGGGAAGAATCTTATTGCTTTACCATATGGCTCACCTAATACTGACACCATCCTCCCCCCTTTACCGTTTCTCTATTTTCAACCAGCCAGCAGTTGTGGAGATAACCTGTGTAAGGCCAGCTACAATAGCTCCTGGAGTAATATCATCCACTCCTGGACTGACGAGGTGAAGGTGCATCTGTGTACTGTATATAAACATATTATAGCAATGAATAGCATTTTATGTAGCTCTTTTCACCAAGGTCTCAAAATGCTTTCCATTCTGAAAGGCTAACTCACCTATCATCCACCACCCACCATTTAAAAAAACATTTGCCTTTATCATATTGATTCAGTATACATATTTCACTCTATTACAAACAAAACATACTGTTCAGGGTATCACAACAATTTGTAGGCTTCTCACAGAGCGTCATGATCATGCTATAGACACGCTCTTGTAAGAGCCTGTGTTTTGTTTCTGCTCTCATGGCCATCCAGATTGGCTGTACTGTGATACCCTGCTCCTACTACAAGGACTTCTATGTCAATCACTACTGTTCTTCTCAACAGGATCATACCATATTTCATATATACATGAGCCACCCATTCACATGGCATTGTCCTTCTCAGTCTCTATACATTTTGTGGCTCTCCAGTACTGTCTATCCCTGCTATACTGTGGCATGTTATGGTTCAGATAATGTGTGTGTGTGTGTTAACCATGTTTTAATGTTTTATGCTCAGACCTATTACAGTGGAAACTACAACAACCACCCCTACAAGTCATGATGCACCTCTGGAGACTGTCCTGGTGCCTGTGATAGCAGACTGTGCAGTAAGTGGCTAAAAGCAACACAATCAAACTCACATTTGTTATTGAACTCAATTACCTTTGCCTGAATTATATGATTCAAATTCCATTTGCAACTTTATCTATTTTGTTATTTTTGTAACACATTGCTTTTTCTGCTAATGACAGACAATAAAGTTAATCTAAGCCATTTATTTTGTTTCTCACAATCTATTTGTTTCTCTCTCTTACTCTCTGTCCCTCCCTTCTCATAGCCAGCCCCTGCCTCTATGCTGATAAGTACACCAACTGTGCTGACACGGCCAAGCAGCCGGGGCTGCAGCAACAGTCATGTCACCTCCTGGTGTCCTGTCTCCTGCAGGACTCATCAGACGGTCTGATCAGCCAGAGACATGTTCTGACCAATCATCCTGATAGACAACAACAATCATCCTGATAGACAACAACAATCATCCTGATAGACAACAACAATCATCCTGATAGACAACAATCATCATGATAGACAACAAAAATCATCCTGATAGACAACAACAATCATCCTGATAGACAACAAAAATCATCCTGATAGACAACAACAATCATTCTGATAGACAACAAAAATCATCCTGATAGATAACAACAATCATCCTGATAGACAACAACAATCTCCTAATAAACCTGGTCATGACTAAGGTGTCCTCCGTCCTGCAATAAATAATCATCCTTTGGTTAAGTTGTAAAATGCAACTAAGGGACAATACTTACTCTTTCCCTTTCAGGTTTGTGGCTGCTTCTCTGCCAGTCGTATAATGAAAGCAATTTCTAAACTGTTCTCAGGTGACGTAGGGCAAAGAACCTATGGTAAATTCTCCCCTGGCACCCCAATGATCTTGGCAAAACAGTACGCACAGGGACAAAACTGATGACTTCATCTGAGGTGTTAGGTGAGGGGGAGGGATGAACCAACTGATAGAGATCTACTTTTGGTAGGGTCCAACACGGAAAAGTAAAACTTCACATACAATGGAGCCACCCCAACAGAGCCCAATGTCAGAAAGGATGACCCCCGGGGGCCTCCCGGGTGGCGCAGTGGTTAAGGGCGCTGTACTACCAGAGACTCTGGGTTCGCGCCCAGGCTCTGTCGAAACCGGTTGCGACCGGGAGGTCCGTGGGGCGTCGCACAATTGGCCTAGCGTCATCTGGGTTAGGGAGGGGTTGGCCGGTAGGGATATCCTTGTCTCATCGCGCACCAGCGACTCCTGTGGCGGGCCGGGCGCAGTGCACGCTAACCAAGGTTGCCAGGTGCACGGTGTTTCCTCCGACACATTGGTCCTGCTGGTTTCCGGGTTGGATGCGTGCTGTGTTAAGAAGCAGTGAGGCTTGGTTGGGTTGTGTATTGGAGGACGCATGACTTTCAACCTTCATCTCTCCCGAGCACGTACGGGAGTTGTAGCGATGAGACAAGATAGTAGCTACTAAACAATTGGATACCACGAAAACGGGGTAAAATTCAACAACAACAAAAATTCACACCCTTTGGCAGTCTGGGCTTAACACAGTAGGACCGGAAGCAACCGCTTGGTTCAGGGACTTTGCATCCGCTAAATAAAAGAACAAACATGTCTATCTGGAACTTTCCACAATGTTTACCTTCTGACCGTGGCCCTGACTCAAAGTCAGATGAAATTTAACAAGGTATATTAGTTTGAACATTTCTGCAAAGTAGGTATAAATGTGTCAGTGGAACTTTGAAGAAAAAAATATTTTTACTAGTCGTCATCTGGTTTTCAATGTTTACTTCCCACCCTCTTCTTGTAAAACTACATGACTCCCTTCCCAGTGAAAACAAGGCAAAGCAGACTAGATGAGTGTAAATGACAGTGAAGTGCAGGATACGAGGAGTAACATAGGAAGTGTCTCAGTAACACAGGAAGCTGGAGAGAGGACTTCCTGTCTGCTGAGGTGAGGACTTAATTGAGGCATTCAGAGCTCTCACGTAACTCCTCAAGGTCAGAACTCTTCAAGTGAGGAGCTTGGCCGCAGATGTTTGAAGTTTGAAGTAGACAGAATCCAGACTCACTGATCCCCTTTGAATGAGGCTCTACTTGGGTGTCTTACTCCTCCATGCTCACCCTCCACATGTCATTTTACTGGATTGATGACCTGCATCCGATGGTCAGGGATGGAGAGAGCAGAGGTAACGCTGCCTCTCACCCGACTCTCCGTCCCTCCGCTCTGCCTCCATGTGCTTTGAAAAGGGGACAGACACAGTCTTCCATCTTTGGCCTGAATGCCAAGCGTCACACCTGGATGAAACCTAGCAGCATCCCTACGGTGAAGCATGGTTGTGGCAGCATCATGCTGTGGGGATGTTGTTCAGTGGCAGGAACTGGGAGACTAGTCAGGATCGATGGAAAGATGAACGGAGCAAAGTACAGAGAGGTCCTTGATGAAAACCTGCTCCAGAGTGCTCAGGACTTCAGACTGGGGGGCGAAAATTCACCTTTCCTTCAGGCCAACGACCCTAAGCACACAGCCAAGACAACACAGAAGTGGCTTCGGGACAAGTCTCTGAATGTCCATGAGTGGCCCAGCCAGAGCCCAGACTTGAACCTGATCGAACATCTCTGGAGAGATCTGAAAATAGCTGTGCAGCGACACTCCCCATCCAACCTGACAGAGCTTGAGTGGATCTGCACCAAGTACAGGTGTGCCGAGCTTGTAGCGTCATACTCAAGAAGACGCAAGGCTGTAATCGCTGCCAAAGGTGCTTCAACAAAGTACTGAGCAAAGGGTCTGAATACTTCTGTAAATCTGATATTTAAAAAAAAATATATATACATTTGCAAAAACGTCTAAAAACCTGTTTTTGCTTTGTCATTATTGGGTATTGTGTGTATATTGATGAGGGCATTTTTTTTCATCCATTTTTTAATAATGTAACAAAATATGGAAAAAGTCAAGGGGTCTGAATACTTTCCAATAAACTGCGTTTGTGTATACTTTCCAACATGCTCGCGTGTGTTTACGTCTATGTCCATATGCATGCTCGGGGGTCGCAAATGTTATGCCACTCCTTTTTTTGAGGTTATGGAAAACCACTGGGACACATGATAGTGGCAACAAATAGAGTTGGGTTGGATATACACTGAACAAATATATAAACACAACATGTAAAGTGTTGGTCCCATGTTTCATGAGCTGAAATAAAAGATCCCAAAAATGTTATATGCACAAAAAGCTTATTTCTCTAAAATGTTGTGCACAAATGTGTTTACATCCCTGTTAGTGAGCATTTATCCTTTGCCAAGATAATCCATCCACCTGACAGGTGTGACATATCAAGAAGCTGATTAAATAGCATGATCATTACACAGGTGCACCTTGTGCTGTGGACAATAAAAAGTCCATCTAAAATGTGCAGTTTTGTCACACAACACAATGCCACAGATGTCCCAAGTTTTGAGGGAGCGTGCAATTGGCATGCTGAGTGCAGGAATGTCCACCAGAGCTGTTGCCAGAGTGTTCACTACTCTACCATAAGCCGCCTCCAACGTCGTTTTAGAGAATTTGGCAGTACGTCCAATCGGCATCAAAACCGTAAACCATGTGTATGGCATTGTGTGTGCAAGCAGTTTGATGATGTCAAAGTTGTGAACAGAGTGCCCCACGGTGGCGGTGAGGTTATGGTATGGGCAGGCATAAGCTACTGACAACAAACACAATTGCATTTTATTGATGGCAATTTTAATGCACAGAGATACCTTGATGAGATCCTAAGGCCCATAGTCGTGCCATTAATCTGCCGTCATCACCTCATGTTTCAGCATGATAATGTAAGCCTGCCACACACACACTATACGATACGTTTATTAAACATAAGAATGAGTGTGAGTTTTTGTCACAACCCGGCTCATGGGAAGTGACAAAGAATTCTTATAGGACCAGGGCGCAAATAATAATAATATAATAATCAATCATTTTGCTCTTTATTTAACCATCTTACATATTAAACCTTATTTGTTCATCGAAAATTGTGAATAACTCACCACAGGTTAATGAGAAGGGTGTGCTTAAAAGGATGCTCATACCTCTGCAATGTTGGGTTGTATTAGAGAGAGTCTCAGTCTTAAATAATTTTCCGTAAACAATCTGTGCCTGTATTTAGTTTTCATGCTAGTGAGGGCCGAGAATCTACTCTCACATAGGTACGTGGTTGCAAAGGGCATCAGTGTCTTAGTGCAATTTGCCAAGGCAGGATACTCTGAACGCAGCCCAAACCAGAAATCTGGCACTGGCTTCTGATTAAATGACATTTTCACAGAACTGCTTGTTGCAATTTCGATGAGGATCTCTTGTTCAGACATCGGTAAGTGGACTGGTGGCAGAGCATGAAAGGGATTACGAATCCAGTTGTTTGTGTCATCTGTAATTTCGCACCCAACTCACTCAGGTGCTTCGTTATATCACATTTGACATTGTCTGTAAGCTTGAGTTCATTTGCACACAAAAAAATCATACAGTGATGGAAAGACCTGTGTGTTGTCCTTGATATCGCAGACAGAGAAGAGCTCCAACTTCTTAATCATAGTCTCAATTTTGTCTCGCACATTGAATATAGTTGCGGAGAGTCCCTGTAATCCTAGATTCAGATCAGTCAGGTGAGAAAAACATCACCCAGATAAGCCAGTCGTGTGAGAAACTCGTCATCGTGCAAGCGATCAGACAAGTGAAAACTATGGTCAGTAAAGAAAACTTTAAGCTTGTCTCTCAATTAAAAAAAACGTGTCAGTACTTTGCCCCTTGATAACCAGTGCACTTCTTTATGTTATAAAAGCCTTATATGGCTGCTGCCCATATTGCATAGTGCAGAAAATACACGAGAGTTCAGGGGCCATGCTTTAACAAAGTTAACCATTTTCACTGTAGTGTCCAAAACATCTTTCAAACTGTCAGGCATTCCCTTGGCAGCAAGAGTCTCTCGGTGGATGCTGCAGTGTACCCAAGTGGCATCGGGAGCAACTGCTTGCACGCACGTTACCACTCCACTATGTCTCCCTGTCATGGCTTTTGCGCCATCAGTACAGATACCAACACATCTTGACCACCAAAGTCCATTTGATGTCATAAAGCTGTCCAGTAATTTAAAAATATCCTCTCCTGTTGTCCTGGTTTCCAGTGGTTTGCAGAAGAGGATGTCTTCCTTATTTGACCCCCCATAAACATAACAGACATATACCAGGAGCTGTGCCAGGCCCGCCTCACACATATAATTCACTGGCTTGTATGCAAAGCAGTAATTGTTTCAAAACATCTCCTGCCATGTAACTGATGCGTCGTGAAACAGTGTTGTTTGATGAAGGCATTGTCTGTATAGTTTTTTTGGCCTTTTCCCCCAGCATTGTCCCAGACATAGAACACAGTCATCTGGTAGCCAAAACAAAGTGAAAGATCGCTGACTATGCCGACTAATACTATGCTAATCATTAATCAATCCAAGTGATTTTGGAGACTGTTAGAGACTAAAATGTATGACCAAAAACAGCTGATATTTTAGAACAAATGTTTACAGATTAACAAACAGCAAATTTTTGAGACTCAAATATCAGACTGCCTGAGATGTTTCAGAACCCAATCCCTATGAAGTAAAAAACATATTCTGAGTAGGAGAGAAACATGGCCCATCCGAGCAGGAAGCTACAGAGAGGGCAGGAGTCAAGTGTTATTTCATCAGCTGGGGAAGATAAGGGGGATGAGTCTTTCCTGTGCCAATGGTCCGAGCGATAGGAGTGGGGGCACTGGGCTCGGCCACACATGATAAGCCCAGCTATGCCATCCTGTGGGCCTTATCACGTGTACCAGTGCAACTCGACAGTTAGTCTTACGGCAAATCAAAACAATTCTGAGAAGAAAATAGAGAGAGGGAGAGATAGACAGACAGAAAGAGAGACAGAAAGAAAAAGAGAGAGAGAGAAAAAAAGAGAGAGAGAGAGAGAGAGAGAGAGAGAGAGAAAAAGAGAGACAGAGAGACAGAGAGAGTAGGGGAATGTGATGTGTGTGAGATAAAGATACATCTTAGACAGTGGGAGAAATATCTGAGTTTTTGTCCAGACTATGGACAGGCAGTTCATTTAGTCTATGTTGTTATCGCAACGCATCATCTCACTACGACAGGAAGACAGGAAGCTAAAGGAAACAGACTGGCGGCAGTATCTGTTTGAAACTGCCCAGGAAACCGTTAGTAGTGCCGCTAATGGCTGAAATGTGTCACAAATCATACATTTCTGTCAGAGTGAGATTACTGTCACGGAGTTTCATGTTACATTGTAAAATAATAGTGAAGACATAAAAACTATGAAATAACACATATGCGGTCCAACTCATCCCAAACCATCTCAATTGGGTTGATTGTGGAGGCCAGGTCATCTGATGAAGCACTCTATCTTTCTCCTTTTTGGTCAAATAGCCCTTACACAGCCTGGAGGTGTGCTGGGTCATTGTTCTGTTGAAAAACTAATTAATAGTCCCACTAAGCGCAAACCAGATGGGATGGCGTATTGCTGCAGAATGCTGTGGTAGCCATGCTGGTTAAGTGTGCCTTAAATTCTAAATAAATCACTGACAGTGTCACCAGCAAAACACACCCACACCATCACACCTCCTCCTCCATGCTTCACGGTTGGAACCACACATGTTGTCACGCCCTGGCCATAGAGAGGCTTTTATTCTCTATTTTGGTTAGGCCAGGGTGTGACTAGGGTGGGCATTCTAGTTTCTTTATTTCTATGTTTTCTGTTTCTATGTTTTGTCCGGGTATGGTTCCCAATCAGGGACAGCTGTCTATCGTTGTCTCTGATTGGGAATCATACTTAGGCTGCCTGTTTTGCCACCTGAGTTGTGGGTAGTTGACTTTGTTAGTGGCCTGTATAGCCTTAGTAAGCGTCACGGTCGGTTTGTTGTTTCTAGTTGGCGACATTCATAAATAAAATAAATGTACTCTCACCATGCTGCACCTTGGTCTGGTCATTTCCCTGACGACGTTCGTGACACGTGCAGATCATCCATTCACCTACTCTGCATCTCGAAAAGACATGGCGGTTGGAACCAAAAATCAAACATTTGGACTGATCAGACCAAAGGACAGATTTCCACCAGTCTAATGTCCATTGCTCGTGTTTCTTGGCCCAAGCAAGTCTTTTCTTATTATTGGTTTACTTTAGTAGTTGTTTCTTTGCAGCACAGTCACATAGTCTCCTCTGAACAGTTGATGTTGAGATGTGCCTGTTACTTGAACTCTGTGAAGCATTTATTTGGTCTGCAAGGCAGTTAATTCTAATGAACTTACCCTCTGCAGCAAAGGTAACTCTGGGTCTTCCTTTCCTGTGGCGGTCCTCATGAGAGCCTGCTTTCATCACAGCACTTAATGGTTTTTGCAACTGCACTTGAAGAAACTTTCAAAATTCTTGAAATGTTCCGCATTGACTGAATTTCATGTCTTAGAGTAATGATGGACTGTCTTTTCGCTTTGCTTATTTGAGCTGTTCTTGCCATAATATCGACTTGGTCTTTTACCAAATAGGGCTATCTTCTGTATACCACCCCTACCTACTATAGTCACAACTCAGTAGTGTTGTTTAACACTTTTTTGGTTACTACATGGTTCCATATGTGTTATTTCATAGTTTTGATGTCTTCTATTCTACAATGTAGAAAATAGTAAAAAATAAAGAAAAACCCTGTAATGAGTAGGTGTGTCCAAACCTTTGACTGGAAATGTATATATCATCTTAATTTAAAAGTGTACTATGCAAAAATCGCTCCGCCATTTCCTGGTTGCTAAAATTCTATTATTTTCTTAATTTCAGTTCCTGTGTCAAAACAAGCCGAACCACTGTGAAATATCTTTTCCATAACCCAAAATATTGTATTTCCAGCTGTTTGAAACTGGTCTAGAAAACCAAAAGTAATAGATGCAAAAAGGAATGGGAAGCCGAGACCACAGTCTCTGAACACATCAATTAACATCTATTACATTATACATATCTATGTACACATCAATTAACATCCATTACATTATACATATCTATGTACACATCAATTAACATCCATTACATTATACATATCTATGTACACATCAATTAACATCCATTACATTATACATATCTATGTACACATCAATTAACATCCATTACATTATACATATCTATGTACACATCAATTAACATCCATTACATTATACATATCTATGTACACATCAATTAACATCCATTACATTATACATATCTATGTACACATCAATTAACATCCATTACATTATACATATCTATGTACACATCAATTAACATCCATTACATTATACATATCTATGTACACATCAATTAACATCCATTACATTATACATATCTATGTACACATCAATTAACATCCATTACATTATACATATCTATGTACACATCAATTACATTAAAAGCAAACACAAAACATGAAAAGCAAAACGCAATCATCCGAAACATACACATTCTTCAGTAAAAAGGCCCTCTAACATCCGCCTGAATTACCTGAGAGGCATCAATTTTAAGGACTTTGGAGATCATTCCACATGAGAGGCGCAAAAAAAACTAAAAGCAGGTTTTCCTAACTTGGTGGAGATTGAGTTAGAATGCAGGATGCAAAAGGCAGGACAATTGATTTGAACTCGATCGAACAGTTTGAGCCTAACTTCAAATAAAGTAAAAACAAATTCAGTTATATACTTCAGCACTTGTTTACATTGTATTTTGTACTCAGTGTTTGATTTGACTCTCAGAGGAGAAATTATATACCATTTCCCATAATCAAAATCAGAGTAGATCCCTTCACAAACACTCATTCCATAGGTTCTCATTCGTTAATGGAGCCCAAGTCAGTTTCTAACTGAAGCATAGAGTGGCAACAGCGCTGCTCGCTTCCTTTCATCCATTGGTCTGAGATTGTAGGTGTGGCTCCCGAGTTGTGCTGTGGTCTAAGGCACTGATTCTCAGTGCAAGAGGTATCACTACAGTCCCTGGTTTGAATCCAGGCTGTATCACATCCGGCCGTGATTGGGAGTCCCATAGGGCGGTGCACAATTGGCCCAGCATTGTCCAGGTTTGGCCGGGGTAGGCCAAAGAATTTGTTCTTAACTGACTTTCCTAGTTAAATAAAGGTTAAAATATCATAACTGACTCCCTCTCTGGGTTCTAAAGCTCTCATTGCACACTGAGGTTGTAACACCTTGATCTATTTCACCTGTCTTTGTGCTTGTCTCCACCCCACTCCAGGTGTCGCCCATCATGCCCAGTGTATTTATACCTGTGTAGTCTGTTGCCAGTTCGTTTTGTTCATCAAGTCTACCAGCGTTTTACCCCTTGTTGTTGCTGTCTGTTTCTGTTTTCTAGTTTTCCCGGTTTTGACCATTCTGCCTGCCCTGAGCCTGCCTGCCATTCTGTACCTTGTCACGTCACACTGGATTACTGACCTCTGCCTGTCCTGACCCTGAGACTGCCTGCCGTTCTGTCCCTTTGGAACTCTGATCTGGATTACTGACCTCTGCCTGCCCTGACCCTGAGACTGCCTGCCGTTCTGTCCCTTTGGAACTCTGATCTGGATTACCGACCTCTGCGTGCCCTTGACCTGTCGTTTTGCATCCCCACGTTCTAGTAATAAACTTTTGTTACATCGACACTGTCTGCATCTGGGTCTTCCCTAAAATGTGATAGAGGTATACATTGGGCTTCACGTAAACTACGTCTCTCGAATAACAGCCGCCTGCCAATGTCCTACGCCTTATGTCAGGGAGCGGAAGGTCACTCGATGTCAACACTACGCTTCCCTACATTGTCCTATCCGGGGTATCTCAAACCCTTTGGCCTGTACAGTATATCTGGGGCCCCTGTTTCATCGTTGTTGACCTGTACTTCCCAAGAGTGGACGTGGGGGTAGATCTTTGGCCCCACATTTGGTTGAGAGAGATTGTATAACTGCCTTAATTTTGCCATAATAAATACAAATAAATTTGAGCTTAACATTTGGCCCCAAGATAGAAGAAATAGGACGATTCAGCAACAAGAGTTGTGGATGTCACTAAGATTTCAGTTAAGGCCTCTGGTTTAGGGTAGTGGTTTCTCAATAAAGCCTTAACGCCATCAGGGGCTCACATGAAAACAATGTTTCCATTTCACGACGAGATGGACCCTTTAAAAAGACTGCCCATCACGCCCATTGTTGGGCGTAACCCTTGTCCCAATTCAAAAACAGAGGGAGTGAATCTAAACACGATGCATTGCAATGCATTCCCCCTTATCCCTGAGCATAACCGAGTGAAGCAACAATTCTTGGCATTGTTGGTGGGGGAGAAAGCTCTCATTAGAGTCTGTTTCTGTCACTAACGATGAACTGGATATCATTCGTATTTGTACTCTCTTCTTTTTTTGATTTGTTGTTTTGTTGGCATTGCTAGCATTTCAACAGTGCATTACCAGCATTGAGTCAGGACTTAATTACCGGTTTTCAATTTAGCGTGCATGTTCGTTTTGATGAACAAGTCACTCGTCAACTGTGTCCTTTATCTTTGTGATCAGAATCATTTCATTGGCTTCATTACTCAACCATACAGTGAAAGCCTGGAACTTCTCCTGTGGTCCTCAGATACCTGTTCCTCCCCTTACATGCGAGGAATAGGCCTGTCGATGGCTTAAGTTGTAAAAGCCCATTCCTCAGCAGCAGTTTGTTTTTCATGCAAACTCCTACCTCAACATTCAGATTCTGCGAATGAGTGCAAATCGCTACGCTCGGAAAATATGTGGAAAGTGCATGACGGGGCAAAATTCACAAATATACATGTCAGGCCTGAGAGATGCCTAATGCCATCCAAATATCGCATGAGAGTGGGTTATTTTTCTCTCGCGCCGGCGCTCTCACTACAGAGCCCCCCCCCCCCCCCCCCCCCCCCCAATAATAAATAGTCCCTGACTTTACATTGGCTTATCTGAGGCTCTCTGGGTAATCTGACGCAGACGCTCGCCAGGCCTGACAGTCGTGTAAAACATTTTAGGAAGGGGAGGGGGCTAACATTCCTGTTTTCATCTGTTTGCCATTACGCAGTGTCCTTCTGGCCTAGGAACTAAATGCATACGCTTCACTCAGGAATGGCTTGGTCAAGCACAGGTCAATCCCTCATGCCATCGTATCTCGACAGCACGGCAGACACTGCATTCTGGAAACCGTGGTGTTTGATGTGGGGCAATGGAGGCTGCTGAGGGGGGGACGGCTCATAATAATGGCTGGAATGGCGCAAATGGAATGGCATCAAAACACATGAAAACCATGTGTTTGATGTATTTGATACCGTTCCACGAATTCCGCTTCAGCCATTACCATGAGCCCGTCCTCACCAATTAAGGTGCCACCAACCTCCTGTGATGTGGGGATATGTTTTCAGGGTGGGGCCCCATCTGGAAGACTAGCTCAAAGAGTATCACTCTGAACGTTAGAGCAGAAATTGATAGCCTGGTGCCAGATCTGTTTGTGCTGTCCTGCCAACTCCTGACAATGACCCTTGGAGTTGGCAAGACAACACAAACAGATCTCTAGGACCAGGTTAGGAATGTATGCACACTCTGGTAAACAATAAACATGTACTCAAATGTTTGCTCTGTCATTTCTAGAATAGATTTGAAACTACATAACACATAGAGTTTTGCATTGTGGGGAAATCCTTCCACTGCACCCTGCATCACAGTAAACAAGTTTAAACAAGTTGTTGTTGTGGGATACTGTTACATTGTTCTATCATTTATGGTTCTTTCACCAGATATACAGTAATTACAACACCACTGTAAACCGCTGAGACTTGACAACTGGAATGTGGGAGTTTTCTGTAAAGCTAATTTATCTTGTGTTTTCACATAACAAACAATTGCCATCTACCAATTCACGGCAATCAACAATGCCTCCAAACTATCTTGGGACTTTGAGTTTGAGATGATCCATTAATTTCCCATGTTCTGACCACAGGAGGTTGGTGCACCTTAATTGGGGAGGACGGACTTGTGGTAATGGCTGGAGCGGAATAGGTGGAATGGTATCAAATATGGTTTCCATGTATTTGATGCCATTCCATTAGCTCCGTTCCGGCCCTTATTAAGTGCCGTCCTCCCTCAGCAGCCTCCTGTGGTTCAGACTGATGCTAAGGTTTTTCTCAGCAGCTTTGTATGCAAGGCTAGGGCCATTTTGACAGTCGTGAGATTTCGGTGAGAAGATTTTAAGCAAAGCAGCGAGCATTATGGCCCTCCATCCATATGCATGCAATCACAAAGGGCCCATATGTATACTGTACATCTGGGTGCTGCCTCATTTAGCAATTAGCAAACCCCGTAATCCCTTACATGTGGAAAAACATTTACACAAATGGTTTATGTCTGGCCCCTAAAAAAAGAGGCACGTTTTCTGCAATTTCTACATTCAGCTGGGAATTAACCTACATTATTCAACTAATCAATTGATAGTTGGAATTACTATAATTTCTGTGTGAAGAGGGCTTACTCTGTATTATGATGTATTATACAACGGGTGGTTTAAATCATGAATGCTGATTGGTTAAAACCGCATTCCAAAGTGACATTGTTGTACATACTCTGGTTGGAGGCTTAGCTAACACGACTCATTAATTATGACATTGAAACATATACGCACATTAATTTTCTCCCTTAGATATACGGATTATCATACTGCTCGCGTGACAACTCACTCTGCCCTTTTTATCCTCTTGGTTCTACCGACATGATTCTCTAACCAGTCTCTCTACATCCTGTGCATTGAAAGCCCACTCCCCATGTTCTTCAAGTCAGGATGTTTTTTCATTCTTGTTTTTTTTTTATCCCTGGCTTTCCGATTTCTATGGGAAGTGCTGGGTTGCGGCCCAATCATTTGATTTTTTACTAAGATGTGCCGATAAGGCAGCCGGGTCGCAGGTTGATTGCGGCATGGAGCCGCATGAGAAAAGGGTGGGGGACCATCAATTAGCCCTCTTTTAAAGCAGCCTGGGTAAGATAAATCAATTAGAGCATTGTTGCAGGGAGGCCCTCTGTATAAAAGGCAGCTCAGCATCAGCATCCACAACAGAGGAAGTCGTGATCTTTGATCCAAGAATTATATGGATTTTTTTCCTGTTTGTTGGAGTAGATTTTGAATCTGACAGTCAACTTTTAGAATAAAGAGAAGGAAATTAGATAATTTCTAGTTGAATAAAAATTGATAAAGCAAGGATTAATCTTTTAACTCAACTCAACACACAGTAGTATTACAATGTGCTGCCCCCAAATACTGTAGTTTACCACTAGTCCACAATTCAAAGTAAGGAGAATTGGAGCTTATCGCTTACATTTCATGCAACAGACTGAGACTCTGAGATTTTGCTTTCATTATCTTTGTAATTGAGGAAACTAGAAAGCAAAATATGCTTTATCTCAGTGTGTGAGCAATTAGAAGGGTCCCTAGACACTGCATAGTGTAACTGAACTAAGTCCCCTCATCCTGTGTAGTTTAACTGAACTAAGCCCCCCTCCTCCTGTGTAGTGTAACTGAACTAAGTCCCCCTCCTCCTGCGTAGTTTAACTGAACTAAGCCCCCCTCCTCCTGTGTAGTGTAACTGAACTAAGTCCCCTCATCCTGTGTAGTGTAACTGAACTAAGTCCCCCTCCTCCTGCGTAGTGTAACTGAACTAAGTCCCCCTCCTCCTGCGTAGTGTAACTGATCTAAGTCCCCTCCTCCTGCGTAGTGTAACTAAACTAAGTCCCCCTCCTCCTGCGTAGTGTAACTGAACTAAGTCCCCCTCCTCCTGCGTAGTGTAACTGAACTAAGTCCCCCTCCTCCTGCGTAGTGTAACTGAACTAAGTCCCCCTCCTCCTGCATAGTGTAACTGAACTAAGTCGCCCTCCTCCTGCGTAGTGTAACTGAACTAAGTCCCCCTCCTCCACCTGACTGTCAAACTACATGTAAGCCTACAGGCTGTCCTCGGGCCACATATTATCACTTTCTAACCATTGAGGCTGGCTCTGTATGACAGGGAAGTACAGTATGTCTTCACAGAGCCAAAGTCTTTAACTGATATGTCATCAGCTAATGACCAAATTAGTGTTTTCTCTCCTTTTTCTATCCCAACCTCCCACAACCCCTTTCTTTTCACTTAGGTTCCAAATGGCAACGATCCTCAGAGGTTTCGCAAACGTCAGTAGCTAGAGCATACCCATCTGGCACTCCGGGCAGGTTCAATCTACTGCCCATCTGGCACTCCGGGCAGGTTCAATCTACTGCCCATCTGGCACTCCGGGCAGGTTCAATCTACTGCCCATCTGGCACTCCGGGCAGGTTCAATCTACTGCCCATCTGGCACTCCGGGCAGGTTCAATCTACTGCCCATCTGGCACTCCGGGCAGGTTCAATCTACTGCCCATCTGGCACTCCGGGCAGGTTCAATCTACTGCCCATCTGGCACTCCGGGCAGGTTCAATCTACTGCCCATCTGGCACTCCGGGCAGGTTCAATCTACTGCCCATCTGGCAGTCTCCTACTGCCCATCTGGCACTCCAGACAGGTTCAATCTACTGCCCATCTGGCACTCCGCCCACCAGGCACTCCAGACAGGTTCAATCTACTGGCAGGTTCAATCTACTGCCCATCTGGCAGTCCAAGCAGGTCTCTACTGCCCACCACTCCAGGCAATCTACTGCCCATCTGGCACTCCAGGCAAGTTCAATCTACTGCCCACCAGGCACTCCAGGCAGGTTCAATCTACTGCCCACCAGGCACTCCAGACAGGTTCAATCTACTGCCCATCTGGCACTCCGGGCAGGTTCAATCTACTGCCCATCTGGCACTCCAGGCAGGTTAAATCTACTGTTCACCTTGCACTCCAGGCAGGTTCAATCTACTGCCCACCAGGCACTCCAGGCAGGTTCAATCTACTGCCCACCAGGCACTCCAGGCAGGTTCAATCTACTGCCCATCAGGCACTCCAGGCAGGTTCAATCTACTGCCCATCAGGCACTCCAGGCAGGTTCAATCTACTGTCCACCAGGCACTCCAGGCAGGTTCAATATACTGCCAACCAGGCACTCCAGGCAGGTTCAATCTACTGCCCATCAGGCACTCCAGGCAGGTTCAATCTACTGCCCACCAGGCACTCCAGGCAGGTTCAATCTACTGCCCATCAGGCACTCCAGGCAGGTTCAATCTACTGCCCATCAGGCACTCCAGGCAGGTTCAATCTACTGCCCACCAGGCACTCCAGGCAGGTTCAATATACTGCCAACCAGGCACTCCAGGCAGGTTCAATCTACTGCCCATCAGGCACTCCAGGCAGGTTCAATCTACTGCCCATCAGGCACTCCAGGCAGGTTCAATCTACTGCCCATCAGGCACTCCAGGCAGGTTCAATCTACTGCCCATCAGGCACTCCAGGCAGGTTCAATCTACTGTCCACCAGGCACTCCAGGCAGGTTCAATATACTGCCCACCAGGCACTTCAGGCAGGTTCAATCTACTGCCCACCAGGCACTCCAGGCAGGTTCAATCTACTGCCCATCAGGCACTCCAGGCAGGTTCAATCTACTGCCCATCAGGCACTCCAGGCAGGTTCAATCTACTGCCCATCAGGCACTCCAGGCAGGTTCAATCTACTGCCCATCAGGCACTCCAGGCAGGTTCAATCTACTGCTCAAGGTATTTGAAAGAAAACAAATACTATTATAACCCAGGTCGGATCTGCGCAACCATACATGTGCATAGAGAGGAACAGATGTAGGTAATACAGTATGGGAATGCGTTGTGGGTACTAACAAATGAGGGAATGCAAGAACCACCATCAATACAAAGAGTATGAACACAGATAAATCATACAATGGAATTTAATGCAATCATTTAACTTCAACTGGATTCCAATGGTGAGTCAGACGAATTGCTTCAATGACATGAGATATACTGGTTCTGTGTTACCACATAAGAACTGCCATTGCTCGAGTATTGTCTTGGACAGTAGTTTAATAGTGTATGTGACTCGGGTCGGATTGGGCTCGAATTCCCTCCAGCTGTTGATACGTGCCTGGGGTTTACTTGTCGACTAGGTGCTATGGAGTCACATTCTATGGTGCACTATAGAATGTTATACACATTGTGTGTGTATCTCACTTAAATAGCATGTAGGTCCAACGCTATATAAACAAGATCCTGGCTTGCGATTGTTCTTGATTACCAACGTCTAACATGCTGATTGCCCGGCTGCATAGGCCTTCCTCTTAGCCCCCTTATCAGGGTGCACAACTGTTCTCCTCCTGCCTGGGCCACAGGAAACTAAGGGTGGGGTGACTTTTAAGGGGGGTGGGGTCGTGTGTGTGTGTGTGGACAGTGAGGGGACAGCAGGCGGAATTATTATGCTCTGAGGCACGCCAGTTTGTCCTCCTCATTCCGACCACCTGCTCCCGCCGGCAGAGGTGGAAAATACCAAACCGTCATACTGTAGTAAAATTAAAGATACCTTAATAGAAAATGACTCAAGTAAAAGTGAAAGTCACCCAGTAAAATACTACTTGAGTAAAAGTTTAAAAAAATATTTGGTTTAAAATATACTTAAGTATAAAAAGTAAAAGTACAAATAATTTCAAATTGCTTATATTAAACAAACAAGAAACCATTATTTTCTTGTTTTTTTTATTTACGGATAGCCAGACATAATTTGTGTTTAGTGAGTCCTCCAGATCAGAGGCAGTAAGGATACCCAGGGATGTTCTTCTTGATAAGTGTGTGAATTGGACCATTTTCCTGTCCTGCTAAGCATTCAAAACGTAAAGAGTACTTTGGGTGCCAGGGAAATTGTATGGAGTAAAAAGTTCATTATTGTCTTTAGGAATGTAGTAAAAGTAAAAGTTGTAAAAAAATATCAATAGTGAAGTAAAGTTCAGATACCCCAAAAAACTACTTAAGTAGTACTTTAAAGTATTTTTGCTTAAGTACTTTACACCACTGCCCGCCAGGCACACCATTCTGCCATTCCATCACAGAAATATCCATGAAAACGTGCCGGGGCCAGGCTACC
Source organism: Oncorhynchus clarkii lewisi (assembly GCF_045791955.1). Taxonomy (NCBI): domain Eukaryota; kingdom Metazoa; phylum Chordata; class Actinopteri; order Salmoniformes; family Salmonidae; genus Oncorhynchus; species Oncorhynchus clarkii. The sequence continues at coordinate 13,760,627 of NC_092154.1, forward strand.
TCCCTGTCCATTCCCATCCCCCACGGGTTATGCATTACTTTTTATAGTATTTCTAGGAAAGGAGAGGGCCCCTCCAGCAGCAAGGCAATGCATTTCCTGGGAGACTGTGGAGTTTAGGTGTTCACAGAATAGACTAGATTATCATGTTCATCATTTGTGACAATATTTTGACCCATTCCATTGGAAGGTCGCTTGGCATCATAAAACATACAGTACCAGTCAAAAGTTTGGACACACTTACTCATTCCAGGTGTTTCTTTATTTTTACTATTTTCTACATTGTAGAATAATAGTGAAGACATCAAAACTATGAAATAACACATAGGGAATCATGTAGTAACCAAGAAAGTGTTAAACATATCCAAATATATTTTATATTTGAGATTCTTCAAAGTAGCCACCCTTTGCCTTGATGACAGCTTTGCATACTCTTGGCAATCCATGTTATGGACAACATGTACTCCATGCGTCTGTGGAGTACAAACTGTAGCCCTCACCACCATCAAACTATAGACAGCTTTTCCCAAAACCATACATTATACAACACCTATACAACACCTGTCATTGCCAAAATTCTAAAGATGGAAACCATGTGAAACAGAAGGGTGCCGACATACCTTCAAGCACACATATAAGCCTACCATACATATTCATTTTCAGGCATAGTCACATAGCTGTAGTCCTTGCTCATATCCAAGCTGAAAGTAGTTTCATCACTGGGCCGGTTGCTGGAAAGGTAACTCTGTGGAGCAGCTGCAGGTTGAGAGTGCAAGAGAAGGCCTGGTTTGTGATGGATAGACTTGGGGTTGCTCTCCGGGAGTGGGTCAAAGCGGATCCCCTTACAGATGGGCAACAGATGCACTGCAGATCAGAGCTCAAGGTTGGGAGGACCGCATTTTTGTAATTTGGGACGTAGCAGTATATGAGTGATGGTGACCCCTCAGAGACCCCTGGGTAAATACTACAGTCCCCATGGTTACACATGCATGAAAGGAATACTCCAGTTTGCTTTACGCTTTAGTTTGAAATGGTACAGTGCCTTGCGATAGTATTCGGCCCCCTTGAACTTTGCGACCTTTTGCCACATTTCAGGCTTCAAACATAAAGATATAAAACTGTATTTTTTTGTGAAGAATCAACAACAAGTGGGACACAATCATGAAGTGGAACGACATTTATTGGATATTTCAAACTTTTTTAACAAATCAAAAACTGAAAAATTGGGCGTGCAAAATTATTCAGCCCCCTTAAGTTAATACTTTGTAGCGCCACCTTTTGCTGCGATTACAGCTGTAAGTCGCTTGGGGTATGTCTCTATCAGTTTTGCACATCGAGAGACTGAATTTTTTTCCCATTCCTCCTTGCAAAACAGCTCGAGCTCAGTGAGGTTGGATGGAGAGCATTTGTGAACAGCAGTTTTCAGTTCTTTCCACAGATTCTCGATTGGATTCAGGTCTGGACTTTGACTTGGCCATTCTAACACCTGGATATGTTTATTTTTGAACCATTCCATTGTAGATGTTGCTTTATGTTTTGGATCATTGTCTTGTTGGAAGACAAATCTCCGTCCCAGTCTCAGGTCTTTTGCAGACCCCATCAGGTTTTCTTCCAGAAAGGTCCTGTATTTGGCTCCATCCATCTTCCCATCAATTTTAACCATCTTCCCTGTCCCTGCTGAAGAAAAGCAGGCCCAAACCATGATGCTGCCACCACCATGTTTGACAGTGGGGATGGTGTGTTCAAGGTGATGAGCTGTGTTGCTTTTACGCCATTGCATTGTTGCCAAAAAGTTCAATTTTGGTTTCATCTGACCAGAGCACCTTCTTCCACATGTTTGGTGTGTCTCCCAGGTGGCTTATGGCAAACTTTAAACAACACTTTTTATGGATATCTTTAAGAAATGGCTTTCTTCTTGCCACTCTTCCATAAAGGCCAGATTTGTGCAATATACGACTGATTGTTGTCCTATGGACAGAGACTCCCACCTCAGCTGTAGATCTCTGCAGTTCATCCAGAGTGATCATGGGCCTCTTGGCTGCATCTCTGATCAGTCTTCTCCTTGTATGAGCTGAAAGTTTAGAGGGACGGCGAGGTCTTGGTAGATTTGCAGTGGTCTGATACTCCTTCCATTTCAATATTATCGCTTGCACAGTGCTCCTTGGGATGTTTAAAGCTTGGGAAATCTTTTTTTATCCAAATCCGGCTTTAAACTTCTTCACAACAGTATCTCAGACCTGCCTGGTGTGTTCCTTGTTCTTCATGATGCTCTCTGCGCTTTTAACGGACCTCTGAGACTATCACAGTGCAGGTGCATTTATACGGAGACTTGATTACACACAGGTGGATTGTATTTATCATCATTAGTCATTTAGGTCAACATTGGATCATTCAGAGATCCTCACTGAACTTCTGGAGAGAGTTTGCTGCACTGAAAGTAAAGGGGCTGAATAATTTTGCAATTTTTCAGTTTTTGATTTGTTAAAAAAGTTTGAAATATCCAATAAATGTCATGATTGTGTCCCACTTGTTGTTGATTCTTCACAAAAAAATACAGTTTTATATCTTTATGTTTGAAGCCTGAAATGTGGCAAAAGGTCGCAAAGTTCAAGGGGGCCGAATACTTTCGCAAGGCACTGTATGTACATAAGAGACATTGCAAGAAATGTCTAAGTGGTAATTATCTTCAACCTACTCGTATCACTCTAATCCCTACATTGACGGAAACAAATCTACACAGTTCTTAGCAGTTTAAATGATCAAGTATACTGTCAATAATGTGGAACGTCAAAAATGTCCAGCCTCAGAAATTTCTAAGTTATGAAACCCCTTCTGTCTGTCCATTGTCTCCTCAGCCTACGGCAGCTGCAATGGGCCATCTTCGTGACATTCTCCTTCTTCCTTCACACTACAAGCTTTATTAACCCCAGCCACTAAGCCTAAACTCCATCACGAAGCTACATAAGCCTACTATCTATAGATGCACAGTGTGCTTGTTAATGGGGCTGCACAGTTCTCCACTCCTCTACTTCACTCCTCAGTCAAATCTTCATAACAGTTATATCAGCACCATGATATGCTGTATAGCAGTAATTCTATTGGGAGTAATTGTAAGGGTCTTTAGGCCATGATAATAATTATACAGTGGTATCCACGGTGGTAGAATCAAAAGTAATATGAGCAGCAGCTGAAGCAGAAGAACTCAATAACAGCATAAAAGTAGTCATAATATTTCACTGGTGCAAATCATAGACCCCTGCAGCCTCACTCTAATGGCAATCTAGACTGACCTTCTGTGCACTTTCCCCAAGTCAGTAGACTCCCAACACACCGCTAGTGTAAATAGAACCTCTACCAACTAAAGCACAGTGCTCTGAGGCGTAGGGTGGAGTGAGGTGGGTCAGGGGTGTGTGACTTGTGAATCACAACCACCAGACATGCGGCCTGTGAATCACACAGGGTTACTCAACAACAGACACGGGGGGGGGGGGGGGGGGGGGGGGGATTAATGTCAGGCAGAGGTTACTGTGGGAAGGAGATGGGGTCTGGTCTTTTTCCATCATTGTAACAAATCCAAACTAATTTGTTTAGCAGATGTCACAAAGTGCTCATACAGAAACCCAGCATAAAACTCCATAAAACAAGAAATGCAGATCTAGAAGCACAGGATCTCAGGTTCCACCAAGCAACACTCTGCACAATAACCCCCAGTTAATACTGGCAGTGAGACATTGGCAATTAAAATAATTAATCAACACTGCGAAGGGTCACCAAAGCTGTGCATTCCGATCACTGCACAGAACACTCCGGGAATCCTGTTCAAGATTATTGGAAAACCCTGGAATGTTGGGGGGGGGTGATCATCGGACATTCATGTAATAGGCATCTGGTCCATAAAGGAGCGCCGAGACTGTATCGTCCAGTGGGGGAGAAACAACTGTACCAGGCTTTTAGTGGGGGAGATAAGAAATTGGTGCTTTAAGTGGTAAGTAATAGATATAAGTCATCATGAGAAAGGAAGGCAGCTGTGAACACAGATATTAAGGGGGTGTTCAGTAAACAGGACAGCTTGTTTGACAAAATATAACTAAACTGAACTAAAAATATAAACGCAACATGCAACAATTTCAAATATTTTAATGAGTTACAGTTCATATATGGAAATCAGTCAATTTAAATTATTTAATTAGGCCCTAATCAATGGACTGGGAATACAGATATGCATATGTTGGACACCGATACCTAAAACAAAAAAGGTAAGGTCGTGGATCAGAAAAGCAGTCAGTTTCGGGTGTGACCACCGTTTGCCTCATGCAGTGCAATGCATTTCCTTCGCATAGCGTTGATCAGGCTGTTGGTTGTGGCCTGTCGAATGTTGTCCCACTCCTCTTCAATGGCCGTCCGAAATTGCTGAACATTGGTGGGAACTGGAACACGTTGTCGTACTTGTCGATCCAGAGCATACCAAACATGCTCAATGGGTGGTCTGTCTGGTGAGTATGCAGGCCCTGGACGAACTGGGACATTTTCAGCTTCCAGGAATTGTGATCCTTGCAATGTGCATTATCATGCTGAAACATGAAGTGATGGCAGTGGATGAATGGCCGACAATGGGCCTTAGGATCTCATCACAGTATCTCTGTGCATTCAAATGGTCATAGGTGAAATGCAATTGTGTTCGTTGTCTGTAGCTTATGCCTGCCCATATCATAACCCCACCGCCACCATGGGGTACACTGTTCACAACGTTAAGATCAGCAAATTGCTCGCCCACATGTCTGCCATCTGACCAGTACAGTTAAAACCGGGATTCATCCGTGAAGAACACATTCCTCCAGCGTGCTAGTGGCCATCGAAGGTGAGCGTTTATCCACTGAAGTCGGTTAATATGCCTAGCTGCTGTCAAGTCAAGGCCCTGGAGAGGATGACGAGCACACAGATGAGCTTCCCTGACAGTTTGTGCAGAAATTATTTGGTTGTGCAAACCCACAGTTTCATCAGCTGTCCGGGTAGCTGGTCGCAGATGATCCCGCTGGTGATGAAGCCGTATGATGAAGCCGTCTAGTATCTAGACCTGACGAATATGTGACACACCGTTTAATAAAGAGCGCATTGTTTCTTCAACATAAACAAACCATGTCAGAAATGATGCTTCCATACAATACCACTATAGAACATAAATAGGACAGCACTTTGGTAAATAAACTTAATATGTAAATGTACGTTTATCTACCGGAGTGCTGTCCTATTTGTGTTCTTTGGATTATATACGAGGATCCAGCAGCACCCGATTTAAGTTTATATAAAGTGGAGTCGAGCATGTTGTTTATCTTTACAAAAACACTATACAAATGTGGAAAACACAATTAAGACCACCACCCACCATGCATTACAAGTTACATCTCGCCCACAATTATGGATCAGGATGTCCCCAGTTTACCTGCCTCAAAGCATGTTAGTGCACTGAACATGTTCAGCCACATAACCCATTGTTTTGGGACTACTGCTAATCTACAGCGGAGGACAATAGATAACAACAGTTGGTAGCAAACAGTTGGTAGTAAACAAACACATTGGAATCTGTAGATTTCTGTAAAAAGACATTGATTTTGGGAACTGTAAAATAACAAAGATCCCAGGTTATCCCTTTTAGTTGAGAGCCCATCACAGCTGTAAAGGTATGTCATGGCCCTGTAGAATATAGTTAATTAGGGTAATTGTTAATTTATATTTTACTTAACTAGGCAAGTCAGTTAAGAACAGATTCTTATTTACAGTGACAGCCTACACCGGCCAAACCCTAACGATGCAATGTCATGCGTCCTCCGATACACAACCCAACCAGCCATACTGCTTCTTAACACAGTACGCATCCAACCCGGAAGCCAGCCGCACCAATGTGTCGGAGGCTACACCGTGCCCCTGGCAACCTTGGCTAGCGCGCACTGCGCCCAGCCCGCCACAGGAGTCGCTGGTGCGCGATGAGACAAGGAGATCCCTACCGACCAATCCCTCCCTAACCCGGACGACGCTAGGCCAATTGTGCGTCGCCCCACGGACCTCCCGGTCGCGGCCGGTTATGACAGAGCCTGGGCACGAACCCACGGACTCTGATGGCACAGCTGGCGCTGCAGTACAGCGCCCTTAACCACTGCGCCACCCGGGAGGCCGCATCACAGCCGGTTTTGATATAGCCTGGAATCGAACCAGGGTCTGTAGTGATGCCTCTAGTAGTGCAATGCAATGCCTTAGACTGCTGCGCCACTCTGAATCCCATGAAAGACCATCATCATCCTCCCTCTTTTCTCTGATACGTTCCCCTTATCATCTCCCCTCAAACCACCTCACATTTTCACTATCATTCTCCCAGGCCAAGCTATCATTCCTAGAAAGATATACAATACTGAATAAACTAGGAATATCAACTTAACAGGCTTCAATAGTAAAATCATTGGAGATGTCTATGCAGTGTAAGTTGTGTAATGTGACAGCACGTGGGGCTCCGAGACAAAGGAACGCCTTTTGGGGCCAAGGACTTGTATATTTTCCACAAATCTGCCTTTTATGGTGGCTTGTGACTGAACGAAGATAAATTGCTTAATGGCTTTCCTGGAATGTGGAGTTCACAGACAGGCTAGATTCAGATAGTGATTGGTCCTGATAAAAATAACCAGCTGTTGTTGATTTTTGTGTGGGCCTTTTTTGTGCCGACTTGAGACTTTGATGTGGCAGATTTTTCTCCAGTCAAGGTAATAGACTAAATCATTTCCATGATACATAGTACATTCTACAGAGGTTTTTAAAGACTAATAGTGCGTAGTACTACCGTTTAGTGGAATCAGTGTTAATGGCGATACAATACCATTTGCAGTGTTGTCCCATTGGGGCCACCGTAACTTGATTGAATCTCAGGACAGCTTGGTTTTACCTTACGGTGCCAGACACCTGCTCTTCTCAGGATGAGGATCTGGCAAACCACAGACACACCCTGTATCCAGCCAATCACAGCCGGATCCATGACCCTTGACAACTACAGCTTCCAGCCATCAATGGCTGCCCCACGGGGACTTGATTCAAAAATGGGGAAAAAAATGTGTTTGGAGAAGAAACAACCACATAATTAAAGTGGGTTACAAGAGAGTCTCTACAGTGAAAAGTGAATACATGAACACTCATTAAACAGTCTGACTACAAACACTCTTCCAGCTACTGATCAAAACAGTGCAAGAAGAATGGCATTTTCTTGTGTTATCAGTGCAGAGGCTGCATGGTGTTGAAAAGACATTTCATTAATAAATTCAAGTTTGAGTTGAAAGTGTATTGTCCCTTTAAGACCCCATATACAGCCCATATGTGTGGGCCAGTGTGTTTGGATATAAATGTAACAGGTGACACTCTGAGTCGTGATGTTTTGAGTAAAGATGACATCACAACTTCTATCAGGGTCTGAACATATCTGAACAAAAATATAAACGCAACATGTATGTAACATTGAATTACAACAGGACATCTTTCTCCAACGGGAGCAGAAGACAAGAGAAGTAACATAATTGAGCACACTTACATTCAAATATTCCTTTTAACAGTGTTTCCCCTATATTAATTTAGGCTAAATTGTTGCCACCCCAACCAAAATATGATTTAGTAGATCTAGGATCTACTTTGATCTAGTAGTAATCCCCCCCCCCCCCCCCCCCCCCAGTATCTTCTGAGCATGTGCAGGATTTTCAACTTAACACACAGTCTCGACTCCTCTTGTGGAGAAACTTCCCTTGTGCCTTTCTCACTGTCAATCGTGAATGATGATTCTTCAAGTTTTACAGGTGAAAGTTCCATGCAACATCTGCATACCAACCACTTGATCTGAATCAGTTTCAATGGTATACGCATTTAGATCTTCTTCAGTTATAGACTAACGTTTCAAAGTAGCCTACAGTGTTGTTTTGAATTATGGACCGTAAGCGAATTTCAGAGCAGATTGTTAACAAACTGTAACATAGCCTACCTGTGTTTAGTTTCAATCAAAGTACATATTTTGCCAAGTGGCGCACGCTGTTCTGTTTTGGCCACACTAGAGAAAAATATGACGATATGATCTCAATCATTCTAAAATCGAAATTTTATTAAATGAGTCAGAATAGCCTGTTCTCTACAAGTAGAGCAGAAACTGTGCGTAAAGTAGAACATCTTGGGACCTTTGTAAAAAGTTGGATCCGCAGCCACTCCGTTTCCTAATTCTTCAAACCTCATATGAAACGTGACTTCTGTCCGGAGCTGTATACCATCTCAAAACCAAATAACAGCTACAATGCTAGCTAACAGCAAAGCTGCATAGCTAGCTAGCTAGCATAGAATGCTAAAAACCCCATCGACAGCTCCTGCTCAAGATTACGGTGAACATTCCATTGAGTTTATGTACAAAGATATATTTTAAACAACAGAATTCCGACTTAGTGCAAGAATAAAGTTTACATGGAACATAGTATTTCACTGCTTTTAGTAGCAATAGAGCGATATTTACAAACTTTTTACGTGAGAAATAGAAAACACAGCTAACTATCTTCTCTTAAAGGGTGATGGGAAATTAACCTGACTACTCTATAGTTTTTTGATGATCTAATTTATTGTACAAGCTCTGCTACTAAACCTATGATACAGTATATTTGGCCAAACTCAAATTACATATTCCGATTCTTATAGATTTTTAGAAATAATAACCCCTAAAGTGATCTGATTGACCCAGTCCACTCTAAAATCTGCTTTTTCAAAATAAAAAGTACAACCTGTTATTGTGGCAAAAACAGTTGCATTCTTAAAAACACACAGCTTGAAAGTCACCTTTCAGTGGGATTTGTACATTTTCCCTTCTGTTGCAATCTATTTGAAATCTATTTGCACTCCTTGGTTGATTTCCACAAACTGCTTTTAACCAAAAAAATTCTAAACTGAATCATCCCACATTTCAACACAGCACCATCCTGTTCACTTTCCAAGCACTGAGATGACACATGACAAATCAGCTACTTACTCAGCTAAATCTCTATTGTTCATATTCTCATCATTATGTATACAGTATTTCAGTTTCTGTCTGTTTCTGTTTGTGGTGAAACGGGAATTCCATACTTGTGACCTGAGATGTCTTACAGCTCCAAAAGAAAGTCAAGCAACTACTTTATTGATCAAGCAAATATAGTATTTTTGTGTGAAAGCCAAGGCAGTTCAAAGGCAAGACACATATTTATACAAATAACAGTGAGGTGGCATGTAACTGACTGAGTTCAAGAGGAATACCTATGTGAGAATGCTGTTCATCGACTACAGCTCAGCATTTAACACCATAGTACCCTCCAAACTCGTCATCAAGCTCGAGACCCTGGGCCTCGACTCCGGTGCAACTGGGTACTGGACTTCCTGACGGGCCGCCCCCAGGTGGTGAGGGTAGGTAACAACATCTCCACCCCGCTGATCCTCAACACTGGGGCCCCACAAGGGTGCGTTCTGAGCCCTCTCCTGTACTCCCTGTTCACCCACGACTGCGTGGCCACGCACGCCTCCAACTCAATCATCAAATTTGCGGACGACACAACAGTGGTAGGCTTGATTACCAACAATGACGAGACGGCCTACAGGGAGGAGGTGAGGGCCCTCGGAGTGTGGTGTCAGGAAAATAACCTCACACTCAACGTCAACAAAACTAAGGAGATGATTGTGGACTTCAGGAAACAGCAGAGGGAACACCCCCCTATCCACATCGATGGAACAGCAGTGGAGAGGGTATTAAGTTTTAAGTTCCTCGGCGTACACATCACAGACAAACTGAATTGGTCCACCCACACAGACAGCATCGTGAAGAAGGCGCAGCAGCGCCTCTTCAACCTCAGGAGGCTGAAGAAATTTGTCTTGTCACCAAAAGCACTCACAAACTTCTACAGATGCACAATCGAGAGCATCCTGTCGGGCTGTATCACCGCCTGGTACGGCAACTGCTCCGCCCACAATCGTAAGGCTCTCCAGAGAGTAGTGAGGTCCGCACAACGCATCACCGGGGGCAAACTACCTGCCCTCCAGGACACCTACACCACACGATGGCACAGGAAGGCCATAAAGATCATCAAGGACAACAACCACCCGAGCCACTGCCTGTTCACCCCGCTATCATCCAGAAGGCGAGGTCAGTACAGGTGCATCAAAGCTGGGACCGAGAGACTGAAAAACAGCTTCTATCTCAAGGCCATCAGACTGTTAAACAGCCACCACTAACATTGAGTGGCTGCTGCCAACACACTGACTCAACTCCAGCCACTTTAATAATGGGAATTGATGTAAAATATATCACTAGCCACTTTAAACAATGCTACTTAATATAATGTTTACATACCCTACATTATTCATCTCATATGTCTACGTATATACTGTACTCTATATCATCTACTGCATCTTTATGTAATACATGTATCACTAGCCACTTTAAACTATGCCATTTTGTTTACATACTCATCTCATATGTATATACTGTACTCGATACCATCTACTGCATCTTGCCTATGCCGTTCTGTACCATCACTCATTCACATATCTTTATGTACATATTCTTTATCCCTTTACACTTGTGTGTATAAGGTAGTAGTTTTGGAATTGTTAGTTAGATTACTCGTTGGTTATTACTGCATTGTCGGAACTAGAAGCACAAGCATTTCGCTACACTCGCATTAACATCTGCTAACCATGTGTATGTGACAAATAAAATTTGATTTGATTTGATTTGAATCAACATGAACCTTTACAGTTTCTGTCCACCTATCAGGTGGCAGGTAACCAAGGTATGATCATTATAATGAATGCATATGATAATATTTCAAAGTCACTAATTATATTTCCGTATACACTTCAAATAAAAGATAACGCTTAAACAAAAGGTTTTTAATGTGTGTCCATTTATGTTCACCACCCATTTCTTAACATCGTAATTCAGCACCTTTTTTCCCCCCATGTGGCACATTACTCTAACAAGCTGGTGGAAACTAATATGGCTGCTCTCTCAGCCTGTTCTCCAACCATAGAAGTACTTAATGGATAGAACGTTTAGAAGGGGGTTATAATATCCCTCAACATGTGGAAGCGATTCTCAATAGGTCTGGAAATAGGTCCACTGGGTTGAGCTCCAAGACTAACAGAAATGTATTGCTGGCAGAGTTTGAATATACAGCGCCTTAAGAAAGTATTCACACCCCTTCACATTTTGTTGTGTTACAGCCTGAATGTAAAATGTATTAAATGGAGATGTTGTGTCACTGATCTACACACAATACCCCATTATGTCAAATTGGAATTTTGTTCGTATTTTTTTGTTGTTGCATTCAGTGTTCAATAATAGTGGTTCAATAATAGTGGTTAACATGATTTTTGAATGACTACCCCATCTCTGTGCCCCACTCATACAGTTATCTGTAAGGTCCCTCAATCAAGTAGTGAATTACAAGCACAGATTCAAACATAAAAGCCAGGGAGGTTTTTCAATGCCTTGCAATAAGGGCGCCAATTGGTAGATGCTGAATATCCCTTTGAGCATGGTGAAGTTATTCATTAGGCTTTGGATGGTTTATCAATACACCCAATCACTACAAAGATACAGGGGTCCTTCCTAACTCAATTGCTGGAAAGGAATGAAACTGCTTAGGGATTTCACCATGAGGCCAATGGTGATTTTAAAGCAGTTACAGAGTTCAATGATTGTGATAGGAGAAAACGGAGGATGTATCAACAACATTGTAGTTACTCCACAATACTAACCTAAATGAGTGAAAATAAGAAAGCATGTACAAGGCACTTAAGTAATACTGGAAACAATGTGGCCAAGAAATTAACTGTTTGACCTGAATACAAAGTGCTATGTTTGGGGCAAATCCAACACAACACCATTGAGCACCACTCCGCATATTTTCAAGCATGGTGGTGGCTGTATCATGTTATGGGTATGCTTGTCAAGGTCTAGGGAGTTTTTCAGGATAAAAAGAAAACAGAAGAGCGAAGCAAAGGCAAAATCCTAGAGGAAAACTGGTTCAGCTTGTTTTCCAACAGACACTGGGAGACGAATTCACCTTTCAGCAGGACAATAACCTAAAACACAAGGCCAAATCTACAATCAAGACAACATGTAATGTTCCTGAGTGGCCTAGTTACAGTTTTGATCAAAAAATCTATGGCAAGACTTGAACATGTCTGTCTAGCAATGATCAACAATCAACTTGACAGAGCTTGTAGAATTGTATTAATAATAAATGGGCAAATATTGTAAAATCCAGGTGTACAAAGTTCTTAGAGACTTACCCAAAAAGACTCACAGCTGTAATTGCTGCCAAAGGTACTTCTACAAAATATTGACTCAGGGGTGTATAAATGAGACATTTCTGTATTTAATTTTCAATACATTTGCAAAAGAATTGAAAAATATGTTTTCACTTTGTCATTATGGTGTATTGTGTGCAGATGGGTTTTTTATTCAATCCATGTTGAGTTCAGACTGTAACACAAAATGTGGAATAAGTCAAGGAGTATGAATACTTTCTGAAGGCACTCGAGCTGCTGTTTGACTTGACATGAAACTGAACTCGTTTTTGATTCCGGCGCTGAGCTAGTGTGTAGCAGCTAATTGCTGTATGACGCGTGTTTGCAGAATGTTAACGGGCCCCTCCAGAGGGAGTAACACCAATATTTCGGCATAATTCTTATACAGTGTAGAAATGCATGTTTAGTTTCACCCTCCAAACACAGGCGTATGGCTCCTTACCACCACACTCCCCTCTCTCTTACAAGCTTTCGCACATGTACTGTTGAGGCGAGTGACTCTGACCTTACAATGGCTAGCCCCAAGTTGTTATATTTTTTGCTTAGCTTTATGCTATTTGCCTCATGCTTAGTTGACTATGAACTTGCTTGTTTACCAAACCGTGGGACAGTCTATGTTTGTTCCCACACTTGGGACTCTGACTCTATATTGGTTACACGGACTCTTGGCCTCCCATCCTATTCTAACTACGTCTTGCTGTCACGTTCGTCGTATTGATGACACCAAGGCGCAGCGTGATATGAATACAAACTTCCTTTAATAAAGAAAGAACACTAAACAAACTAACAAGATAACAAAACAACCGTAACGCTATATAAACCGAGTGCTGACAGGCAACTACACATAGACAATAACTCACAAAACCAAAATGGAAAATTGCAACCTAAATAGGATCCCCAATCAGAGACAACGATAAACAGCTGCCTTTGATTGGGAACCAATTCAGGCCACCATAGACCTACATTTACCTAGACGTACCAAAACCTCATAGATATACAAAAACCCTAGACAAGACAAAAACACACATACCGACCCTCGTCACACCCTGACCTGATCAAAATAATACAGAAAACATAGATAACTAAGGTCAGGGCGTGACACTTGCTGGCTTTGTATTCATGTTACCTGATGAAATTGCTGTACAATATGATCTTGTTGCCATCTAATGCACATTAAAATGTTATAAATCAACACTGCAGAGCATTCTCCCTGTCCTCTGCCGTGCCCTGATTGTATTACTGCTGATTATATCTGGAAATGTGCTTGTACACCCTGGCCCATCTATTGTTGCTAACCCCAATTGTGATTTGTGCTCTGATATCTGCTTCACTGACTTCCGCTCTCATAAAAGGCCAGGTTTTCTGCACGTTAACACTAGAAGCTTATTACCTAAAATGGATCAATTGAAAGTGTGGGTTCACAGCTCCAATCCAGATGTGCTGGTCATTACTGAGACATGGTTAAGAAATAGTGTTTTGAACACTGATGTTGACCGTTCTAGTTATAACCTTTTTCTGCAAAACAGATCTTCCGAAGGTGGTGGAGTGGCAATATTTAACAAGGAACACCTTCAGTGCTCGGTTGTCTCCACCAAGTCTGTCCCAAAACAATTTGATTTTCTGGTTTTACGCATTAAACTTTCAAATAACTCTTTGTTGACTGTTGCTGGGTGTTATTGGCCACCATCAGCACCGGCTTGTACCCTAAATGCCCTATGCTCTCTCCTGGCCCCATACACTAAGTCTGAATTTTTCCTGCTAGGTGACTTAAACTGGGACATGTTTAAACCACCTGACCAGGTCCTAAAGCAATGGGACTCCCTAAATCTTTCTCAGATTATTACCAATTCCACAGGGTATGACTCCAAACACCCAGAAAAGGCTACTCTCCTTGATGTTATCCTTACAAATAATCCTGATAGGTATCCGTCTGGTGTTTTCTGTAATGATCTTAGTGATCACTGTTTTACAGCCTGTGTTTGTAATAGCTGCTCAGTGAAACAACCTATCCTGACCTGTCATAGACGGTTGCTAAAAAACTTTAATGAACAAGCCTTCCTTCATAATCTGGCTTCTAAAATCAGCTTGATCCCCTCTGTCGAAGACACTTGGACCTTCTTTTTTTATATTTTTAGTGGTACCGTTAACAAATACATTCAGCCCTGGTTCGACCGTGACTTGGCAGAGTTACTCCACCTCAAGAATTCCATTTGGTAAATTCACTCGGCACACGCATACTCAGGCTGACTGGCTTTCATTTAGGCAAATTAGAAATAACTTCACTCAGGCTATCCAGAAGGCCAAAGTTATTTACTTTAAGGTGAAGTTTTCTCTCTGTGGGTCTAACCCCAAGAAGTTCCAGAAAAGGCTCAAAGACCTGTAGAATAAACCCTCCTCCTCACAGCTGCCCATGTCCCTTAATGTTGAAGATGTGGTTGTTACTGACAAGGAGCACATGGCTGAGCCCTTTAATCACCACTTCATTAAGTCAGGATTCCTATTTGACTCCATGCCTCCTTGCCCGTCCAACATTTCCACATCTCCCACCCCTTCTAATGCAACTATCCCCAATGCTCCTCCCTCTTTTCCCCTGCCCCGCTACAAAGTTTCTCCCTGCAGGCGGTCTCTGAGTCCAAGGTGCTAAAGGATCTCCTTAAATTTGACCCCCAAAAAACATTGGTTTCAGATTGTTTAGACCCTTTCTACTTTAAGGTTGCTGTCCCTATCATCACCAAGCCTATCTCTGACCTTTTTAACCTGTCTCTCCTCTCTGGGGAGTTTCCCATTGCTTGGAAGGCAGCCACGGTTCATCCTTTATTTAAAGGGGGAGATCAAGCTGATTCTAACTGTTATAGGCCAATTTCTATTTCGCCCTGTTTATCAAAAGTGTTGGAAAAACTTGGCAGTATTCAACTAACTGGCTTTCTTGATGTCTATAGTATTCTCTCGGGTTTGCAATCTGGTTTCTGCTCAATTTATGGATGTGTCATTGCAACCTTAAAGGTCTTAAATTATGTCACCATTGCCCTTGCTTCTAATCAATGTTGTGCTTTTTATTGACTTGGCCAAAGCTTTTGGTAGGGTAGAGCATTCCATTCTTGTGGGGCGGCTAAGGAGTATTGGTGTATTGGTGTCTCTGAGGAGTCTTTGGTCTAGTTTGGTCTAGTTTGCTAACTACCTCTCTCATATAGTGCAGTGTATAAAGTCAGAACATAAAGTCTCAATCCCTGCCTGTCACCAAGGGAGTACTACAAGGCTCGATTCTAGGCCCCATGCTTTTCTCAATTTACATGACTACATAGCTCAGGCAGTCGGAAGCTCTCTCATCCATTTATATGCAGATGATAGTCTAATACTCAGCTGGCCCCTCCCTGGATTTTGTGTTAAACGCTCTACAAAAAAGCTTTGTTAGAGTCCAACAAGCTTTCTCTGCCCTTAACCCTGTTCCGAACACCTCCCAAACAAAGGTAATGTGGTTTGGTAAGAAGAATGCCCCTCTCCCCACCGGTGTGATTACTACCTCTGAGGGTTTAGAGATTAAGGTAATCACCTCATACATGTACTTGGGAGTATGACTAGACGGTACACCGTCCTTCTCTCAGCACATATCAAAGCTGCAGGCTAAGGTTAAATCTAGACCTGGTTTCCTCTATTGTAATCGCTCCTCTTTCACCCCAGCTGCCAAACTCTCCCTGTTTCAAATGACCATCTTACCCATACTAGATTACGGAGACGTAATTTATAGATCGGCAGGTAAGGGTGCTCTCGAGCGGCTAGATGTTCTTTACCATTCGGGCCATCAGACTTGCTCCTTATAGGACACATCACTGTGCTCTATACTCCTCTGTAAACTGATCATCTCTGCAAACCTGTCGCAAGACCCACTGGTTGATGCTTATTTATAAAACCCTCTTAGGCCTCACTCCGCCCTCTCTGAGATACCTACTGCAGCCCTTATTCTCCACATACAACACCCGTTCTGACAGTCACATTCTGTTAAAGGTCCCCAAAGTACACACATCCCTGGGTCGCTCCCCTTTTCAGTACGCTGCAGCTAGCGACTGGAACGAGCTGCAAAAACACTCAAACTGAACCGTTTTATCTCCATCTCTTCATTCAAAGACTCAATCATGGACACTCTTACTGACAGTTGGGGTTGCCTTGCGTGATGTATTGTTGTCTCTACCTTCTTGCCCTTTGTGCTGTTGTCTGTGCCCAATAATGTTTGAACCATATCTATATATATTTTTTATTATTAATATTGATTAACCGGGCATGCACATCTACACTTTCCTCCATGTTCACAGCCCATACAGTCTCTGGCACATCCCACACTCCTAGAGTAAACAAACCAAACAATCCAGGGTCAGGGTGGCTTCGCTAAGGAAGTGGCCGTTATTTATAATAAGGGCTTTGCTCAGGGAGTGAACATTATTTATAATAAGGGTTACATGGAGAAAATCGGAACTCTCTGAAATGAAAATGGATGGCCCTCCCTTCAACAAAATATATTTTACCTAAACCATCCCTGAACACTTGAAAAAAAAACAAGTGACCCTCCCCTATAACTAAAATAATAATAAAAACATGAAGTGGATAGCAGAGAACATGACTACGGTTTACCCTCTTGGACAGACCAGAGCCTTAGATATGCAGTTTTAGTCCTGCGGGCATTACATAGCAATGCAGGAATATCGATAGTGCACAGGGCTGCGGGCCAGAAGGTTGTGGGTTCGCAGACTGCCATAGACAAGAGTAGGGGTGGAAAGATATCCTTTATTCTAAAAGGATTGCATTAATCTATTATTGTATTTGCAGATCAGATTTAAAAAATCATTTTCTAAACATTTTATGCAATTCTACGTCATTTTACATATTTGCTAAATATTTTTTAATACCACACAAATGACAGAAATTACAGGCTAAGAATGGACAGAGATAAACCTGTTTGTTAATCTTATCATATTTCTCCATGTCAAATCAGTGTGTCTTGTTTACAATGGATGAGGAGCTGCATCGGGCACATGGTGGCATCGGGCACACAGCGACATTGGGCACATGGTGGCATCGGGCACACAGCGGCATTGGGCACATGGTGGCATTGGGCACATGGTGGCATCGGGCACACAGCGGGATCGGGCACATGGCGGCATCGGGCACATGGTCGCATCGGGCACATGGCGGCATCGGGCACATGGTGGCATCGGGCACACAGCGGCATCGGGCACACAGCGGCATCGGGCACACAGCGGCATTGGGCACACGGCGGCATCGGGCACATGGCGGCATCGGGCACATGGTGGCATCGGGCACACGGCGGCATCGGGCACATGGCGGCATCGGGCACACAGCGGCATCGGGCACATGGTGGCATCGGGCACACAGCGGCATCGGGCACACAGCGGCATCGGGCACACAGCGGCATCGGGCACACAGCGGCATCGGACACACAGCGGCATTGGGCACACAGCGGCATCAGGCACACATCAATATATAGCCTAATAAGCAACTAATTCTAAAATGTGAGAAATATTGAGAAATATTTAAATTCATCAACTACAAATTGCATGACCCTTCCTTGGACTAGATTTTAAACATGCTAAACCTTTCCCTTGACTGAACTTGAAAAAAGCATGACACTCCCTCATTTTCCTCCAGGTACCCCTTATGTACATTTCCATCCATTCCTAATCGCTACGGAGAACAGCCCAGCTATCTATGACAAGGCGGAGGACCATCCACTCTCCTCCTCCCTCTTCTGCAATGGAATTGAATGATCAAGGATGAATAGAGCTGAGTGGTAATACTGGAGTTTTACCGGTAAAGCTAGAGGCTAGTTAACCTACTCCTTCGACCAATAAAGCTTGCTAGCTAGCCAGCCAGGTAGCTACTGTTAACTGTTAGCAACTGTGGAAAATTGGTTCCAAAGCATAAGAGTACCTGTAACAGGGCCATTAAAAAAGATGGTACCCCTATATTTGTACAGAAAATCAATTAGGGGTCAATGTCTAAATATTGCCCCCAGCATTGATCAAAGCATTGAACACTTACCCACCTCATTTTCAAACGCTTTTAAAACACAGAAACGAAATGAGGAAACTGTGGATAAAATCAATTCACATTTTATTTGTCACGCTTTGTAAACAACAGGTGTGGACTAACAGTGAAAAGCGTACTTACGGGTCCTTCCCAACAATGCAGAGAGAAAGAAAATAGCGAAATAATAGAAAAGTAAAACTCGTAATAATAAAAGTAGTAATAGATACATAATGAGTAACGATAACTTGGCTATAAACAAGGGATACCAGTACAGAGTCGATGTGAAATCTTATCAAACACTTCATGAGAGCCTATGAGCTCGTGTTGCGCAACATTTCTATAGGCTATGCAATTGCATGAGAAAACAGAGTGATGGCCTCTGTTAACAAGAGAAGGTTCCCATCAGCTTTCTATAGGCTAGGCCTACTATATTTATTTCTCAACTTTACTAATATTAAGCACATTGCTTATCTTTACAACAGGAGTATTGCCTACCTGGCTGGCATGAAAATGAACCACGGGAAAAGCGTCCTCCATTCGCTTTAAGTACATAGATTACATGTATTTTTTCCCCTCTGCCCCCGTTTCCAGACAGATGCATGATAATGAGCCTTTCTAAATCAAAACAAATTTCACACATATTATTTAGTATATGTAAAGACGAGATTAAATCAAGAATAGTCTGATGGGTGACAATATTAGCCTGTCACTTGAGAATTGTATATTATCACTTGTGAATGATGCCCAGAATAAGGCAAGAAACATGACCTTTTCCGAATAATAGTTACACACCTCATGTAGCCTAGCCCATAGACCTATATGTTTTGATAAGGTTTCTATCACAACTAAATTGGCAAAACAACTTCTTAAAATTAACCACATTAATCTGCTTTCCAAGGGGTGTAGAGCCTAACTGGCATAAGCAGCACGTGAGTTTCAAGTTTGGGGAAGATCATTTTCACCATAAACATGCACCTTTATAATTAAAGCATTATATGCATAATTGCATTTGTGGTAACTTTTGATAATGCTAATGGAATATTGTTGCTTATAGCCTACTGCCGAAAGTGCATTGCTGTGCTTATAATGTGATGAAATAGCCTAATAGTTTATCGTTCTGATCTGTTGCGTTAGCCACATTGCTTCAAAAAGTTTTGGGATACTAGTGGTTGTATTAATTTGGGATCTATCGCATCCCACAACTGTCTCATACTATGTTTGGAATATTTATTTCTCACATAGAACAGAATAGGTAAACTTTTGTACTTTGGGGGATAGTAGATTTACATATGCTAGTGCTTTTGCTGTTTGTTAGGCCTACTCATCTTGTTGGCTGACGAAAAATAAATGTGGACAGTTCTTCCAATATCTTCCATATGCACCTTGGAATTGGATAAGTATGAGTGCAATTGCGTCCCCAATGTGTCTGTCTTCACTTGTATCCTGTGAGAAAGATCTGTTCGTGTGATGGGGAGCCATGCGAGTGAGAGGTGCTTCAGAGCATGCAGTACTCAAGGAGAAGGGCACAACGCAGCACTCTGGGCCAAGGGCACAACGGCAACTGGCCACAAGAGTGATGGATTTTTTCGGGGTGCATTAAGTCCACACAAAGGGGATGCCGCCGAGAAATTCAAGGCATTATCAAGTGCTTGACAAATTGTGAATGAGAGACTGATGAAGTGTGTACAGCCTGTGCAAAAAAACAAAGCAGAACTCATGCCTTTCAAGCTATTTTTTTCAAATCATCATTAGAGTCGCATCATGCAGCCTTACAATGTATTTAAAATCAAAACATATAGTCCAACATTTGTAGAACAACTAAAGTTACATTAATACCTCTTTGTTAACCGCTCAACACAGAATAGGGACGTGCGCACTCCCTCAAATCATTTAGAGAATATAATTTATATTTAATTCAGCTTTGTTCAATTGTTTTGTTCATACTATAAACTAATATAAAACAATGCCACGGAATTCTAAGAAAAACTTGTCTGCAATCACTGGCTGATGAAATGTAGTGAAATTTCAGAACAGCCTAAATTTGTCGGGGGAGGGACTCTACAACGTGTCAGAAGTGTTCCACAGGGATATTGGCCCATGATGACTCAAATGCTTCCCACAGTTGTGTCAAGTTGGCTGGATGTCCTTTGAGTGGTGGACCATTCTTGATACCCATGGGAAACTGTTGAGCGTGAAAAACCCAGCAGCGCTGCAGTTCTAGACACAAACCGACGCACCTTACACCTACTACCATATCGCATTCAAAGGCACTTACATTTTTTGTCTTGCTCATTCACCCTCTGAATGGAATACATACAACCCATGTCTCAATTGTCTCAAGACTTAAAAATCCTTCTTTAACCTATATCCTCCCCTTCATCTATACTGATGGAATTGAATTTAACAAGTGACATCCATACGGGATCATAACTTTCCCCATAGATTCATATGTTTTGTATACTCAGTGTGCACCTACTGTAGCAATGTCATCGTATTTGTGGTTTGCCACTGGCACATTGCAGTTGGGAAGTAAAGTGAAAGTCGAACAATCACTTCCGTTGTTTGACTGTGCCCATACCAACATTAGAAAATGAGGTGGATATTATTGATCTGACTGAGTTCTAATCGCGCTCTTTGCGAACGAGTGGAATGTTCTCCTGCGTCCCCCGGATTTACCTTTTTAGCAGCACGTTCACCACTCTCTCAAACAGCTAACTCCGCCCTCTCGCGGCATAGGCGAGGACCTGAGACGTGAAACGAACTATCCCAGGCTTGAGACGTGAAACGAACTATCCCAGGTCGGAGTCGGCTCAAGTAGGCAACGAGAGACGCTGCTGACAGCATGTTTGAGCGGTAATTCAAATTAACCTACATCACTGCAGTTTACAGTCTATACATAATAATTGTGTACTCACTTGATAACAATAAGACATTGGATTGCACTATGTTGTTGTAGCCCAAAACGTAGGCCTAATCAATAGTGGAGCTTTGCGTGCCGTAAAGGACCGCAGAGAAGAGCAGAGCACAGACTTGAGGAACACACAGATCTGCCGTTTGTGATTTTTTGTATTTATTTTACTGTTGAAAAGCGATATCCCAAGTATAAATACAGTGAAATACAGACACTAAAGTGTAAATTATGAGACAAAGTGTGTTTTTTTTAGACACAACTGCAAATTTCAAGGAGTAGGGCAGTCAATGAGTTGGTCTGATAGAAATCTGTGATGTCATCGATCTCCCCCTTGTTTGAAGAACAATAGAGGAAAAATAGAGATCAAAAGATGAAAGTCCCCCCACTATATGATGACGTACTTGGTGATGACGTACCTGGACCACCTATGGAGATGTAAGTAAATCAGGTGTTAAATGAGGTGAAAAGGAAACTGGAGTGCCACTTTAACTTTTTCTTGCACTTGACATAATTAGCATACAGCCCTAATATTTAGCTAATGAATAGCCTAATGTCTAGCTAATATTTAGCTTTTTGCTTCGGCTCCACATCACTACATTTTAAGATTTATTAGTCACGTGTACAGGACACACATGACAATAATAGTATCGTAGCAGCAGTTGTGATGTGTGTGCGTGTGTGGGTGAGTGCATGCGTGCTAAGGTGTTGAGAGTCAGAGGAGGTGGTCAGTCCCACTGTTATTATAATAGCAGAACTACAAGTAGGTCTAGCTAACGTTAGCCAACTTGAATGAAATAAATGTCAAATTACACTTAAACTTATACTTGTTTACTTCACTTTAATGTGCTATAAATGGACTCCTTTGAGTAATTTACTCTGGCGCATTTGGCACCGGCGCACTGCAGTAGGGAAGTAAAGCAGAAGTCGAATCCCTCACTTCTGTTGTCTAGCTGTGCCCATAGCAACATTAGAAAATGAAGTGGATATTCTTGATCTAATTGAGTTCTAAATGCGCCTGCTTCTTTGAGAAAGAGTGGACTCATGAACAGTGGTTTGTTCGTTATGTTCGCTTACGTCCCCCGGATTTACCTTTTTAGCAGCACATTCACCACTCTCTCAAACAGCTAACTCCGCCCTCTTGCAGCACATGCCGAGGGCCAGAGACGTGAAACGAACTATCCCAAGTCGGAGTCGGCTCAAGTAGGCTATTCAAATGAACATACATCCCTGCAGTTCACACCCTATAGACAATAATTGTGCAATCACATGATTTAAAAAAACAACATGTATTTAACATTTATTTTAACTAGGCAAGTCAGTTAAGAACAAATTCTT
Source organism: Oncorhynchus clarkii lewisi (assembly GCF_045791955.1). Taxonomy (NCBI): domain Eukaryota; kingdom Metazoa; phylum Chordata; class Actinopteri; order Salmoniformes; family Salmonidae; genus Oncorhynchus; species Oncorhynchus clarkii. Next base: position 13,783,254 of record NC_092154.1, read on the forward strand.
ATTTACAATGACGGCCTAGGAACAATGGGTTAACTGCCTTGTTCAAGGGCAGAACGACAGATGTTCACCTTGGGGATTCGATCTAGCAACCTTCACGGTTACTAGTCCAACACTCTAACCACTAGGCTACCTGCCTATTGTTTATAACAATAATAAATGAATCATTGCACTATGTTGTTGTAGCCCAGATACACTATATATACAAAAGTTTGAGGACACCCCTTCAAATGAATGGATTCGGCTATTTCAGCCACACCCGTTGCTGACAGGTGTATAAAATCGAACACACAGCCATACAATCTCCATACACAAACATTCGCTCAGCGAATTTCAATCTGTCACCGTCATAGGATGCCACCTTTCCAACAATTCAGTTTGTCAAATTTCAGCTCTGCTAGAGTTGCCCCGCTTAACTGTGAATGCTGTTATTGTGAAGCGGAAACGTCTAGGAGCAACAATGGCTCAGCCTCGAAGTGTTAGGCCACACACCCTTACAGAACGGGACTGCAGAGTGCTGATGCGTGTAGCACGTAAATATCGCCAGTCCTAGGTTGCAACACTCACTACTGAGCTCCAAACTGCCTCTGGAAGCAACGTCAGCACAATAACGGATTGTTGGGAGCTTCATGACATGGGTTTCCATGGCCGAGCAGCCGCACACAAGCCTAAGATCACCATGCGCAATGCCAAGCGTCGGCTGGAGTTGTGTAAGCTCACCGCAATTGGACTCTGGAGCAAAAGGCTGTATCACATCCGGACGTGATTGGGAGTCCCTTAGGGCGGCGCACAATTGGCCCAGCATCGTCTGGGTTTGGCCGGTGTAAGCCGTCATTGTAAATAAGAATTTGTTCTTAACTGACTTGCCTAGTTAAATAAATATTAAACAAAAAAAAAACATTATCTGGAGTGATGATTCACGCTTCACTATCTGGAAGTCCAACAGACGAGTCTGGGTTTGCGGATGCCTGGAGTACGCTACCTGCCCCAATGCATAGTGCCAACTGTAAACTTTGGTGGAGGGGGAATAATGATCTGGGACTGTTTTTCATGGTTCGGGCTAGGCCACTTAGTTCCAGTGAAAACTTAATGCTACAGCATACAATGACATTCTAGACGATTTTATGCTTCCAACTTTGTGGTTACAGTTTGGGGAAGGCCCTTTCCTGTTTCAGCATGATTATGCCCCCGTGCACAAAGCGTGGTCCATACAGAAATGGTTTGTCGGGATCGTTGTAGAATAACTTGACTGGCATGAACAGAGCCCTGACCTCAACCCAATCGATCACCTTTGGGAGGAATTGGAACGGTGATTGCGAGCCATGCCTAATCGCCCAACATCAGTGCCCAACCTGACTAACGCTCTTGTGGCTTAATGGAAGCAAGTCCCTGCAGGAATGTTCCAACATCTAGTGTAATGTTTTCCCAGAAGAGTGAAGACTGTTATAGGAGCAAATGGGGGACCATATCCATAATAATGCCCATCATTTTGGAATGAGATGCTCCACATACTTTTGGTCATGCAGTGTAGAATACTTTACCTGTCTAAAAACGTAGGCCTAGACCTAATCAATAGTGGAGCTGTGCATTGCCCGAGGACCACAGAGCACAGACTGGAGGAACCCACAGATCTGACATTTCATAATCTGTTAAAGACGTCTTCCAGTGATTTTGGAAATGTTACTGTTGAAAAGTGACACAAGGATAAATACAGTAAGTACACACACTAAAATGTCACAAAATCTGTTATGAGCAAAAAAATAATGTTTTTTAGCCCCATCTGCAAAGTTCAAGGAGTAGGGCAGTCAACGAGCTGGTCTGATAGAAATCTGTGATGTCATCAGCCTCTCCCCTTGCTTGAGGAACAATAGAGGAGAAATAGAGAACAAGAGAGGAAAGCCCCCCCCCGTCCCACTATGTGATGACGTACTTGGTGATGACGTACCTGGACCACCTATGGAGATGTACCTTTTGTTAAGTAAATCAGGTGTTAAATGAAGTGAAAAGGAAACTGGAGTGTCACTTTAACTTAGTTTTCTTGCACTTGACATAATTAGCCTACAGCTCTAATATTTAGCTACTAAATGGCCTAATGTCTAGCTAATATTTAGCTTCTTACTTCGGCTCCACATCACTACGTTTCAAGATGTATTGGTCTTACGTATAGGATACACATAGTATACACCATCCAATGAAATGCTTACTTGTAGGTTCCTTCTCGACAATGCAACACCAATAACAAATAATAAAAGATAAGAATACAAACATAAAGTAAATAGCTCAGTAGAATATATATATATTTTTTAGCATAAGTAGAATACACAAGGTACAATTTATAGTCCAATATTTACACATGTTTTGGGGAAGAGAGGATTGGGGGACAAGTGTTTAAATTGTGCAGCATTTAGCAATCATAAAAAGAGTCTGGTAGCAAAAGTTGTGATGTGTGTCTGTGTGTGTGTGTGTGTGTGAATGTGTGTATGTGTGTGTGTGTGTGTGTGTGTGTGTGTGTGTGAGTGAGTGAATGTGTGCTACGGTGTGGAAAATCAGAGCAAGTGGTCAGTCCAGTTAAAGTGTTCAACAGTCTCATGGCTTGTAGATAGAAACTGTCTCTGATCCTGTTGGTATCAGAGCTCATGCTCCGATATCGTCTGCCCGACGGTAAGGGAGTGAACATGTCGTGGCTGGGGTGTTTGGGGTCTGTGATGATGCTGCAGACCTTCCTCAGGCACTGCTTCTGAGAAGCTGTCCTGGATGGGTGGGAGCACGGTCCCAGTGATGTACTGGGCCGTCTTCACCACCCACTGGAGGGCCTTGCAGTCGTGAACCGCGCAGTTCCCGTACCAGGCTGTGATACAACTGGTCAGGATGCTCTCGATGGTGCAGCAGTAGTATCTGTAGAGTACTCAGGGTGGCATGCCAAATTTCTTCATACACCTTATGAAGTAGAGACTCTTTTGTGCCCTCTTGACAAGAGTGGTGGTGTTGTTGGTCCATGTCAAGTCCTCGGTGATGTGGACGCTGAGGAACTTAAAAACTGCTGACTCTCTCTACTGCAATCCCGTTGATATGGATCGGTTCATGTTCCCTCCTCTGCTTCCTGAAGTCAGCAATCAACTCCTTTGTTTTGCTTTGGTTTTAGAGAAGGAGTGCACAAAATAGACATGTCTGTCAGTCAGATGGCTAGTTGCTTGCAGAGACTTCTATTACAGTAACATTGAAGGGCTCTGGCTATTATTATTTAGCCAGCTAGAAGGATGAAGTAAGAAGCTAACGTTAAATGGCGCCTACTTCAGCAGGAGCAAAAAATAGGCTAATAAGTTCTAATAAAATATAAATAATAATAATAATACATGGGACTTAAATAGCTTGTCAAGAACCCAAAGTCGCTTTACAATTATTGAGTCAAAACAAATCATCAGACTAAACAAAAACATGAACATAGACAGGGGTGGGCTCAAGGAAGGGAGAGAGAGTGATGTATCAATGTATCAGTGTATGGGGAGGGTAGGGTCGGGGTTAGGATACAAACCCGGTTTATTGGTAAGGGAAGGGATTGGGTTTAGGATACAAATCCGGCTTAGGGTAAGGGGTAGGGTAAGGGTTAAGTGGTGCTCAGTATGGTGGAGAGAGGAGTGTCTTTGTAGTGTATTGCTTTACATGTGTGTGTGTGTATGTCTTTTGGGTGGCGGCGGTGGGGGTAGGCTTGTCAAAGAGGTGGGGCTTTAGGAGGGACTGAAAGATAGTGATGGACTCAGAGTCATGAATTTATTGATGAAGGGAGTGCTAGAGCCCAGGAGGAACCCTGGAGAAGGCCCTGGCACTGAAGCTCTGGAGCTTCAAACTGGGGATGACAAGGTGGCCTGCTGTGGTGGAACGTAGTGAACGTGTGGGTTGTTAGGGGAGAATAAGGTCTGAGAGGTGGGGGGGGGGGGGGGGCAAGCTGAGGAAGGGTTTTGTCGGTCAGAAGGATGATCTCGTAATCAATGAGTTGGAGACAGGGAAACAGCGGAGTTCACAGAAGACACGGGTGATGTGCTGCCACGACTTCAGAGGTGGAAACATAGGAATTAATAGGAATATATGGGAATTAACGGGAATATATGGGAATATATGCAAATTAATATTAATACCATTTAAATGTAGATGTTTTTTGCATTGGATATATTTACCATATCATATGGAGACAGAAACATAAACCTTTCACCTTATCATAAGTGACATAATTGCAAATGATTAAATCCTTCCAATAGAAATGTTTAAAAACTATTTAGTTACAAATTTAACTATAATTAAATGAGTTGACTCTTCATATGGGATTATTTCAATGAACAACAAAAGAAAGGGAATATTGAATGATCCCCAACTATCCATCGCATCTCCCAAAAACGTTTTTCAACATACATCTGTAAAATGATAGTAAACTAAAGCTTTGGTTGTTGCCTGTCAGGCTTCCATGTCTTCTCCCTGGACCTCCTCAATGTTCATTTCTTGAACATCAGACTCCGAGGCCTCATCTTCGCTGTCACATTCCAACCTTGTTGAGGATGGCTCGTTGTCAGGCTCAAAAGCCTCAAATTTGCCCGGATGGCCACCAATTTTTCAACCCTTGTATTGGTCAGCTGCTTGTTTTAGACCAAGCAGCCTTCATGTTTGCAGCATTGTCTGTCACCAGTGCAAATACCTTCTGTGGTCTAAGGTAATTGATGACAGCCTTCAGCTCATCTGCAATGTAGAGACCAGTGTGTCTGTTGTCCCTTGTGTCTGTGCTCTTGTAGAATACTGATTGAGGAGTGGAGATTATGTAGTTAATTATTCCTTGCCCACGAACAGTCAACCACCCATCAGAGATGATTGCAATACAGTCTGCTTTCTCTATGATTTGCTTGACCTTCACTTGAACTCTCTTGAACTCTGCATCCAGCAAATGAGTAGATAAAGCATGTCTGGTTGGAGGGGGGTATGCTGAGCGAAGAACATTCAGAAATCTCTTCCAATACACATTGCCTGTGAGCATCAGAGGTGAACCAGTTGCATACACAGCTCGAGCAAGACTTTCATCAGCATTTTTCTGACTACGTTCCCCCATTGAGTCAGAAAAACTTCTGATTCAAGGAGGACCATGAGCTGTTGCTATCGATAAGGTGTCTGATTCATCATTTTCACCTCGAATAGAAGTAGGGGGACTTTTGTCAGAGGTTGCTCGTTGTGAGCGCTGAGGGAACGTTATGCACTTGGCCAGATGATTCCACATCTTTGTTGCATTCTTCACATATGATTTGGCACAGTATTTGCAAATGTAGACAGGTTTTCCTTCCACACTAGCTGCAGTGAAATGTCTCCACACATCAGATAGTGCCCGTGGCATTTTCCTGTAAAGATTAGAAAAAAATAAGTAAAAAAACAACAAATACAATTCCATGTACAGTTAAATAGTTAAAAAGTTAGATTAAACAAATCCTTTGTAAGATACATGTTTTAAAATGAAACATGTATGGAAACAGGTGAATTAACACTCCTCAGTTAGCAGGCTCAAGCAAGCTAAAACCCACATGGTAGCAACAACTAACTAGCAGAAATTGTCAACAAGTTAGAAATTATTTAAACACACTTTGCTGTACGCCACTATTTACTAGTTAACAAAAAAATCATGTATGTCATAGAAAACATATTCACCCCACCCAGTATTGACATCAAAACTTGTAGTCCTTGGTTCAGACAGTGTAGTAGTGTGGGCTCAATAGCATCTCATTAGCTTGCAAGATCTTGAGAATCAGCTGTACATGTGATGGAAGAGTGCACAGCACATGTGATGGAGTCTCAGCCTCCAGTATTTATGCTGCAGTAGTTTATGTGTCGGGGGGCTAGGGTCAGTTTGTTATATCTGGAGTACTTCTCCTGTCCTATTCGGTGTCCTGTGTGAATCTAAGTGTGCGTTCTCTAATTCTCTCCTTCTCTCTTTCTCTCTCTCGGAGGACCTGAGCCCTAGGACCATGCCCCAGGACTACCTGACATGATGACTCCTTGCTGTCCCCAGTCCACCTGGCTGTGCTGCTGCTCCAGTTTCAACTGACCTGAGCCATAGGACCATGCCCCAGGAATACCTGACATGATGACTCCTTGCTGTCCCCAGTCCACCTGACTGTGCTGCTGCTCCAGTTTCAACTATTCTGCCTTATTATAATTCGACCATGCTGGTCATTTATGAACATTTGAACATCTTGACCATGTTTTGTTATAATCTCCACCCGGCACAGCCAGAAGAGGACTGGCCACCCCACATAGCCTGGTTCCTCTCTAGGTTTCTTCCTAGGTTTTGGCCTTTCTATGGAGTTTTTCCTAGCCACCGTGCTTCTACACCTGCATTGCTTGCTGTTTGGGGTTTTAGGCTGGGTTTCTGTACAGCACTTTGAGATATCAGCTGATGTACGAAGGGCTATATAAATAAATTTGATTTGATTTGATTTGATGGAAGAATGCACTGTGCGTGCAGTGTTGCAATTCCATTGAATTGGGGATATTTTAACCAAAATATGCCACAACACCTAGAATTGCCTTATGTGTATCCCACAAAAAAGGGTCACTGTTATAAACTAACTTTTTTTGATGAATTTAAGAAAAATGCCTAAAGTTCCCTGGCATAACTGCCCATGGAAAATTTCCTGCAAAATTCCTGAAAATTCCTGAAAAGTTTCTGAAAAGTTTCTGACCCTTTGGAACCCTAGTGAGAAGTCAGGCTGCAAAGTTCTGAACCATTTGGAGCTCATGGAAAGAGCTTGAGTTGCAGTAGTCAAGAAGGGAGAAGGATTAATGCATGTATGAGTGTTTCAGCAGCAGGACGGGAGAGGGAGGACCTGACTTTGGCAATGTTGCGGAGGTGGAAGAATAAGGATTTTACGGTCTGTGCTATGTGGGGGTCAAAGGAGAGGGTGGAGTCCAGGATGACGCCAAGGTTGCGTACGTGGGGGGAGGGTGAGACAGTGGTGATGTCAATGGCGAGGGTGGATTTAATGCCTAAGAGGAGGAGTTCCATTTTCTCACTGTTGAGCTTTAGGAAGTTTTTTTGCATCCATGTTTTTATTGCAGAGAGGCAGGATTCAATGTGGGTCAGAGGTGGGTTGAGGAGGGATTTGGTGCCGAGGCAGGTCTTGGTGTCATCGCCATAGCAGTGGCAATCAAGGTTGAAGTGATGGAGGATCTGACCAAGGGGGAGGATGTACTGTAGATGATGAAGCGATGGGACCCAGCACAGAGCCCTGGGGGACATCTTGTCAAATCAACTAAAATAAATCTAATCAAATTGTATTTGTCACATGCGCCGAATACAACAGGTGTAGACCTTGCAGTGAAAAGCTTACATATACAACCTTAAACAACAATGCAGATAAGAATAACACATAATTAAAGAGTAGCAGTAAATAACAGTAGCGGTGCTATATACAAGGGGTACCGGTACAGAGTCAATGTCAATGTACGGGGTTACCGGTGTGGAGGTAATTGTTCAGGAGTCTTATGGCTTGGGGGTAGAAGCTATTTAGGAGCTTCTTGGACCATAGACTTGTTGCTCCGGGACCGATTGCCGTGCGGTAGCAGAGAGAGCAGTCTATGACTAGGGTGGCTGGAGTCTTTGACAATTGTTATGGCCTTCCTCTGACACCGCCTGGTATAGAGTTCCTGGATGGCAGGAAGCTTGGCCCCGGTGACGTACTGGACCGTACGCATTACCCTTTGTAGTGCCTTGTCAAACAGTTGCCATACCAGGCAGTGATGCTCTCGATGGTGCAGCTGTAAAACCTTTTTAGGATCTGAGGACCCATGCCAAATCTTTTCAGTCTCCTGAGGGGGAATAGGTTTTGTCGTGCCTTCTTCACAACTTTCTTGGTGTGCTTGGACCATGTTAGTTTGTTGGTGATGTGGACGCCAAGGAACTTGAAGCTCTCAACCTGCTACACTACAGCCCCTTTGATGAGAATTTTCCTGTAGTCCACAATCATCTCCTCTGTCTTGATCACGTTGAGGGAGAGGTTGTTGTCCTTGCACCACATGGTCAGGTCTCTGACCTCCTCCCTATAGGCTGTCTCATCGCTGTCTGTGATCAGGCCTACCATTGTTGTGCCATCAGCAAACTTAATGATGGTGTTGGAGTCGTGTCGGGCCGTGCAGTCACGAGTGAACAGGGAGTACAGGAGGGGGCTGAGCACGCACCCCTGAGGGGCCCCGTGTTGAGGATCAGCGTGGCGGATGTGTTGTTGCCTACCCTTACCACCTGGGGGCGGCCCAACAGGAAGTCTAGGATCAAGTTGCAGAGGGAGGTGTTTAGTCCCAGGGCCCTTCTTAGTGATGAGCTTTGAGGGAACTATAATGTTGAACGCTGAGCTGTAGTCAATGAATAGTGTTCTCACATAAGTGTTCCTTTTATTCAGGTGTGAAAGGGCAATGTGGAGTGCAATAGAGATTGTATCATCTGTGGATCTGTTGGTGCGGTATGCAAATTGGAGTGGGTCTAGGGTTTCCGGGGTAATGTTGTTGATGTGAGCCATGACCAGTCTTTCACACCATTTCATGGATGCAGACGTGAGTGCTACTGTTCGTTATTTTTTTAAATGTAACCTTAATTTAACAAGTCAGTTAAGGACAAATTCTTATTTACAATGATGGCCTACCAGGGAACAGTGGGTTAACTGCCTTGTTCAGGGGCAGAATGACAGAGTTCTACCTTGTCAGCTCGGGGAATTGATCCAGCAAACTTTCGGTTACTGGCCCAACGCTTTAAGCACTAGGCTATCGGCTATCTCCCATTTAGGCAGGTTACCTTAGTGTTCTTGTGCACAGGGACTATGGTGGTCTGCTTGAAACATGTTGGCATTACAGACTCAGACAGGGAGAGGTTGAAAATGTCAGTGAAGACACGTTCCAGTTGGTCAGCGCATGCTCGCAGTACACGTCCTGGTAATCCATCTGGCCCTGCGGCCTTGTGAATGTTGACCTGTTTGAAGGTCTTACTCACATCGGCTGCGGAGAGCGTGAACACACAATCATCCGGAACAGCTGATGCTCTCATGCATGTGTCAGTGTTACTTGCCTCGAAGGTAGCACAGAAGTTATTTAGCTCGACTGGTAGGCTTGTGTCACTGGGCAGCTCTTATCTGTGCTTCCCTTTGTAGTCTGTAGTAGTTTGCAAGCCCTGCCACATAGCAGTTATTTAGCTTGTCTGGTAGGCTCGTGTCACTGGGAAGCTCTCAGCTGTGCTTCCCTTCATAATCTGTAATAGTTTGCAAGCCCTGCCACATCTGACGAGTGTCGGAGCCAATGTTGTACGATTCGATCTTAGTCCTGTATTGACACTTTTCCTGTCTGATGGTTCGTCGAAGGGCATAGCAGGATTTCTTATAAGCTTACAGGTTAGAGTCCCGCTCCTTGAAAGCGGCAGCTCTACCCTTTAGCTCAGTGCGAATGTTGCCTGTAATCCATGGCTTCTGGTTGGGGTATGTACGTACAGTCATTGTGGGGACGACGCCTGCGATGCACTTATTGAAAAAGCCAGTGACTGAAGTGGTGTACTCCTCAATGCCATCGGAAGAGTCCCGGAACATATTCCAGTCTGTGATAAAAAAGCAGTCCTGTAGTTTAGCATCTGCTACATCTGACCACTTTTTTACTGACCAAGTCACTGGTTCTTCCTGCTTTAATTTTTGCTTGTAAGCAGGAATCAGGAGAAAATAATTATGGTCAGATTTGCCAAATGGAGGGCTAGGGAAAGCTATGTACGTGTCTCTTTGTGTGGAGTAAAGCATTTTTCCCTCTGGCTGCACATTTAACATGCTGATAGAAATGAGGTAAAACTGATTTAAGTTTCCCTGCATTAAAGTCCTCGGGCACTAGGAGCGCTGCCCCTGGATGAGCGTTTTCCTGTTTGCTTATGTTGAGCGCGGTTCTAGTTCCAGCATCGGTCTGTGGTTGTATGTAGACAGCTACGAAAAATACAGATGAAAACTCTCTAGATAGATAATGTGGTCTACAGCTTATCATGAGATACTCTACCTCAGGCGAGCAAAATCTCAAGACTTCCTTAGATATCGAGCTCCAGCTGTTGTTCACATATATGCATAGATCCCCGCCCCGTGTCTTAGCAGTGGCTGCTGTTCTGTTCTGCGGATGGAGTGTATAGCTCACCAGCTGTATATGTTCTTAATGTCGTCGTTCAGCCACGACTCGGTGAAACATAAGATATTACAGTTTTTAATGTCTCGTTGGTAGAATATATACTAGCGTTCAAAAGTTTGGAGTCACTTCGAAATTTCCTTGTTGTTGAAAGAATCAATTTCAAAGATTTTACTAAGTTACAGTTCATATAAATAATTCAGTCATTTTAAATAAATGTATTAAGTCTTAATCTATGGATTTCACATGTTGGTCACAGATACCTTAAAAGACACTGTAGGTTAGTATCTGGTGTGACCACCATTTGTCTCATGCACCATGTGCACCACCAAGTCAGAACAGTAGTCAAAATTAAGAGCGGAAAATAGACCAAATTATTATGGTGAGGCACATGGGCTACTAACAGCTTACTACACAACATACATTTAGTATTACTTTACTAGCTACAGTATGCATATCTCCCTGACATATTACATAATTTATGCAGCAGCATACAAGACATTTTTGGACTCACCTTGTTGTGCTGTGCTCACTTGAACAGGAAGGTGGTGCGGCGGTCCTTCGTGGGCAAATTTTGTCCTCAAACTTTGTCATCAAAGTCTGGCATTCTCTGGATTTATGGTGCTTTCAAGACAACTGGGATCTCTGAATAAAAGTTTGAATCATGATGACGTCAGTGATCTTCAGGTCGTAGCTCTAGAAAGCAGCCTGAGTTTCCGATTTACAATTCAATTTTTTTTTACAATGTCTTGAACTCACTAAAGTCAGATTTTGCAGTTCCGATTTAATAGTTGTTTTGAGCGTGGCACAACTCATGCTTCATTGACAGTATGGCCAATGTTGAATGTCATAATTTTAATCTAGGAAAAGAGACCCTTAATCTTAGACTTGGGAGCACACAGCCACTCCGCTTAATAGCAGGCTAATGATTGCTTTGCAATGCTTGCAGTTAGCCACTGAATCCTTCCAAATCACTCATTGTTGAATTTGCGATTTATGTCCAATGGCCGATGATCTATAATTTCTCTTCATTATTTCTCTTCATATGACAGGGATTAAAAAGGATTTTCCGGTAGATTGTCGACTTGATTCAAGTTGATGACTGCTAGCTAAAATTTTGAAAGTTTGATGTTGACATGATCAGTCCAATCAAAGCTACTGTAGAAATAACTTGATTTGACCTTGAGCCTTCTTGGATGGGCACTTCTAATCTAACTCTATGGCAGCACCCAACGGGCTTGAATATTCGAGCTCTACCCTTAGACTTGGCGGTGAGGCGGTGTCCCCATGAGTGACAGAACACTGAGCCAATCACGGTGCAACGCTTCGTTTTTTTTGCTGGCTTGCCCCACCACCACAGAAAGCACTGAGCTAGGCTGAAACACCTGCATTTTGGAGCTCCATTACTCAAGAAAACAAAAAATAGACCATGTTTGTATGTGGCTTTATTAACTCAATGATATACAGTGGGGAGAACAAATACACTGTAATCATACAGTGTGATTTTCTGGATTTTTGTTTTAGATTCCGTCTCTCACAGTTGAAGTGTACCTATGATAAAAAATTACAGACCTCTACATGCTTTGTAAGTAGGAAAACATGCAACATCGGCAGTGTATCAAATACTTGTTCTCCCCACTGTATATATTATTTTACATTGTTTGCAAACTGATATGTGACATGTATTAATGCCTTAATAACATGCAAAACAGGCAAGCCCCCCCCCCCCCCCTAAAAATGTGGGGCTCAAAACAAGTGGGCCTCTGCCCCACCTGCCCTGAATGATGGGTCGCCTCTGGTGCACGTCGATCCAGCGCATCCCAAACAGGCTCAATGGGTGACATGTCTGGTGAGTATGCAGACTGAAAAACAAAAACAATTACTATATTAATTGCATACTAATAGTCTGGAAAAACTATTAATTAATAACATTTTAATAATTGTATTGAAGTGTGATGATAGTACATTTATAGTATACTTAAGATATACTAGAAAAGTACATCTTGTATTTGAGGTATATTATTAGAATTTGTAGTGTATTTACTATACTTTAGTATACATGTAATATATAAAAATAAAAATAAATATCTTGCTTGGGTGGAGAGAAAGGCCTCTGTCTGACCATGGTTTTACTTCTGTGGCTAGTCATAGCAGAGGGGGGCTCGGATGGGTAGCCTAAGAGAAAATGGCAATATTAGTACTCACATTTGCTGCATGTTGAATAGGACAGCATTTTACTCTGCTAAACACAGAATTGCAAAATTGAGGGATGAACTCATACACACAATCTCTCAATTTTGAAAGCAAGCTAGTTAGCTATTGAAACATAATTGTTTTGTCCTTACAACTTTACATGAACTGTAGTTTGCACGTTTTACTATTACTTTGCAGCATTTTGTACCACATTGGCCAGCAAGCACTTTCTTTTTTACTGAAGAGACACCTTGCAGTTTTGGAGACAGCTTCACGTTTGGATACAAAGGGTGTGTGGTATCGTTAGTACTAGTATGGATTGGAGTAGTACAGTGCATTTGGAAAGTATTCAGACCCCTTGACTTTTTTCACATTTTGTTACAGCCTTATTCTAAAATTGATTCAATCCCCCCCTTATCAATCTACGCACTATACCCCATAATGACAAAGTAAAAACAGGTTCTTAGAAATAAATAAATAAATGTAATATCATTTACGTAAAAAGTCAAGGGGTCTGAATACTTTCCAAATGCACTGTACATCCTAGCCATGTCATGCTCTCTGTACATCAATCTTAGTCTAGTGTAACCAACATACTGGGTACGAACTCAAGTCTCCTGCGCACCAGAAAAGCATAGGCCTGCTAAGATGAAGCTGATGACTCGGGGAGCCAATGCAACTCTTCAGGTCTCAAGCAAGGTTAGGCTAACTCATCATGCATGTGTGGTAACTGGACCACCTCAGTTAAAATTCACCATCCTTTCTCTTACAGAGACCCATCTGATCCAAATATGATTGACAGGGTTCAAACAAGAGTCTTCTGCAAATCAGAAGATTACATAAGTCCGCTAAACCAAAGCCTGTAGCCAATGAAACTCTTCAGGTATCAGGCATGGTTACTCACCAATGACTAACCAGGAAGTAGTGGTTCGGTGAACAAGCACATGTGTTAAGTAACTTTGCCTGAGACCAGAAAAAATCCATTGGCTCCCTCAAGCTAAATTGCTTAAGTTTTGGCATATTAGGCTAAAATGTTCTTCTGCTGTACAGGACACCAGGCTCAACCCACAGAGTGTGACATTGCTAGGATGTACAGTACTACTACATGGGGGTGTGGTGTTGGTCTCCTGGTGCACACCTCCAGGAAGCTATGACCAGAGATTACCCATGATGTTGCACAACGATTTAAGTCAATAGGTCCTCATTTTAGTCAAAATATGATATATTTGGGCTTGAAGTTGGAAATCCGAAGTGGGAACTTCGTGGAAATTGGTGCCAATGACTTGCAAGTTCTTTCTGACTTATGTGAGTTATAGGCCTGGCTTTAGTTAATTTGGAACCACGTACAAACGTGTTAGAGCTAACACGTGTTTGCTTCTTACTTCCTGTTCACAACCTATTGTTACTGTTGCTTTACTGGCTTACTGATGTCTACAATACACTTTTTACTATTCGAAGATGATGGATGGGCTGACGCCGGTGAAACGGTGAGTAAGAAAAGAGCTACAGTATATTATTATAACAACAGTATAACAGTGTAGCTAGCTAGCAAGTAGTAGTTGCTCACTAATTATTCAAGTTTGGCTGGCTAGCTAGCTACAGCTAACTGAGCAGTAAAGTCAATCCATATGAAGTAAGCTATACAGTATAGCTCAATTAGTAAATAACTGCTTTACCAGTACTAGCCCTACCGCATTGCCTTAGTTTTATTACCAAATGCCTTAGTTTTATTACCAGTTTTGTCTCCAGAACTGCTTTGGGAAATGCAAAGCAGCATTTCTCAAACTCGTTCCCCGGGATCCCAAGGAGTGAATATTTAGTTGTTTGCCCTAACACTATACAGCTGATTCAAATTATCAAAGTTGGATGATTAGTTGATTATTACAGGACTGAGGACTGTCGCAGACCAAGTACAGGCTGAGCAAGCAGAAATATTTTAATATTGAGATAAAGTGAAGATGTGGATCAAATTGTTGTCACGCCCTGGCCATAGAGAGGCTTTTATTCTCTATTTTGGGAATGCCAGAGTGTGACTAGGGTGGGCATTCTAGTTTATTTATTTCGATGTTTTCTATTTCTTTGTGTTTGGCCGGGTGTGGTTCTCAATCAGAGGCAGCTGTTGATCGTTGTCTCTGATTGAGAATCATACTTAGGTAGCCCTTTTCCCACCTGTCTTTGTGAGAAGTTAACTTTGTTTGATGGCACATAGTCTTAAGCTTCACGGTTTGTTTTGGTATTGTTTATTGTTTAGTTGGCGACATCTACTATTAAAAGTATGTACGCTCACCACGCTGCACCTTGGTCCTCTTCTTTTAACGGCCGTGTACATTTAAAAAAAAAAAATCACTGAATCGGTCCATGTTTTGTTTTGTTTTGTTTGTCATTCAATGCCTGTTCTGATAATGTTTACATAACCAACTACAATTACAAGCTGAGCAAACAATGGAATGGACAATACATGATAACAATGTACAGAACACCCACGTTCATTATAGTCCTCTCCTGTGCTCCGGTAGGTTCTATCACACATTGACTACTGATGGTTCCGAAATGCCACATAGACATTTTAATTGTTATGGGGGTCCTCATGAGCACCACTAAAATTAGAACCAAGTCTGTGCTCTAATAAGCCTCCACTTCCTCCTCTCTTGGCTACAACCTATATTACACTATACACATTCTGTTACCTAAACACTGGTGTTATTGTTCAGAGAATACAAGCTAACTGGTAATGTTGTTTACCTTTACTCTTAAGAAATGTAGGATATCGGAAACAGCTGAATGGTAGCAAGCTAGCATAGTTATAGGTACTGTTATGCTTGAAACAACTTTTGGAACCAATTATCCACTGTTGATAATAGTTACCAGTAGCTAGCTAGTTTTAGCTAGCATTATTGGAGACGGTTAGCTACCCTCTAGCTTCACCAGTAAAACTTCAGAATTACCACTAAACTCTGTATTCATCCTTAAGCATTTCATTGGATGGTGTATACCATGTGTATGCTGTACATTTGACTAATAAAACTTTAAACTTGATCTTTCAATTCCGTCGCAGAAGAGGGAGGAGAGTAGATGGTCCTTCGCCTCGTCGTAGCTACGTTAGCTGTGCTGTGCTCCTTAGCTATTAGCGAAGCTACCCTGACCCTGGCTTTTGGTTTGTTTACAAATCTCGGAGTGTGGGCTGTGCTAGAGACCATATAAGCCATGCATGCACACAAAGGAAGGTGGAGATGATTGTCAATATTTATAAAGAGCCACATGTCAGTGTTCGGAGGGTGGAACTAAACAAGCATTTCTGCACTAGGACAGAATTACATTGACATAGTGTCACTGATGGGGTCGTTTAACCTGCTCTGACAACCAGCGCTGTAGCTCTACCACGTTCCACCGCAGATGCGGAAGGCCGACATTAGCGGATATCTCTATCTTAAACTGATGGATTTTGATGGGGATTTTTTTATCATGTTAATTAGATTTGACGCACAGGTGTGTCAATAGAATCTTAAGGATTTTAAAGTGTATATTTGCACAGCACATGATGAAGACTGCTTTTTAATCTGAATTTTTACAGGATTATGCCTCAATTTAATATGACATTACAATTGCAAATGAGTTTGAAAAAGCTCATTAGCCATTCATATTATGGCTCTGTCACTGGCCGGTTGTCATTACTGTGTGTTTTGCCAAAGTCTTGTTTTTGCCCCCTCTTTTAAAAATAGTAAACACCTAACAGGGAGGGAACCAATCCCCATAAGCAAAGTCCAGAAGTGGGAGTAACCACCCCGGCCTGCCTGTTATGCCCTGCCATTGGTCCCCATGAAACCTCCACCAATTTAAAACCAGACACCAGTTGCTCTTCCACCGTCACACTACCACCACAAGCCCCAAAAGATAGATAGGGAGAGAGGGAGTGAGAGTGTGCCAGAGATAGGGACAGACTGAGAGAGAGAGAGAGAGAGAGAGAGAGAGAGAGAGAGAGAGAGAGAGAGAGAGAGAGAGAGAGAGAGAGAGAGAGAGAGACACACACACACAGAATTAGTTAATGCTAGCATGCCTGCTTACTCCACCAACATGAGGCTGAAGTTTCCCATCCTGGCTCTGACTCTGGAGATTATCACCATCATCCTGTTTGCTGTGTTTGTGGTCTACGATGATGAGAAACACGGGGGGCACGGAGCCCACAACAATGCCACACACCATGAGGAGACGACGGAACAGAATCCTCTGACCCTCTACCCCAGTAAGTGACACCTGAAGGCTTCTCAGTGTTAGCCTGTTCCCAGAACAGTTTGTATTGTCTTGGCATGACAATGACCATAGCAGTTGGCAAGGCAGAAACAGATCTGGGAGCAGGCTACCTCAGTGTGGTGCTACACATAGTCTGTCAGTGTGTCAGTCTGGCTGTGGGAGCCCGGTTGTAGAATAATGGATCTGTTTATATTTGGCTTATTGATAGCAGCCATGGTTGCTATGGATGACAGTCTATGAAGTTAATAATGCAATTGAGTCTCAATGATTTGACCCCTCTTCTCTTTATAATTGTGCAGTAGCTCCTGTGATCAATCAGAGGGAAAGGATGTGGGTTAGCATAGTGTGAGCTTGTTGTGCATAGGGTTGGGCGTAACTGATTACATGTAATCTAATTACAGAAAAAATGTAGTCAGTTACGTTAACAGCAAAAATATTGTTAGCAGATTACAGATACTTTTGAAAAACTAGATGATTACTTTTTGGATTACTTTCAGAAAGCAGGTTTAGTAAAAAAAATACATTATAACACCTTTCTGTTTTCTCAATGACGTTCAATTCAGAATTGAAAAAAGGCACAAGTTTAAGTTTGTTCCACCTGAGTGAGTCTGACCACAAGTCAGAGACCACTATGATGTCAGAGACCACTATGATGACACACCAAATGTGTTTGAGGAATCATTTTTGTCTTCTTCTAATGCCTGTTAAGATGAAATGTGTCCAAAAGTAACTGAATGTAATCAGATTGCGTTACTGTGTTTGGGTAATTCAAAAGTTACGTTACTGATTACAATTTTGGACATGTAACTAGTAACTGTAATGGATTACATTTAGAAAGTACGCTACCCAATCCTGGTTGTGCATGTGTCCATTGCAGCACACTCACGCCTAAAATGATTCTGTATGAAACGGGCCAGATGCTCCAGTTGTCATAGGGGCACCCCTCTCTCTCATACTGGGCAGGTTCACTGTGGCTACCCCCAGATGGATTGTACAAAGGGAAAGCTTAGTGGCAGGTAGTCTAGCAGTCAAGAGTGTTGGGCCAGTAATCAAAAGGCTGCTGGTTCAATTCCCAGAGCCAACTAAGTGAAAAGTTGATCAAAGCACTTAACACTAATTGCTCCTGTAAGTCGCTCTGGACATGAGTGTCTGATGAATGCCGTCCACATACTTACAATGTAACTGGAGCAACTTGCATATGCGCTGAAGGGAAATAAATTCTTCATTTATTTTAATGGGAATTTGATTGAGTTAGGGGTCAAAATGTTTGCACATGTGTACATTCATTTGTGTTTGGAGACTATTGTAAATCTTGTGACTTATCAGAGGAAAAGTGACAAAGACCCACCCCTACTACTTTACCTATATGACAATGGCCTTTTTTTTGTACATAAATCTTTATACAGCATAAATACTTGAAGACTTACAGTACGGAGGTTTAACCATAAATGGGTGGGGCAGCTGTGACCCAAAGAGATTAGTTCAGTGTTTAGAAATGCTGAAGGGGAAGTTCACCTGTTTTTACATGTAGACTTACACTTCACTCTTTTTGTGATTGTAGTTGATCCCCAAAACCATTTGCATTATGAAAATGTGTCTAAAGCATGTTAGAAAACACCAACTCATATTACAACAGAATCCCATTCTGAATCATCTCTGCATTCAATTTCAGAAACACAAATTCCACTGTCCCATAAATCCATATTTGCATATTTTTGTTGTTGTAAACACAATCATTCAAACATGGATTTATGGCACAGTGGACATAAATAATGTTGTGCAGAGACATTCAGAATGGGAGTTGATGTGTTTTCCTAACATGTTTGCATATTGCATTATAGTCAATGATGACTCAGCCAAATCTGACCAATTTTCTCTGTAACAAAACAAAACAAAAAACGGTTTGGAGGAATCAACTACAAGGACAGAAAGAGTGAAAATTAGGCCACGTGTAAAAATGGGTGAACTTCCACTCTTTGTTTACGTTAAGTCATATCCAAAGACATCCTAATAGTTTTTTAACTATAGGTTGTTCTAAATGATCAGAGAAACAATATAGGGTCAATTCAAAATAAGTGGGACACTTTTAGAATGTTCTGTCTTCTGTCACCTCTTTTGTCATCTATCCAACATATAAGCCCAACACATTATACATTTCTGCAAACGTCAAGATGTTTCCTAATCATAGTCACAGCAGGCATGACACACCCATTTGTGTGCACTGAGTCAAAATCATATTTTCAGTTTGCATTTGGTAGACTGAGACAGCAGGTACTGGTACCCCCTGTATATAGCCTCGTTATTGTGTTACATTTATTTATTTAGATTGTATTTTTTATTTTTTTTGCTAAAATGTTGTTACTTACTTAAAAAGTAAGTAAGCATTTCATAGTAAGGTTGTTTTCGGCCCATGTGACAAATACAATTTGATTTGAATTGTTGGTCTAATATGTTTGATCGATTTCTGAAGAGGTTACAGAAGACGGAAATGTAAAAACTGCCCCACTTTTTCTGAATTCACTCAAATAACAGTACTAATAACAGTACTAATAACAATACCAATAACAATACCAATAACAGTACTAATAACAGTACTAATAACAGTACAATAACAGTACTAATAACAATACCAATAACAGTACTAATAACAATACCAATAAGAGTAATAATAACAATACAACAACAGTACAATAACAGTACTAATAACTGTACAAATAACAGTAATAATAACAGTACAATAACAGTACAATAACAGTAGTAATAACAATACAATAAGAGTACTAATAACAATACTAATAACAGTACAATAACAGTACTAATAACAATACTAATAACAGTACTAATAACAATACAATACCAGTACTAATAACAATACTAATAACAGTACTAATAACAATACAATAACAGTACTAATAACAATACTAATAACAATACTAATAACAGTACTAATAACAATACTAATAACAATACTAATAACAGTACTGATAACAATACTAATAACAGTACTACAAGAAAAAATGAACAGGATATAGTACTACAAGAAGCAGAGCCCTGCCTAACCTAAATACAGGGGGTCCCTAAAGTAAACTGGATCTCTGTCCTCCATTGGAAAAGCCTATAAGACTGTCCCACTTTAGTTACTTCATGCTGTCCTACCACTATGGTTGGTGAAGCAGAAAAACAACAAAAACTGACTGAATGACCAAATAGAAACATAATATTGGTAACTTTTTAATGTATTTTGATGCACAAGTACATAGTATGCACATTTACATCACAATTTGGCACAGTGCAAGTTTTTGTGACCTTAACATCAAAACAGAAAAAAAGCTATGTCACTGATCTTACCTTCCTGTTTGAAGCTTGCTCTGCCCCCATCTATGATGTCACTCCAATTAAGTGATGTGATTTCTCAGCAAGGGCTTAGTCAATTCATTTTATTTTATTTAACCAGGCAAGTCAGTTGAGAACAAATTCTTATTTATAATGACGGCCTACCCCAGCCAAACCCTAACACGGATGACACTGGGCCAATTGTGCGCCGCCCTATGGGACTCCCAATCACGGCAGGTTGTGATACAGCATGGAATTGAACCAGTGTCTGTAGTGACACCTCTAGCACTGATATGCAGTGCCTTACACCACTACGCCACTCAAGAGCCCTAACAATAGTTTCGATTTTCTCTTGTCAGACGAAGAAATAAAAGCATCAGGATTAAGCTGTCCCAGTTCATATGATGTCCCACTGTATCACTGTAGCCGAAGGCTGCTGGATCGAAACCCCAAGCTGACAGGGTACAAATCTGTCATTCTACCACTGAACAAGACAGTTAACCCACTGTTCCTAGGCCATCATTGTAAATAAGAATTTGTTCTTAACTGACTTGCCTAGTTAAATAAAGTTAAATAAAATATCCAAATTCATCCTACATAAACCACAAGAAATACATTTTTATTTCAAGCTAGTAATTACTTAAATAGTAATTGTTTAAGGAATTATACAGTTAGATATGCAATGACTGGCAATGACTTCCTTTCTCTGCACCCGGTGTCCGTCCGTCTATATGGTGCATACCAAAACTCTACAATTGCAGGTTCAAAGCAGAGGAAATAAGCAGAGAAATGCAATTTAGAAAAAAAGTAACCTATCTTGTTGCTGGGCTTTATCATCAAGGGACAAAATCAGTATTGAAAAAATGTAATTGAGAGAAACCAATGGGTTCTGTGGCTCTGTGAAATACTTGTTTTCCTCAGAGAAGTGGGACCTTAAGAATTTATCCAACACAGAGTTGTTTCACAGCCGTAAAGCCCTATCATCAAAGTCAGGCGCTATTCGGACGGAATTCAATTTTGTAATTACAGTTAACAACATAAAAAGTGACTTGCAGTGAGATTCAGTTAGATACTAAATTAAACTGGTGCCTTGGAGGTTTGCCCATACAGTTGAAGTCGGAAGTTGACATACACCTTAGCCAAATGCATTTAAACAAAGTTTTTCTCAATTCCTGACATTTAATCCTAGTAAAAATTCCTTGTCTTGGGTCAGTTAGGATCACCACTTTATTTTAAGAATGTGAAATGTCAGAATAATAGTAGAGAGAATGATTTATTTAATCTCATTCCCAGTGGGTCAGAAGTTTACATACACTCAATTAGTATTTGGTAGCATTGCCTTTAAGATGTTTTACTTGGGTCAAACGTTTCGGGTCACCTTCCACAACCTTCTCACAATAAGTTGGGTGAATTCTGGCCCATTCCTCCTGACAGAGCTGGTATAACTGAGTCAGGTTTGAAGGCCTCCTTGCTCGCATACGCTTTTTCAGTTCTGCCAACAAATTTTCTATAGGATTGAGGTCAAGGCTTTGTGATGACCACTCCAATACCTTGAGTTTTGTTGTCCTTAAGCCATTTTGCCACAACTTTGGAGTATGCTTGGGGTCATTGTCCATTTGGAAGAACCATTTGCGACCAATCTTTAACTTCCTGACTG
Source organism: Oncorhynchus clarkii lewisi (assembly GCF_045791955.1). Taxonomy (NCBI): domain Eukaryota; kingdom Metazoa; phylum Chordata; class Actinopteri; order Salmoniformes; family Salmonidae; genus Oncorhynchus; species Oncorhynchus clarkii. The sequence continues at coordinate 13,804,843 of NC_092154.1, forward strand.
AAGTCTTGAGATGTTGCTTCAATATATCCAGATAATTTTCCTGCCTCATGATGCCATCTATTTTATGAAGTGCACCAGTCCCTCCCGCAGCAAAGCACCCCCACAACATGATGCTGCCACCCCCGTGTTTCGCGGTTGGGATGGTGTTCTTCGGCTTGCAAGCTTCTCCATTTTTCCTCCAACATAACGATGGTCATTATGGCCAAACAGTTCAATTTTTTTCATCAGACCAGAGGACATTTCTCCAAAAAGTACAATCTTTGTCCCCATGTGCAGTTGCAAACCGTAGTCTGGCTTTTCTATGGAGGTTTTGGAGCAGTGGCTTCTTCCTTGCTGAGCGGTCTTTCAGGTTATGTCGATATAGGACTCGTTTTACTGCGGATAAAAATACTTTTGTACCTGTTTTCTCCAGCATCTTCACAAGGTCCTTTGCTGTTGTTCTGGGATTGATTTGCACTTTTCGCACCAAAGCACGTTAATTTCTAGGAGACAGAACGCGTCTCCTTCCTAAGCGGTATGGTGGCTGCATGGTCCCAGCATGGTCCCATTATACTTGCGTACTATTATTTGTACAGATGAACGTGGTACCTTCAGGCGTTTGGAAATTGCTCCCAAGGATGAACCAGACTTGTGGAGGTCTAGATTTTTTTTCCGAGGTCTTGGCTGATTTCTTTTGATTTTATCATGATGTCAAACAAAGAGGCACTGAGTTTGAAGGTAAGTGAGTTATAAGTGTAAGTGAGTTACAGTGAATTATAAGTGAAATAATCTCTCTGTAAACAATTTTTGGAAAAATTACTTGTGTCATGCACAAAGTAGATGTCCTAACCGATTTGCCAAAACTACAGTTTCTTAACAAGAAATTTGTGGAGTGGTTGTAAAACGAGTTTTAATGACTCCAACCTTATTGTATGTAAACTTCCGACTTCAACTGTATCTGCATGATCCATACTGTCACGGGCGCCCGCCCTAGTGAATGCAGTGGCGTTGGCACTAGGTCCTCATGCCCGGGAGACAGAATGAGCACACTTAGGATTACTGAAATGTTGACGGACGGTTGAGGAACAGCAATTTGAATCCCTTCAATGATGTTTGATGCTGACACGTTTCAGAGCAAGCGTCTTCGGCAGATCGTTGTGCACTGACCTCCAAACATGCCAGGATTCAACATTATTGAAAATGTTGAAGACTAGCAATCCAGAAAATGCTTGAAATCTTGGTTAGAGTGCTAGCACAATACAACTACCATATGGGGGAAGACCTAAGATGTTGGGCAAAGAGGTCATCTACGAGGCTGAGTTCCAAATGGACCTCTCTAGCTCCCACCACATCCTTTTCTTAGAGACGCCAACTGGTATGATGTCGCCAAGGGATCAAGTATTCAGGTGATATAGGACCGTCCAAGGGCTTCCTCAATGGGTCACTACATAGTGCATACCTTACCAATCCAAATAAATTAAACATTAGAGATTTTAGATGACAGTGCTGGTTAAGATGACAATGTGTAGCGGTGGGCCCAAAAAAAAGATATGCAATATTGACAAGACAAAAGCTAAGACTTGTTTTGCTGTTATGTTCTAAAGTTTGGTGCTCTGTGCTTGCAACGCCAGGAAGTTATCAGGTAAGGCAGTTCTCAGCAGCTTTACACGATACATGTATATTCTAGTTTGTATTATTAGCATTATTAGCATACGGTCCATTCCCTTGCATCCACCCAGAGATGTTTGATTTGCACATTCCCAATAATAAGTACCCACAATCAGTGCCAAAGAACAGAAAATATTGCATGCAATGTATTAACAACAAAAATGCAGATTTGTTCCGTAACAAAAGTCAAGTCAACACACGGCTATTTGTATATCTTACCTTTTATATATATTTTACAAGGCTATTTGTATATCTTACATATTTGACATTGTTCAGACTTCGATATCAGGGAAAAGATTGAATAGATTTGAGTTATTTGTTTGTTCCCGGATGGGTGCGGGTGTTCTGACCAGTGCCAGAAGGGTTATAATGTATCCTATGACGTCTCGGAGGCATTGCGTAAGTAATACTAAACCTGATTACGATCATCATCGTGTGCTGAATATCATCCATTGCAATACAATGCACTACTGGGGAGAAGGAGCCAGTCACATGTAAACACAATAATGAGAGAGAGGAATTCACAGACTTCTAATCGGAGACAATATCTGTTTAGAAGAGCTAACCTTCCTGTTTATTCTGTCTCTATCATGGTGTGGCAGAAACAGGGAGCCTCCAAACAAACTCAACTCTAAAATTAATTGCCAGTTACAACAATCCCTCTACAACTGTACAATGCAGCATCAGTTATACTTATAGCAAGGTCTTGTATTTCAAGACCGCAATATAAGATAGAGATGTATATAAGCTCTAGAATGGCATTCTGGTAGACAGTCATACAGTAAATCAAATCACATTTTATTGATCACATACACATGGTTAGCAGATGTTATTGTGAGTGTAGCGAAATGCTTGTACATAGTCACAGACAAAAAGAAGACAATGGACGTATGGGCTAGTCTATGCTGCAACTAAGCCCCCAAACCCCCCACCACACACCCTATATTCCATCACTTCCGCAGCCAGGACTTTCTGAGTAGTGACGGTCTCCCTAGTTCCTGCCGTGACACCACAATGCCAACTGATCACCACAATGCTAACTGCTCACCACAATGCTAACTTCTCATCACAATGCTAACTGCTCACCACAATGTTAACCAGACCTGGAGAAATGAGGCCTATTGTTTTCCCTTTCTGCCACACCTTCATGTACTTTCCAGATGAGAACCCGTCATCCATCGCACATGGCTTTTGGGACTAGGAAGTTCCTGTTGTCAGGCATTTCAGGGAAGGGAACCTTTTGTGAGCATTGCGCGAGAGTGGAGCTTGGAGAATTAGGATCATTCCTCTGGCGGCAGTGGACATACTTCTAAGCTACAGACACAGGCATGCGCGCACACACACACACACCAGATGCACACACACACACACACACACACCAGATGCACACACACACACACACACACCAGATGCACACACACACACACACACACACACACACACACACACACACACACACACACACACACCAGATGCACACACACACACCAGATGCACACACACACACACCAGATGCACACACACACACACACACACACACACACCAGATGCACACACACACACACACACACCAGATGCACACACACATACACGTCTGGTCAGTCTCTTGGGCTAGTAGCCTGATCCTTATCTGCAGACGATAGGACAGAGCTCACGTCCTACTGTCCACAAACACAGTGAACTAGAGCCCTCATACACCCTCTAAAGTCTCTGTCCTCTTATGTAAATCAATCTAAACATACAGTACATAAAGTGCAAGGACAGTGATCCCTACTCAAGACCCCTGTCCTTATAATTCCAGTAACTGAAACTAATAGTGAGGAATGTGTTTAACTGTGGAGTGTCTGCTTCCCCGAGACCCTCTGAGAAGTTCAGAAGACTTGATTAAAATCATGTGAAGTCAGTGAATGGAACAGCGTGAGGTTACTGACACGACACGTTTATCAGGAGCCTCAGTTCTCAGTATCCCATTCACAGACAAATTGAATTGGTCTTCCATCCTCTAACAAGTCCGGATTTACAATGACCCCTTGTGGGGATAGGGGTTACTACGATTGCTGCACAGTCCAATGCTGCTCCTCCGTGAGTCATGTATTTGATCAATTGCTGGTCTGTCAACTGATTTGAATGTCTTTACAGTTGCATTTCTTTCTTTTTTTGTCTTGTTGACACCCTTTATTAGTTTCATTCAGTGTCCTTGTTTTCATCCTCTCTGTTTTCATTCAGTGTCCTTGTTTTCATCCTCTCTGTTTTCATTCAGCATTCATTCAATGTGATGAATAAATCAAATAGGACCAGATTGGCCAAAACGGACCTTCAATAAAACCATGTTGTGTTAAGGTTCAAATAGTCAAACTCCCCTGAGCTGACCTCTGACCTGCATTCTCATTGGTCCACAGTGTTCCAGGATGTCCACGTGATGATTTTCATTGGCTTCGGCTTCCTGATGACCTTCCTGAAGAGATATGGCTTCAGCAGCGTGGGCCTCAACCTGCTCCTGGCCGCCTTCGCTCTGCAGTGGGGTCTCCTCGTGCAAGGCCTCTGGCACCTGGATGAAGGAAAGATCAAAGTCTCCATCTTCAAGTAAATACAATAAAACACAGTACGGTCAGAAGGAATGTAGCTAGCAGTAGCAGCATTAGGTCCACATGATAGAGGACACCCGAGGAAGTGGTCTGTTTTAGTGTTAATAATGCATCTCTCTCTCTCTGTCTCTCTCGGTCTCTCTCTCTGTCTCCCTCTCTCGCTCTCTCTCCCCACCTCCACCTCCACCTCCTCTTACTCCTCACCAAAAGGATGATCAATGCAGACTTCAGTACAGCCACGGTTCTGATCTCGTTCGGGGCGGTCCTGGGAAAAACCAGCCCAGTCCAGCTCCTCATCATGACCCTCCTTGAAATCACCATCTTCGGCATCAATGAACATCTGGTGGCCGAAGTCCTGAAGGTCAGTGCACTTCACCATAATCTCAGAACCCAGAACCAAGCATTATGTTAACAGTCAGTCACAACAGACTAACTTCACCCCCAACAACCACTCATCTAAGCACTCGTGTACATGAAAGACAACACTATGCAAAAAAAAGTATATTTGTTAAAACAGTCCAATGAGCAATATTGTGTGCAATGTTGTGAGTAATGGTAAAAAAAAAGAAGGTGAATCTCCTGTTGATCCATGCATAACTACCTCTTCTTCTTCTTCCTTGGTATCATGGCGGTCCGTAAACAAACTTTTAAGGTGCATGCCACCCCCTACTGTGCATGACTACTACCCATTTACCTGGGCCCTTACACACACGACCTCACCCCACGACCCCACCACCTGACCCTTAACCCCAGTGAGATTTCTCTCTAGTGGTGAGAAGTGGCAGCCCAAAACAACTAGACAAGATTCATCCTACCAAACGGGCTCATATAAATATAATCATGCCGTTAATTCATAGGGATGAGTCTACCATTGGAAAAAATACATTTAAGGTCAAGGGGTCAAATTTTATTCTTGAATCTGTCCCATTCCTATTCCCAACCAATCAGTGCACTAGTTTTGCTTGGGAATGGCCAGAGGCGGGATGGATGAGTGACAAGTGATTGAGACAACTAGCAGGCTAAGCAGAACGTTTGTTTGGGAGGGCTTTTATTTGAATTGTTGTATTTTGTTTTACAACATAATGAAGTAGTTTATGTGGTTTGTCCAACTCACAGGCCAATGATGTTGGGGCCTCTATGATTATCCATGCCTTCGGGGCATACTTCGGTCTAGCAGTGGCCCGCATGCTGTACAGGCCAGCTCTGGGGAACGGTCATGAGAACGACGGCTCTGTCTACCACTCTGACCTCTTCGCCATGATCGGTAGGACCAGCAACTCACATGGCAGTCATCACAGTCAATGCAAAATTTAGTTGATCTTATTACTGTAGTCAGTCACTAAATACTATTAAAAGATAGATTAGCTAAATATTGATAAAATGTCCCCTTATGTATCTTTGGAACACTAGAAATATAAATGTTGCAATACGTGCCTAAGGGAATGCCTAGGGAATAAGGGAATGCCTAGGGGAATGCCTAAGGGAATGCCTAGGGAATGCCTGGCCTTTTGTATCAAGCATCTCAGAATAGGAGTGCTGATTTGAAATCAAGTTCTGACTTTTAGATCAAAATTAATGATATTATATGGACTAGGGGACCTGAACCTAGATCAGCACTCCTAAGCTGAGATGCTTGATACATTTAGCCCCTGGTGTCTGTTTGCACGGTATATTTATACTATTCTCACAAGGGTGTTTGTTGTATGTGTGTGGCTCAAGTGGAGGCTCCGGCGCATATCATAGTCACATACGCCACCTAGTGGACAAAAACGTTAATTGCTTCAGACTAGCCAGCCAACTTCTGTTTGACATAGTTTTAATACATTTAATGCATTCATTTTGTTTTATATATTTCAGAATCAATTGAAGTAGCAGACAAATAAAAATCTACTTGAATATCTTCTCCAGGTACCGTGTTCCTCTGGATGTTCTGGCCCAGTTTCAACTCTGCCATTGCAGAACCCGGTGCTGATCAACTCATGGCTGTCACCAACACCTACTTCTCGCTGGCTGCCTGTGTGCTCTCCGCCTATGCCGTCTCCAGCCTGGTGGAGCACAAAGGGAAACTGGACATGGTGAGATATCACATGCTTCACTCAAACCACAAAGAGTCAGAAGCAAAGCTGTAGATTGTTTACCATTTGACTTGAATATATTCAAACAAGGCTATTGAGTGTTTGTGTGTTTGTGTGTGTGTGTGTGTGTGTGTGTGTGTGTGTGTGTGTGTGTGTGTGTGTGTGTGTGTGTGTGTGTGTGTGTGTGTGTGTGTGTGTGTGTGTGTGTGTGTGTGTGTGTGTGTGCGTGCATGTGTGTCTCTGGGAGAGAGACAATAGAATCTCACACAGCACCTACTGTAGCAAAGCTAATAGATGCTTCCATAGGTCCACATCCAGAATGCCACTCTGGCCGGAGGTGTTGCCGTGGGAACCTGCGCTGACATGAATATCGGGCCTTTCGGTGCCATGATCATCGGATTCGTGGCTGGCATCGTCTCCACCCTGGGCTTCAAGTTCCTCACTGTGAGTACAAAGGTCACACACGTCTGAACCAATAGGACGACAATCCTGAGATGGACCAGTACACCAAACTGTCTAGAAAATGCCATAGTTAACTAGGGTTGTAATGTGTCTTGTGAGTGGCAATACACCTACATTCTTTTGAATAATGAGCCTAATGAGCAAAAATGGTTCTGGTTGTGGTTGGTGAAACCAGTTTTGCGTGCTGGGAGAAACTTGCATTTTAGTCAAAACAAACACCTACCATCAGATAACTCTATTTTTTTTTAAAAATGAGTAGGGAATAATGTAAATAAGAACTGTTTCTCTCTGCATTTCAGCCCATCCTGGCATCCAACCTGGGCATCCAGGACACCTGTGGCGTTCACAATCTGCACGGCATGCCTGGCATCCTTGGGGGTATCGCTGGCATTGTGGCTGTCGCTCTGGGCAAGAAGGATGGGTAAGGCCCATCTAACCACATTCTTCATACTGTACATCTATACAAGCAGATTAAGAAACAGAAATGGTTTTATAAAGACTTTCGGTAAATTACAATGTGTAGTCATTTTCATGTTCAACAGAAATGGGAAACTCAGCATCTTTGACCAGTGGCCATATTTGTGATCTCTGTATAGATACTGTAGTTCTGGAATGTCTATAGTAATTCACTTTTCAGTGAAGGTGTGACCTTTGGCCTCAATAATAATAAGTGTCAAAATAAGGGTATCTTAAAAAGTACTGTACCCTTCTCATTTTCTCTTCTCCACCCTTCTTCCCTCAGGAGCGCTGTCATGCAGGCTGCAGCCCTGGCCTCATCCCTTGGGTTCGCTTTGGTTGGAGGAGCCATGACAGGTGGGTGGGCAAAACACAGTCAAATGTTTTGTCATTCAAAAAAATCGACATCACAAAATCAATTTGAACACACTGTCGTGTCGGTTTTCGTATGGTAATAGAAATATTATATTTCTACACTCATCAAATCGTAGGTCATAAAAATTGACTTTATTCCATGAAACGTATTGAATCATACTGTAATTGACGTATCTCTTTGTACAGGTCTGATAATGAAACTTCCATTCTGGGGACAGCCTCCAGATCAGAACTGCTTTGATGATTCAATCTATTGGGAGGTAAGAACTTGAGAGATAAAACACATCATACTGTTCCATCCTTGAACATCACTAGCTTACAGTTGAATCAAACACCTTAGCTATATAGTACACGGTACATGATGTTTCATGTATTGGTGTGACACGCATATAACATTTGAGATATTCAATACCATAATGGCATATTGTATTGTATTACATGTCACGTGACCACCTAGTGACATGCAAAAAAAAAATATATATATATATATATATTTTTTTTTTAAACTATCTTATAACAAATATGATTTGGCGTAGATGAAATTGGGCTAAACTGTAAGATCTGTTACTGACTGAGATGTGACTGTCCTTAGGTTCCTGAAGAGGAAGAGGGCGAGGAGAGCCTGGCTCACGGAGACCATTCCATGAACAAAGCAGAGGCCTAAATCTCCTGCCCTGTGCTGCAAATACATTATCCACAACCCTTGGAGCTATCATGAACCAGACATTAGACCTTGGGTGTATGTTAATATTCTTAGCTGGCTTCCTCTCCTTGTCTCCTCTCCTTCGTTTAAGTGGTGGATCCCTAGCAGGACTTCCTGCATAACCTGTCTAATGTCTTGACCATCAGTGCAGACGGAGAGAAGGAGAGGAAGCCAAGTTATGCTATTGAGATCAACCCAGAATGACCAGTGCTATCAACTTGTCAGTTGTTTTTACCCAGAGCATAAATGTATTGATTTGAGATCATATCAAATCATATTTGAAGTGGTTCAAGCTACCTTATTTACGCATCACTAATTCAATCCGAACAGCAAGGAAGCTCATGTTGCACTTTTCTGTGTATCAAACTACGTCCCCATTGTCCATAGATTTGTATTAAATATTTTAATCTTTAATTGAATAGAATAGGTCGACTGAAAAGCATTTGGGGAAGATGTTATAGCTCATTATAATTCCAACTAAAGTGTAAGAGGTGGGTGTGTTACATACAAAACATGTATAATCAGGTCTCAATGTAATTGAAATAGCATTGTAAGTATTTTTGTTTACAGAAAATCATATCAAACCTTACATGCCTGCCGAGTTTTGGATGTGTTAGTCTGAAAATTGATTTCAGTGAAGCAGCATTTTGATATAAATGCCCCTTAATAACTTGCATATAAGCATGAACTGGTCTTTCACACATTCGGAGGAAAGATACTTTCAGGGATTTCTTTTTTTTAACTGAATTTGATGACCAATAATGTGCCACTGTTCTGAGCCACTGGAAATAGTAGAAACAGTATAGAAATAGTAGAAACAGTATATCAAGCTGACATTCAATTATATCACCAATCCTCCTCAAAATGTTAACAGACATTTGTTTTTTCTCATATACATTGTATATTTTTCGCCATCCAACTGACATAACCGATATTGTGTGCTAAGCCTTGTTTCATGAAGAGAATCAACTGCTACTTTGGCCTGCTGCAGAGCAAGTCCGTCTCACTGGAGCCCACTACTCCTGCTGGAGAGAATCTGATCCCAGACCAGTGAAGTATAGGCAGTAGCTATCCGCTAGGCACAGATACCATTTCAACATCTAGTTTTGATTGACATATTTTTGAGTGGTCAACTAACGTGAATTTAACGTGAAATCAACAACAACAACAAAAATACATCAATCAATTTAGGTTAACATTGAAATCCCTTTACCTTGAAGACTTTTAGCTAATCGAATCAGTTTTCCACGTTGATTCAACGTCATCACATTACATTTTTTTGTTGAAATTATGTGGAAACAACGTTGATTCAACCATTTTTGGCCCAGTGGGTAAGGGATAATATTCATCAAGCGTCTGATATTGGGGTGCTGATCTAGGATCAGTTTAGCCTTTCTAGATCAGCACTTCTAATCTGATACTCTTGATAAATATGGGACCATGGCTCACAGGGATTGGCGCAGGGCAAGGATTGGTCCTGCATTAAACTACTCTCTGTGTGCTCCCAACACTCTGTGGTTTTCCTTCTTCAGCCCCAGTCACCTCAAAGCTAAAGTAGAGTGTCTTCCATTTTAATTTCTCCCTCTAAGTTTTTTCAAATACAGAAAAGCTGCATTGAAATCTGACACGTCCAATTAAAAACCGGATAGGCTACATGTCACAATTATAATATGGATACAGAATAAATGGGGCGTGACAAAGATAGTCACTGATAAGCTTTCTTTATTTCTTTCACTTCTTATTATAACCTCTTAATGTACAGTGTAGTTAGTTACACAATGGATATAGTTAGTTTCTCTAAATCTCTGCACCTAGGACTAGCAATTGGTACAGTGTGTATCAGAGAAAAAAGTATGTCTTTATATATTTCAAACATTTTGTTGAATAAAGCGAAGGTTATACTTTAGAATGCAGGAGGAAAATAGCCTGCAATAGTTCCTGTACTAGACCATTGTTGCAAGGAAAGATTAAACTGACTACAGATAGATAAATAGCCTAGTATTTCATTTGGCTGATGTAGTAGCCAACGTGTGATATAAACGTAGGCCTGAAGCTTAGTACACCAGCAGTCAAGACTTTGTTGAAATGATTGACATGGCATTAGATTTTTAGGTTACAGAAAATGAATATGTATGACACTGTTGTTAATGTATAAATACTAATACTGGCACTTATAAATATGATTATATATAATATCAGAGTGACTCTGTGTGTGGTTTTTGCCATGATTCCATTGCATAATCAACATCAACATTATTTTTACAACCAGAAAGTTGTGGCTAGTAGAAGGGGTGATGGAGTGCTGTAACTTTTCTAGGGTCAAGACCCATGCACTAATGAATGTGCATCCTTTGGCCACACAGGATTTGCCAGGATTTGCCAGGGGTTGAAAGGTCAGGTTTATTCTGCAGGAGGAGCATTATTACTGTCACTGAATGATTTTGAAGATTCATGACTTGTGTGTGCAGTATCCAGTGACTGTATCCTATTAGGGATTGTTTTTTTCTCTCTTTCTGATTGAATGTTGTTTTTATTAAGGAAATACAGCGTTATTGCCTTACCTCTTCCAAGCCGTCAAATGCAAAAATAATATTTGAGCCCAACGAGGTTTACAACCATAGAAATGGAATTATATTGCTGTTCAAAACATTGCTGTGTTGCTTTAAGAAATCAATGGTGCATTGTGGGATGCAAAATGGCTCAATCGTGTTGTCAGCAGAGTAGCCAGCCAGTTATCTCTTATAGCCATACTGTTACATTTACAAATAAGTACAGTCGATAAAGTATTGCTAATAATTGTTTAGAGAATATCACTTTGATAAACAGCAACTTTTTATTGCATTCGCCTCTTTTGGTCGAGACAACAGCCACCATGGTAAGTACCTAGGTACCTAACGTTATCGGGCTAGCTAGCAACTTGTTTTGCATTTAGGAATGCTAATTAGTTAGCTAAATAACGCTACTGATGATCTGTGTTTAAAATCTGACGGGCTTATGATAGAGGTTTGGGCTCACAATGCAGATAGATTTACAAGGCATTTCCCTTTACTTTGTCTTTGTTAGTCCAGCAAAGTAGACAAAGTGAAAAGTGAGTCCAGTATAATACGTTTTGAAAGAAAAAGTACCACTACTGAGTCTGCCACAAGAGGAAATGACAGAAGAAGTACTGAGTCTGCCACAAGAGGAAACGACAGAAAAAGTACTGAGTCTGCCACAAGAGGAAATGACAGAAGAAGTACTGAGTCTGCCACAAGAGGAAATGACAGAATAAGTACTGAGTCTGCCACCAGAGGAAATGACAGAAGAAGTACTGATTCTGCCACAAGAGGAAACGACAGAAGAAGTACTGAGTCTGCCACAAGAGGAAACAGAAGAAGTACTGATTCTGCCACCAGAGGAAATGACAGAAGAAGTACTGATTCTGCCACAAGAGGAAACGACAGAAGAAGTACTGATTCTGCCACAAGAGGAAACGACAGAAGAAGTACTGGGTCTGCCACAAGAGGAAACAGAAGAAGTACTGAGTCTGCCACAAGAGGAAATGACAGAAGAAGTACTGAGTCTGCCACAAGAGGAAATGACAGAAGAAGTACTGAGTCTGCCACAAGAGGAAATGACAGAAGGAGTACTGAGTCTGCCACAAGAGATGACAGAAGATCACCAAGCACAGGTCATTTAATGGTCTATTGTGATCACTTATTAAATGATATCACAAGTGTGTGGGCGTGCGCCTACCTTGGAGTCATGGTAAATAGTCACTGTTCTCTTGTATTTTTCTATTGAAGGGAAAGAAAAAAGGAAAACGAAACGGAGCCACAGTAGATCATCTTCCTCATCCAGCTCATCATCGTCATCATCGTCATCCTCCTCATCCTCATCCCACTCTTCATCCCACAGTGGGAGTAGTTCCAGCAGTAGTGGTGAGTGTGCCAGTACTTGTCCCGTAATTGTAAAGACGCGCATGTACAGTGCTTTCGGGAAAGTTTTCAGACCCGTTCACTTTTTCCATATTTTGTTACGTTACAGCCTTATTCTAAAATTGATGAAAGTAAAAAACAATTTAATCAATCTACACACAGTGTCCCATAATGACAAAGCAAAAATGTTTTTTTATACATTTTTCGCAAGTGAATGTAAAATATATCACATTTACATAAGTATTCAGACCCTTTTCAGTACTTTGTTGAAGCGACTTGAAGCGATTACAGCCTCGAGTCTTCTTGGGTATGACGCTACAAGCTTGGCACACCTGTATTTGGGGAGTTTCTCCAATTATTCTCTGCAGATCCTCTCAAGCTCTGTCAGGTTGGATGGGAAGCATCGCTGCAGAGCTATTTTCGATCGGGTTCAAGTCCAAGCTCTGGCTGGGCCACTCAAGGACATTGAGACTTGTCCCAAAGCCACTCCTGCATTCTCGCTGTATGCTTAGTATCGTTGTCCTGTTGGAAGGTGAATCTTCACCCCGTCTGAGGTCCTGAGTGCTCTGGAACAGGTTTTCATCAAGGATCTCTCTGTATTTTGCTCTGTTTATCTTTCCCTTGATGCTGACTAATCTCCCAGTCCCTGACACTTTGTCATTATGGGGTATTGTGTGATTGATGAGGATTCTTTATTTATTTAATCCATATTAGAATAAGGCTGTAACGTAGCAAAGTGTAGAAAAAGTGAAGGCGTCTGAATACTTTCTGAATGCACTGTATCTGAAAGATGACCATATTTCAGGGCTCTACAGTCACATGTGCTCCTAAATTGAAAAATGTAGCAGCCCTCAAAGAAATTCAGGAGCACAATGAAAAATATTTGAGGTATTAATGAAAATAATTGGCAGCAATTACAAAATACAGGGTTTCGGAGCACAAGCAAATAGATTTTTAAGATTGAGATGTAGGCTACATTGTGCCGATATGAATCCTAGCTTTTGAAGCACATCTCCTGAAGAAGCTCTCCCCTGTCCTTTCTTTCTGTGCTACCACGTTTGCATTCTTCTGAGGCTGTGGAACAGTGAAGAAATCATTACAACAATTATTAACAGGGTGTATTTTATTTATTTTTTCATCTAGGGGCACTGGTGCTCCCAAATAAACATTTCAGGTAGAACAACAAAATATTTAGGAGCGTATGCCCCCAAAATGGTAGTACTGTAGAGCCCTGTATATGTATAGTTAATAGTCAAAGCCTGAAGGACCGTGTTTCAGTTAGATTTAGCTTTCTCCTGTCTAGATTCCCACAACAAATCCAGAAGGAATTCTAAGAAAAGGAAAAAGGAAAAACAACACAAGAAGGTATTTTTCTTCAAATATTCTGTTTTCAGTATTTATTTTGATAAAGGTGTGGTTTGTGACTTATGTTGTTTTTTTTTTATAGAAAGGGAAAAAGGAGAAGAAGCATAAACAAAAGAAGGACAAGAAAATGACACCAGAGGAGGAAAGCGCTGGACCTGGACCTATTCAGATCTCCAAGGTAGAATACATTTATGGGACTATTTATCCTTAACCAAGTTAGCGACATCCATACCAGTGGCTTGAAGCTTTCTGAAAGCTGTCATTTTGAAATGAAATATCTATCTTTCAGTATTTAAAGGAGAGGAGGAGAAAAGGCAAGTACAGCATGATCACAGGAAAGAAGATCAAAATGAAATTGAAGAAGTCCAAGAAAGACAAGCTGGTGTGTATGAGTGTGATACATAAAGGTTTTTACTTACAGTGGTTATGAAAAGTGAGGGTTATTTTACCTACCATAGTTGAAAGCACTGATTGTAAGTCTCTCTAAAATGTAAACGTGCATACTACACATTGTTTCAACAGAGGGACAAGAATCGCGCCGAACTGCTTGAGTTCCTCAACTCCACGTTGTAATGCAAAGGGCCGTCACCGTTGGTTATGTTCCAGAACCTTCCAATTTTTGTCCAGAACAGAACTCAGGGAATGACGACCATTTTGATGAAGCTCTGAACTAACATCCATTTACAGGGTTATTATTATCACTGCAAGAGATGTGGGACATGGCCTGTCATCTCAAAATGACAGAATGTGCCATGTCTCTCTTTTAGAAAAAGCGTGTTGTCACTCCTGTGGTTGTCAGCCCCTTTCTTCAGACCAGTGGAGACTGCTGAAGGAGAACGGCTCATAATAATGGCTGGAACGGAGCCAATGGAACGGCATCAAACCATGTGTATTCGATGCCATTCCACCAATTCCGCTCCAGCCATTACCACAAGCCCGTCCTCCCCAATTAAGGTGCCACCAACCTCCTGTGCTTCACACTGTTTGTAACTGATGTCTGTGTGTTTGGTCTTTAGAATTGTAATTTTACTATAACATCAAAGGAGCCAGTCACTGACTTTTTATCAGTATGTTTGCTGCACAAGGTGTTGCTAAGCAAGTTAGAACAGTGTTGCTGTGGTGGAGACTACAGATCAGCAAAGATCTGAGTGATGAACAACATACCTGGGTTCAAATAGTATTGGTTTTCTTTTAAGTACTTCATTTGATTAAGCTTGCCCGGCACAATGGAACAAAAGGAAAAGTGCCAACCCATCCATCTTACACGCCAGCAGGCTCAAGAGCTTAAAGTATTTGAAAGCAAATACTATTTGAACCCAGGTCTGATGAACAAAGAGATTTGGGTACATTTTATTGTAACGTAATCTGTCAAATAGAACACCAGTGCGGCATTGCATTGTGTTTGATGATGATCTATGTTTTTCTAGTTGTTTTAAGAAGGTCCAAAACAGTCCTGCAGCTAAACTCGGGTCCCCTGGAATGTAGTTATTGTTAGATATATTGATTATCAGAGAATAATGTATAGTATGTACAAATCTGAGACTGGAAGCTGGATGTCATCACATGTAATACTATAAATCAATATTATTTTGGATGAGCTTTTTATATTTTGTGAAGCCCACTTGATGTGGCAAACTGCTTACAGTCCACCCAATAAAACAGCTCTTCTCTCAACAGCAATAAACTGCTGCTGTTATAGAGATTCTTTACAATAGTCATCTGAAATGTTACAGTACAATCAAGCATTCATTCCCATTGTGTAGGAATTATTGCTGCCATTGTGTGCCTCTTATGAGACACAGTTTGTCCTGTATCCAGGCTTTGTCATTCTTATTGGACAAGGCAAATAGCCCAGGCACCTCAACCTTGGTTGCTGAGCAATAAAACGGTGCCTTTGTGCTTACCGCCTAGCTTTTTTCATGCTTACCCCATAGCTTAGATGTGGATTTCTATGCTTTTTGCTGTAAGAAAGTGATTTGAAATATTTGGCATTTAAAATATTTGCACAGCAATTGTATTTTGCTGATAAGTCAATAGCAATAAAGTAAGACCGACAACACAAAGAGATCAAGATGCACTGTATTCCAACTGTAAAGAGTTAGAATGAAGATTGATATAATCTACAATGTCATGGTAACCACTCCAATAGAGCAGTCAGTTTACTGTTGATTTTTCAAGTTATAAAAAGGTCACTAAAAAGCCATGATAAGCAGCACTTCCCTTTACAGTGCCAAAAAAATGCTTGAGAAAAAAACAGAACTTGTTGATTGTTTCATGTGTAAGTCTCATTGGTTAACTACAATTTAAATACATGTAGCTCCGGAGTATTATGTTGTTATAATGAAAAAAAGCACAGTAAAAGGAAGTGCATGCAACACAATTTTCTTAGAAACTATCTCATTTACAATAAAGGTACAGCAAAGAATGTGTCTGAAAGTCTCAAAACATTGTGAAATATCCTTAGCATAGCTCCCCATATCAAATTCATAAGTCAAAAGCTTTCAATAGTGGATGACCCCACACTGCCGAAGGAGAGGATGGGAGAGACATGTCTCCTATTTCTCCCCATTCTTGTTCAAAGCAGACTGGGCAGGTTCCAGGGGTTTATTATAAGCTACCTCTCACTAGCGCTGCTCTATCCTCCACTGAACCACAACACTGTCCTGTGGATTCCCAGCTCAGACGGCCTTGGTAGTGTACAGCCCTTTATGTCTGAAGTTGGGCATGCTCCACACCCTCTGGGACCTGTCAGCCCTTTCCTCCAGCGCCTTCTCCACGTCTTCTGACACCGTCTTCAGCTCGCACACACCCTCCCCTCCCCCTCCAGTCGAGGTCAGGCCCAAGGTGCTGCCAAAGGGGTTGATCTTGACACGTGACTTGAAGTTCATGAGAGACATGCTCATGGCCCGTTTGTTGTTCCACTGGCGCGAGAGCCGCTGCGCCTCCTGCTCCTCCCTCATGCGGTCCAAGGCCTCGAGGACGACTGTGCGGAAAAGGGCAGGTACCTCCTGCACCTCCGGCTCGTTCTCAGTCACCAACTGGCGGAACCTGGATGTCAGAGAGAGAAGTCAAATCGGTCTCAGCTAGACCCATGTGTGACTGGTCGGGTGGCTGTGTTAGGTTAGGCCCCTGAGCTACAGCCTAGGAATTAACTCAGAGAGCCAACACAGGTCTTCATATTACTGGCCAGGGTTCAATCCTAGGTATCTTGCGCACCACAAGACTGTTAGCCCACCAAGCTCAAGCCTAGGCATTCATACAAGAAGCCAACGCAAGTCTTCAGGACTCATCACGTGAGTGTGGTTCCAAACCTCCCCCAATACATATGCATCAGGATAAATGGATGACTTATCTATAGATTTAAAAATAGTACAAAACCAAGAGACCTTAAGCCATCCACTGTAATCAATAGCTTTGTTTCACTTTGCCTCGTTATAGTCACAGGAGAGAAACTATGTGGGCGTCTAGTGGAGGGTTCAGAGAGTATGTGCGTGGGAAGGAGATGAGCTCGTACTATTCCACTCAGCAGCGTTTACCATCGCCACTGTACCACCACAACGTGCTATCACTAATGCACTTGAAAAACCTTTGATCCAAACAAGCCTATTATATCAGAAGAGCTTCTCTCTGCTTTTCCACCATGCTTTTGTGACAGCATCAGTGTTCTTGCGTTCCTTGCTCATCGGCTGGCCGCTAGCAGATGGGATATTTAATGGTGGCCCCTATGTCTTCCCATAGAGATTGGATACTTAAAGATACTTACTCCTCTCAAGATTAGGCTGATAAGTTCTTAGGCCTTCAAATAGGTCAGCCCCCACCTGTACCCTTGCTCCTGTTGATTTGGCCGATTGGCCTCCAGCTCTTTTTATATTCTCTCTGTCTCTCTCTGTCTCTCTCTGTCTGTCTCTCTCTCTCTCTCTCTGTCTCTCTCTGTCTGTCCCTCTCTCTCTCTCTCTCTCTCTCTCTCTGCCTCACATTACTGTGTGTGAATTTTCTTTCCACGGAAGGAAAATCACACAACCCTGGTCAGAGTAAGAGGGTAATCAATTATGAGGACAGCGTTGAATCAATGGGGGTCGAAGGTCAGGGGTGGTATAGAGAACTTAACCAAAGGGCCAGTGTAGATTAGGGGGATAACACTCTCCGCTGGGTCGGAAGGAGCAGATGTTTCTGGTTTTCAGAATACAGTATTATTCCCTGAAAAACGGATGTGGGGATTCTGCTCTGTCGTCTTTTTACGCCAGATACGTTAGGTTAGGGGGTTAAGTACATAAACAACTAAGGTCAAAGGTTACTCACCTCAGTATGACAGCTCCGCAGTAGGATGGATGCACCTTGGAGCACAGGTCCTCCAGGCCCAGTTTCTCACCAGGTGACACGTCATAGGTGTTGCGTGGCGTGTTGACCAGCCAGCTGTAGTCCACGCCAGTCTGGAGGCGCCGGTACTCGCTGTCCCTCTCACGCTGCATCCTCTCGGCCTCCTTCAGCTGCCAGTTGAGCTCCAGCATCAGGGTGTCCATGACCACGTCAGACGGGTCCCGCCGCGGACTTCGGTAGTCCGGCTCGCTGCTCCAACTGAACCACGAGGCCATCGCCACCGACGCCTTGTTCCCCTCGTGCCCCGTGCTGCATGGGAGGAAACAGACGGCAGTGTGAGGAGAGGCCATGGTGTAAATCTGTAGTACAGTGCATGCAATAAAATAAAAGTCTACTGTGTTTGGTAGGTTGTGGTATGGACTGTTTGTCTTATAGGGTTGGTTTTCCACAATGAGGTTTTCTCAATATTTCTTTAATGAAAAAGGTTATTGTAAATGGAAGGGGAGGGAATCCTACAAAGTACTCCTATTGATATTCTCCATATTGTATAAGAGAGGATCATTTGTAATCTTACGATTTCGTTGGATGGATTGTGTGGATGTCTAGAAAGTCTGTTTAGCCTGGGTTGCCATCACATCAATGTAATCCATGGGAGGTACAGGTAACGTGCGTACCTCGCTAGCTAATATCTGTTTGTTGCCAACAGCTTGGAGGCTTTCTACACCTGTCTCCCTTGGACAGGATATTATCACAGATCAAAAAACATTCCCAAAGGAGAACAGCACAAAGAGAGAGGTGTTTCACAGGCACAATCATTTTACTCAGGTGTCTGTCTGTACAAGCTAAAGCCTTTCATATCCAGTCCCTTCCTTCACATCCACTCTCATTGCGTCTTTGTCCTAAATAGCACCCTATTCCCTACATAGTGCACTACCCTATAGGCTCTGGTCAACAGTAGTGCTATATAGGGAATAGGGTACCATTTGGGATGCAGTCTTCTCTGCTTCATGACTCCCACTTCCTGTCAACCTCTTTCAGGGGTGTCCATTTAAACTGAAGGGGGCTGTTCTATGCATTTATAAAACTGAAAAAAATACACAAGATATTGTTTGTTATACGCATAAATAATCAGAATAAACTAATTTGACCATCAGTGCCTCTGTGTTGGCATGATTTTTTATTGTTTTTATTATCGAAAGTGGGATTTTGATTAAAAATGTATATATATTTTGTATGTTTGTGTTGGTTTTTATTGTACATTATGTAGATGAACAATGTATGTGTTTATAAACGGGCTTATTGGACAGATAGAGAGACAGCATGAGATTAGTCCCATCTCTGCTCTCTATATGATCAGATCAGTGCAGCTTTTTGGTAGGTAGCTTTTCGACTTAAATGGTACATGTTGATTTATTTGGGTCCCCAGCAGCAGCTATTCTTCCTGGGGTCCACAAAAAAACACCAAACATGACAAGTAACAAAACACCGACACACTGATAGACAAGGACAGTCACACAAATTAAAATACAACGATATACAAACAATACAACAAATAAAACATTATAGTAAAAACAAGATTATGTCTGTCTGTGTGCGTGTTTTTGTGTGTCCCCTTACAGTCCCCGACGTTCCATTAAATGCTGTTGAATCTTTTTTTTAAGATAATTTTGCTTGAGTAATTGGTGATGAAAGGGAGTTCCATGCGATCATGGCTCTGTATAGTACCACGTTACCACTGGAGTCAGTTTCTCTGCACCTCCAATGTTATGTTTGGCTTTGCTTTGGCTAATGGATACATGTTTATTGGTAGACCTATTTGGTTGTATTCTTCTCGTGTTAATTTTCTCACATTTCACAATCTATACAATGTGTCGCAATGTTGCCATTTTTAGACTGTTGGCTTCTGGCAATAATATAATGACTTATTCAATAGGCTAATTAAAGTTGGAAATTCAAACATTGCAGATTGTACCTGACCCTGCATGACATGAGCCGTCCTCGCGCTCTCTCTCAGCTTGGGTGGAAAGTTGTTTGTAAAACCAGTCTATTAATGCCACATAATCAGTGGCGACCCATCATTCAGTGCAGAGCCCCACCTGTTTTAAACCCCACATTATTTTGAGGGAGTTGCCTGTTTTGCATGTTAAATTGACATATCAATTTGCAAACAATGTAAACAAAAACATTATTACAATAATTGAGTTAATAAAGCAGCATACTAACATAGTCTCTTTTTTTTGCTTTATTGAGTAAGGCAGCTCCAAAATGTGTGTGTTTCAGCCTAGCTCAGTGCTTTCTGTGGTGTGGGGCAGCCAGCGGAAAATACTGAGCGTAGGGGTTGGTAATGATTTCTGCCATGCTCAAAACAACTGTTAACTCAGAACTGGGAAATCTGACTTCAGTGAGTTCAAGACAACAGGGAACTCTGGGGAAAAAACGAGATCCGACTGGGAAAATATGTTTTCGACGGTCATCATACTCGGAAATGTAAGTCGGGAACTAAAAGCCTCTTTCTAGAGCGTTCTAGATCACTGACGTCATCATGTTTTGAAAGCACCATAAATCGAGAGAATGCCAGACTTTGATGACAAAGTTTGAAGACAAAATTTGCACAGGAAGGACCGCCACGCCATCTTCCTGTTCAAGAGAGCACAGCACAACAAGATGAGTCCAAAAATGTCTTGTATGCCGCTGCATAAATGATGTAAAATGCCAGGGAGATATGCATACTGTAGCTAAGAAAGTAATACTAAGTGTATGTTGTGTAGTAGGCTGTTTGTAGCCCATAAGCCTCACCCTAATAATTTGGTCTATTTACCCCTCTTAATTTCGCCTACTGTTCTGACTTGGTGGTGCACATGTAGCCTATAACCTGTTTTAGAGAAATGTAATCATCAAATATTGTAAGAGCTTTCATTGTCTGCTTATATGCCCCCTTTATTTATCATATGGTTCTAACTTGGTGTACACGAAGAACACTGTAAGAATGGCCAATGTTCTGAATTTTGTCCTGTACATTTCAAAAGCACTGAACAAATAGTTATATTGATTACATGATTTACATCCGTCTTAGCTCACTCATTAATGTCTTAATCGAAATTACAGATAGCCTCTTATCCGCTTGTTGCCCCCTTATGCCATAGTTTGTACATCTCAATTGTCAGTAGAAACCACATTTGTTTAAACAAGTCAACCATATCAGCTGTTTTTTTTTAATGGCAGTAAATTAAACTGTTTCGGTGCCAGACAAGGCTGTTAGCCAGGTGTAGTGATGGTAAGGTGTTCGGCCTGCTGTTGGGACTCTGCTATTAGGACAACTTGCTCTATGTAAGCCCTAACAGGTTGTGGGCAAAGTTTGTCACCGTTATAGTACAATTCATGTATTGTTTCGTGTTGTGTTGTGGCTTTGCTGGCATGCATCTCCCACCCCATCTCCCACCCCAAAAAATGTTTTGTCTTGTTATATTCAAGATAAATTAAATCAAATTAAATCCAACCAACAAATTTTGGGCTGTTCAGTATCCAGACAATCTTTCCCCAGAGCATCCTATACAGTTAATCTCTTTCTGTAACGTGTTGAGGCCGGCAATTAAGGAGAATGAGAGGCTCAATTAGGCTTAAGATGTTGCAGAACTGCTGTGTTTGAAGCACCACTCACTTCTGTTTCCCTGATGTTGCTACGGCAATCAAGCTGTTTTTACCATCCCTGTAACTGTCGTTTCTGCAGAGAGATCATTTTCTAAATGGAACCTCATAAAGAACTACCTAAGAAGCATTCATCTTTCGGTCTGATATGGCTTTTGAACACCTGAGTAAGCTCCACTCATTGGACTGGCGCCGTCGTAGCCTTAACCACAGCATACAGTACTGTCAAAAGTATTTATTCAATAAATAAAAAAGAAAATAGACATTGATGACCGGCGCATATGGGCCCCAAGAGCTTGAACATGATACGTGACCATCCAATGTTATATCCAGAAGTTTTGCTCCTTTAACTTGCTGAATGGTCACACCCTTTATACACATCTCCAGCTAAGGTTTAGGGTTTAGAAAATATTTTGAATAAAATACAATGCTTTAAGTTTTCGATGTATTTAAGACCAGTTTATTATTAATCACCTATTATGATACTGACTGCAACTCCTTATTTAGAATTTCAGTGAGCTCAAATGTATATGATTATAATGATAATAATGTTATAATGAGTATTCATAAACGCTTAATGGAGTATTTCCATCCTACCATCAGTGCTAATCCCAACCACTTTCCATATTGATCGAGTGTAATTGTAAGGTTAACTCATGAATATGCAAGTATTTCCTAAGCCTTGTTTATACCTGATCTTAACATGCATCCTTCATCCTGGTCTTGACCTGATCTTGTCTGTTTACACTTTTAAGATCTGATCACAATCAGATCACAATGTTTATTTTGATCATCTACACTTGTCTAAAAATGTTGGCACAATCAGAATGTGGACAAGATCAAGACAAAGGCTGCATCTCAGAACCTGGTATAAACAGGGCTCCTGCATTGACTCCTGTTTCCTGGAATGTGTCCCACTCTCTTCTGTCCTCCTGCCCAGAATAGCCCTGCTTATACCTGGTGCTAACATGTGACCTTCGTCCTGAATTTGCCCCTTTAACACAGATTTGAAACTTAGACTTCATCAAAATCAGTTCACAATTAATATGTTAATTGTCTATACCCGTCTGAAAATGTGGGCACAATCAGAATGTGGATATGATCCAGACACAAGCTGCATGTTAGCACCAGGTATAAACGGTGCTAATGTTGTACTAATTTGCTCAAACATGGAATAGAAGGGTGATTTTTCATGGAACTTTCCAGAAGTAGATAGGCTTTCCTGTTATTTAATTTTTATGTAATTGTAGGTAGGTGTGATTAGATTTCAGGTTAAAGACGTTCTCATCTAGTGTATAGTGCGTCTTTCTTAAGACAATAAATATATATATATGCATGTTACTGATTTGGATAAATTATATATTTTAAAACTATATTGTCCACTTTTAACACCCTGACTATCAGAAACCTCACATATTGTAGTCCATACTAATACTGCACATCTCCCCTTAAACTAAAACAAAACATTGTATGAATAAACTCTGCTTACCTGAACTCTCGTCAGTCTTGGAAGCTATAGCAGGAGTGAATTCACAAGGGAGTGAATATATGATGTATATTATGACCAAAAGATAGATGAAGAGAGAGATGTTGTTGGAAGATGTGTTGCTGTCGGTCGCACGGACTCCGATAGTTCTCGTCTTGCTTGTGAAGTCTTTGAGCACACACACTATCACTTAGTCTTATACAGTAAACCCCACCCCTTTCACACACAGTCCCCTCCTACCTGGAGCCACAGCCTGTGGTTGATTCCACACACACACACACACACACACACACGCGCGCGCACACGCACACACACACACACACACACACACACACACACACACACACACACACACACACACACACACACACACAGTCCCCTCCTCCCCGGAGGCATGGCCTGTCATTGCTTGTTTCCAGAGATTGGGGGCAGTGTCTCAGAGGGCAACGGCAGATCACAGCCCCAGATGAAGTGCCTTGTGAAGCCTCTTACGGACTCCCTGTTGCCATAGCGATGCTCCTAAGCCTATTTGGCCACAATAAGCTTTATCAGCTGAGAGGGAGGCAGAGAGATGGGGATGGAGATGGAGGGAGGGAGATAAAAGGAGGGGGTAGGAGAGAGAGTAAGATGATGAGAGAGATGGTGTATGTGGGCTAAACATGACAAGACAGCTTTCTGATGGGTTGACGTGGTCGCCTTTTAATAGCTTTTTAAAGGTCAGTCCAATATCAATTATTTTGTCCCATACCTAATGAGCTCAGTCGGCACAGTTTGTTCCTGCATGATCATTAAAGCAACGGTTTGGTCATATGCTGTATGTGTTGAGTATGTTACAAATACAGAAGGAAATGAGCTTCAGTATTATATGTATGTGCATTCGTGTGCATGTGTGAGAGCGTTTACATTGAAGTCTGTGTGTGGGTGTTTTTTTATGTTTGCTTGTTCGCTTGCTTGCACTGTTGGGTTAGTGTGTAGGAGTGTGGTTGTCCATGGAATAAACACTTGTGAGAATAAACACCTGCAAGCTCTTCTCCAGAGCATTCTAAAAGAGAGATTCTTCCTGTCTCTCTCCCTGTAGACCCTGGTCAAAAGCAGTTCACTACATAGGGAACAGGGTGCCACTTGGGATGCAGACAGCATCTCTCCATCTTTCCCCTTCCCGTGAGTGACGATTCCCAAATCTAGGTTGTGTTGACATGGCCGTAAGGCCGTCTCTCTGCCTTGGCGAGAACTGCCGAGACAGATTGGCAGGTAAGATCATGAAGATCAGGTAGCCATGTGACCAAGTGACACTCTCAGGTCCATGGTGGTGACGGAGTCATCCCACAGTTTCTAGGTTTTGGGTGCTATATGTAGGGGGATGACGGAGGGATGATGTGGTGTTTACTCCAGAGATAGCCTGTTATAGATTAAAGACCATCTTTACTCTGGGGTTTAGCCTGATCCCCAAGTACACGTCACTAGCTTCCTTGACCCACCCATCCTTTAAATAGAAAGAATGTGTCTGGAAAAAAACATAGTCATTTAAAATACAGTACACTCGAATTTGTATTAGACTTCTTTGAAATCAATTTAGAGTTTATTCATCTGAACAGTGAAGAGTCATTTCATAACAGTGATGTTGAACGGTACTTCATTGAAACGTACACTGATCAAAATGACAACATTGTCTACAGACAAATCAGCTTCTGTGAGTTAAACCAGTTCCTATATCAATCAAGGTTGGTTAACTTAAAATATTAATATCATTATTTGATGTGAGCAAGTGTATCTTATTAGTTTATCTCATAGGGGCAGGGTGGGAAATGAAATGCAGGTATATTTAGGCATTGGCGGGTGGTCACAGAGCATTTGGGATTTTTTTTTAACCAAAACCCAAATGTAGGCCTAAAATGTTTTAAAGAATTTATGATTTGTATTTCTTGCAACTTTCTGAAGAAGTTACGCCATGGGAATAATGGATTAGCTGACAACATTACGAAAACAATGCGCAGCTTCAGTGGGGAAGAAGTCCATCTGTTGTATTTCTGGATGGCCAGATAGCTACCAACAACGACAAGAAACTGCAACGTTGGCAATCATAAGTGACTGGTTTCAGCTAGTTTCATCTTGTTCTTGATACCATCTCTTGTTTTGAGGTATTTTGACTGATTTCATGTCAATGCTAATATGGCAAAAAAATCACTAGCTAGATAACCAACAACTGTAATGATGTCTTTGAGAGACAACAAGTGCTCATTGTGCACATTTATTTATGTTTTCAAAAAAACATTGGATACGAAATATTGATTTACACGTTGTCAACAATCTAAGCCAACCCGCTCTGTTTTGCCCCATAGCTGCGCATGTGTCAGCTCCGTTGCTAATAACCAACCCATAACGGTCTCATGTCGTCCTTAGCAAGAAGTATACGCTATTCACAGCTCCACCACTAGAGAGAGCTCTTTCATAACTTTCTGTAAATTCATATTCAACACGAGTGCTCTGTCGTCTGTCACCTATCATCCACAAAACAAGCAAGTTTGAATCAACGTGCAGTTGAAGTTAACGCCTAAGCATTTGCAGTTGTTTTTTTTTCTAGTAAGGGCACACAATAAAAGAAGTAGCAAAAAAAATACGTGTTACCCTTTTTTAAAGTTTGCCTTTTAAAATGTTGTCTTAATGAATCAACATTGATTTTACATTCCTATGTGGGGAAATTCATGCTGTCCCTAAAATGTTGAGTCAGAAGGTACGTTATCAGGAAGTAACCCAGTGAGCAAAATTGGTTGAAAGACATCTTTTCCACGTATTTTCAGCGTCTTTTGAAACAAAAAAATGTGCTCATAGGGAAGGAGGGAATGATCAGCTCATTCCCAAGACAGCAATCTGCAGACCAAACCTAGTAAGCAAATACATTTTCCTTGAACGTGGTATTATCATTGCCCCCACGCTGTATTCAACAGGCACACAAAAGCAACCATCTGAGTTATGAATCTTATGAAAACTGAACAGCTCATTGTTTACAGTTAACTGCCATTGAATGTACAGTACCAGTCAAACGTTTGGACACACCTACTCATTCAAAGGTTTTTCCTTATTTTTACTATTTTCTACATTGTAGAATAATAGTGAAGACAACAAATCTATGAAATAACACATATGGAATCATGCAGTAAGCAAAAAAGTGTGAAACAAATCAAAATAGGTCTTGGATGGCAGGAAGCTTGGCCCAAGTGATGTACTGGGCGGTGTCAGAGGAAGCCCCAAATATTGTCAGAGACTCCAGTCACCCAAGTCATAGACTGTTTTCTCTGCTACAGCACGGCAAGAGGTACCAGAGCGCCAAGTCTAGGATCAAAAGGCTCCTTCACAGCTTCTACCCTCAAGCCATAAGACTGCTGAACAGTTAATCAAATGGCCACGGGACTATTTACATTGACCCCCACCCCCATTTGTTTTGTACACTGCTGCTACTTGCTGTTTATTATCTATGCATAGTCACTTCACCCCTACCTACATGTACAAATTACCTCGACTAACATGTATCCCCAAACATTGACACGGTACCGGTACCCCCTGTATATAACCTCTTTATAGTTATTTTATTGTGTTACTTTTTTTTTTTTTTTTAAGAGATAAGAGGCAAGTCAGACACACCACTGTAAGCCACACTGGAATGGAAAATTACTGCTGAGCCCTTAGAAAACACTGGACTATTGTTTTCTCCTGCAAGTTTGTATAACTGTATATGCATGGGCTTGGTCTCATGAGTAGAAGGTGTTGAGGTACGATGAATGGAATGAATGATTGATGAATAAATGTAGTACTCCGGATTGGTAGAGTTATTTTGCAGAGGTGGCTCTTCTCTAGAACTTAGAGGACCACAAAGGAAAATTATTTAATTTTTTACTTTTTTGTGTTATCCTCTATTATTTTAAATGCCTTGTATCCAATCAAATAAAACAAACATATTTTGCTGTCATCTTTTATCATAACTGGGTCCAGATTTAATATCACTGTACCTAGAACGCCTACTGACAAAAATAATTACAAGCACAATGTAAATAACTGAAGTTTCATTCCAAAATGCTATATATCTACAGCACCTTCAGAAAGTATTCACACACAGACATATTTACACTTTGATAAAAAATGAAAAGCTGAAATGTCTTGAATCAACAAGTATTGAACCCCTTAGTTATGGCAAGCCTAAATAAGTTCAGGAGTAAAAATGTCCTTAACAAGTCACATAATAAGTTGCATGGACTCACTCTGTGTGCAATAATAGCGTTGAACATTATTTTTTAAATAACTACCTCATCTCTGTACCCCACACATCTGCAAGGTCCCTCAGTCAAGCAGTAAATTTCAAACAAAGATTCAACCGCAAAGACCAGGGAGTTTTTCCAATGCCCCGGAAAGAAGGGCACCTATTGGTAGATGGGTAAAAATAAAAAAGCAGACATAGAATATCCCTTTGAGCATGGTAAAGTTGTTAATTACTCTTTGGATGGCGTCTCAATACACCCAGTCACTACAAAGATACAGATGTCCTTCCTTACTCAGTTGCCGGAGAGGAAGGAAACTGCTCGGGGATTTCACCATGAGGACAATGGTGACTTTAAAACAGTTACAGAGTTGATTGGCTGTGATAGGAGAAATCTGAGGATGGATCAACAACATTGTAGTTACTCCACAATGCTAACCTCATTGACAGAATGAAAATAAGGAAGCCTATACAGAATACAAATATTCCAAAACATGCAACCTGTTTCCAAGGCACTTAAGTAATACTGCAAAAAATGTGGCAAAGCAATTAACTTTTTGTCCTGAATACAAAGTGTTATGTTTGGGGCAAATACAATACAACACATTACTGAGTATTTTCAAGCATATTGGTGACTGCATCATGTTATGGGTATGCGTGTAATCATTACGTTTTTCAGGATAAAAAATACAAAGAAGGGACAGGCAAAATCCTAGAGGAAAACCTGGTTCAATCTGCTTTCCATCAGACACTGGGAGATTAATTCACTATTCAGCAGGACAATAACCTAAAACACAAGGACAAATCTACACTGGAGTTGCTTACCAAGAAGTCAGTGAATGTTCCTGAGTGGCCGAGTTACAGTTTTGACTTAAATCTGCATGAAAATCTATGGGAAGACTTGAAAATGGTTGTCTCGCAATGATCAACAACCAATTTGACAGAGCTTGAAGAATTTTGAACAGCATAATGGGCAAATGTTGCACAATCCAGGTGTGCAAACTTCTTATAGAGTTACCCAGTAAAACTCACAGCTGTAATTGCTGCCATTTGTGATTCTAACATGTACTCAAGGCTTTGAATACTTATCTAAATAAGATATTTCAATAATTTCAATGTGCAAAAAAAAATGTAAATCACGTTTTCCCTTTGTCATTATTCGGGCATTGTGTGTAGATGGGTGAGATTTGTTGTTGGCTGTAACACTACAAAATGTGGAATTAGTCAAGTGGTATTTTTTATTTATTTTTATTATTATTTTTTTTACTTTTATTTAACTAGGCAAGTCATTTAACAAATTCCTATTGACAATGAAGGCCTACCCCGGCCAAACCCGGACGATGCTGGGCCAATTGTGCGCCGCCCTATGAATACTTTCTGAATGCACTGTATTTTGAGAAATATTGGTAAATTAGCTTTTATTGTTTAAAGAAATGATGAAAGAGACACAAGTGTTTTTTCACTATCTAATCATGGTGTATGGTTGTTTAGATGCTCTTATCTAGAGTGACACAGTAAGTGCATTCATCTCACGATAGATGAGACATTCACATATCACAGTCAAATATACAGGATAAGAACATTCCATTCCTGCTAAACAATGGATGGATACTGTTGCGTTTTGCAGAACAACACATTCATACACATCTCAAATCTGTGAATTAAACATGTGAAAACAGTCATACACACATATGAAGGTAAGCAATCATTTTTTATGAAAAAACACAAATGAAAAATATTGGTGGATGTGGCGTTTTGGAAATCAAATCTTCAACTATCCATATTAGATTCATAATAAAATTCCCATATCATAAGACAGCAAAATGTGTGATTTGGGGCCTCCCGGGTGGCGCAGTGGTTAAGGGCGCTGTACTGCAGCGCCAGCTGTGCCATCAGAGTCCTGGGTTCGCGCCCAGGCTCTGTCGTAAACGGCCGCGACCGGGAGGTCCGTGGGGCGACGCACAATTGGCCTAGCGTCGCCCGGGTTAGGGAGGGCTTGGTCGGTAGGGGTGTCCTTGTCTCATCGCGCACCAGCGACTCCTGTGGCGGGCTGGGCGCAGTGTACGCTAGCCAAGGTGGCCAGGTGCACGGTGTTTCCTCCGGCGCATTGGTGCGGCTGGCTTCCGGGTTGGATGTGCGCTGTGTTAAAGAAGCAGCGGCTTGGTTGGTTGTGTATCGGAGGACGCATGACTTTCAACCTTCGTCTCTCCCGAGCCCGTACGGGAGTTGTAGCGATGAGACAAGATAGTAGCTACTACAACAATTGGATACTATGAAATTGGGGAGAAAAAGGGGTAAAATTCAAAAAATAAATAAAAAAATGTGTGATTTGTCCTGTTCCTGTAGCTAAGCTATAGGGAAGGAAGTTCGGTGCCGATGACGAGCACTGCTGTGAAAAATCTCTGGATTTGCTGACAACCTCTTTCTTAGTTGGCCTTTGCCCAATGTCCTGTTTTGATAGCTTGGGCCTTCGTGGAGTATGCAGAAGACAAAAGATTTATGTGCCTTTGAACAGGTTATATGGTAGTAGGTGCCAGGCGCACCGGTTTGAGTGTGTCAAGAACTGCAACGCTGCTGTTTTTGTAATGCTTGACAGTTTCCCGTGTGTATCAAGAATGGTCCATGGGCCAGCATCCCTGTGGAATGCTTTAGACACCTTGTAGAGTCCATGCTCTGATGAATTGAGGCTGTTCTGAGGGCAAAAGGGGGTTGCAACTCAATATTAGGAAGCCATTGATTCTTGAAGAATATGTATTATAAATGCATCATGAATTTAGGGCTCTATTCACTCCATATTGTGGAAGTTCAGAAGTTTAGAGACTGCATTCACTTGAAACACTGTATATATGATCTTAATTAGAAGTTAATTTTACATTTCTATAAAATAATCTGTAACGCTTTAGTGATGCAGATTGAATAGAGCCCTTAGATCAACTGTCTAACCCAATAATGCACCAAAATATAAGCTTGTTTTACTCTGTGTGTAAGCAATGTAATTAGAAACAAACACTGTACAGCTTCATTACATGGTTAAAACTACAATATTGATCTCATGGATGGTCCTTGCATCCATAGTTCCATCTATGAATTCGGTTACATTTCACCAGACCCATCCCAAAGCTGTTTACTCAAAAAGGTGGTGGGGTGTTACTTTGCTGATTGTCTCTTTAATTTTTTTCTGGTTTTTGTGCAAACTAATCAACACACGTTTTGGAGGAAACAAAAACCCCACAGGGAAGTCAAAAATCAACTAAAACTTCAAAAAAGTTAACTATATTATCTGGCATGTACAATATCGATGATTCATGCAAAAGCTGTTGCTCCTTTAGTTAATTATAACATTTTATTTAGTGAATAGGCAAATTCTTCTCAGTGGAGAACCGTGTGCCAGGCAAGCTTGCCTTAGTCAGAGTGAATCTGTTTCTAGTGGAGTCCCTGGAGCCCATATTACAGCCTGTTACATGAGCAAACCCAGAGAATAACAGATGGCTGGAAATGTTTTGAAATGAAGTAATAAATTCACCCATAACAAATCTCTCAGCAAACACATGCCATGTTTCCCCTGCTGCCACATGCTGTATTATCTTACTGGCCTGTAAGTTAAAGGGATACGTTTGGGATTTTAGCAATGAGGCCCTTTATCTACTTCCCCAGAGTCAGTTGAACTCGTGGGTATCTCTGTGTCCAGTATGAAGGAAGTTAAAGGTAGTCTACACAGTAGATACCCATAGACTTCCAATCATTGCTCTAACGCTAGTTAGCATTGGCTCGCAAAACTACCTGTTAACTTCCTTCATACTGGACACACAGTAGATGAAAAGTCTCATTGCCAAAATCCGGAAGTATCCCTTTAAAGATAATGGGACTAATGTTTATGGCTAATTGTTGGATAGATACTCCACTGTGACATCCATCCACAGTTCCTAGTGTGATGGCAAGATTTACAATAACACCAGTTGTTGTTGTTGTTGTGTCAGTAGCACTATACCTACTCGTGTATATATGTCAATATGTAAATCATGTATATTGATATTGATGTGTAATGCAAATGATCAATACATCACATTTTCTGATTTATGAATGTTCTACTGTTAAGGCTTCTTCCCCACCTACTGAATGTACTGTACAGAGCTGCATTAGTCACTTCAATTTACCTCATTATTCTCATTCAGTCTGTACCACACACACACACACACACACACACACACACAAAGGCATCAGAGCTGCGTCAGCACATCCGGTCTCTTTGCACTCAGCCCTTTTTCCTGTCTCTTTCATCCCAGCATCGTCTGATAAAACCGAAGCAGCCCACAGCTTCTCACACCAGCAGTGGAAGACTTACCATTAGGCAGAAGAGGAAACTATCTCAGGCACCACATCATCAAGGGGCCTCATGAGCTGGGCATTCATTTTTTAAATATATATAAATAAAATAAAAACTCAGCTTGAAGCCACTGTGGCCACTGTGCCCAGGCTAATGAGGCCACATTGTTGACAAAAAAGGCCACCACAAAGGTACATTTGGAGCTAGTTTCTTATGACAAATGTTTTTTTTTTTTAGTGGTGTGACTGCATCGAGGGTACTACACAAGGTTAAATTGAGTTCCTCAGTTAAGTGGTTAACCAATTTTTGTACTCTGACTTACTTGGGTAGGTGGAAGGAGTCTGGAAGGGTGTCTAGGAATCTTTTGGTTGTCCGAGAATTTATAGCACGGCTTTTGATGATCCTTGGTTGGCGTCTGAGCAGATTCTTTGTTGCGATTGCAAAGGTAATAAAATGGTGGTCCGATAGTCCTGTTATGGCTTGGCGTGGCGCTAGCGACCCACCTCGACAACATCCGGGGAAATTGCAGAGCGCGAAACTCAAATTACAGAAATAATAATATTAACATTCATGAAAATACAAGTGTCATTCATCAGAAAAATATTAACTTCTTGTTGATCCAGCTGCTGTGTCAGATTTCAAAAAGGCTTTACAGGCGAAAGCACACCATGCGATTATCTGAGGTCAGTGCCCCGCATACAAAAGCATTAAAAAAAAAATTCAACCAGGCAGAAATAGCGATAAAATAAATGCCTTACCTTTGAAGATCTTCTTCTGTTGGCACTCCAAAAGGTCCTAGCTACATGCAAATGATCCTTTTGTTCGATAGTCCTTCTTTATATCCCCAAAAACTCAGTTTAACTGGCGCGCTTCATTCAATAATCCACCAGTTTCCCTCCTTCAAAATGCATACAAAATGAATCCCAAACATTACCAATAAACTTCTCCAAACAAGCCAAACAACGTTTATAATCAAACCTCAGGTACCCTAATACGTAAATAAACGATAACATTTAAGACGGAGAATCGTTATTGTCTTTACCGGAGATAAACAAAAAAAGAACGCGCTCTCATCCACACGCATGAAAACACTACAGCCAAACTTTAGAAAAACTTCAAATTCTAGCTCATTTTTACAAAAACAAGCCTGAAACCTTTTTCTAAAGACTGCTGACATCTAGTGGAAGCCCTAGGAACTGCAATATGGGAGGTTTTCCCTTCATATTAAACATGATAGCCATTGGAAACAGTGGTAGGCTGAACTTTTTTTTTCTGGATGGTTTTTCCACGGGTTTTCGCCTGCCATATCAGTTCTATTATTACTCACAGACATTATTTTAACAGTTTTAGAAACTTTAGAGTGTTTTCTATCGAAATATACCAATTATATGCATATCCTAGCTTCTGGGCCTGAGTAACAGGCAGTTTACTTTGGGCAAGATTTTCAACAAGACGTCAAAATACTACCCCCTAGCCCAAAGAGGATTGAATTAAGATCCACAATATTTATTCAACGGGACAAAATAACTACCCAATATTTATATCCCAGCACAAATTAGCTAGCAACAGCAAGCTAGCTAGCTATTTCCATAAATGTTTAATAGTTTTTGACCTGTCCCCAAATTAATATAGTTGGTTCAGAGTTTGCTTTGATATTTCAACCTGATCGCGTCTGGTGTGGGAGGACAAAATCAAAATGCGAGTGATGAGGCACGCAGACGCACACGTGCATGCGGTCTAGGCAGCATGTAATTCAAAAAATATATACATTTAGCTTTTAATTCAATAGGTAAACTAACGCATACAAAGCAGAAAGAGGACCATTTCCAAATAATCTGCGGGACAACAAAACTATTTTAATCCCAAGATTGTCTGTCCGACCGCCCACTCCCGCCCGTAGCATGAAAAATGCCCATTCCCATGGGTCCCGCAGGCATCCAGTGGGAATGCAGCCCTCTAGCGCAGTAATTACACAACACTATGCTCATCAAGTCCTAGTAGGATCAGATGGTGACAGAGGTCCCAGCAGGGCCAGACAGCCAGGTAAGACCAGTCTACAGAGCTCAAGTGAATTTTGCAGTAGGCCTCTATCAACAATATCAGTGAATTATACATTCCATCTTGAATTGATGGGTAGACCTACAGTAGCTACAAGACAGCAGCTTAAACTTAAAGCTACAGTCTGGGATCTGGGAATAATGGTAATTTCAATTATTGAACCGTTGATTCTATTCTTAAACAATATCATGAATAAACGTACACCAATGTAATTCTTTGTCATGCCTCATTTTTGGAGGATCAGATGGTGACAGGGGTCTCAGCAGGGACAGGCAGCCAGGGAAGAACAGTCTGTGATGGAGGTGAGGGGAAATATTGCAAATACAACACTTTCTTCTCTCTGTACAGCAAACACTGTACAAGCCAGATACTATTTTAAGGCAGTCTGTCAAACCACCAAAGTTGATTTCCAAACTGTACCAAGGGTTGACAGAGGCTTTTCCCAATGACACAAAACATGTCAAACTAAAATGTGAGGAAGACCTGGTAGAAGGTATTGATGATGATGAATGGATACAGATGTGTTTGAATGTCCAGTCAGGTTCATATCATCTCAAAAATAAATTACTGCAGTTGAAGGCCATCCATAGGATGTACTATATGCCAGTGAAACTGAATCACATGCAGTCAAAAATGTCATTCCTCTGCTTGAGGTGTAAAACACAAAAAGGGACATATTTGCATATGTTATGGTGTGAAATCTGGCAAAGAGTATGTTATTTTATCTCAGCAGATCTACAGATTCTCACTTCTCCCTGTTTTTGTTTACTTGGAACTGTGGATACTGGAGACTGTTATCTGAAGAAACTGTGTAACCAAACATTTATAGCTGCTAAGAAATGCATGGCCATTAATTGGAAGGTTGATTATCCTCCCACAATGTCAAGTTATGTATCACTATATTAGATGCATTATAAGATTAAGGGTATACTGAGCAACTTTCATAAGGAGTCTGTATTGAAAACATGCCCACGTCAGGGGAGATACCTATTTAGGCTGTTGGGCTGGTCAGTCCTGGCCCTGGTGGTCTGGTGTCCTGTGGGTTGTCACTCTGGCCTTTGCCTAACACACACAAAACCAGTAATTAACATTTCACTAAGAGTGTTGGAGTGTTGGGTAGGGGCTCTTGCAGGGTGGTGACCCCTAGGGAGAGGACGGGGCGACCCAGCTGTGTGCAAGTAAAAATAGCTCTAAAGTACTGTTAGTCCTATGAGATTAATTATATGGAGGATTTGCTGTTTCTGTGTGTTAATGTATATATATTTAAACCTTTCCCTTGGGCGTGAACTGGGAAGGAAATTGTGTTGGCAGAGAGTTGAGATATTGACTAGACTTGTGGGGGTCGGGCGTGCAGACGGCTCGGTCTGGCTGGCCGGTTTGGCTGGTCGGTCTGGCTGAAATATGATATATAGGATGTCTTAATAAAGACAATGAAAAGTCTTTGACTTTGTTCAAGAGTTAATTTGTTCATTTGTTAGGTTATTGGTTAAAGGTGCAACACAATATTTATTATTGAATGACCTTTGATCAAGTTCAGTCTTATGAATCACTTAAACATATTTTTAAATGATCTCCAACCTAGCTTGATGACGATGGCCATTTTTGTTTACTTTTTTATTTTAAATGGAGACTGCATATTGGATTGTGTAAAAATTCAGGAAATAAGCTTTAGATGCCCCCAAAAAGTGTATATCTTTGTCTTAAAGAACCACAACAATAAGAGTCCAAGTCATTCGGATTACCAAAATCACATAAACATCTTCAAATGGAAACTGCTGTGTCTGCGTGTACGTGTGTGATGGTGACTATCAAGAGTACAGTGATGGGCCTCAACATTATCTTATAACCGGACAGCACTAAAGTGGTCAGAACCAAGTTCAGTTAGAAGTATATAACGGGTGAGGGAATTCACAGCTGACCGCTCAGACGGGTGAGGGCATACCAGCCAACCGTTTTTACATGGTCCTTCTAAACGGATTTAGTGTCCAACAGTTTTTTACATGGTCCGTCATTTCTCCAGATGTAGCGACCAAACATTTGTACAATTAGTGAACATTTGAGAAAGTTTGAAAATCACAAAATAAGTGACCATTATCTTGGCAAGAGTATCCAAAATGAACTGATAAATCTGGTTCCACAAAAAACAATAGAGGCAAATGTTGAGAAGATTAAGAAGACAAAATACTTCGCTGTCATCATGGACTGCACGCCAGATATAAGCCATGCTGAAGAGCTGTCGGTGGTATTACAGAGTGTACAATAATTGCACATTGTTGATCATTGCTAGACAGCAATTTTCAAGGCTTGCCATAGATTTTCAAGCTGATTTAAGTCAAAACTGTAACTAGGACACTCAGGAACATTCAATGTCGTCTTGGTAAGCAACTCCAGGGTATATTTGGCCTTGTGTTTTAGGTTATTGTCTTGCTAAAAGTTTAATTTGTCTCCCAGTGTCTGTTGGAAAGCAGCCTTAACCAGGTTTTCCTCTAGGATTTTTCCTGTGTTTAGCCAATGACAAGCATACCAAGAGCATACCCATAACATGATGCAGCCAACACCATGCTTGAAAATATAAAGAGTTGTACTCAGTAATATGTTGTGTTGGATTTGCCTCAAACATAACGCTTTGTATTCAGGACATACATTAAATTTCTTTGCCAATTGTTTTTGCAGTTTTACTTTAGGGCCTTGTTGCAAACAGGATGTATGTTTTGGATTTTTATTCTGTCATTTAGGTTAGCATTGCGGAGTAACTACAATGTTGTTTATCCATCCTCAGTTTTCTCCTATCACATTAAACTCTGTAACTGTTTTAAAGTCACCATTGGCCTCTTTGTGAAATCCCTGAGCGGTTTCCTTCCTCTCCGGCAACTGAGTTAAGAAGGACGCCTGTATATTTGTAGTTACTGGGTGTATTGTTACACCATCCAAAGTGGAATTAATAACTTCAACATGTTCAAAGCAATATTAAATGTCCAATTTTTTTTTACCCATCTACAAGTAGATTTCCTTCTTTGCGAGGCATTGGAAACCCTCCCTGGTCTTTGTAGTTGAATCTGTGTTTGAAATTCACTACTTGACTGAGGGACCTTACAAATAATTGTATGTGTGGTGTACAGAGATGAGGTAGTCATTCAAAATCATGTTCAAAACAGACTGGCCTCTGCCTGGGGCCTCCAAATCACTAAGTCCACCCCTGCACGCCAGAGGAGGTATGCACATTGTGGCAACACACAGCAGGTGACTCATCAGTGGGTCCAAATGAAAGAAGAGTATAATTCAGTCTTGTGACCAGTGACCACAGGGTTGGCTGCAGGGTCATGGATAAAAATATGTGAAATTGAGAAATATTCATAATACAAACATTGCTCAAGTGGTTTACTGGGTCACTTGAATGAGCTACGATGGGAATGATTTGCTATTGGTAAGATAAACAAAGGAAAAGAATCATAAACAAATGAGTCTGTGTTCTGATAGCTGTGTTCTGATAGCTGTGTTCTGATGGCTGTGTTCTGATGGCTGTGTTCTGATAGCTGTGTTCTGATGGCTGTGTTCTGGGCTGTGTTCTGATGGCTGTGTTCTGATAGCTGTGTTCTGATGGCTGTGTTCTGATGGCTGTGTTCTGGGCTGTGTACTGATGGCTGTGTTCTGATGGCTGTGTTCTGGGCTGTGTTCTGATGAATTATTGGATAGTCAAACAACATTTTTCAATCTCACGGAAAGTGAGCCTTCCATCAGTTAACCAACTATGGCAGTGTTGTGCATTTGTGGCCCCTCTCTCTTGGATAAGTGGATTCAGAAAGGTGTCAAAATAGCAAGGTGGTGGGCAGTGTAATTGACTACTGACTGTCTTTTTCCTGGCCTTTCACACAAGCTGGCTTGCTGCTTCAGAGCCTGGTGTTTGTGCTAGGGGTGATGGCCCCCCTCAGACTGTTGCTGTGATAGCGAGGGCTCAGCCATTATGCAAGAGAGGGATGGGGCATCAGGAGGGCTGTGGGTTTGTGGCTGCCAATATTCTATCGAAGCACCTTGGTTTTGGGTATTCTTTAATGAGGAATACCTCAGGGTGTTATTTTGTGACCTCTCCAATTCAAAAACAGTGGACTACATTGAACTCGTACATAAATTTACAGCTGTACTACTGCTTTTGGTATGCCAACAGCTAACACTTGTTGGCTTATTATGAGTGTATAATAGACTGATAGGCTCCTTAGTGACTGGTGAGCACTGTGTTGGGGACATTCCTAATATGGAGCCTGGCCTGCACAGATCGCTGACCTCAACTCTATTGAAACACCTTTGGGATGAATTGGAACGCCGACTGTGAGTCAGTGCCCAACCTCACTAATGCTCTTGTAGCTGAATGGAGGCAAGTCCCTGCAACAATGTTCCAACAGCTAGTGGGAAGCCTTCCCAGAAGAGAGGAGGCTGTTGTAGCAGCAAAGGGTGGGACCAACTCCTTATTAATGACGAGCAGGTGTCCACATACTTTTGTCCATGTAGTGTACATCCCAAAAAAGCACAATCCCGAAACAATTATTCTATTCATGACCACAATATAATTTGAGTGTTAGTCTAATCACATAGACAAAATACAAGATCTTGTGACCTTAGAAGGAAATCCATCAGAGCAGATGTAATTTAAGATGTGCTGTGTCAATGATCTTTGCTCGTCCATATACTTATATGTACATATTCTCATTCACCCCTTTTGATTTGTGTGTGTTAGGTAGTTGTTGGGGAATTATTAGATGACTTCTTAGATATTACTGCACTGTTGGAACTAGAAGCACAAGCATTTCGCTACACTCACATTAACATCTGCTAACCATGTGTATGTGACCAATTTCTTTTGATTTGACCTCAAGCAGAATCCTGTCCCTCTGCTGAGGTTGCCCCTGGGGTCGGTAGGATCAGGGGACCTCATTTATGAACATAGATATTTATATACAGTACCAGTCAAAAGTTTGGACACACCTACTCTTTCAATGGTTTTTCTTTATTTGTATGAATACTTTGTATGATAACTTTTGACTGGTACTGTATGTGGTACTGTACTGTGCAAAGGTTTTAGACGTGTGAAAAAATGCTGTAAAGTAAGAATTCTTTCAAAAATAGACATGTTAATAGATTATATTCATCAATTAACAAAATGCAAAGTGAGTGAACTGCAGAAAAATCTACATCAAATCAATATTTGGTGTGACCCCCCTTTGGCTTCAAAATAGCATACATTTTTTTAGGTGCACTTACACACAGTTTTTGAAGGAACTCAGCAGGTAGGTTGGCCCAGACATATTGGAGAAATAACCACAGTTCTTCTGTTTATTTAGGAAGCCTCAGGTGCTTTTCTCTCTTCATGTAATCCCAGACAGATTCGATGATGTTGAGATCAGGGCTGTGTGGGGGCCATACCATCACTTCCAGGACTCCTTGTTCTTCTTTACTCTGATGATAGTTCTTAATGACTTTCGCTGTATGTTTGGGGTTGTTGTCATGCAGCCCCAAACTTGCAAGGAACCTCCACCATGCTTCACTGTTGAACCTCCACCATGATTCACTGTTGCCTGCAGACACTCATTTGTGTACTGCTCTCCAGCCCTTCGACGAACAAACTGCTTTCTGCTACAGCCAAATATTAAACATTTTGACTCGTCAGTCCAGAGCACCTGCTGCCATGTTTCTGCATGCCAGTTCCTGTGTTTTTATGCATAGTTGAGTCACTTGGCCTTGTTTTCAACTTTTAGCAAGCTATTCATACTAAATCAGTTGTCCCTGCCTCTGCCTTGTGCCAGGCTCAACAGATGCAGCTTCAGGCTCAGCATCTCTGTCCCCCATCCCCGTACCCCTGAACCAGTTCCACTCCCAACTGACCAGCATTGTGTTGAATGACATGTCAGTTGGCATAATTGCAGGGGGTCCGTGGGATTTTTTACATTTATTATTATCAAAAAAATAAACATTATTCAATCCTTTTCAATGATAAGAATTCAAAAACTGTAATTATATTTCCACATAATGATCTTTATATGAAACAAAAACAGCCTATAGTCTGTATTGGATGCTGGACAGTTTGAAGCATTGAGTGACAGTCTGTATAAGTGACAGCCAATGATAAAATAATACCTTCAAGTCATATGGCCATGGTATGTCTCCATGGCTTTGATGCAGACTGAAATATGGTCGTTTACTGACATCTAGTGGTGGTGATACACAACTGCAGGTCATTTGGGTCAATATTCTACAGGATTCAGTGCTGTTAAATTTTTTCTGTGTTGCATGCAGTTAATTTAAGTCAACAAAATTGTAGTAACTGAAATGTTGGTTATGATGTTATTACAAATGGTATTATATTATAGGATATATTATCATATGCGTCATGTACACTCTACAGAGCCAGGACCCTCTTCAAGTGATACAGTTTTGTTAGGGAGGAGTCTGGAAGTGGAGGAGGAGGTGAAAGACAGTGCCGGCAGTACCAATGCAGATGATGAGGATGGAGCAAATGTGAGAAGGTGCACAGAAAGAGACCGAAAGTGAGGATGTTGAAAAACAAGCTGTAGATGGCGAGTTATGTGGGAGAGATTCAGAGGAAGATCATTTTCTATCAGATGATCCGGGTTTGTGGCCAGCAAAAATAACTGATATGGACAGGGAGACTATTGTTAGGAAATTGGCCACAAGAGATGAAGACCTAGAAATGCCACAGGATTCAGACGGAAACCCATTCCCAGAAAACTTGCAGTATACTAAGGCAGCCAATGGAAGAGAGAAGGTGAAGAGAGACTGGGTAATTCATAGCAAAAGTACTAATGCACTATATTGCATCCCATGTGTGCTTTTCTCTCGTGGACAAAAAATACCTTCCCTTAATGCACTGAACAGTCAACATGGATATAAAATGTCCGATGTGAAGTGGCGTCGTATATATGATAAATTCCCAAGCCATGAGAGGAATAAGGCACACAGAGACTGCTACTTGAAGTGGAATAATTTGCAACAATCTGTAATGGCAGTTAGTGGCATTGACGGTCAGTTGCAGAAGCAGATACAAACAGAAACTGAGAAAAATAGAGCTCTCTTGCAGAGAATCCTAGATGAAACACTGCACTTGGCATCAAGGAATTTACCTTTCAGTGGTTAAAACCAAAGACCTAAATGACATCCACAATGGTAATTTCCTAGGCACACTAGAGCTCTTGTCTCATTACGATCCACTGCTGAATGAACACTTACAAACCATCAGGGACAGGCTGACACATTATCTGAGCTCTGACATTCAAAATTACTTCATTGAATTATGTGGCAGAGGAGTTTTGAAAATAATTCTAAAGGAAAGGGAGTATGCTATTTATTATTCTGTAATCTGTGATGCTGTGCCAGACATTTCCCATACTGAGCAGAATGTTGCGCTCATAAGAAATGTGAGAAACAGATGACTGGGAGATCACTGAACGATTTCTTGAATTCAAGAACTTTCACAAAAAGACAGGAAGTGAGATAGCAGAGATGATTGAAAACGTGCTTCATGACCAAGGGATAGACATCGGAGATTGCAGAGGGCAGGGATATGACAACAGGGCAAATATGTCAGGGAAAGTCAAGGGAGTCCAAGCCCAAATATGAAAGAAAAATCATCTGACTACATTCTCTCCTTGTGCCTCCCATACCTTAAATGTTGTAGGTGGTCATGCTGCAAAGTCAAGCCCAGAAGTATCACATTTTTTTGGCTACATCAATCGCATTTACACACCTGTTAGTGCCAGCCCAGAGCGATGGGCCATCTACAAAGGGAAAACAGGTTGCTCATTGTATCGCCTCTCTGATACCCGCTGGAGGGCAGGGATTGACAGTGTTATACCTGTAGTAAAACACCTACCTTCGTCATCAAGGCCCTTGATAGCATACCCAGGAACATGCAGTCTCACCAGCGAGGCCAGAACAGAAGCTAGTGGTCGGAAGAACTACTTCATGTCATTCAACGCTGTTGTCCTTCTCATTGTCTGGCTGAAAGTACTGCAATGCATTGAGGACAGGAATGTGATTCTCTAGTCAAGAAAAATATTACTTGTGCCAAGGCAGCCAATATCAGAGCCTTAAAGGAAGAGATGCAGGCTCTTAGAGATGGATACAAGTCTCTCCTGTCTGAGGCAATACTGATTGCTGCGCAAATGGATGTTGCAACTCAATTTAGCAAGGAACACACCCGCCAGAGGAAAAGGAAGAGATTCCACGATGAGACCTCTCAAGAGGAGACGGCTCAGGACAGTGCAGCAACAGGTGTTTCAGAACACAGTGTTTTTTACTGCTATGAACAAAATCATAAGTGACTTGGACACTAGGCTCCACACCACTGCAACAATTGTAGAATAATTTTCTGCTGTTCTGAAAGTTGGGCAGATTAGTGAGGAAGTTGAAGTTGAAGTTTCATATGCTGCCACTTCCCCCCCTAACTTGTCCCCTCTTGGTCTCCTGAATGCAATTTGTAAGATGCAGCTGCAAAGCATTTATGGAGAAGTGTGCATTGCTTTACGTATAATTTGCACACTGCCTGTGAATGTAGCTGGTGGCAAGAGCGCTTTCAGTAAGCTAAAACTGATAAAAACTATTTGAGGTCCACTATGTCCCAGGACAGGCTTTGTAGTCTTGCCATGCTGTCCACTGAAAGTCAGTTTGCTAGAAAGCTGGACTTCAAAGACTTGATCAGTGACTTTGCGAGCAAGAAGGCTCTGCACCAGGCTGAGCAAGGGCCAGTGTGTCACACCCTGATCTGTTTCACCTGTCTTTGTTATTGTCTCTACCCCCCTCCAGGTGTCGCCCATCTTCCCCATTATACCCTGAGTATTTAGGCCCGTGTTCTCTGTTTGTCTGTTGCCAGTTCATCTTATTTGTCAAGCCAACCAGCCTTTTTTTGTGTCAGCCTCTGCTTTTCCCCAGTCTCTATTTTCTCGTCCTCTTGTTTTTTTTAACCTTGCCTGTCCTGACCCTGTACCCACCCGCCTGACCACCATGTCTGCCCCTGACCCTCAGCCTGCCTGCCGTCCAGTACCTTTGCCCCATCTCTAGATTACCGACCTCTGCCTGACCTGACCCTGAGCCTGCCATCCTGTACCTTTGCCTCTGTTGCTGTAATAAACATTGTTACTTTGACACGGTCTGCATCTGGGTCTTACCTTGATACCTGATCCAGTGAGAGCTGTTAAATGGCATGGCTATGGATATTGGATCACTACACACATGATGCCCACAGGCTGAGAACAAGACTGAGAACAGACTAAGAACAAGATATATCTCAAAGTAATGGCTGGATTGCCATAACATTTGATGTGCACAATCAAGACCCTAAGTGGAAGAAACCTATTGATTTGGTGACCTCTTGACCTTTCCTCTAGCGCCACCATCAGGCCGTTTCATTTCCATTTTGTTTTCCATT
Organism: Oncorhynchus clarkii lewisi; assembly: GCF_045791955.1. Classification (NCBI taxonomy): domain Eukaryota; kingdom Metazoa; phylum Chordata; class Actinopteri; order Salmoniformes; family Salmonidae; genus Oncorhynchus; species Oncorhynchus clarkii. The sequence continues at coordinate 13,847,940 of NC_092154.1, forward strand.
TTCCATTTACACTTTTCCAGCTGCTGATTTTCTAGTTGGTATGTATACTAAGTTCAACAATCTGCTGCTTATTTTCTAGTTGGTATGTATACTTAGTTCAACAATCTGCTGCTTATTTTCTAGTTGGTATGTATACTAAGTTCAACAATCTGCTGCTTATTTTCTAGTTGGTATGTATACTTAGTTCAACAATCTGCTGCTTATTTTCTAGTTGGTATGTATACTAAGTTCAACAATCTGCTGCTTATTTTCTAGTTGGTATGTATACTTAGTTCAACAATCTGCTGCTTATTTTCTAGTTGGTATGTATACTTAGTTCAACAATCTGCTGCTTATTTTCTAGTTGGTATGTATACTTAGTTCAACAATCTGCTGCTTATTTTCTAGTTGGTATGTATACTTAGTTCAACAATCTGCTGCTTATTTTCTAGTTGGTATGTATACTTAGTTCAACAATCTGCTGCTTATTTTCTAGTTGGTATGTATACTTAGTTCAACAATCAGCAGCTTATTTTCTAGTTGGTATGTATACTAAGTTCAACAATCTGCTGCTTATTTTCTAGTTGGTATGTATACTTAGTTCAACAATCTGCTGCTTATTTTCTAGTTGGTATGTATACTTAGTTCAACAATCTGCTGCTTATTTTCTAGTTGGTATGTATACTTAGTTCAACAATCTGCTGCTTATTTTCTAGTTGGTATGTATACTAAGTTCAACAATCTGCTGCTTATTTTCTAGTTGGTATGTATACTAAGTTCAACAATCTGCTGCTTATTTTCTAGTTGGTATGTATACTAAGTTCAACAATCTGCTGCTTATTTTCTAGTTGGTATGTATACTTAGTTCAACAATCTGCTGCTTATTTTCTAGTTGGTATGTATACTTAGTTCAACAATCTGCTGCTTATTTTCTAGTTGGTATGTATACTTAGTTCAACAATCTGCTGCTTATTTTCTAGTTGGTATGTATACTTAGTTCAACAATCTGCTGCTTATTTTCTAGTTGGTATGTATACTTAGTTCAACAATCTGCTGCTTATTTTCTAGTTGGTATGTATACTAAGTTCAAAAATCTGCTGCTGATTTTATTATTTGGTTTGTTATATCATTCTATAGATGATAATGTTAATTTATTTTAATTGAAGGTTAATATATATATATATATATTTAATTTATATTTATTTTAAGGTATTCATGAATGTTAAGAGAATTTTCAATTCAAGAATTTTCCATTTAAAATTACATTTAGATTGTAGAAGATGGCCTTTAGCACATTTCTTATAGAGGGGATCAGTCTTGTATCAAATAGTGAATTCCACTGCATGCAGAATGTTGCATGTATGTCTGCACATATATTTTCACAGCTCACTGTCAGTAAATATTGTACAGTAAATATTGGACTACAAGAGAGTTGCAAGCCTGCAAAGATAGAGTTATCCTAGCTACTGCTTTGAATGGTCGATTGGGTTCTGGAAGTGTGTAGATACAGCAATTGCGCAGGGTTTGAGTGGCCTGTGGTGGTGGAGCCCAATGTGATATCTTTTCTTGGGGCCCAATATGATATATTTTCTTGGGGCCCAAAATCTGGCACCGCCCTATGGTATTCCTGGTCACAGCCGGTGGTGACAGTCTGGGATCGAACCCAGGTCTGTAGTGACGCCTTAGACTGCTGTGCCACCTGGGGGGCGGGTTACTTCTACCTCCAACATTGTGACCTTCCATTATAGAGCTTTGCTTAGGGTGTGGATTGAGGTCTACACAATCATATCATATCAGTTTTGTTCTTTGCGCCAATGGAAAACTATGAGCAAACCAACCTTTGTATTGAATACATGGAATTGGATTATGATGATTATGATGAATGAATCACAATGTGCTTATTTTTTACTTATTTATGACCATATTAAAGGGGCTGAGTTACTAGCCTCTGCGCTCTTCCATACTGTCTTTGGGAGGGCACATTACATCATGCCAGGTCTTTTTCACTATGCTCAACTCCATAATGTAGGTTGAGTCTCTGATGTTATTTTCCTTCCTGGGCTTTACTCGACCTCGTCTCAAGGTAGCACTAGTGGTCTGTTGACATCCCTTAAGGGGTGTGGGGGCTGTGCTTTGGCAGAGTGGGTGGGGTTAACTCCTACCTGGTTGGCTCTGTCCAGGGGTGACTTTGGATGGGGCTACAGTGTCTCCCGACCCCCGTCTCTGTCCCCAGTATCTATGCTGCAATTGCTTGTATGTGCTGCGGGGGCTAGGGTCAGTCTGTCCTATCTGGTGTACTGTGTGATCTTAGGCATGCTTCCACTAATTCCTCTCTATCTCTCTCTCTCTATGTCTCCCCTCCCGGAGGACCAGAGCCCTAGGACAACCTGCCTCAGGACATCCTGGCTGTGCCTGTCTCCAGTCCACCTGGTCATGCTGCTGTATCCCATTCTGCTGCTCTGATGTAGCCATCATGGTTATTATTTCACACTGCTCGAACCTTTGAACATCTTGAAAAACTATCTGGCCTTAATTGGACACACGTACTCTTAAACCTCTACGCGGTACAGCCAGAAGAGGACTGGCCACCCCACTGAGCCTGGTTCCTCTCTAGGTTTCTACCTAGGTTCTTGCGTTTTAGGGAGTTTTTCCTAGCTACTGTACTTTCTTGCTTGCTCTTTTGGGCTTTTAGGCTGGGTATATGTAAAGCACTTTGACAACTGCTGATGTAAAAACGGCTTTACAAAATACATTTGATTTATAAAAATGTGGATGGCAACACCTTGGGTCCATACTTGCGAACATTAAAACATTTTTACGGTCAAGCTTTTTCACGACTCAAAATGCGCATCAGCCAATTCAAATCGTTGACGTAGTAAACAATTCACGTTAGCTGTTCCCATTACAGAACCTGGCACATTTAGCTTTATGCTAATCTGACTAGGTGGCAGTGATTATTTCCGGTATCTGTCACGTCTACCCCCCCCCCCCCCCCCCCCCCCCCCACCCCATTTGGCTATTTGTTAGACAACTCGTCTATAATTAGATACATGTAGCTTCTCTTTTGTCATTATAAACTCAGCAAAAAAAGAAACGTCCTCTCACTGTCAACTGTGTTTATTTTCAGCAAACTTAACATGTAAATATTTGTATGAACATAAGATTCAACAACTGAGACATAAACTGAACAAGTTCCACAGACATGTGACTAACAGAAATTGAATAATGTGTCCCTGAACAAAGGGGGGTTCAAAATCAAAAGTAACAGTCAGTATCTGGTGTGGCCACCAGCTGCATTAGGTACTGCAGTGCATCTCCTCCTCATTGACTGCACCAGATTTGCCAGTTCTTGCTGTGAGATGTTACCCCACTCTTCCACCAAGGCACCTGCAAGTTCCTGGACATTTCAGGGGGGAAATGACCCTAGTCCTCATCCTCCGATCCAGCAGGTCACAGACGTGCTCAATGGGATTGAGATCCAGGCTCTTCACAGGCCATGGCAGAGCACTGACATTCCTGTCTTGCAGGAAATCACGAACAGAACGAGCAGTATGGCTGGAGGCATTGTCATGCTGGAGGGTCATGTCAGGATGAGCCTGCAGGAAGAGTACCACATGAGGAGGAGGATGTCTTCCCTGTAACGCACAGCGTTGAGATTGCCTGCAATGACAACAAGCTCAGTCCGATGATGCTGTGACACACTGCCCCAGACCATGACCTGACCCTCCACATCCAAATCGATCCTTCTCCAGAGTACAGGCCTCGGTGTAACGCTCATTCCTTCAACGATAAACACGAGTCTGACCATCACCCCTGGTGAGACAAAACCGCGACTCGTCAGTGAAGAGCACTTTTTGCCAATCCTGTCTGGTCCAGCGACGGTGGGTTTGTGCCCATAGGCGATGTTGTTTCCGTTGATGTCTGGTGAGGACAAAAGGCCTACAAGCCCTCAGTCCAGCCTCTCTCAGCCTATTGCGGACAGTCTGATCAATGATGGAGGGATTGTGCGTTCCTATATTGCAAGGTAAATCAATGTTAAAGTTTACATAGCTGGCCATATATGGATGTTACATTTTACTTTACAACCTTTACAACAATGTTACAACCCACTTTATGGGTTGGTTATGTAGGCTTCTTCTAACCCATCGCTTTCTACAACATATACAGTGCCTTGCGAAAGTATTCGGCCCCCTTGAACTTTGCCACATTTCAGGCTTCAAACATAAAGATATAAAACTGTATTTTTTTGTGAAGAATCAACAACAAGTGGGACACAATCATGAAGTGGAACGACATTTATTGGATATTTCAAACTTTTTTAACAAATCAAAAACTGAAAAATTGGGCGAGCAAAATTATTCAGCCCCTTTACTTTCAGTGCAGCAAACTCTCTCCAGAAGTTCAGTGAGGATCTCTGAATGATCCAATGTTGACCTAAATGACTAATGATGATAAATACAATCCACCTGTGTGTAATCAAGTCTCCGTATAAATGCACCTGCACTGTGATAGTCTCAGAGGTCCGTTAAAAGCGCAGAGAGCATCATGAAGAACAAGGAACACACCAGGCAGGTCCGAGATACTGTTGTGAAGAAGTTTAAAGCCGGATTTGGATACAAAAAGATTTACCAAGCTTTAAACATCCCAAGGAGCACTGTGCAAGCGATAATATTGAAATGGAAGGAGTATCAGACCACTGCAAATCTACCAAGACCTGGCCGTCCCTCTAAACTTTCAGCTCATACAAGGAGAAGACTGATCAGAGATGCAGCCAAGAGGCCCATGATCACTCTGGATGAACTGCAGAGATCTACAGCTGAGGTGGGAGACTCTGTCCATAGGACAACAATCCGTTGTATATTGCACAAATCTGGCCTTTATGGAAGAGTGGCAAGAAGAAAGCCATTTCTTAAAGATATCCATAAAAAGTGTCGTTTAAAGTTTGCCACAAGCCACCTGGGAGACACACCAAACATGTGGAGGAAGGTGCTCTGGTCAGATGAAACCAAAATTGAACTTTTTGGCAACAATGCAAAACGTTATGTTTGGCGTAAAAGCAACACAGCTGAACACACCATCCCCACTGTCAAACATGGTGGTGGCAGCATCATGGTTTGGGCCTGCTTTTCTTCAGCAGGGACAGGGAAGATGGTTAAAATTGATGGGAAGATGGATGGAGCCAAATACAGGACCATTCTGGAAGAAAACCTGATGGAGTCTGCAAAAGACCTGAGACTGGGAGGGAGATTTGTCTTCCAACAAGACAATGATCCAAAACATAAAGCAAAATCTACAATGGAATGGTTCAAAAATAAACATATCCAGGTGTTAGAATGGCCAAGTCAAAGTCCAGACCTGAATCCAATCGAGAATCTGTGGAAAGAACTGAAAACTGCTGTTCACAAATGCTCTCCATCCAACCTCACTGAGCTCGAGCTGTTTTCCAAGGAGGAATGGGAAAAAATGTCAGTCTCTCGATGTGCAAAACTGATAGAGACATACCCCAAGCAACTTTACAGCTGTAATCGCAGCAAAAGGTGGCGCTACAAAGTATTAACTTAAGGGGGCTGAATAATTGTGCACGCCCAATTTTTCAGTTTTTGATTTGTTAAAAAAGTTTGAAATATCCAATAAATGTCGTTCGACTTCATGATTGTGTCCCACTTGTTGTTGATTCTTCACAAAAAAATACAGTTTTATATCTTTATGTTTGAAGCCTGAAATGTGGCAAAAGGTCGCAAAGTTCAAGGGGGCCGAATACTTTCGCAAGGCACTGTAGACAGCCATCCACAACATCCACAATCCGTAAGGCGCAAATAGCTAAATGATATGTAGATATCAATAATAAGTGTTATCCGTATCACCGTAGACTACACCACTGCTGTCATCCTTACCGCCAAGGGTTTATTCAAATTGGATAATATTTGGATGCCGACAGCAGTCGCACCATTGGAAGACATAGCTTAGACTGTAGCCTACAAAACCCTATACCTGCTCTTTTCCCGCGATCCATCAAACACATTTGGTGTGTCATCATAGTGGTCTCTGACATCATAGTGGTCTCTGACTTGTGGTCAGACTCCCTCAGGTGGAACAAACTTAAACTTGCACCTTTTTTCAATGATGATTTGAATGTCATTGAGAAAACAGAGAAGTGTCAAAGATATTTCTTCGCAAACATCCTTTCTGAATTTAAAATGAATCCTCCCGAGTGGCGCAGCGGTCTAAGGCACTACATCTCAGTGTTAGAGGCTTCACTCCCACTTCACACAGACCCTGGTTCGATTTCAGGCTGTATCACAACCGGCCGTGATTGGGAGTCCCATAGAGGGCAGCGCACAATTGGCCTAGCGTTGTTAGGGTTTGGCCGGGGTAGGTCGTCGTTTAAAGTATCTGTAATCTGATTACAATATTTTTGCTGGTAACGTAACGGATTACAGTTACGGTTTTTGTAATCCCTTACATCCCTTTGTAATCCCTTACATCCCTTTGTAATCCCTTTGTAATCCCTTTGTAATCCCTTACATGTAACGGATTACAGTTACCATTTTTTGTAATCTCTTACGTGTAATCCTGTATGTTGCCGTAGAAGACTAAATAAACCCTTTCTCAACAGAATAATGTAATAGATCGATATAATGAATGCTTTACTCTAGATGGTATCAAACTGAGCATTGCATTCTCTCAAAATGCAGAAAGAAAGAAATCATATTTCTCCACTCTTGTTCTCAAGCCCAAATTTGGCCTACATTCGTTGTATCGTTTTACTGCAAGAATTGCTTAATTCTGCAGGAGTTATTATTAAGGCTATGTGAGAGGTTATAGATCTACAGTCAGTGTCCAGATTTCAGTTTCCATTTAACACATCTTAACAGTAGTCTACAGTTCTCTTGACATGCCATAGGCCTATTTGAAGTCCCGTCTTGTGACTGTTGAATTTTCATGGCTCCAAACAATCATCACACACAACGTCGTCTTTTACCACTTCACCAAATCTTTTCCAAACATGACTTTTCTGGCCCTCCCTTATTTTCAACTCTCCTTTTGCAGCTTTTGTCTTCTTGAATTAAACTTCGATAATGTCCTTTTTGCCTCCATGGATTGACGTTAACAGTTTCAAAATCATTATTTGGCGATTGGCTGTGTAGGCTATTTGGCACGCAAACAGTTAAGCCCTAAAGTTTAGGTTTATGCACTAATGCCTTAAATAATGAAAGAAAAACCTCCATGTAGCCTGTAGATATAAATTGCAAAATAATTATACATTCATGGATTTTTTAAGGTGTTTTTTCTCTTTATTCAACCCGCCTTCATTGTGTTAGTGTGTTGCAAAGGGAAGTGCAACCAAGAGAGGCATTTTGAGACTGAGACCTTTTTTTTTTGAAGTTATATTTTTCTAATATTCACAGCAATACACTGACCACAGCTCAAGTCAGCGTCTCGTCCAGTTTCACCCGAAATAAACACAATTGAACAACTTTATGGACCCCTTGGTTTTTCTGGGTCTTTGTTATTGATAGGCCTGGGGAGCGATGTTGAACAATGTTAATGTTAACCCCAATTGCTCCAGGGGCGCTGGACAATTGTGACCCTGGCCGTGACCTCACTCCCTGCGGGTGTCTCAGGGGGAGTTGGGATATGAAGAAACACATTTCCATGACACACTGACACTTGTACCAGTGTGTAAAAGGACAAATATAAGCACCCCCCCTAAATAAATATTTGTACTATTATTATTGAGTATGTAGTTGTGCAACAGTGTGGAGGGTAGTGTGAGTTCACTCTCCAGTCGGGATGGAATTTCCACTTTGTCACACACACAAAACACAAGATTTATCATAAGCTACACAAAACAAAAGATGTGTCAAAGGTCATCTTGATGGAAGCTGTCAGTTTACCTGTTCAAGAAATTACAATTTTGGTTAATGCTGAAATTGCTCAAATACACACAAATGATTGTTGTTCACAGTTAATGAATGTGGTCCCAGGATTCTAGAGGAGCCATCGGCTTTTGGCCTCGCCACTGGCTTGGCATGGCCTGGCCACTGGCATGTGCTTATTTGACCACTCTAGGCCTGGCACACTGTAGAACCTCCAGTTGTTTACTCTCTGACCTGGTAATCTGCCCTTTGGGGCATTTTGAGTTACTTTCAACCAAACTTTTATAACCTACAACCTCCTGTCCATGGATGAAATGATAAGCTATATTTTATTTGAGAAATAAGAATGAATAGGCCATGGATTAGCTGAAGGAGTTAAGCCACCAGATTGGCCAAAAGCACATTTAACCTGGGGAGCTTTGGTCTCAGCTATTGGGTTGTACAGGCTTATTGGGCTATATATCAAGATTTAGCAGTGGAAAATATCAGGAAAGCATTACCAAGATTAGTCACACTACAGCCTATGGCTTTAGAGGCATGAATTCATAGTCTGAAAGTTAATTCCATTACGGCATACACAAACTACACAGGTCTGACATGGGGTTGATTTGTTAATTCCATTACGGCATACACAAACTACACAGGTCTGACATGGGGTTGATTTGTGTGATGCTGAATGTTAAAGTGAACAGTCATCACAATCAATTACGAACTATTACGTCTGTGTGTGTGTGTGTGTGTGTGTGTGTGTGTGTGTGTGTGTGTGTGTGTGTGTGTGTGTGTGTGTGTGTGTGTGTGTGTGTGTGTGTGTGTGTGTGTGTGTGTGTGTGTGTGTGTGTGTCCAGAAAATATGTCCTTTGTGGCCCAATAACAGTACACTTTTTACAACTACTTAGACTGACCAGGAGAATCCAGGGGAAGGCAATGATCCCTTATTGATGTCACCTGTTAAATCCACTTCAATCAGTGTAGATGAAGGGGAGGACACAGGTTAAAGAAGGATTTTTAAGCCTTGAGACAACTGAGACATGGATAGTGTATGTCTGCCATTCAGAGGGTGAATGGGCAAGACAAAAGATTTAAGTGTTTTTGAACGGGGTATGGTAGTAGGTGCCAGGTGCACCGGAGTGTGTCAAGAACTGCAAAATAACATATTTTCTGTGCATTCCTTAATGAATACAAACCTGGTTTGTGTATTTCTAGTTTCCGTTAGTTTGGGTTTGTTCCAGTATTCTCTTGTCTCTCACATGTAAAGGTGAGGTGGTCCTCTAACCCCTCCTCCTCCTCGACAGCATCTTGTTAGAGAAAGCTGTGTTAAAGAGGACCACTGTAACAGTCGTTACCTGACCAGTCACAGCATTAGAGAAAGCTGTGTTAAAGAGGACCACTGTAACAGTCGTTACCTGAGCAGTCACAGCATTAGAGAAAGCCGTGTTAAAGAGGACCACTGTAACAGTTGTTACCTGACCAGTCACAGCATTAGAGAAAGCTGTGTTAAAGAGGACCACTGTAACAGTCGTTACCTGAGCAGTCACAGCATTAGAGAAAGCTGTGTTAAAGAGGACCACTGTAACAGTTGTTACCTGACCAGTCACAGCATTAGAGAAAGCTGTGTTAGACCAATGGTTCTCCAACCTCTCCTCTGGGACCCCAAGCTCTTCCATGTATTTCAACTATTCCTGAATTAGCACACCTGGTTCAACTAATGCCCAAGTTCCTCTTTAGTTTCATCAGACGTGCTAGTTCAGTAAAAAATAAATACAAATGTTAAATGGCTAGGGGTGCTGGAGGAGAGGTTTGGGAAACACTGTGTTAGATAGAGGGGGCAGTACATAGGAAAGAGAGAGAGATAGTTATTAATCACCTTTCTGTTTTCTGACGAGGAGTGGACTACTGCAGAAAGACCCACCCTGGCTGCAGGCAGGAACAGGAAGAACACACACAGGAACAGGAAGTGAAGGAGAGAAAATAAGTTAGTGAGAGAGGGGATGCATCCCCCCCAAATGGCACCCTATTCCCTATATAGTGCTATACTTTTGACCAGAGCCCTGTTTAGATCTGTGTTGTGTTGAGAGAGCTCCATATAAATTGTGAAAAATTGAGCAAGAGGTTGTTTGATGATGTGTTGTTTATTCTGTATCTCCTGTTTCTCTCCTGCACATCCCCGTGACAAGGAGTGTGTGTGCTTGCACGTGTGTGTTCTAGAATGGCTTTGACCTCAGATAAAAGAGCCACTGAATGTCCCCCCAAGGCTCTTTGAACAAGGGAGGAGAGGGAGAGCGAGAAGGAGAGATTATAAATTACACTCCCTATGATAAATATACTTTTTAAACAGCGCAATACAAATAGTATTTTGTTGATTAATTGATTGATACGATAAATAATTTGTCAAGTGTATGTTAGAATGTATCTACTGTAGTAATATGATTGTAAAAGGGAAGATGCTTGTCTCATCACATCACTCCAACATTATTGCTTTGGTCAAAAGTTTTATCAGTTCTTGGGCCCTTATCCTTATCTTTGCACCATTAAAAAGAAAAACAACGACGGCCCAATGAAATAACATGTTGTCCATTTATAGGCCTCAGGGAAAACGAGGTGAACATTTCACACAGAAATCAACACAAACTTACACATATGATGTTCAGTCAAAAGATGATCAGTCCGTTTAAGTTTAGCTTCCCTGGTTTTGTACATCCTTGGTTTGTCCTATTGTCCTGTAGGCCTGAATCCAGGCTGCCTCTCGATTGGGAGCAGTGAGATAGAGAATGTGGCACCTCTGCCTGCGCCCTCCATCCAGCCTGCTGCTCTATTCATCTTGGGCTTAGCGGGTCTATCGGAGTGCCAGTGATGTCATGAGGGGGGAGGGGTAGGGGGGGGTTGAGGAGTATGGAATGTGGTCCATAATACGCCAGCCAAGCGGTGTCTGCCATCTGAGTAGAATACACCACGCGGTCGGCTGCTGTGGAATGATGTGTTTTTCAGTCTTGTAATATTCCATGTTGTACTTTTGGCTATGTAGATTGTACAGTAGGTTACTCGATTACATGTGTGATGCTCAGTGCACTGCTAAGCGGAGTAGCATGATGTACTACAGTAATCCACAATGCTCTGTACATTGCATCCAGTTTTACTAAAGGCCTTTACACTATGGAGCACAGTACAATAAGTAACCAATCTCCTGTACAATAAGTAACCCAATACTTCCGTTTATCTTGAAAGATTAGCGAGACTGTGAAAATGTAAATCGTCAAGGTTACCAAATAGAATTCAATGAACTGAATTTATCAGTCTTTCCCAAACATTCCTCTGCACATCCTGTCATTTGTTTTGCAATCGCTGTCAATCAATGCATCTTTATTGTTAATGATATAGCTCCTCATAATCCTGAAGCCTTTATGATGACCGGAACAAGGTCGTCTGAGCATGCTCATCCAGATACTGGAACGTCCCCAGCTAAACATTTCCTTTGTTTTTCATTGTTACATACAGTGGGGCAAAAAAGTATTTAGTCAGCCACCAATTGTGCAAGTTCTCCCACTTAAAAAGATGAGAGAGGCCTGTAATTTTCATCATAGGTACACTTCAACTATGACAGACAAAATTAGAAAAAAAATCCAGAAAATCACATTGTAGGAATTTTAATGAATTTATTTGCAAATTATGGTGGAAAATAAGTATTTGGTCAATAACAAAAGTTTATCTCAATACTTTGTTATATACCCTTTGTTGGCAATGACAGAGGTCAAGTCTTCACAAGGTTTTCACACACTGTTGCTGGTATTTTGCAGATCCATGCAGATCTCCTCTAGAGCAGTAATGTTTTGGGGCTGTTGCTGGGCAACACAGACTTTCAACTCCCTCCAAAGATTTTCTATGGGGTTGAGATCTGGAGACTGGCTAGGCCACTCCAGGACCTTGAAATGATTCTTACGAAGCCACTCCTTCGTTGCCCGGGCGGTGTGTTTGGGATCATTGTCATGCTGAAAGACCCAGCCACGTTTCATCTTCAATGCCCTTGCTGATGGAAGGAGGTTTTCACTCAAAATCTCACGATACATTCATTCTTTCCTTTTCACGGATCAGTCGTCCTGGTCCCTTTGCAGAAAAACAGCCCCAAAGCATGATGTTTCCACCCCCATGCTTCACAGTAGGTATGGTGTTCTTTGGATGCAACTCAGCATTCTTTGTCCTCCAAACACGACAAGTTGAGTTTTTACCAAAAAGTTAAATTTTGGTTTCATCTGACCATATGACATTCTCCCAATCTTCCTCTGGATCATCCAAATGCTCTTTAGCACACTTCAGACGGGCCTGGACATGTACTGGCTTAAGCAGGGGGACACGTCTGGCACTGCAGGATTTGAGTCCCTGGCGGCGTAGTGTGTTACTGATGGTAGGCTTTGTTACTTTGGTCCCAGCTCTCTGCAGGTCATTCACTAGGTCCCCCCGTGTGGTTCTGGGATTTTTGCTCACCGTTCTTGTGATAATTTTGTCCCCACGGGGTGAGATCTTGAGTGGAGCCCCAGATCGAGGGAGATTATCAGTAGTCTTGTATGTCTTCCATTTCCTAATAATTGCTCCCACAGTTGATTCCTTCAAACCAAGCTGCTTACCTATTGCAGATTCAGTCTTCCCAGCCTGGTGCAGGTCTACAATTTTGTTTCTGGTGTCCTTTGACAGCTCTTTGGTCTTGGCCATTGTGGAGTTTGGAGTGTGACTGTTTGAGGTTGTGGACAGATGTCTTTTATACTGATAACAAGTTCAAACAGGTGCTATTAATACAGGTAATTAGTTGAGGACAGAGGAGCCTCTTAAAGAAGAAGTTACAGGTCTGTGAGAGCCAGAAATCTTGCTTGTTTGTAGGTGACCAAATACTTATTTTCCACCATAATTTGCAAATAAATTCATAAAAAATCTTACAATGTGATTTTCTGGATTATTTTTCCTCATTTTGTCTGTCATCGTTGAAGTGTACCTTTGATGAAAATTACAGGCCTCTCTCATCTTTTTAAGTGGGAGAACTTGCACAATTGGTAGCTGACTAAATACTTTTTTGCCCCACTGTACATGTCGACAATCATTCAGATTTGATAATTTGTGAACTTTTGCATCTTACTGAAAGTGTTAGGTTTAACAACAGGTTGTGTTGAGGAGTAATAAACTACATGTAGTTCAACTTGTAATTTAATTACATTTTGCAGAAGCTTGGTGGTAGTTGAACTAAATTCAAATATTGGTGGTTTTTTCAGCACATTACTTTTTGACATGTGTTGTAGCTAACTACTAAAACTACACACTACTTTTTTGCTAAATGAAAACCAAATATGGGTGAAGTAGGGAATATTTGGTTTTCTTTTCCGACATCTGTCCTGCCCAATCCTCACTGAAACATTGTTTTTGTGTTTAATAAGCTAAATTGTATTTGTCACATGCGCCAAATACAACAGGTGTAGACAGTGACATGCTGTCTACAAACCCTTAACCAACAATGCAGTTTTAGAAAATACAAAAAAAAGTAAGAGATAAGTCAAACGAATAATTAAAGAGCAGCAGTAAATAACAATAGCGGGGCTATATACAGGGGGTACCAGTACAGAGTCAATGTGCGGAGGCACCGGTGTCGAGGTAATTGAGGTAATATGTGCATGTAGGTAGAGTTATTAAAGTAACTATGCATAGATAATAACAGAGAGTAGCAGGAGAGTAGAAGAGGGTGGGGGGAGGGCAATGCAAGTAGACTGGGTAGCCATTTGATTATCTGTTCAGGAGTCTTATGACTTGAGGGTAGAAGCTGTTTAGAAGCCTCTTCGACCTAGACTTGGCGCTCTGGTACCGCTTGCCGTGTGGTAGTAGAGACAACAGTCTATGACTAGGGTGGCTGGAGTCTTTGACAATTATTAGGGCCTTCCTCTGACACCGCCTGGTATAGAGATCCTGGATGGCAGGAAGCTTGGCCCCGGTGATGTACTGGGCCATAAGCACTACCCTCTGTAGTGCCTTGCGGTCAGAGGCCGAGAAGTTGCCATACCAGGCAGTGACGCAACCCATCAAGATACTCTCAAGGTTGCAGCTGTAAAACCTTTTGAGGATCTGAGGACCCATGTCAAATAGGTTTTGTCATGCTCTCTTCAAGACTGTCTTGGTGTGCTTGGACCATGTTAGTTTGTTGGTGATGTGGACACCAATGAACTTGAAGCTCTCAACCTGCTCCACTACAGCCCGTCAATGAGGATGAAGGTGTGCTCGGTCCTCCTTTTCCTGTAGTCCACAATTATCTCCTTTGTCTTGATCATGTTGAGGGAGAGGTCGTCTCATCGTTGTCGGTCATCAGGCCTACCACTGTTGTATCATCAGCAAACTTAATGATGGTGTTGGAGTCGTGCCTGGCCGTGCAGTCATGAGTGAACAGGGAGTACAGGAGGGGACTGAGCATGCACCCCTGAGGGGCCCCCGTGTTAAGGATCAGCATGGCGGATGTGCTGTCACCTACCCTGACCACCTGAGGGCAGAATGTCAGGAAGTCCAGGATCCAGTTGCAGAGGGCGGTGTTTAGTCCCAAGGTCCTTAGCTTAGTGATGAGCTTTGAGGGCACTATGGTGTTGAACGCTGAGCTGTAGTCAATGAATAGCATTCTCACATAGGTGTTCCTTTTGTCCAGGTGTGAAAGGGCAGTGTGGAGTGCAATAGTGATTGCATCTGTTGGTGCGGTATGCAAATTGGAGTGGGTCTAGGGTTTCTGGGATGATGGTGTTGATGTGAGCCATGACCAGCCTTTCAAAGCATTTCATGGCTACAGAAGTGAGTGCTACAGGTCGGCAGTCATTTAGGCAGTTTACCATAGTGTTCTTGGGCACAGGGACTATGGTGGTCTGCTTGATACATGTTGGTATTACAGACTCAGACAGGGAGAGGCTGAGGTTCAGAGAGGTTCAGTGTTACTTGCCTCGAAGCGAGCATAGACGTTATTTAGCTCATCTGGTAGGCTCGTGTCACTAGACAGCTCTCGGCTGTGCTTCCCTTTGTAGTCCGTAATGGTTTTCAAGCCCTGCCACATCCAATGAGCGTCAGAGCCGGTGTAGTACTATTCGATCTTAGTCCTGTATTGACGCTTTGGAGGGCATAGCGAGATTTCTTATAAGCTTCCGGGTTAGTGTCCCACTCCTTGAAAGCAGCCGCTCTACCTTTTAGCTCAGTGCGAATGTTGCCTGTAATCCATGGCTTCTGGTTGGGGTATGTACGTACAGTCACTGTGGGGACGACGTCCTCGAGGCACTTATTGATAAAGCCAGTGACTGAGGTGGTGTATTCTTCAATGACATCAGAAGAATCCCAGAACATATTCCAGTCTGTGCTAGCAAAACAATCCTGTGGTTTAGCATCTGCTTCATCTGACCACTTTTTTATAGACCGAGTCATTGGTGCTTCCTGCTTTCATTTTTGCCTGTAAGCAGGAATCAGGAGGATAGAATTATGGTCAGAGTTGCCAAATGGAGGGTGAGGGAGAGCTTTGAACCTGTCTCTGTGTGGAGTAAAGGTGGTCTAGAATTTGTTTTCCCTCTGGTTGCACATTTAACATGCTGATAGAAATTAGGTAAAACTGATTTTAAGTTTCCCTGCATTAAAGTCCCTGGCCACTATGAGCACCGCCTCTGGATGAGCATTTTCCTATTTGCTTATGGTGGTATACAGCTCATTGAGTGCAATTTTAGTACCAGCATCGGTCTGTGGTGGTATGTAGACAGCTATGAAAAATACAGCTGAAAACTCTCTAGGTAGATAGTGTGGTCTATAGCTTATCATGAGATACTCTACCTCAGGCGAGCAAACCCTTGAGACCTCCTTAGATATCGTGCACCGGCTGTTGTTTACATTTAAGCATAGGCCCCCGTCCCATTTCTTACCAGAGGCTGCTGTTCTATAGAGTGTATAACCCGTCAGCTGTATGTTCTTACTGTCATTGTTCAGCCACGACTCGGTGAAACATAGGATATTACAGTTTTTAATGTCCCGTTGGTATTTTAAAAATACTTTCAGTTCATCCCATTTATTTTCCAGCAACGTTAGCTAGCATGCCGAAAGGCAAAGGCAGATTAGCCACTTGTCACCTGATCCTCATAAGGCACCCTGATCTTTTTCAGCAAAATCTCTGTTTCCTTCTCCAGCGAATGCTGGGGATCTGGGCCTGGTCGGGTGTCTGTATTATATCCCTCCCGTCCGACTCATTGAAGAAAAACTCTTTCTCTAATCTGAGGTGAGTAATTGCAGTTCTGATGTCCAAAATATATTTTCGGTCATAAGAGACGGTAGCAGCAACATTATGTACAAAACAAGTTGAGAACAACGCGAAAAAACAAACAAAATAGCATGGTTGGTTAAGAGCCAATAAGACGGCAAGAATCCCCCCAGCGCCATCATCAGATACTCCAGAGTGATATGTTGCAATTTGTGTCTATGACATTTCAGATTTACATAGGATAATTTTTCAAAGTAGTTTGGATGTAGTGAACTACTTTTTCATAATAACTTTAGTGAAGTAAACTATATGTTTCTTTAGGATAGCTTTAGTGTGGCTTAAGTTCTTCCAGTGTGAAGTAATTGGTAGTTTGGTAAACTATGTTTTCAGAGTAGCTTCCCCAACACTGCCAACAGGTGTTGGCTCTACTTTTGATCATGCTAGTTGAAGGGCCAGAACTCAAGTCAACTGAAGATATAACAGTACACACACAGTTATTATAACAACAACATCAACATGTGTATAAGTAATTGATAACCGTGCATGTCTTTCACATGGGCCAATTGATCTAGAGCCATGAGATGTTAGTTTAAGGTGTTGTGCTAAATGCTTTATCTATTGATTACACAATAAAGAGGGCGAGTATTACACCTGGGTCATGTTGATGTCGTTGGCAGTTGGTTTATCAGTGAGGCGTTCATTATTGCAGGTTGAACCCACTCAACTCAACTATGATCAAAGTCTGAGAAAATGCTGAGTGAGGCATGAGGCATACAGTATACTCAGCCCTGGGGGAACATTAACCCATTCCTTCCTTTACTTTTCTCCCCCTCGTTTCTTCTCTCCTTCCTTCTTTCACTCCCTTCCTTCAAAATGGTGTCTGTTCTGTGAAGCAGTAGAAGAGACCTACCTGCCTTGAGTAAAATACAATTATTTGCATTGAATGAACTGTGTGGGTCTGTCACAAAAAAGTATAGCTTGCACACTATTTCCAGGTGCATAGAGAACATTACATGTTTTGTGGAGAATCTAAGATCTCCCGTGTTGGAGTTTATTCCATTTTATTGTAACTACCCAAAACATTTTATCTCAAAAAGTGAGACAAAACATCAAACGTGAGTGACAGAAAAAATGTATTTCAGCAGAGAGAGTTTTGAGCTAAGAGTGTCAACCTGGTATTGTGTCACTGTTGGCCACCATGTGAGCCTTCGTTCCTGGGTGAGCATCACCATCATTTTACATGTAACATTTCAACATTCCCTAATCTCCCAGGGATGGGACAGGTCTTTTCTCAGTAGGACTGTGTCCCAAATGGCACCCTATTCCATATATAGTGCTCAACTAGGGGCCCTCTTCAAAAGTAGTGCACTACATAGGGAATAGAGTGCCATTTGGGACAGATCCTATACACAGTTGTCATGTGATTCGACTTCGAGGAAGGGGCTGTGTTGTGGGGGGAGGGGTGGGGCATTATGGTATAATCCATTTTGGCAGTTATTTTCTCTTTCTAATCCTTTGGTGTTGACCCTCCTATAGGGCTCCCAAGTGGTGCAATGGTCTAAGGCACTGTATCTCAGTGCTAGACGCATCAATACAGACCCTGGTTCAATTCCAGGCTGTATCACAAATGGCCATGATTGGGAGTCCCATAGGGTGGCACACAATTGGCCCAGGGGTGTCTGGGCTAGGCTGTCATTGTAAATAAGAATTTGTTCTTAACTGACTAGTTCAATAAAAATATGTAGTTGAGTGGTAAGTTCCCCACTATGCCTATCTCTCAGTCTATATCCCCCTTGCCTAGATCATTCACATTACAGAGTATTCTTATGAGCTTGGCAATATCACTGACATTCTCAATGGTTCATCCTCATTCCCCTTCAAACTGGCTGAATCATCACTCCAAGTCAGACTGGCTGCAGACAATAATTTCTCCCAAATCCTGATTCACCCTGATGCAGCAGTGTCCTACACCGTGGACATTATTATTACAAATGTAGAGAGTAATTCATTACTAATAGTTTGATTTTGGTTACTTAATCTATTTATAGGAAATGATGTGTGTTTGTACTGGTAGGGCCACATTCAGGGTTGTCTGTGTGATCTGATGTCTTGAAAAAACTTCTGATTCAGAACCAACTTTCAATGACCTCAACTTGGTAGTTTCGGTACCCTTATTATTTTGTTTTTCTGTGGAGAAAGCAGACGTGAAACTGGCCTGTCAGCAGTGTATTATGTAACTATTTAACTATCTCTTGCCCTTAAAGTCGCAGTGTGCCAAGCCCATTGAACCAAACTGTAGAGGTCATCTGTACTCTGTGGGGGAGGGTTAGGGGTTAGGGGACAGCGATGGCAGCTAGCTCTCTGGAACAACAGTGGAGACTCAGGGCCTCACAGCTGCACTGACTGACCACTGGGTTCTGCCTCACAGGGCTTCACTGACTGAACACTTGGTTCTGCCTCACTGACTGACAACTGGGTTCTGCCTCACAGCTGCACTGACTGACAACTGGGTTATGCCTCACAGGGCCTCACAGCTGCACTGACTGACCACTGGGTTCTGCCTCACTGACTGACAACTGGGTTCTGCCTCACAGGGCCTCACAGCTGCACTGACTGACCACTGGGTTCTGCCTCACTGACTGACAACTGGGTTCTGCCTCACAGGGCCTCACAGCTGCACTGACTGACCAGTGGGTTTTGCCTCACAGGGCCTCACTGACTGACCACTGGGTTCTGCCTCACAGGGCCTCACAGCTGCACTGACTGAACAGTGGGTTCTGCCTCAGAGCCTCACTGACTGACCACTGGGTTCTGCCTCACAGACTGACCACCGGGTTCTGCCTCACAGAGCCTCACTGACTGACCACTGGGTTCTGCCTCACTGACTGACCACTGGTTTATGCCTCACAGGGCCTCACTGCAGCACTGGGTTCTGCCTCAGAGCCTCACTGACTGACCACTGGGTTCTGCCTCACAGAGCCTCACTGACTGACCACTGGGTTCTGCCTCACTGACTGACCACTGGTTTATGCCTCACAGGGCCTCACTGACTGACCACTGGGTTCTGCCTCACTGACTGACCACTGGGTTCTGCCTCACAGAGCCTCACTGACTGACCACTGGGTTCTGCCTCACTGACTGACCACTGGTTTATGCCTCACAGGGCCTCACTGACTGACCACTGGGTTCTGCCTCACTGACTGACCACTGGGTTCTGCCTCACTGACTGACCACTGGGTTCTGCCTCACAGAGCCTCACTGACTGACCACTGGGTTCTGCCTCACTGACTGACCACTGGGTTCTGCCTCACAGACTGACCACTGGGTTCTGCCTCACAGACTGACCACTGGGTTCTGCCTCACAGACTGACCACTGGGTTCTGCCTCACTGACTGACCACTGGGTTCTGCCTCACAGACTGACCACTGGGTTCTGCCTCACAGGGCCTCACTGCAGCACTGGGTTGCTCCACCCAGCGGTCTATGGGGGAAGCATGGTAGGACTGGTCATTATGTCCGTGGAGGACCAGACCATCTGTCTCACTGGCCTTGTTCACTGGAGCTCAGCCAGGTTGTGTGATGAGTGGGTGGGGTGAGGGTTGTTTGAAAAGGGGGTTTGGGGATGGTTGAGGGGGGGACACAGGGCTGAATTGAATGCTCTCTAAAAAAGGCTAGAGTAGGTGGACCAAAGCTCACAGGTTAAAATGATTCCTCCTAGCCAGCACATTTGTAAGCACAGGCTACATCATCAATGTATGCAACAAAAGCTAAACGAATAGGTAGTCAACAGAAAACTATATCTATTAAAAATCAGATCAGGGAAACATCCTCAGAAAGGTGTCTGGACAGATTAAACCAGCAAGTCATCAGCACTAGGGTTCCCGAGTGGCGCAGTGGTCTAAGGCACTGCATCTCAGTGCTAGAGACGTCACTACAGGCCCTTGTTCGATTCCAAGCTGTATAACATCCGGTTGTGATTGGGAGTCCCATAGCGCACAATTGGTCCCAGCATCGTCTGGGGTAGGCCGTCCTTGTGAATAAGAATTTGTTCTTAACTGACTTGCATAGTTAAAGAAAAAAAGATATACTCAAATGTATTGTAAGCTTTCAGCTATGGTTGATGGCCAGAGGGAACATACTATTGCTATAATTCTGTCTATAGAACATGCATCCCAAATCAAGTTAATGTTCTGACAATGGCTTCTGTCAAATTGCCACCTGATCAGCTTTATTCTTTCTAGAGACTATTTCAATACATACAAAATCCCATTCTAAATGGTGTTACAGAGGAAAATACTTTAAACCCAGACAATAGAGACCTACCACATGCCGACCCCCACCTCCCTGAACCATTTGGCCACATTTTCCAATCACTATGGGTAGCAGCCTGGGACTCAAATGTAAATAAAGTGAAACATTGGTGAGTGCAGTGTTCAGTCTGGCCTGGTAAAGGCCAGGTAAATGCAGGCAGAGAGGCAGCAGGACGCTGGAATGCTGTATAGACTACTAGAGGCTTTGTGGAATGCTCCCCCAGGGCTACTTACATAAGGCCACCTGCCTCAGGGCTGTTCACTGGGCTACAGAGCTAGGCCAGGGGCTAATATGGCATACTGCCCTGCCTGGAGATGGACGCTAATTCTCACTAACGAATGACATTTGTTCCCACTGTAGATTCACTTTCAATGTAGATTTATTGTGGAAGACAGCATTTGAAATGGCTGAGAAGCAGTATGGTTACATGTATTTTCTAAGGCCTTCAAGTGGCTTTAATAGTCTTACTTCTAGACCAGTCTGATGGATCAGTATCATTGCAGATGTTAACTGAGTGTGTGACTTAAGTGTAGACTTAATGTCCAAAGAAACAGTATGTAAATAGACAGACACAAAACAGCTTAACTGTACCAAACAAGCATGTTTAATTTTCACAATGACACATTGACAGGTACTGTAATATATCAAAAACACATATCTAAAATCCAAAAAACGACAACTCAATTTGCACAGAGAGATCGAGTCTCAAAGACACCGAATAATAGTAACCAGACATGTTCAAATCAAAGGAAGGTGTCAAAATGCATTTCCCAATACAATACTTCTATACTGCATACACATTAACTTTGAGTGGATATCTGAAATGCATTTCCCAATACAATACTTCTATACTGCATACACATTAACTTTGAGTGGATATCTGAAATGCATCCTTGAATCATCATATAAAACGATATCTCTGTGATGTTGATAATAAATGATACTGGATGAGGAATGATCAGATTTCCTTCTATTAAAAAAAAGGCCACTAAGATTACTGTCAAAATCGGCACATGAAGCCTAACAAACTCATTCACTACAAAGAAAGAAGAAGCTTAGGCCCAAGTGACATTTCGATAAAGTTATTCTTGCTATCTGAGAAAACGAGGAAGTAGGCTACTGTTTTGCAGCGCTGTTAGCTTGTTTTGAAGCTCTGTGATTCAAAGAACACTTCAGTTTGGTCATGCAACGTCGCAGCAGAAGGACTAGAAACTAAAAACCTTCAGGATGGATTTTGACTAGGTCCCTTCCTCAACATATTCATGAGGAATATTAGTATGAATTTCAACAACCCATCTGAATGTCCTCCAGCATAGATTTAAAACAATATAGTTGTTGACATTTTGTAGTACACATTTATTTCAGTGATAGACGCACAGGCTTGCAAGGCCGATTTGATGTTTGTCGAAGTTTGCCAATACAAGCTAGGCTAACCTACAGTACTTATTCCAACTGTACTCAGTGCCATTTAAAATCAGTTTGAAATAAAGGTGAGTTTTTTTAACACAGCATCTGCATTCAACTCACAACAGCCATTAAAACAGAGTCAAGGCCAGAAAAGTCATAATTAAAAGTAAAATGCACAATTTCAAAAAAAAAAAGTCTACAGCATAGATGGTTTGTCAAATATTCAAGTGGCAGAACAATTACAAAAAATGTAATCCATCATCCAAACTAAATATTATGAAAGCATTGACAGAGAGAAATAGATCACTACTAAACTTAAATACATAAATATTTTTGTTGTAATATAATCATTTTCCATTGGGCGCCCAAGGCTAATAAAATAGAGATGTTCAAAGCCTATCCAACAGAAATGTAATAATACATAAATGAAAGGTTCAGAGATCGATTTTAAAAACCTGCGGAGTAGACAGGTGTGTATTGCCTTGCATATGTAGTATTTGCTCTTTGTCCTTGTTGGAGTCTCCCCTTGTCCCTTCTGCCCTGCATTGAGAAGCTTTGGCACAGAGACACCATGGAGGGACAGGACCACACACACATCACAACATGGTGCTAATGAGGGGTAGGCCACACATGCAGCAGGCCAGACCAGGCTGAACCCCAGCCTGGGTGAGAGGTGAAGTCACAAGTATCATCAATGTGCTGCTCTCTGTGACACTCAGAGAGTGGGTCAGGGGTGAGGGGGTCAGGGGTGAGGAGGTAAAGGTGGCTAGGGGTAGGTTGTGGAGGTTGGGTAAAGTGGTGGGAGGGTTAGGGGCTCAGAACAGAGGGTGTCATCAAACCAGACCGCGGCGGAGCCATTTTTCAACCCGTCTCCAGAAACTGAGAGCGCTGTACAAACGACAACCCGTCTGCAAGTTTAGCCCGCACTTGAAAAGAAAACTCCTCTGACTGTCTGGTCTGGTCTCTCTCACAGAGAAGACTCCACCTCTCGGGTGATGACGACCTCGGGCTCCGGCTGAGGAACCACCTGGACAACTGCAGTGGCCGCCTGCTCCAGGACTGCTGCTCCCTGTGGGGTCTCGTTGATAACATCTATGGCCGAGGCCGCCAGCGCATCCCCCTCACCACTCAGGATCTTCTCCGAGCCTACCGGACCAGCACCAGCCACGCCCAGCTTGTCAGCAGCGCCACAACACAGCTTAGGTGCGCACTGTGTCCGGCAGGAGAGCTCGCAGAGGGAGGCACTTGACTCGGAGTTGATGGTAACAAACTCAGGCTGGATGGTGGTGGCGTGGATGCCCTCATCATGGAAGAAGTCCTTGATGCGCTTGGCCACGTCCATGTAGGACGTGGGGTCGTGACACTTTATGTGCGCCGTGGCGATGATGCGTGAGCCCGCCAGCTGCCAGATGTGCAGTTCGTGGATGGCCAGCACGCCGTCCAGCAAGAGCAGCCGCTCGTTGAGGCGATGCATGTCGATCTGCTTGGGCACCGTCTGCAGGAGGATCAGTGCAGACTCCTTGAGCAGTGGGTAGGTGGTGTAGAGCAAGATACCCACCATGATGATGCACAGCGTGGGGTCCAGGTACAGCACCCAGCACGGTCCCACCACGGTCCGTTGAAAGCTAGAACTGTTGCCGTCGGTGGAGTGGCTGTCGATGCATGGGTTGAAGCAGGTCTCGCCGGGCGGGCACGGCCGCCATACGAAGGTGAAGATGAGGGCGTTGACCACCACGATGACAGAGCCCAGGGCGTCGCCCAGCACGTGTAGGAAGACGCCGCGCATGTTGAGCGAGGCCTCGTCGTGGCTGTAGTCCAGCTCCTCGTAGGGAGCGCTGCCGTTCATCTGCATCTCACTGTCGTTACAAACGATCTCTGAAGGAAGAAGACAGAGACGAGGGGTTAAAGAAGTACAAGGGAGGTAAAAGCACAGCCCTGTCACAAATTCATCCTTCCTTCCTTCCTTCCTAGCTTCCTTGAGATAAGCATCGACCTATAAGTGATTAGATAGGTGAAAGCAGAGTGATCACTATCCCCAATGACAGGCAATTCAGATAGGTAGGAAGGAAGCATTTTTACAGAGCCCACATATTTTAGGACAGGAGGAGGAATGTCAGAGAAAATGGTGGGGACTTCCAAGGGATGGAGAAAATAAAATTGAGGGGTGTTTTCAAAGACGAGGAATGACTAATACATAAATCGTGAATGACTCACGTGTCCAGCTGCAATTTATCAGCTGACTGGTCCAACTACTGACCCAAACAGAGCATAATGATTGATGACTGCGTCTGGGTTTTTGGAGGACATGGTTGAGGTACCGTAAGTTACGGCTGCCCCAGGTGATAAACACCTTCATAGGAAGCTAAGTCGTGTTAGACGAGAAACCCATTTACTTTGACGTGGGAAAGAAAATAGGCCATAATACATCACCTGAGGCAGGCCTCCAGTCCTAGACATGAACTACAACCAGTGTGGTGGTGGAAGCCAGTAAATTAACCAACCCCAACCGACTGCTCTGCTTAACACCTCGAGGATCTTCAAATTGTCTGCAGACAAGTGAGACGGCCTAGCACTACGCTACAGCTCATACAGTTACACAATGGCCAATGGCACCAGAACCAGTGCTAGACTAATAGCCTCTGGCTTGGCACACAGCGACTTAGGGGAAATTCATCGGGCTTATAGTCTGGGTGTCGGTCACTGCCGTCGATGATGTATGGCTGGGTGGCAGCGACCAGTGCACGGAGAAGGGAGAGATGGGCTCAATTTATTGAAACTGGCAGAGCCTGACAGGTCCAGGGTAGGGGGCAAATGACAGTCTCCTGGTTCTACCCTTTTCTGTGTCAACAGGAAGCAAGGCAAAGGGCAGCACTCAGTTCCCAAACCTTAGTATCAGCAAGAAGATGGTCAAACAGTGTTTTACCTGAAACTGGAGGATCACCAAGTCTAAATCATGATATCCTGTTAATATGATAAAACAATAGGGGACATGAATCCCTGAAGGCATGTGACAGTGACTTAACACAATTATAAACAGAAAGAAAAATGGCGTATAAACACATGGGTTTTGTGAAGCCAACTTCCTGTTATGGGTGTAGCAGCACCAGTAGTGACAATAGAGATCACGTGTCTTCATAAAAAGGTCACGATTTGAATGTGTAACAGTTCAAATATTCAGAAAATGTACCCAATGCAATTGGAGTAACCGAATCAGGATGGTGGAACTCATGACTCGTCTGCCACCATGTAAAACACGTCATACTCATTCCACGGAGGGCCAAGTGTCTGCAGGTGTTTGCTCCATCTCTTGTACTTGATTGATGAATTAAGGTCACTAATTAGTAAGGAACTCCCCTCAGCTGGTTGTATAGGTCTTACTTGAAAGGAAAAAACAAAAAGCTGCAGACACTCGGGCCCTCCGTGGAATGAGTTAGACACCCCTGAGGCAAGACATCTGCAGGCTGAGTGGGGGCTAGATTCTTCCGATAACAAAGATCAACTCAAAACAAACTTATGTTACAGTGAGGGTGAAGGGGGCACAGGTTCAGGAACCATTAGGTCTTTCACTGACGAGCTCAGAGGCAGAACCTCAGAGGTCATAATTATCCAGTTATTGCCTGATAACACGACATAAAACATAGTTTCCTAAAGTGATGAAAATAATGAATGAGTTACAAGGTCTGTCTTGCACTCTCATCAACTCTGCTAAAGGTACTTCAAAATGGGTGTGCAGAATGGACACAGCCATGGACCACGTTGTTCTGTATCAAGTCACTGCTGGATTTCATCATGACGCTGCCAATACGGCTTTGACTGGTCTGGTAAAAATGCTCCTACAGCTTACAGGGCAACAGATGATACTGATGATGCCCAAGCCAGGAGACACACATCAGCCCAGTTACACCTTTGAGATTGTAGTGGATATTGATCCATCTACAATACTACAGAAGAAACCCAGCCAAGACCATGTGAGACTGGTATCTTGATCAACAGGGCAGTTGTGTTGAATGTCTCTCCTCAAAGGCAGAAATATCAATGGGTTTTAAGGTCATTTCCATGTAAAAGGACCCATGAGGACCAACATGTGAAGTCCATATAAGCATGTCAAATTGGGTGTCAAATGAAAGCTAATTTTATTAGAGTCTATTTTTGAGAAATTACAACAAACATATATACAGTACCAGTCAAAAGTTTGGGCACTCTTACTCATTCAAGGGTTTTTCTTTATTTTTAGTATTCTTTACATTTTAGAATAATAGTGAAAAAATCAAAACTATGAAATAACACATATGGAATCATGTAGTAAGAAAAAAAGCATTAAACAAATCTAAGTAGCCACCCTTTGGCTTGATGACAGTGTTGCACACTCTTGGCATTCTCTCAACCAGCTTCATGAGGTAGTCACCTGGAATGCATTTCAATTAACAGGTGTGCCTGGGAAAGAAATTCCACATATTAACTTTTATCTTCTTAATGCGTTTGAGCCAATCAGATGTGTTGTGACAAGGTAGGGTGGGTATACAGAAGATAGACCTATTTGGTAAAAGACCAAGTCCATATTATGACAAGAACAGCTCAAATACGCAAAGAGAAACAGTCCATCATTACTTTAAGACAGGAAGGTCAGTCCGGAACATTTCAAGAACTTTTAAAGTTTAACCAAGTGCAGTTGCAAAAATCAAGCGCTATGATGAAACTGGCTCTCATGAGGACCGCCACAGGAAAGAAAGACCCAGAGTTACCTCTGCTGCAGAGGATATTTTCATTAGCGTTAACTGCACCTAAGATTGCAGCCCAAATAAGTGCTTCACAGAGTTCCAAGTAACAGACACATCAACATTAACTGTTCAGAGAAGACTGCTTGAAAATCAGGCCTTCATGGCCAAATTGCTGCAAAGAAACCACTACTAAAGGACACCAATAATAAGAGACTTGGTGGGGCCAAGAAACACGAACAATGGACATTAGACCAGTGGAAATTGGTATTTTGTCTGATGAGTCCAAATTTTAGATTCTTGGTTTCAACCTGTCTTTGTTAGACGCAGAGTAGGTGAACAGATGAGCTCCACATGTGTGGCTCCCACTGTGAAGCATGGAGGAGGTGTGATGGTGACACTGATTTATTTAGAATTCAAGGCACACTCAACCAGCATGGCTACCACAGCATTCTGCAGTGATACGCCATCCCATCTGGTTTGAGCTTAGTGGGACTATCATTTGTTTTTCAACAGGACAATGACCCAAAAACACACCTCCAGGCTGTGTAAGGGCAATTTGAGATGGTTTGGGATGAGTTGGACCGCAGAGTGAAGGAAAAGCAGCCAACAAGTGCTCAGCATATGTGGGAACTCCTTCAAGACTGTTGGAAAACCATTCCTCATGTTGCTGGTTGAGAGAATGCCAAGAGTGTGCAAAGTTGTCATCCAGGCAAAGCATGGCTACTTTGAAGAATCTAAAATATGTTTTGACTTGTTTAACACTCCTGGTTACTACATGATTCCATGTGTTATTGCATAGTTTGTCTTCACTATTATTCTACAATGTAGAAAATAGTAAAAATAAAGAAAAAACCTTGAATAAGTAGGTGTCCAAACTTTTGACTGGTACTGTATACACACGCACATATTTTTTTTGACAATCATTTTCCACCCTAAAAAGTATGAATAGGCTTTGATAAAAAAGGTATTAGAAACACAACAAAAACAAATGTTATTGCATGTTTATACATTTGTGTACCCATTTATGATACGCCACCATGATGACAATGACATTCATATAAACAATTATGCATTTCTGTGTAGTACAGCTCAGGGACCCATGATAATATTCCATTACCGCAATTCTGTTACCGGATGTAAATCCAGTTATTTTTTTACCTAATGTGTCATGTCATAGCTGACACCCCATTCATTCTGCTAGATTCTACTAGATAAGATACATTGTATTTGAATGGTAAATCTCTTGATTAACTGGGTAAATTAAGATGGCATAGGCCTACTTACAATACAGGTGAATGCATATTCAAACTTCCATTTGAGACTTATATTAGCCTACTGATCAACAACATTTGCATAGAAGCATCACTCCAGCATGTCACACCTGTATGGAAGGACATCATATAGGCACTGCCTTTAGTTTGAGAATATAAAAGGATTAAATGAAAATCGGTCCACGTAAATCATGTTTTGGGATCAGGGATGATTATGAAACTATTATTTGTTGTCAATTTCCATGATCTGGATTTTATTTTAGACGCATCTCTAAACAAGCCCTATTATTGGTAAATTAACTAAACTATTTGCAACAGGAGTTCAATTTAGGACACTGTCAACTCATCCATTTCTCTCAATACTTCACCTATCTGTTGGAGAATGAGCTAGCACGCTGCCGATTTTCCCTGCTGGACATTCCTCGGCATTGTGCAGTACTCCTGGCTCAGACAGTGATTGGCAGCTTGCATAGCAGCATTTTTGCAATGATCGAGAAGTGCGAACAGACTACAAAAGGTTCATATCGACCAGATATCGGCTCAACCGATTATCCGTGGTTCTCAAAAAAAAAAATCTATGGTTTTTGTTTTGCATATACTTAATTGAGTCTCAGGGCAATTCCATCCTTAACAAGAACACCACAGAGATAGCCTAGTTTGGACTAAAGATCGCTACATCTACGTTATTTAGTCGGCAAAATCCAGAAGTTTCAGTTATTTTAATAAATTCCCTGTCTGTGTGAGATTATGCGAGTGTGTGCTCCGCCCCCACTCCCCAATAAAATATCTTATTTGAAATCGATGAAACCACATAGCTAGCCAAGTACAGTGGTTACAGTATGTTGACAGTATAGCTAGCTACTGTAATTGACAAATGATTGTTATAACTTACCATGTCTACGTCTCTCGGTGTTCACGCCATTAGGGGGGCTGTTGTGGCTTCCTACCAGGTTGTTGGTCTCCTCTCCTGATGATCCATTCGGTCTTTCTGACTTGCATAGTTTACCCCGCTTGTTTTTCTTATTTCCATGAGAATGGCCTCCTCCTCCATGGGAGTGCCCGTGTCCACCACCTGCGTGTCCGTGGAACAAGCACAGCCCGAGGAGGTTGACCAGGAGCCCGGCGGCCCCCACACCGATAACTACATGGGGTTTCTCGATTTCATGTGGGTTTGTGAATCGCTCGACGGCCTCCAATATTATGGTAAAACAGAGAGCTGTGAGGAACACTGCGTTGACCAGAGCCCCCATCACCTCAGCCCGGATCCATCCGAAGGTGTTTTTATTTGTCGATTGTGTTTTCTGAGCGAAGCGCACGGCCACCAAAGCCACAAGCAGCGCTATGACATCCGATAGCATATGAAAGGAGTCCGAAAGCATTGCTAAAGATGCAGTGATCCGACTGACGACAACCTCCACGATAAAAAAGCCAAAAGTCAATGAAAGCATGCATATTAGCCGCACACGATTAGGTTCACAAGCCATTTCTCTCCGCTGATCACTTAACGTTAACTGAGTTAGCTAGCTAGCTAGCTAGCTTACGATATGCACGTACGATGTTACGGTATACTAGCTGTAACGTTAGCTACAACATGCGAGCCAATCGATAGGCATATGATGCGATTCCACCACGTCTTGTAAATATTTATACGGTCGCTAACAATTCGTCATTGTCGTACGATTACCACCGACTCCAATTCCAGATACAGCTAAGACCGATGTTGGTTCCTCAAAATAAGACAATTGGGAACATTCAAAGACAAGGGCATATTCCAGAAACGTTGACCGTAGACTCCGATTTGCAGACGGCTGAAACTTTGCACCCGAGCCGGTAAAGTTTCCACACGGAATAAGGCGACTGAGGGGCACGCCCTGGTCTTTTGCTATTGGTTGTTAGGGATAAAGTAGAATTTGGTTGGCCAATTTATACAACCATTTCACGTGGACGGAGCCGTCGTTGCTATGTAGCCACGTTGAGTAATGCAAACATTTAGACGTTGCGGACTCCTCCAACATTCTGACTCATCATTTTTAGGATGGTGTGTAGCATCGGCACACGGCCCCTTGTCTTATTTCTGTGGTTAACAAAATGTTATCCATCCGAAATACATTAGGTTAGACTACGTTTCAATCACCCAACTGAAAAGATGACTAGTCCTACTAGACTATAGGTTTAAATAAAAATCGACGTATTATTTCGCAATCTGTTCAAACACTTTTGAGAGGTTAAATGTCCTGGCAATACTTCAATAGAATAAACAACTTTGAATGCATCTAGGACTGGGCCCTCACATTCACATGATTCACGTTGGTGGAAGCGCTTTACCTGCAGATTTCTCCAAAGCCACTATCTTTCAACCTTTCCAACATGAAGAGAAAATATAAGGTTAAACGACGACATCATGTGGGAGATACTGATAACTACAACCCTTTAGATGCACAGTAGCCTACGTACATCACCTGTACATTTAGTTTCCCAGTCCATTGTTTGATGTGAAACAAGCCAGTCAATCACCAGATAAACTCTTTACGAGGTGTGCATGGAGATCAATGCATGCAACAGAAACCTTCCATGTAGAAAAATAGATAATGTAGATATACATTCTGCGACAGTAATCACTCTGATTACATCGGCATTAAATGTTTACAAGAGGCCATTCACTACATATTATGTTCCCACATAATTTACATGACCAAATTTAAATGCAAACTTATGTAAAAATGTAAATTAAGTTTAGAAACATACATACCAAGAGTTGAACTTCATGCAACCAAAATAATGTACATGATGCCAATTTGAGATGAAAAACAGGAGACAATTCAAGGGTAAAGGAACAATAAAAGCAAGGACAAAGGTCAATCAGTTGACAGTTCAACAGAAAGTAATCCCACGTTCCTGTCTTGTCGGAAACTCAGAAATGTTCGACTTGCTCGTTGTAGAAAAATTATACCGAGTTTAACCAATTGGGAAGTATCAGAATCAAACAATAAGAAGCTCTAGGCAAATAACTTATGTTAATTTTAAATCGGAAATTCTGAATTTCCGACATTATGTGAACGCAGCATGGAACTTTGCACCCGAGCTGCTTAAGTTTCCACTTTCCACACATAACTAGAGGAAAGCCCTGGTATTTTGCTATTGGTTGTTAGAGATAAAGTACAATTTGGTTGGTCAATTTTTACAACCGTTTCACGTGGGCGGAGCCCAGCGTTGCTATGTAGCCACGTTGCGTAATGCAAACGTTTCCAACGTCATCGTTTGAAATGCGCTGCGAACTCATCCAAAATTCTGACTCATATTTTTAGGATAGTGTGTAGCATCTCCACACGGACCCCTTGTCTTATTTCTGTGTGGTAACAAAATAGTATAAATCCAAAATACATTAGGTTAGACTGCATGTCAAGCACTATTACAAACTGAAAAGACTTGGCCTACTAGACTATCATTATAAATACAAATTGTGTATTTTTTCACCCTCTGTTCAAACATCTTCGAGGGTTAAAATGTCCTACTTCAATAAACTGAACTTTGAATGCATCTAGGGCTGGGCCATCACATTCACGATTCACTTTGGAGGTGCTTTGAAGAGAAAAGGACATTTACATCATGTGGGAGATACTAATAACTACAAACCTTTAAATGTACAGTACATTAACAGGCTGCAAGTGTTTCCCTTTACATTGTTTCAAGTGAAGCTAGTCAATCACCAGATAAACTCTTTACTTGGTGTGAATGGAGCTCAACACATGCAACAGAAACCGTTCATTTAGAAGAGATAATGTAGGTCTACATTCTGCAACAGTAATCATTGATGACGTCTGCCTTTAATGTTCACAAGAGGATACTCACTACTTATGTTCCCACATCATTTTCATGGCCAAACTTCTATGCAAACTGCTTATGTTTAGAAAACAAAAACATGTAAATGAAGTTTAGAAACACATTTACCAAGAACTGAACTTCATCATGCAACCAAAATAAAGTACATGATGCCACTTCGAAATGAATAGGAGAACATTCAAGGGCAAAGGAACAATAAAGCATTAAGGACAAAGGTCAATCAGTTGACAGTTATACAGAAAGTGGACCTGCCTGAAACAGACATTTGTTGAAGGTCAACAGTGCCTGTTTTTTTGCCAAACCATCCCAATATCATATTTCCAAACATTGACATATTTCCAGAACAGAAGTGTATGCGGGAGTGTACACCTATTTATACATCTTCAGATAATGTACTAACATTGCCCTTAAAATATATTTTAATGCCACCATACAGTATGTACATAGTAGTTATAAATCACATATTCACAAATCAGAACCTGAGTGCAATTCTGTGCATCAACAACACATTTTAAATGTCAAGGTTGAAAAAACACAAACACCACTAAAAATATATCTGGCACCCAATATTTTGGCAATTTCACCATAGTATAAACCAATCACCATAATACCAATAAATTAAAGCTACATAATTTCCCAATGGACCGCTAGGTTTCAATAGCTCTGAAACTAATGTTAGTCAGGAAAACTAAAGCAGAGACCTGCTACTTCTGGGTCACACCTCAGACAACCATATCTTCATCCATCCACATGACACTGATAGTCAGGCCCTAAGCAGCAGACTTTCTGTGGGCTAGCGGATGCCTAGGATCTGCCAGCTCTTGAGTTGATAGAGCCTCTCCACCTCCCCCAGGGCCTGGGCCCGCATGTTGGCTGCCTGCAGCCTCTTCTTCAGCCCCAGCTCCTGGCTCTTCACACTCTGCTTCTGATCTGGCCTCTGGTTCTCTTTGCTTTCTCCGGCAAAATGGACCTTCTTTCCAGGTGAAACGTTCTCCTCTCCCTCATCTAAGGGGCCAAGACGGCAAAGAGTTATACAATTTTATTGAACTCTACAAAAAACAGCTCAGATAAAGACCCTCCTTTGTAGAATGCCTCTGGGATTTTTCAGACTACCCAGAAATGTTAAAATTCACAACTTAACAATCACATATGCTTCCCCCTTGTATTTAATTTAAAAACATGGTTACCCCATGGCTACTGTATATTATATTGAACTTCAATTACAAAGCAAAACAAGTATCCCTCATTTACCTCCTGGTTCCCACCCCATGTTTGTTGCAGGTTTTATTGCAGTAAAAAAAATTATATATATATATATATATATACACACACACACACACACACACACACACATACATTCACAAGGTTAAAATTAATAAATACACTAAAATACAGTAAAATGCTAAAATTTCCCCAATTACAGAAGTGAACACAATGCAATGCTCAGTTCTTCTCAATGTTCAGGGGGTCCAGAGGCCTTCGCTTGACTCCCATACCCATTTCATTGGAATAGAGCAGTGGCAGGGCCTTCTGCTGTTTCACCAAGTTGTAGCTCTTCAACAAACTCTCCGCTCTAAAACCAAAAGCAAACATTGTTGGGAGTCAAAATGGATTATTCCCGCTTGCAGTTTTATAGCAAGCAATGAGATTATAACACCAAAGCAGGAAGCAAAAGTAGCATTAACACAGCTTGGAGGAGGATTAAAGCCTTAGGATTTAGTCTGACAAACAGCAGTTTGCTGCATTTCAAGTAAATTAAGTGATCCAAGAGAGCACCGTTTTACCTGGCAAGCTTCTCATTTGATAGTCTCTCACGAACACAAAGCTCCTGCTCCCGCTCTGTAGGAGGAACACATTCACCAGATTTAAATTAAACATACCTCAGGTTACAAACAAGTCAGTCTGTGTATACTCGGTAGCATAGCCAGTGACACATTGACCTCCTTTACAACCAATCATTTCAACAAGACTGACCCCAAAAACATGCACGTTCCAACATTATAGGGTCTCACTGTGACTAGGACATTATAGGGACCAGGGTTGGGGGTTGAATACATTGTCAATTCAGGACATTAATTGAAATGGACATTCACTTCCTGAATTGGCTGAGCTAAAACCAGAATTGAGCCCGACCCTGATAAGGGCAAATG
Organism: Oncorhynchus clarkii lewisi; assembly: GCF_045791955.1. Lineage (NCBI taxonomy): Eukaryota > Metazoa > Chordata > Actinopteri > Salmoniformes > Salmonidae > Oncorhynchus > Oncorhynchus clarkii. Next base: position 13,881,731 of record NC_092154.1, read on the forward strand.
ACACTCACGCTCCAGCCTCTCCTCTCGCTCCATCAGGGCCTTCTCCCTGTGCCGCAGCACCTGCTCCTTCAGCCTCAGCGCCGCAATAGTAGGGGTGGTTGAAGACTCTGCAGGCTTTGGTTTCTCTGGATCAGCCGACCTCCTCCGGTGTCTTGCCTGCGCCCGCCTAAGTTCATCGGCGACCAGGTCCGCCAACAGGCTGCTCTGGAGAATGGACTCAACTGAGGGCCTCAGGTAGTCCTGGCAACAAGGCACAACAGTCAAATTGACAAAGCAAACTGGCAGTTTGAGTACAAGGGAGTGAGGGATTCAAATCTCTTGACGTTAAAATTGTATATCGAGCAAAATTACATGCTTGGTGATGCAGACAAACAATCATCTCAAGGATTGAGGAGTTGCTCACAAGATGCCCTGAACTTCATATGGAGATCAGTGCTGTGAAACATGTTCCAAACCTTTAAATGGAGCATTCTGGACAGGAGTGTATTCAGCTCCTCTGAATACCGGTAGGGGATTCTCCTAAACTTTCCCTCTCGGATCTTCTCTGCCAGCTCTTTTTGGTTATAAGCTGTGAAAGGAGGCCTACATGGAAGAAATGCATGCGTCAGACTTTAATCTCATCTAATGCATTGACTGGGGGATATTGAGTAAGAATATAGATGACAGGCAAGGTTACTCACGATAAGGCACAGAGTTCGTACAACAAGCACCCCAAGGACCAGATATCTGATTTCTCATTGTAGGACATGCGATTTATTTGTTCCTGTAAAATATGAAAAAGTGTCCACACATTGAAAAACTGATTAGAGAAGCTGAGTATTTCTCTAAAATCACAGTGAAAAGAAAATCGATACTTTTAAACCATAATCATAGTTCGAGTCGGTATTGACAATTTCCCCACCGTGGGGGAAAACACAGGGGAGTACAGACCGCCAGCAAAAAAGGCCTCTATTTACACGTTGCTTAGGAGGGCATTTCACACTACTTTTGGATTCTAAATTGGATTGTAAGGCTCGTATGAATGTCCTGCGTAATATAATGTTTGTCATTGTAGCCAATCAACTGCATAATACTTAAAAACACTTCAAATCAGTTAAAATTCCCTTTGGCTAACTTTGCCACAACCTATATCATTGACCATTAGTATTCTAGCTCAGTGGTTTCCAACCTTTCTCGGATACTATACCATCAAATAAATTTCTCTCTGCGCGGAGTAACCCTGAAGTACCCCCTCATGTGAATTTTATCAGTAGGCCTCTGATCTCATGAATCTTCTCTTCAACCCCTTGTGGATAGGCCAAGTACCCCCAGGCGTCCTAGTAACCCGGGTTGGGAAGCACGGTTCTAGTGAACTACTGCATCAAAAATAGGTATTCTAAGATCACAATCAAATGAAATCTCACTGAATGTTCAAGCAATAATCAAAACATTGGAAGAGATTGAGAACCCATCTCCCAAAGACCGCAGTAAATCTAGGCTGTTGAAAGGGCGCAGATGGCGAACTGCAGTTATCCCCCACGGTGGCCGTTGTTCACAGGGCTACTTGTTCATGACATGAATAGCGACTTGGAGTATAGGATTCACAATTATATGATTGCCTTTGCTACGGACTCACAGGAGACATGTAGTATGGGGTCCCGACGAAAGTCTTAGCGAAACTGGTGTCATGGTTCAGGATACGTGCGAGACCAAAGTCGCCAAGCTTGACATTCTGCTTGACATCCAGGAAGATATTGGCGGGCTTAAGATCTCTGTGCAGCACTGTGGCCCCACCATTGCTCCGGCGATGGCAGTCCTTCAGGGCAAGAGTGAGCTGTGCCATGACTCGCATGATGAATTCCTCCTCCAAGTAACGCCTGGACACCAGGAACACAACATACAAGTTTCATTAGTCACATGTAAGGGATACACATGGACGATGTCTAACGAAATGCTTTCTTGCAGGTTTCTTCTCAACAATAAATAATAAAAATGCGAACATAAAGTAAATGGCTCAATAGAATAAACATTTTAGCATAAGTATAATACAGGAACACGCAATTTATAGTCCAAAATACACACGTGTATGGGGGGGTATAAACTGGGCAATATAATAAGTGTCTGGTAGCAGCAGTTGTGATGTGTATGTAGCATGAATGTGTGTGTGTGTATACAGTGCATTCGGAAAGAATTCAGACCTTGACTTCCACATTGTTATGTTACAGCCTTATTTTAAAATGAAATTGTTTTTATCCCCCCTCATCAATTTACACAATACCCCATAATGACAACGCAAACAGGTTGACATTTTTGCAAATGTATAAATAAATGAAAGAACACATTTACATAAGTATTCTGACCCTTTACTCAGTCTTTGTTGAAGTACCTTTGGCAGCGATTACAGCCACGAGTCTTCTTGGGTATGATGCTACAAGCTTGGCACTCCGAAATTTGGGGAGTTTCTCCCATTCTTCTCTGCAGATCCTTTCAAGCACTGTTAGGTTGGATGGAGAGCGTTGCTGCACTGCTCTTTGTCGGGGTTCAAGTCTGGGCCACTCAACGACATTCAGGAGACTTGTCCCGAAGCCATTATTGCATTGTCTTGGCTGTGTGCTTATGGTTGTTGTTCTGTTGGAAGGTGAACCTTTGACCCAGTTCGAGGCCCTGAGCGCTCTGGAGCAAGTTATCAAGGATCTCTGTACTTCGCTCCATTCATCTTTCCCTCAATCCTGACTAGCCTCCCATCCCCTGCCGCTGAAAAAAATCCCCACATCATGATGCTGCCACTACCGTAGGGATGGTGCCAGGTTCTCTCCAGACATGACACTTGGCATCCAGGCCAAAGGGTTTAATCTTGGTTTCATCAGACCAGAGAATCTTGTTTCTCATTGTCGGAGTCCAATGGGTGCCTTTTGGCAAACTCCAAGCAGGCTGTCATGTGCCTTTTACTGAAGAGTGACTTCTGTCTGGCCACTCAACCATAACCATCCTACAGGGTGGCAGGTAGCCTAGTGGTTAGAGCGTTGGGCCAGTAACTGAAAGGTTGCTAGGTCGAATTCCGAGCTGACAAGGTAAGAATCTGTCGTTCTGCCCCTGAACAAGGCAGTTAACCCGCTGTTCCTAGGCCATCATTGTAAATAAGAATTTGTTCTTAACCGACTTGCCTAGTTAAATAAAATAAAAAATAAAAAATTCAAAACTCACAAAGGGTGTTGCACTGTCACAGTTCACCACCTGGTGTCAGAGTGGGATGGCCATCAGAGAGGTGTATACATGACACATGATGGACAAGGGAACCAAGGTCAGCACAAAACACACACACCTTTCTTTGATGCATCTGGTGATGAGGCTGGAGAGGTCACCGCCTTCACAGTGCTCCATAACGATGTACAGTGTGGTGTTGGTCCGGTCAATGATACGGTCATAATATCTCACAATGTTTGGATGCTTCAGTTCACGCAGGAGATTGACTTCAGACACCAGCATCTGCTTCTCGCTCTCAGCCATTGTGCCGTAGTCCAACTCCTTCCAAACTAGAATCTATGACGAAACCCAGACAACAGAACTAAACATGTATTGATTGGCCAAAGCTTGTTGATGTTGGGAAACATTTTAAAGATAAACATACATAGTGTAGGGTACTTGCTAGCTACCTGTTTGTTTTACGTCAAATCCTGGTTTAGCTAAATGGTTCATATGTATAGTTAGCTATATAAACACGAGCCATATCATAAAACCACACAGATCCTCACAGTTGTAGGCAAACATGGCAAATGCTTTAGTATTGCTGATGTGGGGAGTCCTGGTGTTGTTCCCCGCTTAATGTCCAATGAGGTAATTTCTAAAATAAAATATGTCTGTCCACTTAGGGGACACCATTTTGTCTCGTCTCAATAGCAGCCCCCAGAGGCAAACGTTACGCACTGGCTCTGGTTACCTTGACAGGTGCAATGAGAGCATGAAACGCAAACATAGCTAGCTAACGTTGGTCGAACAACGCCTTACTAAACGGCGGAAACACTTACCTTGGCATCAGATTTCCTCCGTATTTTCTGACATTTTCCGTAAGACCCTGACCCTATGGTATACAACACCTCATAATCTTCAACACGAGATGGCATTTTGTCGTAGCGAACGTTAACGTTCCTAGTATATAACTAGTTAGCTAAATGCAGAATGCAATGCAAGGTAGCTAACGCAGCTATCTATCGAAAGCAATAACTACTATTCTGGACGTTTTCTTTCTTAAAATATCGTTAGCAAACGTAAATGCTGACTATATCTCTCCGATAACGTATTGATAAAATTGCTTGCTAACTACTCGTCAAAACAACGTGTTTTATGTCTATAACACAAGCGACGAAAAGGAAGCAGGGATTCCTTGCGGTGGTTTCAAATTGGTGCCTGAATTCTTCAATGTGATTGGTCCGTCTACTACATATAGAATACTCTGATTGGCTGTAATGAAGACACAAGCTGCTGGTTGCTAGGCATCTGAAACCCGCGAGATTTGGCGCGGTTGTTTAAAGGGGAATAATTATTTTGCCGACGGGAACCGTTCTGATGATACCTCAGTGACGGAAACGTTCTATCAAAGACAGTACGATTGCGTGGGAAATAGATTTGCATACCGCATTTGTCCAAATTAAAATGTAGTAATGTAATAAGTACACAGAACCCCACATGTCATGTAGGAGACGCGCTTACCCAGAGCGATTTACAGGAGAAATTACGGGGTAAGTGCCTTGCTCAAGGGCACATGGCAGATTTTTTCGCCTGGTCGGCTCCTGGATTCGAATCATTGACCTTTCAGTTAGCGACCTTTCAGTTACTGGCCCAACCGCACTTAAACGCGAGGCTACCTGCCACAAGGTGGCAGAAAAAGCTAACTCTACTTTTATCCTGCCCCATGAAACTGAAAACTGAAGGTGGCCACTGTCCATGCAAGTTAGAATAGAATAGCTTCGAGTGATTGTCTAGTACTTCCACACATCTATCTGATAACTTATCAAAGTACATTAGGTCCATCTATGCCAGTTAGAATATAATAAAACAAAATATAATAAAAGAGAATAGAATATCCAGTGTAAATAAAAAAACATTATTTTCGTGAACTCTACAATTCCGCTCAGATTCTAGTGGATATCAAGATACAGACAGCCCTGAGCACTCTTGGGTGTTTTTTTTTAATTTTTTTTTTACATATGCCTCATTGACTTTATAATCATTTTCTGCTGCTTAGCTTGTCATTGTGAGAACATGTGGCAGCCAGGCTGAGTTCTCTGTCTGTCCCACAGTCCCAGAGCAATGATGAATATGATTATCAGTCTGCATCATAAATCACTGTTAGACATTGTTAGCAGTTGACCTCCCATAGCAAGTGCCACATTTTGTGATCAACTGATCTACCCTCATCACAGAGAAAGTGATACCCTACAACACAACACTGCTCATTGATTTACTGCCTCCATTGACAGGGCGGTTGTTTGGCGATTGTTCTAAGGTTGAGTGGGCCAGCTAGGCTAGATGATAGGCACCCATGAAATCTGCAGAGCGTATTGATTACTGTGAGGTACGTTGAAACTCGAAACAGAGACCTCACACTCCATCCGGGGATATCAATACCCCTTTACCTGGGTCATATTCATTCATGCAACACCATCGCAAAACATTTTACAACAGAAAACAAAAAATTTGCATTTCTCATTGGACACGTGCAGGTATTCCTTCCGTTTCAGTCCACTTTCTTCTGTTTAGTGCCTAATGAGCATGACCCTGAACTTGTTAGTGTGAAATGATCTCATCGTTGTCATCATATCACCAAGCATCTTCCCTGTTGTGATGCACTCTGTGAAAGACAGGGGCCCATGTAGACAGGCTAGTTATGACAACAATATCTAATTCCAATTATACCTGTGCACTTATTAATTGCCCCAAAAAGGTAATTGCCACTAGGGCTGTTTCCATGGCGCTCTCTCATGCACACAGGGGAGGCTATCGGGAATCAAGATCCAGCAATCCTCAGCAGCGGTGTCATGTAATTAACAAGGCCACCTGCAGAGTCCCTCTAGGGGCATACCGTGGTGACAGGCATCTTCGAATTACCCCCGTGTCACTCGTCTCTCTCTCCTGCCGTCACACTGCGTCGTACACACACACACGTCAGGAGGACATGGCAGGGCTCACGGTGCGATGTAAAAGAGTCTGTCTGTCACCACAAAGGTCATTTCCTACAGAGGGGCTGTTATGGTACCAGCGTCCCTCTTTCTGTAAGCAAGTCAGGAAAGTTGGGGTGCTTAATGTGAGGCTGACAACCAAAACAACAAAGACTGCCGGGGGCGACTAGGGCCCCTTGGGGGGCCACGCTAGGTGTTACCCATCTCTCTGAGGGCCAAGAGCTAGGAGGGAGAGACAGTGGAACACGTTTGAATGGCACACGATCACAACAGGGGTGTCAGTCAGTTTTCATGTCTATATCCTTTGGTCTTTTTATATACCGTGTGTGTCAATGTGTATATGCTTGTGTACTGCGTATGTGTGTTTATGTATCTGCGTGTGTGTGTGTACCGGACATGCCCCTATCCGAGGAGTTGGTGGGTCTTTGGTGTCACTGGGCTTGGAAGGTGGCGGAGCTGGTGGCTGCAGCCATGTTGCTGTACTGTGACATTCATCTGCCTGCTTCCCCTCAGACTGTCCTCCATCGTAGGTCACCCTGGCCTTCCCCCCGCAGATCACCCTGGCCTTCCCCCCCGCAGATCACCCTGTCCTCCTCCCCGCAGATCACCCTGCCCCCCCCCCCCCGCAGATCACCCTGGCCTTCCCCCCACAGATCACCCTGGCCTTCCCCCCGCAGATCACCCTGGCCTTCCCCCCGCAGATCACCCTGGCCTTCCCCCCGCAGATCACCCTGCCCCCCCCCCCCCCCGCAGATCACCCTGGCCTTCCCCCCGCAGATCACCCTGGCCTTCCCCCCCGCAGATCACCCTGTCCTCCTCCCCGCAGATCACCCTGGCCTCCCCCCGCAGATCACCCCCCCCCCCCCCCCCCCCCCGCAGATCACCCTGGCCTTCCCCTGCCACTTTGCCAACTTTTAGTGTTTGCTGACTCAAGGGGAGCAGCCACGAACCACAACATTTATCAACCAGACCAGAGCAGCCGAGCATGAAGACATGGTACCCTGTGGAGCTATGCTTGTGATGCATTTAGTGTAACTGTCACTGCAGGCATTCTGGGAGCGATGCTATAGCCTAGCTTACCTGCGGCTGGGCATGGTGGAGTCTGTGTGCAGTCAAGAACATCCCGGTACGTGTTTGTTTCTACACTGATGTGTTCACATTGGCTCCGGGGTGAAGTTTCCCTCAAGGGACAGATCTAGGATAAGCTTCCTCTCCCCTAATCCTAACCATCAGTGGGGGAAATGCAAAACTGAACCTAGATCAGCATCTAGGGCGGGGATCGGCAACTTTGATGAGGGAGGGGGCCACAAAAAAAAACATTATTCATCACGAGGGACCACAGTGGCTCATGGTTCTGTGTACCCACATCATATATATACATATACACAAAGGGCGGCCGGCTGCCAGTTGCCCATCCCTGGTCTAGCGGCAACTTCATCCTACACCTTTCACATGTGTAAAACAGAAAATTACTAGGCCTTCAGAGATGAATATGTATGGGGTTGTTGTAAATGTAGATTATTCATATTAATTCTGTAGTCTCTGGTTTACGCTGGCCATGAAAATGCACAGCTCTGACACGTTGTGAAGAAAGGAGATCCCTGGTCTGACTTTGGTCCTCCCTCAGTCGTTTGGTATGGAGATGACGCTCTGGTGTGAATCCCAGATTAGTCGTTTTGCAGGTCAGCAGGGTCCTTATAGTCTCTCCTGTGCATCTTTAATCCCATTTTCCAGCTCACTTCCCAGTGCCTAGGCCCTGGCTACCCATTGGCTGCCTGCAGCCATGTGGCTCTCGCAGAGACCCGGCCCCCCTCCTCCTCCCTTCCCCCATCACTCCAGCTGCTATGGCGATGACAAGCCAGGCCGCCCTTGCTCTAGTTCCTCGCTTATCATCCTATACATGATGTAACATTTTACTACATCTGCCAGTCAGGCGGCTTAGTTTAACAAGTGACCACAAGGCCTCTCATTCATGACCTCGCCCCATAGTGGTTTATGCCTACCTGGCAACAAATAAATGCAACAATCTTAGTAATTCAGTTCTGTGCCAAATGATAAGCCTAGAAGGATAAAGAAAAGTCTACAGTGACAGATACTCTGTGTAGATAGAGCAAGTGTCTGTTCAGAAGGGTGCGAAACGTGACATTTTCAGATAGAGATGTATTTTGTAGAACAGGCACGATATTCTGTCATGCAGAATTGGACATAAAATTGTAATTAATAAAGCTGACACTATCTGCATTGTTCTATAATGTGAATACACACCAGGAAGAAAGGTGGTGGCATTCACTCACTTCCTCTAATATGGGCTGTGTTCAGAATGGCACAGCATAGCAAAACGTTTTGGAATGGGAAATGAAAATCTATGAACGAATTTAGTTGTGCCTCCTCGGTTTGAAGGGTTTTCTTCCTAAGGACGACCCGTTTCAGAGCTGACAGAGGATCTGTAATGTAAACCGTTGGGTCCCTGTGGCCAAATGACAGATGCCACGGTTAAACAAAGAGCAGAGACCAAAAGCAAGGACAGGCTTTAGTTACCTGGAGACCGCCCTGCGGCAACGGCATCACTATCAGTGCCTATATCAATAGAAAATGAGGAAATAAGCCTGACAATAAACCTGACAGATGCAATCAGAGCACCATAAATCACTATTTATTGTGCTGGGTTTAGGTGTGGGAGACAGGGGTTTGCTTACTCATACCACTCCAAGACATAGAAAAAAATACAAATACATTGTGAAAGAGTTTGATTCACAAATGTTACGCTCTCCTGTTGTGTTATTTTTTAGTTCTTTCCTCACCTTGAGACATGGCTGAGCTGCAATTGTTTTTTTTCCTTCTTCAAATTAAGGAGTGGGCCTTCATTAAAAATGCCTCATGCACCGCAGTCTAAGTTCAATCAGGTCTCAATAGCTCACAAGTATGTCACTCTCATAGAATGTGTGATATACTGTAATTCACCCTCCCTACACATTCTCCGTATATTAGTGAGAGAATGGCTCCTAATAAAATGTATATAAATATAAATAAAATAAATCATTTATTTAGATAAAACTCCAACAGAAGTTAGTGTGCCATCTGAAAAGGGGTGCGTCAGACACTTCAAAAACCAACATCAAATACTGAGTATGAGGCAGAGAGAATGAGGCAAAGAGAATGAGGCAGAGAGAATGAGGCAAAGAGAATGAGGCAAAGAGAATGAGGCAGAGAGAATGAGGCAGAGAGAATATGAGGCAGAGAGAATATGAGGCAGAGAGAATATGAGGCAGAGAGAATGAGGCAGAGAGAATGAGGCAGAGAGAATGAGGCAAAGAGAATGAGGCAGAGAGAATGAGGCAGAGAGAATATGAGGCAGAGAGAATATGAGGCAGAGGAAAAAACAGACAAGCTATCAGGATCTTTATGACCATCACTTTTATTCCAGCACAAGTTCTTTGTGTTGTAAAATGGCTGTGTAGCTAGGAAGAAAGGGAGGAGTACAAAATGGAAAATTACAGAGTTTCTACTATCGTTTGTTAAAATTATTAACGTTGTCATTGTTTTTCTTTCCTAAAACCATATCTAGAAAATATGATTTTCCCCTGCCTTTCTTTGGAGACAGTTAAAAAAAAGAAGAAAAAAAGATGGAGCTTCATTTTGTGTCTCTCTCTCTCACATTGAAAAGCAATCTCACGGGACCGGCACAAAGATGACCACTAAAAATGTACGTCCCAATCCTCAAATTGACTCCTGATCTCCCGAACCAGCCAGCCTCCCGAACCAGCCAGCCAGCGTTTAAGAGGTAAGTCATGACTAAAATGCATTCCGTTTGCATTCCTTAGACATCATGATTGTAGCTGTTCATCTAAAGCATAATACCTCTTAGGTGTGTTTATATAGGTTTTTTGATAGAAACCCCCCCCATGGTATTATTAAAACAACTTTTGGGAGAGAATTGGTGCATAATTGCTGGGCCGTGTCTGAATTCCCCTCCAATGTGAAGAGTGATTTCTTCCTGGATGGTCTAGTTTCATATCAAAACATAATACCCTACCAATAGACAGCTTCTTGGTAACCCCTAAGATCTAAAAGGACTGGATAGATATCAGTAAATTGGCAATATCTTTAATAGGCTAGGTGGGAGATTTGCCATATACTGCACACATCAATCAAGTCCTTTTAACATCTCCAAGTGGGAATCATCCAGTGCCTAGGGGGGAGGGGCCTAAGTTCCTGTCCCATTACTTCCACCAATCCAACCACTTCAGAGCTGTGATTATGTTAAGAAAGATAGAAAGGAAAGGATGCATTTCAGAAGTATTCCAACAGGGCCATATGTGTATCAATGAGCAGTGTAGGAGATGAGAGCCTGGCCGAGCCCTCTGGATTCATGAAGCGTGAATGAATAACATCCAGGTCAGAGGTCAAACCAAAGGTCAAGGAACAGGGAAGTGACTTGTCTCAAAAGCCGTTAGGTTTCTCTTCCTCATTTTTTTCTTGTTCTTTAAACATTTATGATATTTCAAAATTAAAAACAAATCAGAAATAGTACAGACCAAGAGAGAGATAACATCGGTTGCAGTCCCTCACAACATTGAATTTCTTCCTCAGCTTCGTTATGTACAAGAATAAACATACCCATGACGTAAGGACAACAGTTCAAGTCATTTAAAATTGAAATAAAATCTGACCACTAATAGTGATTTGCTGTCGAAACTCCGTTATCGTGGAGCAGCACGACATCAATTATATATATATAAGGGGGGGGGGGGGGAATGCAGAGCATTAGGGTAGCCACATCTATAAAAAATTATATTTTTATTATGTCATTCCCCACCCCATTACTTAGATATTTGTAAAACTACAGTATGGAGTCCAATGGGGGTAAATTCAGCTTCGTCCTCCTTTTTCAGTTTGGCTCGCTGAGACGTTCCTATGTGGACAGAGATCCACTCTGCTCTGTGTGTGTACGAGTGAGGACAGGGGGTGGAGAGGGTGTGAGGGGAGTTTGTTTTCAGGGTGGATCGGATCAGAGTGCTGTCCCAATGTGCCATCAGTGTTCTGTCATCAGCGTATGGGCACTGTTCCTCCTCCTCTGTGTCCTCCTCCCCTCCTTGGTTCCAGAACCAGGTACCCCCAACCACATGTTGTGGAAACAGTCCTAACCGGAGCCTGACATCGTCGCCAGCGTCCCTTTAGGCCCAGACGGAGGGCCGCTAGTGTAAACAAGAAGATTCCCCTGCAGTCAGTCAGTTCAGAATACTGTCGAAGACAGACAGAGTAAAGTCTCCATGACTTCAACATAGATAGAGAGCGACGACGACCACAACAAATGCAATGGCCGTTGTTAAGGGGAGGGGCAATTTAAAATAAACAAACATTAACAGCTACCATTCAGGAATATTTCCTGGAGTAGAAGAGGGGGGTAGTAGGGATCTTTTTAGTGCAATGAAGGCTAGAGGAGAGGGGTTGGCATGGTAGTCTCTGATGGTACATACCACAGCCCCCCCTCTCTGTAGGGTGGGTCAACCGCAGAATCAGCAGGCCTGAAGCGAGGTCCAACTGGGGGTTGGTTCACCCGAGGGTGGGGGTTGGTTCACCCGAGGGTGGGGTGGGTGCAATGGCAGACACAATGCATACTCGCACACTGTAAAACTACACCTAAAGACCAGGAAGAGAGTCCACTTGAAAACACCCCCAGTTTCAGTCCTGAGCCCCATTCTTGATTTGAGAATGAGGCTCCATTGGAGAGACCAACTAGATTGGGGCGTTTATATCCAAGTAGTAAGTTTGTGTAAATGATTCATGTTCAGAAGTATGGGCTTCAGTCAATTGTGTGTGTGTATGTCTGTCCGTCTGTCTGTGTGTGTAGGTATTCATGTATCCAGGGGGGAAAATAGCCTCCTACATGGTCATTGTTTCTCCCGGTTTTTGCTAAATGTACATTCATCCATCATAGGGAGGAGAGATGGCGCCGGGGCGGGCAAGCCATCGACTGATCCAGAAGTAGTGCCATTAGGGTCTGGTCCACTTTTAAACTCCATCCTCTTCAGCACACTCAGAACAAACAGCAGTAGAAGTACTGGAGGACGCTGTACCACAGGTAGCCCGAGGCAAAGGCCAGGGATTGGATGAGACAGAGCCGCACGGGGTCAAGGGTCATCGCCCGGGAGACGGCCTCCTTCTGGCCTTTCGGTGGAGGGAAGGCTCCTGTTGGGGGGGACACAGGAAGGAATACAGTCAGCGACATTGTGATCACGCCTCAATGTGGACAGTCACTTCTCTGAAATAGAGGGAGAGAGGCCAGAAAGAGAGAGCTCAGAAAGAAAGGGAGAAAGAGAGGAGGGAGAAAAAGAGGGAGAAAGAAAGCAGTGAATAACCGACCTGTTTCGTAGAAGTGAGCCAGTAGATCCTCCTTCTCCACAAACCTCTGGTACAGCCAATCTGTCAGGGGCTTGGTCTCTACTGGAACCTCCTTTATGGGGTACACCCTGGGAGAGGATCAAGGGGAGAGAATTATTACATTTAATTAAATTGATTTAATATGTTCCTATATGTTTGCGTTGGCAATGTATGTGGTTACCCTTTCCATTCTGACAGAGACATAGACAGACAGAGACACAGACAGACAGACAGAGACAGAGAGAACAGTATTATTTAAGTTTTTTCTCAACGAAGGCTGGCTGCATTGATCGGTCTCCTCACTCCCTGAGCTGAGTCTATCCCAGAGAAGAGTCTATCACAGTGTGTGTGTATGTGTAGAGAGATGTGAGAATGAGCTGCAACCCAAGTTTGTTAATGAGTTTATCAGAGTGTGTGTGTAAGCAGTACAAGCCTCAGCTCTTTCAGGAGACTTCATTAACAGACAGGCTAATCACGGTGACAGGGAACCCATTCCTGCCCTGCCTTGCCCCTGACTCTACAGAGACACAGACAAACAGCAGTCCCAGCAAACCGAGAAATGCTGCAGGGCTGCCTCACCTAGCTGGTCCCAGATCTTGTTTGTGTGGTCTTGCAAACGTGGCAAGTCAGCACAAACGTATCTGCGACCAGGCTAAACCTCACAAGAGAAACCAAACTCGGTCACTTTATCAGGGCTAAAAACTGCTGGCTGTTGTACCGTGCCGTTTTTTCATTAGTCAGCTTCGTTGTCACAGGGCCTGTACAGAAATGGCCTGTATCACACGGCACTTCTGAGAGGATTGGATAGATCGAAACAATATGGTAGTAGCTCCACCCAGCTCTCTGATAGGCTTGTTGATCCTTTCAGATCCAAGTCTACAGTCTCTTTTTTTTTTATTACTTTTTTTTTGTGGAATTTTACTCCCTTTTCTTCCCAATTTCGTGGTATCCAATTGTTAGTAGCTACTATCTTGTCTCATCGCTACAACTCCCGTACGGGCTCGGGAGAGACGAAGGTCGAAAGCCATGCGTCCTCTGAAACACAACCCAACCAAGCCGCACTGCTTCTTAAAACAGCGCGCATCCAACCCAGCCCTACCAGCCGTACCAATGTGTCGGAGGAAACACCGGGCACCTGCACTGCGTCCGGCCCGCCACGGGAGTCGATGGTGCGCGATGAGGACCGGCCAAACCCTCCCTAACCCGGGCGACGCAGACCTCCCGGTCGCGGCCGGTTACGACAGAGCCTGGGCGTGAACCCAGAGTCTCTGGTGGCACAGCTGGTGCTGCGGTACAGCGCCCTTAGCCACTGCGCCACTTCCCTGGACATCATGCTTTCAGATACAAAAGTCAGACTCTCCCACTCATCTCCCACGACATGAATCCTTGAATATACAGCTACACAGCCCATCTACCACAATAGTACAGCAGCAGGTAGCCTAGCGGTGAGAGCATTGGGTCAGTAACTGAAAGGTCACTGGTTTGAATACCTGAGACGACAAGGTGAAAAATCTGCCGATGTGTCCTTGAGCAAGGCACTTAACCCTAACTATCTCCAGTGGCGCTGTACTACTATGGCGGACCCTGTAAAACAACACATTTCACTGCACCTAACTGGTCTATGTGTAGTTTTTGTAACATCGACTGTGCGGAATAGGATTATTACATTGTGAATCAGTAACAGGGGGGGTCATTAGTGCCCCCCCCGTCTCACAGCCAAAACCAGGGTCCTGTAAAGTTGGGAAAAAACATTTTGAAATAGATTGAAGGTTAATCCCAAATTGCATCCAGGTAATCAAGGGCCAGGGGGGCAGAGTGGAGGAGGATCCAGGTTAATAAAATGGTAGACTGGCATGAGATCACCCTTCTCTTATCCGTTATCTGCAGGGAAGTCGTCAGTGAGTGGGTAATAAAACAACTATACTCAACAACAATATAAACGCATCATGCAACAATGCCACAAGTTGACTGAGTTAAAGTTCAAATCAGTCAATTTAAAACAATTCATTAGGCCATAATATAGGGATTTCACATGACCGAGGAGCCAGGTCCAGCCAATCAGAATGTTTTCCCCCACAAAAGGGCTTTACAACAAACATAAATACTCCTCAGTTTCATCAGTTGTCCGGGTGGCTGGTCTCAGAAGCCGGATGTGGAGGTCCTGGGCTGGCGTGGTTACACGTGGTCTGCGGTTGTGAGGCTGGTTGGATGTACTGCCAAATTCTCATGGTAGAGAAATTAAACATTCAATTATCTGGCAACAGTTCTGGTGGATATTCCTGCATTCAGCGTGCCAATTACACACTCCCTCAAAACTAGAGACATCTACGGCACTGTGTTGTGTGACAACTGCATATTTTGGAGTGGCCTTTTATTGTCCCCAGCAAAGGTGCACCTGTAATGATTTTTGTTGTTGTTTTAAAATGTTAACATTTTTTAACCTTTATTTAACTAGGCAAGTCAGTTCAGAACAAATTCTTATTTACAATGACAGCCAACCACGGCCAAACCCGGACAACGCTGGGCCATGCCGTTTAATCAGCTTCTTGATATGCCATACCTGTCAGGTGGATGGATTAGCTTGGCAAAGGAGAAATGCTCACTAACAGGGATGTAAACAAAAGTGTGCAATGTTCTTTTGAGAAATACGATTTTTGTGCATTTGGTAGAGTTCGGGGAACTTCTATTTCAGCTCAAGAATCATGGGACCAACACTTTACATGTTGCGTTTATATTTTTGTTCAGAATAGTTCCAGACTGCCTGATCTGAGAGAGAAACAACACTATTTATCTCTGTGTATGCGCGCGCCACTGTGGGTTCCTTTTTAACAGAGTGGAATCCTAATCGCCATTCCATATTTTTTTGTTTATTGGGATAGGCGGACACGAAAGAGAGAAGGAAAGATAGAAGTAGACAGAGTATTAGATCCCATGCCAACACGTATGGCATATGCACTGTAGCCTGTGATTGTAGCTGCTAGACCAGCCCCAGGCCAGAATGATTCAGTTAGCTCTCCAACAACACCTTTACCATAGAGGCTGTATAGACTTCATACAGAGTCAACCGGGGTAGCCTGCGGGCATACTTCACCCTGCACATAAACATTTGACTGCTAACTGTGGAGCGATACATTGGTTACATGCACACAATATGATTATTGTGGATAGTCCAATTAATATAATAGTTTGTTGGAAACCTTGACATGCTTTGCAAGGACAACTTTTTCCTCTAATAATCCTGGACACATCTGAAATCAGGCTACCTGATGGGACTGTTGATAAATGCAGAAAATAAAACATGATCACAGTGACCATATTATTTTTGATTTGGACATATAAAGTTGGCATGTGAAGAAAAATCACGAGATGCTTACTTTGAGTTTTTCTGAACTCGTAAGATAGAGAGGCTACCGGTGCTGGTAAATCTGCAGATCAAATTCACCGCTGAAAAGCCCATAAAGCTGTTTACATGTCCTAATAATTAAAAAGATTGCTCAGAAAACCAGGCTTTTTAAGTAAGCAATTGAGTAATTGCTTACTTTGATTTGGACCTTATTCCGATTAAGACAAGCAGAGTAAGGCGTTTACATGAATAATGTAATACTCTGGGTACTGCCATAATCAGTTTAATATCTAATCATTAGTGTGCATGTAAACATATTGATTGCTTCCAATAGGGGTTTGGTATCTGATGCGATTGGGTCATGTTCATTAGGGCCTAACGTAGCAAAACATTTGACAACGGAAACCAAACGTTTCTTATTGGACAAGTAAAGGTACCTGCTCGTTTTGGTCTGTTTTCTTCCGTTTGTGCCTAATGAACACAGTCCTGATAGAAACCATACACTGGAATTACTCAGGAGTGTTCAGCCAGCTTCACCTGCGACCTTTTACTAGTGTCGCCATGGCGATGCTAGTCCTCCAAGGAAACCAGTCTCTAAAATGTCACTTTTCATATTCATACTCCCAATAGACTAATAATCCCCACAGCCCTCATTATACACATCACCTGATTATACAGACAGCCGGAGAGAGGAATAGAGCTGTAAAGGAGAGTCGGAGAGAGGAATAGAGCTGTAAAGGAGATCCGGAGAGAGGAATAGAGCTGTAAAGGAGATCCGGAGAGGAATAGAGCTGTAAAGTAGAGCCGGAGAGAGGAATAGAGCTGTAAAGGAGATCCGGAGAGAGGAATAGAGCTGTAAAGGAGAGTCGGAGAGAGGAATAGAGCTGTAAAGGAGATCCGGAGAGAGGAATAGAGCTGTAAAGGAGAGCCGGAGAGAGGAATAGAGCTGTAAAGGAGATCCGGAGAGAGGAATAGAGCTGTAAAGGAGAGCCGGAGAGGAATAGAGCTGTAAAGGAGAGCCGGAGAGGAATAGAGCTGTAAAGGAGAGCCGGAGAGGAATAGAGCTGTAAAGTAGAGCCGGAGAGAGGAATAGAGCTGTAAAGGAGATCCGGAGAGAGGAATAGAGCTGTAAAGGAGATCCGGAGAGAGGAATAGAGCTGTAAAGGAGAGCCGGAGAGAGGAATAGAGCTGTAAAGGAGATCCGGAGAGAGGAATAGAGCTGTAAAGGAGAGCCGGAGAGAGGAATAGAGCTGTAAAGGAGAGCCGGAGAGAGGAATAGAGCTGTAAAGGAGATCCGGAGAGAGGAATAGAGCTGTAAAGGAGAGCCGGAGAGGAATAGAGCTGTAAAGTAGAGCCGGAGAGAGGAATAGAGCTGTAAAGGAGATCAGGAGAGAGGAATAGAGCTGTAAAGGAGATCCGGAGAGAGGAATAGAGCTGTAAAGGAGAGCCGGAGAGAGGAATAGGGCTGTAAAGAAGGGCAAGAGAGAGGAATAGAGATGACAGAGGGTTTTCAATACAAAAAGGCACTTTAAAAAAGTGCAGAGAACAGGAACGATTCAACTTCCCCACCCACCCAGCAGAAAGTCCCCTAGTTGGGTTAGGAAAGAGCGTCTTGTCTCCTGCCTCTCTCATTACTGGGCCTAATGAGTCTTTAGCCTTAATTTGAGCCTGGCCCAGCAGTAGCAGAGAAAGGGGCCTCTGGGAGCCAGAGTGGGGCCTGGTGGAGGGCTGGAGTGGCCATAGTTCACAAACGAAACGAAACGTATATGGTAAGCCATCCACCTTACGAGAAGCCGTCGGTGTGAGGAGGCTGGAGTCACCTACACAGCTGAGCCTAGATCGGAGAGAACTAAAGCGAAGTGCATGCCAAGTGTGCACTCCTGCCTTATTAATGTGTGTGTGTATGCACCCTCAAACACAAACACGCGCTCACACACAAACACGTTTGTTTGTACTCTAATCAGTGCAGTAATATCAAGGGAAAAGCAGCTAAGGGAACCTGAGGAGATGAACGCTGTCAGAGGAATGGACTGAACTTGGCTGGGAGTGAGTGAGTCTGTGTGAGCGAGAGAGCGAAAGAGTGTGTGTGTGTGTGTGCGATCTCCTTTAATGAATAGCTGTAGAGCGGCAACATAGTGACAGAAACAGCTTTTTTAACAGCCTTGGCTTTAGGCCTCACCCTAATGCCTTAACCAGGGAGTGATCTATGCAGTTCTAGTGTCATATCTTAAAGTCTCCTGTTCAGCGCTATCCCTTTAATTCCAGGTTGACATGAGGCTATAGCGTACTTTAATGGGTTGTGGTTCCCAAATGGCCCCCTATTCCCGATATAGTGCACTACTTTTGACCAGAGCCCTGTGGATGGGAGTGGGGGAATTCCTAACAGTGCCACACCAACTGTAGGCTTCTGACTGAGGCTATTTCGCTACCTTTTAAGTAGCTGCTTTATGTTGCGTACAGCACTATCAGTGTAATGGCTGTAAAGTAGGTTCAAAGTCCTCTCTGTCTGCACAGAAGTTAGGGCGGCTCCTCCGTATTGCAGCTAGGGCGGCTCCTCCGTATTGCAGCTAGGGCGGCCCCTCCGTACCGCAGCTAGGGCGGCCCCTCCGTACCGCAGCTAGGGCGGCCCCTCCGTACTTCCGTCTGGACAGTATGTCACATGAATAGGGGTTACTATGGAGTCACAACGTCTCAATGTCCCTACTTTGCTAATTAGCAGTGATCCATTAGTGGCACTCCAGGCACCTTGTCACCTAATTTAACAGGTGATTTACTAGACAACAGCACATTTAAGTAGGTGGTGCAGGTATCCTCATGAATGGCATAAATGGGGTAGGGGTGGTCCATTTGTTTCAGCAAGCATGCAGGGGGAGTGGTTTTCAATATTTTCCTCAAAATGTATGTTTTCACTATTTTGGGAAAGTAACAAAAATAAGTGGATGGATCCTTTTTAAAGGCCTTTAGAGTCTTGTGGAGTCGTCTTTAATCAGAATGGCTGGAGAATGATAAGAATAGAAACTACGAGTGTGAACATTGTTTAACACATGTTAAAACAAAATTGGGATATTCACGTAACAAAACAAAATCCACATCACAGTGCAGTTAACACAAAACTAACAGGTCATCATCATCCTCATCCCTAACGCAACAATTGGATTTGATTGGACAACGCTGTACCGTAACGCACAAGACAAGTTGCAGGAGACAATGCTCGCGAATGAGGACCACCATATGTAATAGGACCATATTCTGCATTGTGCACACTTTAATGGTAGTTTAAAACATTAAGAAAAAATATATATTTTTGGCACATCCCTAATAGAAACTGCTGAGGGGAAGGACATGCAAATCTTACTGTACACAGCAGAGGCAGAGAGTGTGTGTGGGGGAAAGCTACAGCAACCAGCCTCTGCCTAATTAATCAAATCAAATGTTTTTTGTCCCATACTTTGTAAACAACAGGTGTGGACTAACAGTGAAAAGCGTACTTACGGGTCCTTCCCAACAATACAGAGAGAAAGACAAGAGAATTAATAGAAAAGTAAAACTCGTAATAATAAAAGTAGTAATAGATACATAATGAGTAACGATAACTTGGCTATAAACAAGGGATACCAGTACAGAGTAAAAGTGCAGGGGTACAAGGTCATTGAGGTAGATATGTACATATAAAACTTTGAATAAAGTGACACAGTAAACAGTAGCAGGAGCGTAAGTCAAAAAAGTTAGTGAAAAAATGGTCATTGCAGATAGCTAAATAAACTCAGCAAAAAAAGAAACGTCCTCTCACTGTCAACTGCGTTTATTTTCAGCAAACTTAACATGTGTAAATATTTGTATGAACATAACAAGATTCAACAACTGAGACATAAACTGAACAAGTTCCACAGACATGTAACTAACAGAAATGGAATGATGTGTCCCTGAACAAAGGGGGGGGGGGGGTGAGAGAGTCCAAATCAAAAGTAAGTCAGTATCTGTGGCCACCAGCTGCATTAAGTACTGCAGTGCATCTTCTCCTCATGGACTGCACCATATTTGCCAGTTCTTGCTGTGAGATGTCGTTCCTGTAACGCACAGCATTGAGATTGCCTGCAATGACAACAAGCTCAGTCCGATGATGCTGTGACACGCCCCCCCAGACCATGACAGATCCTCTACATCCAAATCGATCCCGCTCCAGAGTACAGTACAGGTACTGTTTTAGTCGTCTCAGACGCATACTCAGTGCATACTTTGCGTATGCGTCCTGGTAATCTTTCTGGCCCTGCTGCCTAGTGAATATTAACCTGTTTAAATGTCTTACATCGGCCACGGAGAGCGTGATCACAGTCATCCGGAATAGCTGGTGCTCTCACGCATGGTTCAGTATTGCTTGCCTCAAAGCGAGCATAGAAGGCATTTAGCTTGTCTGATAGGCTTGTGCCAC
This sequence comes from Oncorhynchus clarkii lewisi, assembly GCF_045791955.1. NCBI lineage: Eukaryota > Metazoa > Chordata > Actinopteri > Salmoniformes > Salmonidae > Oncorhynchus > Oncorhynchus clarkii. Next base: position 13,902,039 of record NC_092154.1, read on the forward strand.
TGGGCAGCTCGTGACTGTGCTTCCCTTTGTAGTCTGTAATAGTTTGCAAGCCCTGCCACATCCAACAAGCGTCGGAGCCGGTGTAGTACGGTGTAGTACGATCTTAGTCCTGTATTGACGCATTGCCTGTTTGATGGTTCATTGGAGGGCGTAGCGTGATTTCTTACAAGTGTCCAGATTAGAGTCCCGCTACTTGAAAGCGGCAGCTTTAGCCTTTAGCTCAGTGCAGATGTTGCCTGTAACCCATGGCCTTTGGTTGGGATATGTATGCACTAGAGTTCCACCAATTATGATTTTTCAACTCTGATACCGAAACCGATTATTGGAGGACCAAAAAAAGCTGATACCGATTTAATAAGCCAACTTTTATTTATTTATTTATTTATTTATATATATATATATATATATATAAATATATATATTTATATATATATATATATATATATATATATATATACAGTGCATTGCGAAAGTATTCGGCCCCCTTGAACTTTGCGACCTTTTGCCACATCTCAGGCTTCAAACGTAAAGATATAAAACTGTATTTTTTTGTGAAGAATCAACAACAAGTGGGACACAATCATGAAGTGGAACGACATTTATTGGATATTTCAAACTTTTTTAACAAATCAAAAATTGGGCGTGCAAAATTATTCAGCCCCTTTACTTTCAGTGCAGCAAACTCTCTCCAGAAGTTCAGTGAGGATCTCTGAATTCAAAGTATTTAATGGGTACAGATGTGGATCATTTACTCTCCGCCGTAGTTTGATCAGGGCACCAGCACGTCGGCCTCTATATCGCCGTCTCTTTATTATCCTAGTGTAGGGGGATTAGGGCCTGGTCAGGGGTGAGCAGTATGTCCTGTGCCGCCGTTTTATTGAAGTAGAAATATTAATCCAAATCAAGGTTAGTGATCGCTGTTCTGAATCTGTTTACGGTTGTAGGAAACGATGGAGGTAACATTATGTACAAAAGAACAGAAGATCAGCGCACAAAACCCCAAAATAGCAGAGTTGGTCAGGAGCCTGAAAAACAACTGCTATACTTCACATCGCCAATCTTCCTCAGAATGAATCCATAATTACAAGATCTGAACAAGAGCCATAACATGTTCTTATTATATTTTCTATGATGAAGAGGGCCAGACCAAGATATGGATCTCAACCTGGCCGAGCCCTAAAGCCCAACAACCTGGCCGAGCCCTAAAGCCCAACAACCTGGCCGAGCCCTAAAGCCCAACAACCTGGCCGAGCCCTAAAGCCCAACAACCTGGCCGAGCCCTAAAGCCCAACAACCTGGCCGAGCCCTAAAGCCCAACAACCTGGCCGAGCCATAAAGCCAACACAACGCAGCCCAGCCTTGGATAGAGACTAAGAGGGTGAGAGAGGTACAGAGATAAAGAGAGAGGTGTCAGTATAGTTGGGGTCAGTCATTACCTGTAGTGTACATGTGTGACCGTGGGGGGTCTGTAGCCAAAGATCCACGTCTGGATGTCCATGGGCCTGGCTTTGGGGTACGCTATGGTCACATCCACCACCCACTGTAGGCCTTTGGGTTTACTACCTGCACAGGCGGAGATAGAGATAGTTAGGACATGAATGCGCATCACAGGCAGACAGTGAGGATGATATGGACAGGGGAGAGAGGCAGGAGATGAAGAGACAGAAGGGAAGAGAGAGAAAGAGGGATGACAGATTGGAGGGAGAGAGAGAGTAAGTGACTAAGGGGTGTGTCTGTGTGTATGTCTGTCTGTCAGAATGGGCTGTGCATCCTTAGGCTGTGAGAGGGGACGAGAGAGGCTGAGGGGGGTTGAAACCATAAGGAGAAGAACTTCTGGCCCAGACACAGGCCGTGTATGAAAACCTTACTAGCCGTCACATCCTTGATCCTCCGTCCTTGTTTCCTTAGTTCCTCTTCAAAGCTCATTGGAGGGGAGGATCCATAGTCCCTCCCTCAGATCTACTCCTCCAATGAGCTTAGAGAAATTGAGGAAGCGAGGAGACAAGGATTTGAGGATTAAGTAAGCTTTTCAGACACAGAGCCATGGCATCACAGGGCGGACAGAGCTAGCAGGCGCGGTGGGCAGTGACATGGTCCAGGTGATTATCTGAGGATAAACCTCATTGCTCAAGCCGAGCCTCTGATCTGTGACATAAGGCTGCAATGGCCTACAAATACAGATGTAGCCTGTTTGGCCTTTGTGTGTGACTGTCGGAGACTGTGTGCGTGTGTGTGCGTTGGAGACTGCGTGTGTGTGCTTGTGTGCGTGTCTTGGAGACTGCGTGTGCGTGTGTGCTGGAGAATGCGTGCGTGTGTGCTGGAGAATGCGTGCGTGTGTGCTGGAGAATGCGTGCGTGTGTGTGTGTGTGTGTTGGAGAGTCTCAACGTCAGTGAAGAGGTGACTCCGGGATGCTGGCCTTCTAGGCAGAGTTGCAAAGAAAAAGCCACATCTCAGACTGGCCAATAAAAAGTAAAGATTAAGATGGGCAAAAGAACAGACACTCGACCGAGGAACTCTGCTGAGAAGGCCAGCACTCCGGAGTCGCCTCTTCACTGTTGACGTTGAGGCTGGTGTTTTGCGGGTACTATTTAATGAAGCTGCCAATTGAGGACTTGCGAGGCGTCTTTCTTAAACTAGACACTATAATGTACTTGTCCTCTTGCTCAGTTGTGCACCGGGGCCTCCCAATCTTTCTATTCTGGTTAGAGTCAGTTTGCGCTGTTCTGTGAAGGGAGTAGTACACAGCGTTGTATGAGATCTTCAGTTTCTTGGCAATTTCTCGCATAGAATAGCCTTCATTTCTCAGAACAATGATAGACTGATGAGTTTCAGAAGAAAGATCTTTGTTTCTGGCCATTTTGAGCCTGTAGCTGAACCCATAAATGCTGATGCCCCAGATACTCAACGAGTCTAAAGAAGGCCAGTTTTATTGCTATTTTAATCAGACCAACAGTTTTCAGCTGTGCTAACATCATTGCAAAAGTGTTTTCTAATGATCAATGAGCCTTTTAAAATGATAAACTTGGATTAGATAACACAACGTGCCATTGGAACACAGGAGTGATGGTTGATGATAATGGGCCTGTGTACGCCTATGTAGATATTATTCCATAACAAATCTGCCATTTCCAGCTACAATAGTCATTTACAACATTAACGTCTACACTGTATTTCTGAACAATTTGATGTTTTTTGAAATGGACAAAAAAAAAAGTGCTTTTCTTTCAAAAACAAGGACATTTCTAAGTGACCCCAAACTTTTGAACGGTAGTATATATATATACCGTTCAAATGTGTGTACATGCACGGGTGTGTTTTACAAATTTAAAGATCAGATGGAGGAAGGAGAAAAAGATTGTCAATTTCCGCAGGTCTTTCAGACTAAATCACTTAACTGCACTTGGACAACTCTGCTGTTTCAAAACTTTGCTAAGATGAACACAGACATAATGAAAGCAGAGTTCTGATGCTGTTCAACAGAACATCTATTCCTGCCTGGGCAGTGTTGAACATTTTGTATCAGGCCAACAGTGTTCCAATCTCCATGATGGTAACAGGGATCTGGTTCTCGGCACAGTGAAAGCCGAGCAGCAGAGTTTGCCGCCAGATCCGAAACAGGCGTGGTGCCAAGCTATCACTACCTCCCTGTAACGCAGTGACAAACAATACTGTAATGACAGCACAGCCATTCATTTGATACCACATCGCAGTAGCCTGGATGCTGTAAACAGTTAGAGGGAGCATACACAGGGTGTCCATCTCAAATGGCACCCTATTCCCTATAGAGTGCACTACATTAGACCAGAGTCCATAGGGAGTAATGCACGAATAGAGGAAGTGGGATGCACACAGGGACAAAGGTCTCCCTGACAATGAGGCTAGTCAGGCCATGCTCTTAACCAATCAGGAGGTTCCTGGGTTAATGGACACCTGTGATTAGTCACTGAGCACGGGAAAATCCCATACACAGCTTATCAAAAACCAAAAGGCATAGCACCAAGCGAGTCATCAACTAACTGCCGCATGCGTTGTCATCCCTGTACCTTGTACAAGCGGCCATTAAGACAACAACGTTTCCCCTGCATTTCCACATCAGCCCGTTTAACAGCAGTTATCAGATTGGCGACCATGCTTTGGTTGAGTGGCTTGAATAGGCTGAACAGGCCAAGCCACCAGCGAGAAACTCGGCAGTCATTGGCTCTGGGTTTACACATTCTGTTGTTGTGCGACTGTCTTTAATTACCCCGGGTGACATAGAGGGGCCGATACACAGCGGTGGTAGAGGTGGAGCGAGCTGTGTGGCTGATACACAGCGGTGGAGGAGAAGGAGAAGGCAGCGTGCTGTGTGGCTGATACACAGTGGTGGAGGAGAAGGCAGCGAGCTGTGTGGCTGATACACAGCGGTGGAGGAGAAGGCAGCGAGCTGTGTGGCTGATACACAGCGGAGGTGGTGGAGAAGGCAGCGAGCTGTGTGGCTGATACACAGCGGAGGTGGTGGAGAAGGCAGCAAGCTGTGTGGCTGATACACAGCCGTGGTGGTGGTGGAGGAGGAAGAAGCAGAGAGCTGTGTGGCTGATACACAGCCGTGGTGGAGAAGGAGGAGAAGGCAGCGAGCTGTGTGGCTGATACACAGCCGTGGTGGTGGTGGAGGAGAAGGCAGCGAGCTGTGTGGCTGATACACAGCCGTGGTGGTGGTGGAGGAGGAAGAAGCAGAGAGCTGTGTGGCTGATACACAGCGGAGGTGGTGGAGAAGGCAGCGAGCTGTGTGGCTGATACACAGCGGAGATGGTGGAGAAGGCAGCGAGCTGTGTGGCTGATACACAGCGGTGGTGGTGGAGAAGGCAGCGAGCTGTGTGGCTGATACACAGCCGTGGTGGTGGTGGAGGAGGAAGAAGCAGAGAGCTGTGTGGGCGATATATTAACATCAAATCCCATTTCCTCCGAGTGGCCCAATATCTGCCTGTGTGAGTCAGCAGAGTGAGGCTCTCGGCACCATCAGGGAGGGTGAGAGAGCGAGCGCGTTAACGCTGTGCCTTTCATCAGCCAGGGATACAGTCGCTAATACAAACTCACACACATATACAAACATACTACACAAACTATTCCAAACACTCTCACACACTACGTAATAATAACACGTGGTGTATATAGTGTACTTCACGAGCCCAAAGACTGTTTTACACTAATGTGAATATAAACACTCACATGCACTATAAGCGTGCAAGCAAACACAGTGCAAAACATGAATAAAACCAAAAGCATACCTTGACTTGGAAGAGTTCAAGTGTTGGAAAAGCCATAGCCAGCTAGCTAACATAGCATCCCTCTGGTTGAGCCAGGTGTTTGAGTAGGCTAAACTAGCTAGCTGCATTTGCTAGCTAAGTGAAACTAAAAACTAAAAATACAACCAAATATACAGTGCCTTGCGAAAGTATTCGGCCCCCTTGAACTTTGCGACCTTTTGCCACATTTCAGGCTTCAAACATAAAGATATAAAACTGTATTTTTTTGTGAAGAATCAACAACAAGTGGGACACAATCATGAAGTGGAACGACATTTATTGGATATTTCAAACTTTTTTAACAAATCAAAAACTGAAAAACTGGGCGTGCAAAATTATTCAGCCCCTTTACTTTCAGCGCAGCAAACTCTCTCCAGAAGTTCAGTGAGGATCTCTGAATGATCCAATGTTGACCTAAATGACTAATGATGATAAATACAATCCACCTGTGTGTAATCACGTCTCCGTATAAATGCACCTGCACTGTGATAGTCTCAGAGGTCCGTCAAAAGCGCAGAGAGCATCATGAAGAACAAGGAACACACCAGGCATGTCCGAGATACTGTTGTGAAGAAGTTTAAAGCCGGATTTGGATACAAAAAGATTTCCCAAGCTTTAAACATCCCAAGGAGTACTGTGCAAGCGATAATATTGAAATGGAAGGAGTATCAGACCACTGCAAATCTACCAAGACCTGGCCGTCCCTCTAAACTTTCAGCTCATACAAGGATAAGACTGATCAGAGATGCAGCCAAGAGGCCCATGATCACTCTGGATGAACTGCAGAGATCTACAGCTGAGGTGGGAGACTCTGTCCATAGGACAACAATCAGTCGTATATTGCACAAATCTGGCCTTTATGGAAGAGTGGCAAGAAGAAAGCCATTTCTTAAAGATATCCATAAAAAGTGTGGTTTAAAGTTTGCCACATGCCACCTGGGAGACACACCAAACATGTGGAAGAAGGTGCTCTGGTCAGATGAAACCAAAATTGAACTTTTTGGCAACAATGCAAAACGTTATGTTTGGCGTAAAAGCAACACAGCTCATCACCCTGAACACACCATCCCCACTGTCAAACATGGTGGTGGCAGCATCATGGTTTGGGCCTGCTTTTCTTCAGCAGGGACAGAGAAGATGGTTAAAATTGATGGGAAGATGGATGGAGCCAAATACAGGACCATTCTGGAAGAAAACCTGATGGAGTCTGCAAAAGACCTGAGACTGGGAGGGAGATTTGTCTTCCAACAAGACAATGATCCAAAACATAAAGCAAAATCTACAATGGAATGGTTCAAAAATAAACATATCCAGGTGTTAGAATGGCCAAGTCAAAGTCCAGACCTGAATCCAATCGAGAATCTGTGGAAAGAACTGAAAACTGCTGTTCACAAATGCTCTCCATCTTTGAGCTCGAGCTGTTTTGCAAGGAGGAATGGGAAAACATTTCAGTCTCTCGATGTGCAAAACTGATAGAGACATACCCCAAGCGACTTACAGCTGTAATCGCAGCAAAAGGTGGCGCTACAAAGTATTAACTTAAGGGGGCTGAATAATTTTGCACGCCCAATTTTTCAGTTTTTGATTTGTTAAAAAAGTTTGAAATATCCAATAAATGTCGTTCCACTTCATGATTGTGTCCCACTTGTTGTTGATTCTTCAAAAAAATACAGTTTTATATCTTTATGTTTGAAGCCTGAAATGTGGCAAAAGGTCGCAAAGTTCAAGGGGGCCGAATACTTTCGCAAGGCACTGTAGCTCTCTCGCTTCTCCATTTTGGAAGAAATTAATTTGTTGTCCTTTTGAGTCAACTACTCACCACATTTTATGCACTGCAGTGCTAGCTAGCTGTAGCTTATGCTTTCAGCACTAGATTCATACTCTGATCCTTTGATTTGGTGGACAACATGTCAGCTCAAGTTGAAAAAGCTCTGATAGGTTATTTTTTTTTTTTTAGCTTTATTTAACTAGGCAAGTCAGGGTAGCCTAGCGGCAGGGTAGCCTAGTGGTTAGAGCGTTGGACTAGTAACCGGAAGGTTGCAAGTTCAAACCCCCGAGCTGACAAGGTACAAATCTGTCGTTCTGCCCCTGAACTGGCAGTTAACCCACTGTTCCCAGGCCGTCATTGAAAATAAGAATTTGTTCTTAACTGACTTGCCTGGTTAAATAAAGGTCAAATAAAAAATAAAAAGAACAAATTCTTATTTACAATGACGGCCTAGGAGTGAGTTAACTGCTTTGTTCAGGGGCAGAACGACATATTTTTTACCTTGTCAGCTCGGGGATTCAATCTTTCGGTTACAAGTCCAATGCTCTTAACCACTAGGCTACCTGCCGCCCCAGGTTGGAGGACGTCCTCTGGAAGTTGTCATAATTAGTGTGTAAGTCTATGAAAGGAGGTGAAAACTATGATCATCCTAGGTTTTGTATTGAAGTCAATGTACCCAGAGCAAGACAGAAGCTGTCCTCCAGCTACACCACAGTGCTTACCCTCAAGAGTTGCTGCTGAGGCTACTGTAGACCTTTACTACAAAACAGTGTGTATTAATCAATAATTTGGTGATGTGAATATACAGTGCTTTGGAAAGTATTCAGACCCCTTGACTTTTTCCACATTTTGTTACGTTACAGCCTTATTCTAAAATGGGTTAAATAAAACAATTTCCTCAGGAACACACACAGTATCCCATAATGACACATCAAAAACTTGTTTTTAGATAAATAAAAAAATGTTAACCTTATTTACATAAGTATTCCTTTGCTATGAAACTCGAAATTGAGCTCAGGTGCATCCTGTTTCCATTGATCATCCTTGAGATGTTTTTTACAACTTGATTTGAGTACACCTGCGGTAAAATAAATTGATTGTAAATCATTTGGAAAGGCTCACACCTGTCTATATAAGGTTGTTGTGCAACCTTATAAGAGCAAAAACCAAGCCATGAGGTCGAAGGAATTGTCCGTAGAGCTCCGAGACAGGATTGTGTCGAGGCATAGAGCTGGGGAAGGGTACCAAAACGTTTCTGCAGCATTGAAGAGATGGCGCCGATAGAGATGGCAGCTTCGCTTCTAGTCCTTAGGAAACTGTGCAGTATTTAGTTAAAACAAATATTATTTCTTATATTGTAAGCCCAGAAAACCTTAAGTGTTATAATATACAGCCGGGAAGAACTATTGGATATCAGCGAGATGACAACTTAACAGCACAACGACCATGAATACGACTTTCCCAAAGCGGATCCTTTGTCTGCACCTCTCCCAGGGCATTTGAACTGATTCTAGAGGCCGACCCAAAACAATGCCACCGGAGGAGAGCGGTCTTCCAGTGAGGCTTCGGATGTGTGCACACCACCCACCGCTTCCGAGAATATTACTCACTAATGTCCAGTCCCTAGTTAACAAAGTCAACGAAATCAAGGCAAGAATTGCTTTCCAAAGAGAAATCAGGGATTGTAACATACTCTGTCTCGCCGAAACATGGCTAGCTGGGGACATACTGTCGGATTCCGAACAGCCAATGGGATTTTCAGTGCTTCGCGCCAACAGGGATAAACATATCTCCGGTAAGGAGGAGGGCGGGGGTGTATGTTTCATGATAAACGACTCATGGTATAATTGTAACAACATACAAGAACAAGTCCTTTTGTTCACTTGACCTAGAATTCCTCACAATCAAATGCCGACCGTATTATCTACAAAGGGAACTCTCTTCGGTTATCGTCACAGTCGTGTATATCCCCCTTCAAGCGGATACCAAGACAGCCATTAAGGAACTTCACTGGACTTTATGCAAGCTGGAAACCATATATCCTGAGGCTGCATATATTGTGGATGGGAATTTTAACAAAGCTAATTTGACAACAAGGCTACCTAAATTCTATCAGCATATCGATTGCAGTACACGAGCGAGTAACATGCTCGACCATTACTACTCTAACTTACGCGATGCATGCAAGGCCCTCCCCCGCCCACCTTTTGGCAAAACAGACCATGACTCCATCTTGTAGCTCCCCTGCTACAGGGAGAAACAAACAGGAAGTGCCCGTGGACTCCACGCTTCAAGATTGCTTCGATCACTTGGACTGGTATATGTTCCGGGTAGCCTCCGACAATAACATTGACGTATACCCTGACTCGGTGAGCGAGTTTATTAGGAAGTGTATATGAGATGTTGTACCCACTGACTATTAAAACCTTCCCTAAACAGAAACCGTGGATTGATGGCAGCATTCATGCAAAACTGAAAGCACGTACCATCGCATTTAATCACGGCAAGGCAACTGGAAACATGGCCGAATACAAACAGTGTAGTTATTCCCTCCATAAGGCAATCAAACAAGCAAAGTGTCAGTATAGAGACAAAGTGGAGTCACAATTCAACCGCTCATGAGACGAATGTGGCTGGGTCTACAGACAATAACGGATTACAAAAACAAAAACAGCCCCGTCGCAGACAATGACGTCTTGCTTCCAGACAAATTAAACAACTTCTTTGCGCGCTTTGAGGACAATACAGTGACACTGACGCGGCCCGCTACAAATGACTGTGGGCTCTCCTTCTCCATGGCCGACGTGATTACTCCATTTAAAACGTGTTAACCTTCGCAAGGCTGCCAGCCCAGACGCCATCCCTAGCCGCGTCCTCAGAGCATGCGCAGACCAGCTGGCTGTTGTGTTTACGGACATATTCAATCAATCCCTATCCCAGTCTGCTGTCCCAACATGCTTCAAGATGGCCACCATTGTTCCTGTTCCCAAGAAAGCTATGGTAACTGAACTAAATGACGATCGCCCTGTAGCACTCACTTCTGTCATCATGAAGTGAGAGACTAGTCAAGGATCATTTGACCTCTACCTTACATCTTAGACCCACTTCAATTTGCTTACCGCCCTAATAGGTCCACAGACGATGCAATCTCCATCACACTGCCCTATCCCATCTGGAATACCTATGTAAGAATGCTTCTCATTGACTACAGCTCAGCATTCAACCCCTTTGTACCCTCCAAACTCATCATTAAGCCCTGGGTCTCGAACCCGCCCTGTGCAACTGGGTCCTGGACTTCCTGACGGGTCGACCCCAGATGGTGATGGGAGGAAACATCTCCACTCTGCTGATCCTCAACACTGGGGACCCACAAGGGTGCGTCCTCAGCCCTTCCTGTACTCCCTGTTCACCCACGACTTTGTGGCCATGCACGCCTCGAACTCATTCATCAAGTTTTCAGACGACACTACAGCGGTAGGCTTGATTACCAACAATGACGAGATGGCCTACAGGGAGCTGGTGAGGGCCCTTGGAGTGTGGTGTCAGGAAAATAACATCTCACTCAATGTCAGCAAAAAAAAATAGATGATTGTGGACTGAGGAAACAGCAGAGAGCACCCCCCTATCCACATCGACGGGACAGCAGCGGAGATAAGGTGGAAAGTTTTAAGTTCCTCAGTGTACATATCACCGACAAAATGAAATGGTCCATGGATACAGTGTGGTGAAGAAGACACAACAGCGCCTCTTCAACCTCAGGAGGCTGAACAAAATGTGGCTTGTCACCAAAAACCCTCACTAACTTTTACAGGTACACAAATGAGAGCATCCTGTCAGGCTGTATCACCGCCTGTATGGCAACTACACCTCCCACAACCGCAGGGCTCTCCAGAAGGTGGTGTAGTCTGCACAACACATCACCGGGGGCAAACTATCTGCCCTCCAGGACACCTACAGCACCCGATGTCACAGGAAGGCAAAACAGATAATCAAGGACAATAACCACCCAAGCCACTGCCTGTTCACCCCACTTCCATCCAGAAGGTGAGGTCAGTACAGGTGCATCAAAGCTGGGGACGAGAGACTGAAAAAGAGCTTCTATCAAGGACATCAGACTGTTAAACAGACCTGCTCCAGAGTGCTCAGGGCCTCAGATCGGGGCCCTGAGATTCACCTTCCAACAGGACAACGACCCTAAGCACACAGCCAAGACAATGCAGGAGTGGCTTCGGGACAAGTCTCTGAATGCCGTCGAGTGGCCCAGCCAGACCCCGAACTTGAACCCGATCGAACATCTCTGGAGAGACCTGAAAATAGCTGTGCAGAGAAGCTCCCCATCCAACCTGACAGAGCTTGAGAGGATCTGCAGAGAAGAATGGGAGAAACTCCCCCAAAACAGGTGTGCCAAGCTTGTAGCGTCATACTCAAGACTTGAGGCTTTAATCGCTGCCAAAGATGCTTCAATAAAGTACTGAGTAAAGGGTCTGAATATAATTTTTTATAAATTAGGAAAAATGTCTAAAAACCTGTTTTTGCTTTGTCATTGTGTGTAGATTGATGAAGAAAAAAATAATTTAATCAATTTTAAAATTAGACAAAACGAATAAGACCGAACAAAATGTGGAAAAAGTCAAGGGATCCGCATACTTACCTAAAGCACTGTATTTAGTATAGTTTTATCTAAAAAGGATAACCTCCACTTCCTCCTCTGAGGAGCCTCCACTGACAGTGTACAAAACATTAGGAACACTTTCCTAATATTGAGTTGCACCACCGTTTTGCACTCTGAACAGGTCATGGCCTCTGCAAGAGGTCGAACGCGTTGCACAGGGATGCTGGCCCATGTTGATGTCCTTTGGGTGGTGGACCATTCTTGATATGCACAGGAAAATGTTGAGCATAAAAAAAACCCAGAGAGTTGCAGTTCTTGCCAAAATAAAACCGGTGCGCCTGGCACCTACTACCATACCCGGTCAAAAGCACTTAAATCTTTGTCTTGCCCATTCACACTCAGTTGTCTCAAGGTTTACAATCATTATTTTACCTCTCTCCTCCCCTTCAGCTACACCAATTGAAGTGGATTTAACAAGTGACATCAATAAGGAATTACAGCTTTCTCCTGATCAGTCGGTCATGGAAAGAGCAGGTGTTCCTAATGTTTTGTACCCTCAGTGTTAAAACTATGATGAGAGAGAGTCTCAATGAATACAACAAAGAGCTGCTGTTTTTATGAGTAAGTTTATGTACAAGTTCATATTCAGCACCAGGGCCATGCACAGACCTCCAACTGGGACCGTTCCCCATGGACATTTATCCTGCCCCCACCCCCAATGGACATTTACCCCTCCCCCTCCAATTTACATTGTACGGACGCAACACAAAATGGCGATCCTGCGTATTTGCGTCAAGTTTATAATGGCAAAGGTACATAAAGATGACGGAATTCAGAAACGACGCCATTGTTTTAGCACTATGCAGAGTTTTAAAACTATGGTGCACTAACAAATCAGCACAATCTACTCTGTTGTTGCGGGGCTGCACAATGCAACGATGCAGAATGGCCACGTTGTGTAGCTAATTGTAGTTCTTGGTTGCATATACTGTATAGGGTATAAATCAGGCTTTAATCATCAAGCCCTTAGCATCCTCCATCATCATTGGGGTGGCAGGGTAGCCTAGTGTTTAGAGCGTTGGACTAGTAACCGGAAGGTCGCAAGTTCAAATCCCCGAGCTGACAAGGTACAAATCTGTCGTTCTGCCCCTGAACAAGCAGTTAACCACCTGTTCCTAGGCCGTCATTGAAAATAAGAATTTGTTCTTAACTGACTTGCCTAGTTAAATAAAGGTAAATAAATAAAAATCATCACTTTTTCCAACTATTAAATGACATGATTCTTTATTGGAATTTTTGTTTTACCTAAGAAGCATGTCTTCCATGCAATAGACCAGGATGTATTTGATAGCTCAACTGTAAGTGATGAGTCTCTTATTGCAGGCCACTGGAGTTAGCTGCATTAGCAACCCCCATGGTGGCCAGACCCCTTAGCCACGTGCACTCAATACTGCTGGCCCCAAAACTACTTTACAATTACTAGAAATGCATTTTGGGTTTTGATCTTAAGCCAGGGAATTCCAATGTGCGTGCGTATGCCTGTTTGTGTGACGGGGGATTCTTGTGTGTGTGTGTGTGTGTGTGTGTGTGTGTGTGTCTGTGTGTGTGTGTGTGTGTGTGCTTCAGTGATGGTGTTTGTTAGGCTTGGGTGGTATACCGGGGTATTTGGAAAAAGCCACGGGATGGTTTATCAATACCATTAACACTATTTCCTTTAAGTATTTTAATATTTGTAGCTACTGTACTTAAATACCTGCAGTCAACTTGTGCAATAAAGAACATTGCTATCTTCATTTCACCTATCATGAAGGTTATGGCAGTCCCCAGTCACATGGTGTTTTTTTGTTGCTTTTTTATAATTATTTATTACAAAAAACACAAGGAAGGGGTAACATAAATGTATTAGAACACGAAGGACAAACAATACAGCATCAAGACACTATCAAACATGTATCAGTCTTTCCGCAACAGAGCCATCCTTATGTGTGAGGGTGCGTGTGCATGATAGTGATATGAAATATGTCAGTTTCCTTTTTCATGATCACAATCTTGTGAATCCCGAACCCTCCAAGATGCCTCCACAGCTGTCCCTCAACCATTCGAGACCCCTCCCCCAGAAAAATAAAAAATAAAATTAATTCCATTCCCCACCCCCAAGAACCCCCCAATGCACCAACAACCAAGAGAAAAAAGGAAAAGACAAGAAAACAGCAAACAATGCAACAAAAACAAACAAACAAACGACATCAAGGACAACTGAAATCAGAACAGCAATGCCCACTTTATATGTTTGTGTGCATGTCTGGCACTATTAAATGTATGTGTGTGTTCTTGTATGTGTTTAGTGAAGAGAGAACACGTGGTGTTTGTTTACAAGCACACAAAGAAGAGAAACCGGAGCCTTGTGAGTCACTCACTATTGTACAGAATACACCAGGTGATCTAATTACAGTATGGAATTCACAACTAAATGTTCTCCAGCTAGATATCATCTAACTCACATATGTCAGAGTCAAGGCCCGCGGGCCACATCCGGCCCGCAAGAAGGTTTTTTACGGCCCCTGGGATGATCTTGATTTATTATTAGAACCGGCCCGCAAGCCGGCAGCCCGCAGATCTTTTACACGCACCAATACTACATTTCCCACAATGCAAAGGTGACGCACCGAGCAGTAGGCTGCTTCATTTCAATATTTATTGGCACAGCAGTCGTCAGCATCACAGTAAAATTAACTTTCAGATACCCATCAAAAATGGCAAAACGGAAGGTGGATACTGAGAACCGGGGGTTTCAAACAAGGTGGGAGTCGGAGTATATGTTCACGAAGGTAGCTGGAAAACCTGTGTGTCTTCTGTGTGGAGAAAGTGTGGCGGTACTGAAAGAGTATAATCTGAGACGACATTATGAAACGAAACACGCGGACACACACGCGGACGCAACTGTCAAGGCCAGTTTTATTTTGGCAGAAGAGATCGCTAAATCAGCCCGGCCATTTACGGAGGGGGATTTCATCAAAAACTGCATGATTAAAGTTTGTGACGAAGTTTGCCCAGAAAAAAGGCAACTCTTTTTAAATGTGAGTCTGAGCAGAAACACCATTGCCGAGAGAGTAGACCAGTTGTCCATCAATCTAAAAGAGCAGCTTGTGAAAAAGGGAAAAGATTTTATTGCATATTCCTTGGCTGTGGATGAGAGCACCGACATTTCTGACATTGCCCAGTTGTCAATTTTCATCCGCGGAGTGGACTCCAACCTAAGCGTGACAGAGGAGTTTTTGGCTTTACGTCCTATGCATGGCACAACTACGGGGCATGATTTGTATGAAGAGGTGTCAAGATGTGTAAATGAGATGGAGCTGCCTTGGGAAAAACTCGTGGGTTTGACAACCGACGGAGCACCTGCGATGTGTGGACACAGGAGCGGACTGGTGGCGAAGATACGGGAAAAGATGCAAGAGGAAAACGCGACAGGTGAGCTGACAGCTTATCATTGTATCATACACCAGGAAGCGTTGTGCGGTAAAGCCTTGAAAATGGAGCATGTAATGAGCATCATCACGCGCACAGTTAACTTTATCAGAGCCAAAGGTTTGAATCACCGCCAGTTCAAGGCATTTCTGACGGAGTTAGAAACGGAGCATGGTGATTTGCCTTATCACACAGAGGTGCGATGGCTAAGCCAGGGAAAGGTGCTTCAAAGATGTTTCGAGCTTCGTGAGGAGATTTGTCTGTTCTTGGACAGCAAAGGGAAAGACACAACACAACTCCGAGACGAAATGTTTCTGTGTGAAATGGCTTTTCTGTGTGACATTACGAGTCATCTGAATGCAATAAACTTGCAGCTGCAGGGTCGGGATCGTGTCATCTCTGATATGTACAGTACAGTGAAGGCATTTAAAACCAAACTGACTCTGTGGGAGACGCAGATGCGGAAAGAAAATTTGAGCCACTTTCCCAGCTGCCAGACCATGAAAGAGAAGCTCTCTACCAGTGCGTTCCCGAGCACACAGTTGGCTGATAAAATAGGTATGCTTGCCGCTGACTTTCGACGCCGATTTGCTGACTTTGAAGCACAAAAAAGCAGGTTGGAACTGCTCGGTAACCCATTTGCTGTTGACGTGGAAAGCTCACCACCAAACCTCCAAATGGAGTTGATTGACCTCCAATGCAATGATGCACTGAGGGCAAAATATGCGGCAGTGGGTGCTGCGGAGTTCGCCCGTTTCCTCCCCGGCACAATGCCCCAGCTGCGCATCCAGGCTGCTCAAACGTTGTCTATGTTTGGCAGCACATACCTGTGTGAACAACTGTTTTCTTTGATGAACCTGAACAAAACATCACACAGAAGTCGACTTACTGCTGAACACCTCCACTCAATTCTGAGGATTTCTTCAGCTCAGAGCCTTACCCCGAACATTGATGAACTTGTGGAAAAGATGGGACACCACCAAGTATCACCCTCAACCTCAAACAAGTGAACATTACTGTGCAATCACATATTTAGAGTTTTTACTCAGTTCAAGTTTAAAAGTTAAAATTTAATATTTGTTTTCACTGCATGTTACTTCTCCTTAAACAAAGTGTTGTTTTTGATTAATAGATTTTTGCACTTTATTTTTTTGTATTTCAATCCAATTATATTTTAAAAATATTTCAGTTGAGTGGATGATAGAAAATTGCTATTATTGTTTTTTCTTTGAAGTAAATTTAGCCCACTTTTGCTAAAATAGAAAATATAGTCTACTGATGGTGCCTTGAATACCGGTTTCTTTCATTTAATGTTCATGTTATGGGGATATTTATATAAAGGAAATTTGTCTTTTGTGTCTGTTGAAAATTAAAGATTACTGACAGAGCCATAAGAAAATATTGCTTTATTTATCTGATCATATTGTAATATATTTGTTAGGTTTTCAGTAGGTTCAATTAGGTTCACTAGACTATATGCGTCATTTAAAATTTTTTCAATGAACATTCGAACAGTCCGGCCCTCGTCTTGTAGCTGATTTTTTTATTTGGCCCTCCGTCCATTTGACTTTGACACCCCTGATCTAACTATTAAGTTAACTGTCTAAAATGTGCTAAATGCTCTGCAGTTGTGCATTCGATTTGCTAATTTAGTAGCTAGTTAGCCATCTAGCTAAGTGGTTAGCTTCTTCCATTTAGTTAGCGTTCTCTATGGGATTTTACATGTACTTGTTAGCATTGCTAACCTTCGGATTGCAGAGTATCAGTGGCATTTAAAAACAGCCCCTTGTGTTCACTGCCGGTATTACCGAATATCCCAGTATGGCACAAGGTCGGTATGAAGGTATGACAATCTGGATACAGCCCAAGCCTCGTGTTTGTGTGCGCCTGTGTGTGTATGCGTGTGTATGTGTGTTTGTGCTCACGCCTGTGTGTATGGGTGTATGCAGCCTGGGTGAGGGGGGGGTAAAATAAACATGTCATTTTCAGAGCATTTTCTTAATTGCGGAGACATCCTCCCACACAATCAGTGTATTTAGGCCTGGTCCCCAGAAAGAGAAATTACTCTACCGATAACTGTCGCTGGGGGTCCAGGGAACCTCAGTTGCAATTTCTGTCTCCTTCATGTGTGACACTGTCTGTGTTTCGTCACCCCCATCCATACAGCCCACGCCCTCCCATTTAAAACAGTATTCTCAGAGGGCACTACAACAGAGAAGTGATGATTTGATGCGAGTATTCCGTCAACAGGCAGCAAGCTCAATACAAAACTCCCATTTGATCAAGATCTGCACCACACATTCTATGTATAGGAAGAGTGACAATATTTACAGGAACAGTATGGTAGTTTGAAAGAATAACTGTCAATATTTATCAAAGAGGCTACCAGTGAAATAAATTAGTTTTGGGAGTTGGATGTGTAGTTTACTGACAGTGTGACAAGATTTGCCCCAGGGAGGTATTTTGAAAGAGTTATTTTACTTGAAAACTAGGCCTACTCAAAACATGTTTTTATTAATCCACTTTTTTGGATGGAATCAAAAGCTTACGATAAATTGTTGAGTCTCATGCCAAAATCGCATGTCTGATTACTACTTCAATACCCACAATCTCCTTCTCTCCCCCCCATTTGGAAAGTATAGAACTAGGGCGTGTTATACTCTGGGAACCACAGGCATGGTTGATAACTGACCGGGAGAGTCAAAGAGCAAGAAGAAGAGCGTGTGTGTGTGTGTGTGTGTGTGTGTAGGGAGCTTCTTTCTTAACTGTGTTAACGTGTGTCTCAACGGATGGTGATGCGTCCTAACAACATCTTTTCCAGGAATCGGTGACTATCTGGAATCAGGTAAAATACCCTTTAAACCAGGGTAGGGTCGATTCGAATGGAAGTCAGTTAATTCAGGAGGTCAACTGAACTTCCAATTCAATCATTGAAAAAAAGGCACCAATGTTCAATGAATTCTCAATAAACTGAAAATGAGAAGCTGTTTATGTTAAAATTATAATCGCTTAATAATTTAAATTGACACAAAGCCTGTTTCAAACACAGGAGACCTTTGCTTGGTGAGCCCTGGAGGCTGACCTGATCCTAGATGACTATAATAGGTGAACAGATGGTTCTGTCTGTACCCGTTCTCGATAGTCTGACAGGATTAGAGAGAAGGGGGGGGGGGGGGGTGTCAGAGTCCTCTCAGACCTCAGGTGACTAGGAATTTGGATGCAGGGTAAGGTGAAACGGAAGAGCGTGTGTGTGTGTGTGTGTAGGGAGCTTCTTTCTTGACTGTGTTAACGTGTGTCTCAATGTGTGTGTGTCAATGTGTGTGAGAGAAGTGACAATAGTAAAAGAGAGTTTATGTATGTACATGGTGTGTGTGATCCATTAGCTCCCCCTCCCTGCCCTTTGTGTGTGTGTGTGTTGGTTACCCACCTGACTGGCTGGGGTGCATTGTGCTAGCCTCCTTCCCCAGGCTGCCGTTCTCCTGCTGCGGTCCTAGGGTCTTCAGGATCACCTGGGTGGCGCCTAGCCGCGGCAGCGTCACGTGCGTCAGGGGCGGTAGTGAGTTCTTCTTGGCAAACGCCTGGCTGGTTTCCCGTCGCTTGCGCAGGAAGCCGCCCTCCGGGAAGAGCACGATCCACTTCCTGTCGCGGCTGCGGTAGTACCGGTCCAGGTGGTCCTTTAGGTAGATCAGCTGCTTGTCCCGGTACGCTTTACCCTGCCGGGTAAACAGGAACACAGAACAGGGGTGTCATGAGGGCGCTAATCAGGGCTGTCTGCACGAGGGACAAAGTTTAAATATGCAGAAAATGTAAAGGGTCCGCACACTAAATGATTTTGCAAAAAGCTTCCGCTTTAATTTGTTTTATTCTTTATTACTGTGTTAGTGTACAGTAGTGGCCAAAGGTTTTGAGAATGACACAAATATTAATTTCCACAAAGTTTGCTGCTTCAGTGTCTAGATATTTTTGTCAGATGTTACTATGGAATACTAAAGTATAATTACAAGCATTTCATAAGTGTCAAAGGCTTGTATTGACAATTACATTAAGTTGATGCAGAGTCTATATTTGCAGTGTTGACCCTTCATTTTCAAGACCTCTGCAATCCACCCTGGCATGCTGTCAATTAACTTCTGGGCCACATCTACACACAATACCCCATAATGATGAAGCAAAAACAAGTTTAGAAATTGCCGCTAATTTATTACAAATAAAAAATTAAATGGCAGCCCATTCTTGTTTAATCAATGCTTGGAGTTTGTCAGAATTTGTTTGTCCATCCGCCTCTTGAGGATTGACCACAAGTTCTCAATGGGATTAAGGTCTGAGGAGTTTCCTGGCCATGGACCGAAATATCGATGTTTTGTTCCCCCAGCCACTTAGTTATCACTTTTGCCTTATGGCAAGGTGCTCCATCATGCTGGAAAAGGCATTGTTTGTCACCAAACTGTTCCTGGATGGTTTGGAGAATTTGCTCTCAGAGGATGTGTTGGTACCATTCTTTATTCATGGCTGTGTTCTTATGCAAAATTGTGAGTGAGCCCACTCACTTGGCTGAGAAGCAACCCTACACATGAATTGTCTCTGCCTGGCCAGTTCCCCTCTCTCCACTGGGATTCTCTGCCTCTAACCCTATTACAGGGGCTGAGTCACTGGCTTACTGGTGCTCTTCCATGCCGTCCCTAGGAGGGGTGTGTCACTTGAGTGGGTTGAGTCATTGACGTGATCTTCCTGTCTGGGTTGTGGGCTATACTCGGCCTCGTCTCAGGATGGTAAATTGGTGGTTGAAGATATCCCTCTAGTGGTGTGGGGGCTGTGCTTTGGCAAAGTGGGTGGGGTTATATCCTGCCTGTTTGGCCCTGTCCGAGAGTATCGTCAGATGGGGCCACAGTGTCTCCCGACCCCTCCTGTCTCAGCCTCCAGTATTTATGCTGCAGTAGTTTGTGTCGGGGGGCTAGGGTCAGTATGTTATATCTGGAGCATTTCTCCTGTCTTATCCGGTGTCCTGTGTGAATTTAAGTACGCTCTCTCTAATTCTTTCTTTCTCTCTCAGAGGACCTGAGCCCTAGGACCATGCCTCGGGACTACCTGGCATGATGACTCCTTGCTGTCCCCAGTCCACCTGGCCGTGCTGCTGCTCCAGTTTCAACTGTTCTGCCTGCAGCTATGGAACCCTGACCTGTTCACCGGACGTGTTACCTTTCCCAGACCTGCTGTTTTCAACTCTCTAGAGACAGCAGGAGCGGTAGAGATACTCTGAATGATCGGCTATGACAAGACAACTGACATTTACTCCTGAGGTGCTGACCTGTTGCACCCTCGACAACCACTGTGATTATTATTATTTGACCATGCTGTTCATTTATGAACATTTGAACATCTTGGCCATGTTCCATTATAATCTCCACCCGGCACAGCCAGAAGAGGACTGGCCTCCCCTCATAGCCTGGCTCCTCTCTACGTTTCTTCCTAGGGAGTTTTTCCTAGCCACTGTGCTTCTACGCCTGCATTGCTTGTGGTTTAGGGTTTTAGGCTGGGTTTCTGTACAGCACTCTGTGACATCAGCTGATATAAGAAGGGCTTTAGAAATACATTTGATTTGACAGAGTGATCTCCAGCCTTGTCCTCAACACTCACACCTGTGTTAACGAGAGAATCACTGACATGTCAGCTGGTCCTTTTGTGGCAGGACTGAAATGCAGTGGAAATGGATTTTGGGGATTCAGTTCATTTGCATGGCAAAGAGGGACATTGCAATTAATTGCAATTCATCTGATCACTCTTCATAACATTCTGGAGTATATGCAAATTGCCATCATACAAACTGAGGCAGCAAACTTTGTGAAAATTAATATTTATGTAATTCAAAACTTTTGGCCATGACTGTACACAGAGGGAAAACATTTCAAGACGTATTACAGCAGAAAACTAAAATCTTATTGGACAAGTCCAGGTAGTCCCTGGGTGTTTCAAATCTTTTATTCTGTTTGTTGCCTAACGAACTAGTCACAACCCAGTTTAGAGGGTACACTACAGTGTAACACTCAGCCAAGCTACATTGAAATAAATGGACAGCAAGGTTCATATGAGCTGTGGTTCCATTAGCAGTAGGAGCATTAGCAGTAGAGATAACACTAGCAGGGTTTTTGGATTGATTGCCAGTTAGGCCAGGTTCAGAGGCAGTTTAACAGGCATCAACACACTGAGGCTGGATTCATGTGCAGGTATTGGGTTTCTGTATTTGTGTGATTAGTACATGTGGTATGTTATACAATAGAGTTATACATGTTGGTCAAGTTATGTACGTTATGGCATTTGTAGTGTCGGCATGTGCCTTCATGTTCGACTCAGTTTCTCAACCCGTAATAATCTAAACCCCAAAACTTCATACACAACCTTAAAAATACTTTTGGACAGCTGAAGCAAGCACACAATTCTACATGTATTGAGATTCAATACTGCCATTTAATGTGCCAAACATATTGCTCACTATACATCTGCTGCAGAGAGACAAGAGATAACATGATATAATTAGTTTTGGTCAGTCATGGAAATAAGTGCTGAAAACATGCTGGCTTTATTTAAAAAGAAGATAGAGAAGCTAAAGGTTGAAAATATCAGAGTTTTGGCGCATTTACTTTGATTATTTTTACAACTCAAAGTATCGATACATCATCCAAAATAATATTGCGATATGTAACTATCCACCACCCCCCATCGCCACTGTCCGTCTGTCTCCGTCCATCTGTCTGCTTGCCTCTCCGTCTTCTCTTTCCGTCTGTCGGTTCGTCCCCCAGGCAGAACACTGCTCTCTGTTCTTTTGTCTTCCAGCTGCTCCCACACTGCAGGCTGGGTCACTCCAGGACAGGGGGCTAGACTACTGTACAGTACCATAACACTGCTCTACTGTCCACTGGGCCTGTCTGGCTGTTCCCTGTTAGGAGGTGGAGGCTGTAGCCGTTTCCTGCCTGGCTGTTCCCTGTTAGAAGAGGAGGCTGAAGCAGTTTCCTTCCTGCTGCGCTGATATACTGCTCAGTTGGAGTGCATGGGTAATGAGTGTGTGTGGTAGGTAATAAAGTAGGTAAAGTGTGTGTGGTAGGTAATAAAGTAGGTAAAGTGTGTGTGGTAGGTAATAAAGTAGGTAAAGTGTGTGTGGTAGGTAATAAAGTGTGTGTGTGTGGTAGGTAATAAAGTAGGTAAAGTGTATGTGGTAGGTAATAAAGTGTGTGTGTGTGGTAGGTAATAAAGTGTGTGAGTGTGGTAGGTAATAAAGTAGGTAAAGTGTATGTTTTAGGTAATAAAGTGTGTGAGTGTGGTAGGTAATAAAGTAGGTAAAGTGTATGTTGTAGGTAATAAAGTGTGTGAGTGTGGTAGGTAATAAAGTAGATGTGGTAGGTAATAAAGTGTATGTGTGTGGTAGGTAATAAAGTAGGTAAAGTGTGTGTGGTAGGTAATAAAGTGTGTGTGTGTGGTAGGTAATAAAGTAGGTAAAGTGTATGTGGTAGGTAATAAAGTGTGTGTGTGTGGTAGGTAATAAAGTGTGTGAGTGTGGTAGGTAATAAAGTAGGTAAAGTGTATGTGGTAGGTAATAAAGTGTGTGAGTGTGGTAGGTAATAAAGTGTGTGTGTGTGGTAGGTAATAAAGTAGGTAAAGTGTATGTGGTAGGTAATAAAGTGTGTGTGTGTGGTAGGTAATAAAGTGTGTGAGTGTGGTAGGTAATAAAGTAGGTAAAGTGTATGTTTTAGGTAATAAAGTGTGTGAGTGTGGTAGGTAATAAAGTAGGTAAAGTGTATGTTGTAGGTAATAAAGTGTGTGAGTGTGGTAGGTAATAAAGTAGATGTGGTAGGTAATAAAGTGTATGTGTGTGGTAGGTAATAAAGTAGGTAAAGTGTGTGTGGTAGGTAATAAAGTGTGTGTGTGTGGTAGGTAATAAAGTAGGTAAAGTGTATGTGGTAGGTAATAAAGTGTGTGTGTGTGGTAGGTAATAAAGTGTGTGAGTGTGGTAGGTAATAAAGTAGGTAAAGTGTATGTGGTAGGTAATAAAGTGTGTGAGTGTGGTAGGTAATAAAGTGTGTGTGTGTGGTAGGTAATAAAGTGTGTGTGTGTGGTAGGTAATAAAGTAGGTAAAGTGTATGTGGTAGGTAATAAAGTGTGTGTGTGTGGTAGGTAATAAAGTAGGTAAAGTGTGTGTGTGTGGTAGGTAATAAAGTGTATGTGTGTGGTAGGTAATAAAGTGTGTGAGTGTGGTAGGTAATAAAGTAGGTAAAGTGTATGTGGTAGGTAATAAAGTGTGTGAGTGTGGTAGGTAATAAAGTGTGTGTGTGTGGTAGGTAATAAAGTGTATGTGTGTGGTAGGTAATAAAGTGTATGTGTGTGGTAGGTAATAAAGTGTGTGTGTGTGGTAGGTAATAAAGTGTGTGTGTGGTAGGTAATAAAGTAGGTAAAGTGTATGTGGTAGGTAATAAAGTGTGTGAGTGTGGTAGGTAATAAAGTGTATGTGTGTGGTAGGTAATAAAGTGTATGTGTGTGGTAGGTAATAAAGTGTGTGAGTGTGGTAGGTAATAAAGTAGGTAAAGTGTATGTGGTAGGTAATAAAGTGTGTGAGTGTGGTAGGTAATAAAGTGTATGTGTGTGGTAGGTAATAAAGTGTATGTGTGTGGTAGGTAATAAAGTGTGTGTGTGGTAGGTAATAAAGTAGGTAAAGTGTATGTGGTAGGTAATAAAGTGTGTGAGTGTGGTAGGTAATAAAGTAGGTAAAGTGTATGTGGTAGGTAATAAAGTGTGTGAGTGTGGTAGGTAATAACGTAGGTAAAGTGTGTGTGTGTGGTAGGTAATAAAGTGTATGTGTGTGGTAGGTAATAAAGTGTGTGTGTGGTAGGTAATAAAGTAGGTAAAGTGTATGTGGTAGGTAATAAAGTGTGTGTGTGTGTGGTAGGTAATAAAGTGTGTGTGTGGTAGGTAATAAAGTGTATGTGTGTGGTAGGTAATAAAGTGTGTGTGTGTGGTAGGTAATAAAGTGTATGTGTGTGGTAGGTAATAAAGTGTATGTGTGTGGTAGGTAATAAAGTGTATGTGTGTGGTAGGTAATAAAGTGTGTGTGTGTGGTAGGTAATAAAGTGTGTGAGTGTGGTAGGTAATAAAGTAGGTAAAGTGTATGTGGTAGGTAATAAAGTGTGTGAGTGTGGTAGGTAATAAAGTGTATGTGTGTGGTAGGTAATAAAGTGTATGTGTGTGGTAGGTAATAAAGTGTGTGTGTGGTAGGTAATAAAGTGTATGTGTGTGGTAGGTAATAAAGTGTGTGTGTGTGGTAGGTAATAAAGTGTATGTGTGTGGTAGGTAATAAAGTGTATGTGTGTGGTAGGTAATAAAGTGTATGTGTGTGGTAGGTAATAAAGTGTGTGTGTGTGGTAGGTAATAAAGTGTGTGAGTGTGGTAGGTAATAAAGTAGGTAAAGTGTATGTGGTAGGTAATAAAGTGTGTGAGTGTGGTAGGTAATAAAGTGTATGTGTGTGGTAGGTAATAAAGTGTATGTGTGTGGTAGGTAATAAAGTGTGTGAGTGTGGTAGGTAATAAAGTAGGTAAAGTGTATGTGGTAGGTAATAAAGTGTGTGAGTGTGGTAGGTAATAAAGTGTATGTGTGTGGTAGGTAATAAAGTAGGTAAAGTGTATGTGGTAGGTAATAAAGTGTGTGTATGTGGTAGGTAATAAAGTGTGTGTGTGTGGTAGGTAATAAAGTAGGTAAAGTGTATGTGGTAGGTAATAAAGTGTGTGTGTGGTAGGTAATAAAGTGTGTGTGTGTGGTAGGTAATAAAGTGTGTGTGTGTGGTAGGTAATAAAGTGTATGTGTGTGGTAGGTAATAAAGTGTGTGTGTGTGTGGTAGGTAATAAAGTAGGTAAAGTGTATGTGGTAGGTAATAAAGTGTGTGAGTGTGGTAGGTAATAAAGTAGGTAAAGTGTGTGGTAGGTAAAAGGACAAATACAAACATTGGTGAAAATATAAAACACATTTTTAGGCATTTTATGATTTTTTTTAATAGAGACGATGACAGTGTGGAAAGATGGATAGAGGTTGCCTGAGGGCAGAAGGCCAGATTCAAACCTATGCCGACACTGTAGATGTGTGTGCCGGACGTTGCGGCATTAACCTTCCGCTAGATCAGCCAGACCACATCAAACAATATCTGATCACAAGAGCAGTTCGGTAGTTATCAGCTGAGCAAAAGCCAGCCAGATGGATAGAGGTCTCGGAGAGTGTCTGTCTCACCTGTCTGATGAAGAAGTCCCCATGGATTAGAGACACCAGGCCGAAGTTAGTGTACTTGAACACATGGTCCATCAACCACATCATCTTCCTCACCACCTAAAGGACAGAATGGAACAGACTGTGGTCACACACACACTCTATAGCCATAGGTCTGGACACACACACACAAACAGTCTACGTAGCCAGAGATGCGTCTGTGCGCACACACAAAAACACAATCTATATAGTCATAGGTATGAAGACAGTCTACGTAACCCTGCTGATCAGCTTTGGCCCATTCTGCCATTTTGGTCACTAACTTCTTTCAGCACTAAGAGGATAACTGGGCTGAGGAAGCACGTGATGAGGTGGATCATGTCATCATGTTGGTGCACCACAGCTTAAAACAGGCCCTGCTCTCCACCTCCTCCAGAAAAACCCTAACCCTCAAAACTGCCACAATTCACCCCCTCTTCATTCCCCAAACCAAGTGCTCATCCATATGATGGCAGTGGGTTGCGTGTAAGGTTGGCAGTCATCCTCAACAAAGAACTGTCTTATCCTTATCCTATCAGCAACCATCACGTTCCAATGGCACCTTGTGTTAGCTAATCCAAGTTTATCATTTTAAAAGGCTAATTTATCATTAGAAAACCCTTTTGCAATAATGTTAGCATAGCTGAAAACTGTGGTGCTGATTAAAAAAAAGCAATAAAACTGGCCTTCTTTAGACTAGTTGAGTATCTGGAGCATCAGCATTTGTGGGTTCGTTTACAGGCTCAAAATGGCCAGAAACAAAGACCTTCTGAAACTCGTCAGTCTATTCCATTCGAAATGGAGGCTATTCAATGCAATAAATTGCCAAGAAACTGAAGATCTCATACAACGCTGTGTACTACTCAATTCACAGAACAGAGCAAACTGGCTCGAACCAGAATAGAAAGAGTGGGAGGCCCCAGTGCACAACTGAGCAAGAGGACATGTACATACGAGTGTCTAGTTTGAGAAACAGACGCCTCACAAGTCCTCAACTGGCAGCTTCATTAAATAGTACCCGCAAAACACCAGTCTCAACGTCATCCAATGAAGAGGCGACTCCAGGATGCTGGCCTTCTCAGCAGAGTTCACGTGTCTGTGTTCCTTTGCCCATCTTAATATTTTATTTTTATTGGCCAGTCTGAGATAAAGGTTCCCTTTATAGCGCACTACTTTTGACCTGGGCCCATAGGGAATCCCATAGGGCTCTGGTCAGAAGTAGTGCACTATATAGGGAACAAGGTGCTATTTGGGACGCTGTCAGTGAGTTTGGGACAGAGCCACTGGCTGAGGGCTGAGGGACTGGGTTCTCGCATCCCATCACAAGACGTGCCAATAATTTCAGGTTAAACTGGAGGGAGGCTGAGAATCAGATACTTGCTGGCTAGCCAGAGTACAGTATCAGCCAGCAGCGCTTCGAGTAGAGCTGTTGCAGTCAACATGTAGATGTGTGCGTGCGTGAATGTGCGGATGACCCTGTGTGTGCGTGCGTGCACGGTTTCCATTATGGAAATTGTGGTGTCAGATATTTGACTACATTTTGTTGAGAAATTTAGCGGACCCATATACATTGGCTGCGTAACCTTATTAGGGCGTCCACCCATGGTGCTCAGAATGACAGAAATCACATTTAGATTATGACAATTCATCTTAAAAAAGGTCCCACAGTCATCCTATTTCCCAAGTAAAAATTTCCTTTGAATGACCAAACCATCATTCGTAATATTTTTATGTAATTAAAATGCTCAGAATTTCTCAGAATCTCTAAGTACCAGGAAGCATAAAAGAACAGGCGGTGAGCGTATATTCATGAACTCGCCTTGACTAACAGCTCTTTGAAACACCTTTGTGGTTGTTTCCAGGTGACAAGGTAAGCAATGGGCAACATGTCGTTGGTGACCTGGGTCCGGTTTGCCAAAAGCATCTTAATTGGAACTACCCATCCCGGATCCGGGAGAATTGTCATCAACTACACTAATTATCATAGCGCAACGGTCAAAAAATATTACTAGAAAATATTCATATTCATGAAATCACAAGTGAAATATAGTGAAACACAGCTTAGCATTTTGTTAATCACCCTGTCATCTCAGATTTAGAAATGATTCTTTACAGCCAAAGCAAGACAAGCGTTTGTGTAAGTTTATCGATAGCCTAGCATAGCATTATGTCCAGCTAGCAGCAGGAAGCTTGGTCACGAAAATCAGAAAAGCAATCAAATCAATCGTTTACCTTTGATGATCTTCAGATGTTTTCACTCACGAGACTCCCAGTTAGACAGCAAATGTTCCTTTTGTTCCATAAAGATTATTTTAATACCCAAAATACCTCTGTTTGTTGGTCACGTTATGTTGAGAAATCCACCGGAAATAGCAGTCACGACAACGCCGGAAAAAATTCCAAATTATATCCATAATATCGACAGAAACATGGCAAACATTTTTTTTTATAATCAATCCTCAAGGTGTTTTTCAAATATCTATTTGATAATATATCAACCGGGACAACTGGCTTTTCAGTAGGAGCGAGAGGAAAAATGACACCCTCTGTCTTTTACGCAAGAATCACTCCGAGAGCCCTCAGCTGGCCACTTACGCAATGTAGTCGTTTACGCTTATTCTTCAACATAAAGGCGCAAAACTACGTCAAAATGCTGTAGACACCCTAGGGAATACGTAGCAAAAGGAATCTCGTTGATATCTCTTTCAATGGCCAATAGGGGTGCATAGGAACACAACGGTTTCAAAATAAGAGTCACTTTCTGATTGGATTTTCCTCAGGGTTTCGCCTGCAATATCAGTTCTGTTATACTCACAGACAATATTTTGACAGTTATGGAAACTTTAGTGTTTTCTATCCTAAGCTGTCAATTATATGCATATTCTAGCATCTGGTCCTGAGAAATAGTCTGTTTACTTTGGGAACGTTATTCTTCCAAAAATAAAAATAGTGTCCCCTAGTTTCAAGAGGTTAAGTCTAAGTTCCTCATTAGAACCTTGGTAGGAGCATTGTTAAATCTCGGAGCCGTTTCCCAAAACCACCGTTAAAGTTGCAATATTTTTGGGAGACCTGACCAAAATTACATAGAAATGTGAGTTATAGATCTGTTACACGTCGAAAGCAAGAAGCGGTAGCATCTTTTACCCTCAGATTTGTACACCAGCTTAAAATACTATATTTAGGGTTATTGATGATACAATGAATCTCTACACAATGCAAACTAGTAGGATTTTAGCAACCAGGAAATGCTGAGTGATTTCTGCACATTATACCTTTAACGTTGCTTTTGAAAACGCTCGTAATCTAACGTCTGCTTCAGACCACTCGTAGAACTGCTAAGTGCGTTGTTAGGTGCTTTTTTGCCCTCCCTCATCACTTAATACATAGATCTCTGCCATAACATAGAATCACATGGTTAATCCGTCTCGCTGTGACTGCGATGTCAGAACAGTGGACTACAAATACAAAAGTTGCCAATGTCTTTGTAATTGATAAAAACAAGTATAAAAAGATGCTTAAAATAAAAAAAATAAAATGACTGCATTAAAATAAACAGCAAGCTATAGGCCTATTTCAATCATATTGAAATATATTTAATGTTCAATCAAATTAGCTCTATTTTGATACTTGTAGGCTAGTCTGTAATTTGTCTCAATGTATTTCATGATGTGTAGCCTAATGATGTGCCAAATCAGGGATAATGCATTTTTATAGGGTAAGCGTTAGAATAAGCCGCCTCAATATTAGCAGCCATATGTTGTAATATCTCTGAGCCGATCCGTCGTCAGTATTTTGAAATCAATTTAATGGCGGGGGTTCCTACTAAGCTAACATATGGAATTGTGGTCATACCATGGAATATTTAGATATATTGTAGGACCCCTTAAGGTATTAACATTTTTTGGGTGAAACACATAATTTGGCCTTACAGCTAATAGTCCATGGAAACGTTTGCTTCAAACATGGATAAAAAAAATATCAAAAGTTGGTACTGTGTCCGTCCTAAATCTGAGAGATAAGAAAGATCAAGTATTTAACCCTTTATTTTAGGGACTAAACTCTCTCCATATACAGTGCATTCGGAAAGTATTCAGACCCCTTGACTTTTTCCACATTGTTACGTTACAGCCTTATTCTAAAAATTATTAAATCGTTTTTTCTCCACTCATCAATCTACACACAATACCCCATAATGACAAAGCAAAAACATTTTTTCAAAAAAAGAAGTAATATAACATTTACATAAGTATTCAGACCCTTTACTCAGTACTTTGTTGAAGCACCTTTGGCAGTGATTAGAGCCTCGAGGCTTCTTGGGTATGACTCTACAAGCATGGCACACCTGTATTGTGGGGTTTCTCAAATTCTTCTCTGCAGATCCTCTCAAGCGCTGTCAGGTTGGATGGGGAGCGTTGCTGCACTGATATTTTCAGGTCTCTCCAGAGATGTTCGATCTGTTGGAAGGTGAACCTTCAACCCAGTCTAAGGTCCTGAGTGCACTGGAGCAGGTTTTCATCAAGGATCTCTGTACTTTGCACCATTCATCTTTCCCTCTATCCTGACTAGTCTCCCAGTCCCTGCTGCTGAAAAACATCAGCAACCATGCTTCACTGTAGGGATGGTGCCAGATTTATTCCAGACGTGACACTTGGCATTCAGGACAAATTTTTCAATCTTGGTTTCATCAGACCAGAGAATCTTGTTTCTCATGGTCTGAGAGTCCTTAAGGTGCCTTTAGGCAAACTCCAAGTTGGCTGTCATGTGCCTTGTAGTGAGGAGTTGCTTCCGTCTGGCCACTCTATTCTGGAAGGTTCTCCAATCTCCACAGGAACTTTGGAGCTTTGCCAGAGTGACCATTGGGTTCTTGGTCACCTCCCTGACCTTTCTCCTTCGATTGCTCAGTTTGGCCAGGCGGCCAGCTCTAGGAAGAGTCTTGGTAATCCACTGTGTTCATGGTGACTGTCAATGCTGCAGACATTTTTTGGTTCCCTTTCCCAGATCTGTTCCTCGACACAATCCTGTCTCGGAGCTCTACGGACAATTCCTTCGACCTCATGGCTTGGTTTTTACTCTGACATGCACTGTCAAGTGTGGGACCTTATATAGACAGGGACCTCATATTTGTGCCTTTTCAAATCATGTCCAATCAATTAAAATGTACCACAGGTGGACTGCAATCAAGTTGTAGAAACATGAAGGACGAGCAATCGAAACAGGATGCACTTGAGCTCAATGCAGAGTCTCATAGCAAAGGGTCTGAATAGTTATGTAAATAAGGTATCTGTTTTTAACTTAGAATAAATGTGAAAACATTTCTAACAACCTGTGTTTGTGAGAGTCTCATCTTTTCATAGAGGGGTTATTAAAGGAGGGGTTTGTCGGTTCGGATGCTACAGGCGTTTTCGTGAGAAGACCGATTTATGGGATGTCTCATGGTCTGTCTGACAAACACCGCTCTAGCTCTGCAACCATTCACCGCAGATGGGCAAGGGCGACATTTGCGGATGCAGTGGAGTGAGATACAGCCCATGCAACAACAACAAAAAACATCTCTAGCCTATACTGACGAACTAATGCAATTGTTATATTATGCTAATTAGATGTCATTGGCGGCGCTGACATCGACTCTAGGGGGTTAAGGAAAGATTTGAATGGCAAAAGCTGAACCGAGAGCAAAGCTCCCTTACTTTCGATCCTATCAGCTCCAACAACGCACTTAGCGACTGTTCTCTCTGTATAGGCCTGACAAGGAGTATTCAATAAGTGTACTGGACAATTTATTGGTGCTTCTGCATTATTAATGACAAGAGTTGTATTTATCAGACATTTAATTGATCATTTACAATAGGCCAATATAGCCAAGAAATGTGTCAACATGAACACTCATGAGAAATAAAGGTGAGAAACAATGGTGAGACATTTGACATAAATGATTAAAGCCATAAGCCTAATAGAGGCACCCGGCCACCCTACAGTGTGCAGGACCCCATTGATTCGCACAATTTAACACTCATCTCCAATCCGAATGCTTGATTTTTAAATGTTTTAAACAAAATGTGACATCATGTAAAATTAATTACTTAGGGTTTAGGAAATGCAACCAACTACAGAGATTGGTAGGGAGGAGAGCGGGAGAGGAGGGTGACCCATATACCCCGCTTCAATCAAGCAGGCTTCAGTCACACTCAAGATTGTAGCACGAGACAAATCCAGATATGGCCTCCTAGTCAGGCCTCTCACATTGGGTTTACAGGGGTCCTGGGATGGATAGCACACACAGCTTCCCCACATACAGAGCTGGATCAAGGGTGACCTCATCCAGGAGCCTGTCTACCTCTAGCCTGTAATGTTTTTTAAAACAGAAATGTTTGTTAAATGGGTAGTGAATTTTATTTTATTTACTGTTGTAGGTTATGATGCTATCAATTTGTGATGCAGATATCTACTCATTCCACAATGTGTTTTTGAAGTACTCAATTTGAAATATTTGGTCCTGCCCTTTTTTTGTAAAAGTTTTCAATGTTTGCATTTTGAATGTGTGTATGCGCCCGAAATGCTCAATTGACTTGAAATGAATAACTATCCCTTACAATATGTTGGGTCTCTTCACAGCATATCCCTTCTTTTCCTTGTGAAAGCTGATAATGTATCACAGCATTCCTGCTGTGGTGGTTGCCTGGGAAGCTGTGCAGTCAGTAGATGTTGAATTTTCTAAAATGTCTATCATTACAGCTTGATGATAGTGGAAAGACAAAAAGGTGATGGAAATCATTAGCCCCAATCTACATCAACTGTACGACAAAAACAAAACAATGGAATGTCAGAATATGATTTTCAGAGGTAAATTACAAATACCATACACGCCACGCCGCAGCTCCCTTTGCAGCCAACATTCCTTCATGTCAGCTGTGTGCTGGCAGTTCTCAGAGGGCTTGAAGATGTATGTTGAAGAAATGTTGAATGTTGGATGTTGAAGAAAAAACATTGGTGTGTTACAGAAAATATACCATTCACAAGTCCAAACAGCCAGTGTTACAGCCACAGCATCAGACTAAAACTCTGATACTTACATTATGGTCAGCGCTTGCAAGATCCATTTCAATGATGGCAAAGCATCCGTCTTCAGGATTAGCTTCCTGGCAAGACCCATCAAATGTTCTCCCCAACTGATAGTGCAACTTCGCTCGGCATATTCACTTCACACACGTGACATCATACTTTTTGGTGCCGCCTGTTATCCAAAATGAAAGTGTAGCCACTGCTGTCGGATGTGTTCATTCTTCAGATAATAGTATAACATTAAATTAAACACTATGGCATCCAGTCACAACAGTGTACCTTTTCTGCCGTGCTAGTTGGTAGCCTGCTAGCTAACAGTAGAAAAGGGGTTAGTTACCAGTATAGTTCTGCCACATTCCGTTTGAGCCATCGTACAGTTTGTAAACAAAGCTTGAGTGAAGTGAGTTTGTGTTTATACACCTTTATACCACCTACCGTTAACCAATCATTTCAATGCGCAGCTCTACGGAGCACTCCACATTGTTACAACATTTGGGAGGCGCATGGCGTCGCTGTATGGAGCTCGATCATCCCTCTGCAAGCCTCGAGTCCACGCAATTGCTTCACACGCTCCATATGGAGCCTCCGGACCACATTATTGGATCAAGCATAAATCAGCTTTTACTCTGAGGTCCTGAGCCTGCTGGTTTTGTGTTCTATCTGATAATGAATTGTCCCTGATTAGAGGGGAACAATGAAAAAAGCAGTGAAATTGGCTTTGAGGTGCAGAGTTGAGTTTGAGGGCTATAGATCGATAAGACCAGTCAAATACATTTACTGTGGCTGGTATTTCCATTAAAATGTTTTTTTGCTAAAAAGCATTATTTTGCTATGGGATTTATTAATCTCTTGGACAATTAGCCAGCGGCAATATTATTGCCAAATGTCGACTAACGGAAACCCTGGTTGAAAATGCCCTTTTTGTTACAAGTTTTAACAGAACGATGCATAATGCACATTGAATCAAACTCATTTCTTGTAGAAGGCATTATAGAAAACTAACAGGTCTCATAAACAATCTCTTAAGCATAAGCCCACATGCTAGTGAGTAGCCAGCTAATATTTGTATTTTATGTTTTGCCAAGTGCGATCTATTTGCTAGCTAACAAGGTAGAACAGTTGAATTGTTATGAACACACCCTTCTGTCCATCTCCAACTGTTTGAACAGCATGCTAGCCTGTCCACGTGTTGAAATCAAGTGACCTACCTTATTTCTCAGAATGAGTTGCCAATTCCATATATAAAATTGTGTTTTATTCTTATTGCACATTTATAAAAATACAGCTAGTATAATAGTATTTTTGGCTAACATGCTGCTAGCGGTACCGTGACAAACTGAGCATACATTTTCCAGAATCAATGTGAATTGATACTGCCATTTTAGTAGTGTCTGTTCTGCTCTCAATGTGAGGAGTTGAGACATAAAAATGGTATTGTTAGAAAAGTTAACCTCTCTATTACAGTAAAATAATGTCTCAATGCGTTTCAGTGTCCATATGAACAATTCTGTTGGATCAAAACTGAAATGCAAATAGAGCTGAAGAAATAATCTTTCTTCCTTATTGCTGTGAGTAGCAGTGGGAGGGGCTTGGTGTTTGTAAATATTAAGATGCACACAGTCTACAGTCATTGAACACATCGCAGAAGGATCTGACACCAAAAACACAACGAGAGCAAGCGGACATAAAATGCTAATAAAACGTAAAAAAAGTATTTAAAAAAAATGAATTTGTGCAATACAGGCATTCTGAAGGTCACGCCCAAATTTTTTATTTATTTAATTAATTAAATATCGCACAGGCCCAGCCCTAAATTGAGCCATAAAATTGCATTGAAATTGCTTAGGAACTATGCACACTTTGGAGAGGTGTGGCCACTTGGAGACACCAGTTAGTCCTCTCACTCAAACTCTTGTCATTTTTTTGTCTTATGTTGCACCTACCCCACATTTTCCAGGAATAGTCTTATGTTACTGAATGTATCCAGGGTATTTTAATATTTTATCTTTAACAAATTCAGCAAAAAGTACAGTAAAAGGCCTCCCGGGTGGCGCAGTGGTTAAGGGCGCTGTACTGCAGCGCCAGCTGTGCCATCAGAGTCCCTGGGTTCGCGCCCAGGCTCTGTCGTAACCGGCCGCGACCGGGAGGTCCGTGGGGCGACGCACAATTGGCCTAGCGTCGCCCGGGTTAGGGAGGGCTTGGTCGGTAGGGGTGTCCTTGTCTCATCGCGCACCAGCGACTCCTGTGGCGGGCTGGGCGCAGTGTACGCTAACCAAGGTGGCCAGGTGCACGGTGTTTCCTCCGGCGCATTGGTGCGCTGTGTTAAGAAGCAGTGCGGCTTGGTTGGGTTGTGTATCGGAGGACGCTTTCAACCTTCGTCTCTCCCGAGCCCGTACGGGAGTTGTAGCGATGAGACAAGATAGTAGCTACTACAACAATTGGATACCACGAAATTGGGGAGAAAAAGGGGTAAAACATTTTTTTTTTTAAACACAAAAAAAGTACAGTAAATGTAAAATGCACATTAAATCAACAGTGTAATGTTTGGATTCAGTCTTATCAGGTGAACTGTTGGGTTACACACCTTTGGTCTAATACATGCCCCCTTTCAATTGTTTTTCATACTTCTTTTGTAAGAAACATTTCAATTTAGCCCTATCCAGTTAGGTCAATTCCCATGAGTGTAAATGGGTTAAACAACTTCAATTAGCAAATTTGACATTCCTAAGACAAAGAAATACCACTGGATTTGAACTCCAGGCTCAGGTCTTTGGTCATTATCGCTTCTGTCCTTTTACCTTAATTATTTACTTTCACACAGTAGAACTTTGGTGAAATATGTCATTTTGGTTAAATATGCAAGTCACAAATGACAATATCTTATCTTTGTCAAACACATTCCAGGTAGTGTGTGTCACTGTGGATACTGGATAGTCAGTTAGTCCTGCTGATACAATGGCTAATTATTAATATCATTAATCTGATACTGATAAGTAATATTATGCAATAATGTTGTGGCGCAGAATAGCTATCTCCCTTGGAGAATAGAACTGCTTCAGTGAATATTCCAACCCACACACAATCATCAGCCCACCTTGAGCAGTATATTAAGCAGGATATCACACCCAGACCATAGCCCTGAGTGCGCTGTGCAGCTCCCCCGTGATCAGCCCACAGAGAGAAGCACGAGATTGAACTTCACTTAGCTTTATAGAGCAGTGATGACCAACCCAGTCAATCTCCAAACATTTCTGTAAAAACCCAACGATAAAGACTTGTGTTCCTATTTGTTTTTTTAAAATTGTTTTATTTCAGCTCAGGCTGTTGGCAGTAGGTGCACCCAATTCAGCTGCCCTGCGTGCCAGGTAGGTGAACTGTTGCCAGTTTGAACCATTTCATCTGTCTGAAGGTCCAAACTCTGCCTTCCCGGCAGGTCCAGAGAGCAAATCAAGTGCACTATAAGGCTTACCACTGGTCTGCAGTAACGTAGCAGGCATAAAAGATTGCTACAGCAAAGTTGATACTGTCAGTGCGACACGAGTTTCCCAATCAGCTGGAAGAAGGTGTCCCTTTTTGGTCATTGTCAGTGGAGGAAAGGGAGAGCAGAGGGAGGATGAAAGGCAGACCCTCAGTCTGCTGCTCTCTCCTTCCACTGAGACTGACCATCAGATGCCAGGCACCATCAGTCCAGTAATATAAAAATAAAAAGCTAATTATTTCAAATGTATGCTCACTCAGCTGTGCCTCAAGTAACACAGCAAAGGATATATTACCAGTGTGATCATATAGCCTACCTCACTGTTTTAGAGTTTGCCCTGTTAACACCATCAACATTTCCCTTTTCTGTGGCACTTGTGATTGAATCAACACAATATTAGCCATTTTCAATGCAATGAACTATGCAAGAGATTTTGCTGCAGGCAGAACACATCGGAGTAGGACTCTATTGCATTGACATGCACTACTCAGCCGATACTCAGCAAACACAATCAGAGCTGGAGTAGGCCTACACGCAAATAGACCATTGCCATACATTGATCTGTGCCATTTACTTTCAACTGGACTGGAATTACAGCGTGAGTAGATGAGCTTGTTTTGAGATCAAAGCGAGAGCTGCATGTATCCACGAATGCACATTTTGTTCATATGTTTTGCTAGTTAGTGAGTTATTAGCCCACTTATAGATTATTTGTAGTCAGCAATAGGGGAGTCATTGCTTCCTACAAGAGCACAACACTTGTACATTCCTAGGCATCTTTGAAAAGCGAGTCAGGCAAAGAGCTTTTTTTTGTCTTAAAGAGGCCGTGTTGTATTCTGAAACAAGCTTGAATATGCAAAGTA
This sequence comes from Oncorhynchus clarkii lewisi, assembly GCF_045791955.1. NCBI lineage: Eukaryota > Metazoa > Chordata > Actinopteri > Salmoniformes > Salmonidae > Oncorhynchus > Oncorhynchus clarkii. The sequence continues at coordinate 13,938,846 of NC_092154.1, forward strand.
GTCAATAGGCAGAGGGTAGCATCATTTGTCTAATTCTCTGTAATAATATTATGGGAATAATAATGCATTTATTTTGTAAAGTGGTTTCTTGCATCAACATTTTCAGTCACCTCTTAGTGTGAAGGACAAGTGATTAAACGGGTTCATGTCAAGCCCTACATGTTTCTACCGAAAGTCTCCTGGAATGTACGCCTACATTGAACACCACACACAGGCTGCTACTGTATGCTGAATGATACAACAGTTATTTCCATGTTAAAATGTTAAGGGATTTATTTTCTCCATTGTTTTTGATGGTAGGCCATTTTGGTAGGCCTACATTATGATCAAATAGCCACAGTAGCCCTCTATGGCCACTGTTAAAAGAAATGGAAAATTACAAGTGGGTACAGCCTCAGTTCACAGTAAACAAGCGCTGGAAGTTGCACCGAATTTTCAATGTCCAGTTTTGCGCTCAGTAAACCTGACATTTTTCAGTGCAGGATTTAAAAATATTTCTTAAAGGGAAAGTTGGTCCCCAGACACACAATCATCCAACCACATTCCAGACATCCAAGTCAAGTGCCCCTAAGTGGGTTGAAAGAGTTCAATTCAAGACATTTTCTATAGAGAAATAGTCCTACCTCTTACATTTAAGGACATGTTTAACTGTCACTTCTAGATCTGTTAGTTTCATCCCTGAATTCACTTGAAGTGATTTGTAGTCTAGGACAGGGTTTCCCAAACTCAGTCCTGGGGGCCTGTTTAGATTTTGCCCTAGCACTACACAGCTGACTTAAATAACCAACTCATCATCAAGCTTTCATTATTTGAATCAGCTGTGTAGTGCTTGGGCAAAAGCACCCGGGGGGGGGGGGGGGGCACGAGGACAGAGTTTGGGAAACCCTGGTCTAGGAGGCTACATTTTAATGCCAACTATGGAGGTGTCCATTACCGTGCCCTTGTCCTGCAGGCACATCATGAGGGTGCACACGTCCCCTGTGGCTTGGTGGTTGACGATGACCATGGCTTCCTCTTCAGAAAGGGGCCTTACATCGTCGCCCCATTCCATCACTGGAGAAGACGCAACACAAATGAAGTTAGTGGACACATCACAGTGACTGCACTTCACATCACTTCAGAGGATTCATAGCTAGGCCTACATCCTATCAAACATCTAACAGCAAATCACAACTTGTAGACCTACATTTTTTATTTTACCCCCCTTTTTCTCCCCAATTTCGTGGTATCCAATTGTTAGTAATTACTATCATCACTACAACGATCATCGCTACAATTGTTAGTAATTACTCTCATCGCTACAACTCCCGTACAGGCTCGGGAGAGACAAAGGTCGAAAGCCATGCGTCCTCCGAAACACAACCCAACCAAGCCGCACTGCTTCTTAACACAGCGCGCATCCAACCCGGAAGCCAGCCACACCAATGTGTTGGAGGAAACACTGTGCACCTGGCGACCTCGGTTAGCGTGCACTGCGCCCAGCCCGTCACAGGAGTCGCTGGTGCACGATGAGACAAGGTTATCCCTACCGGCCAAACCCTCCCGAACAACGCTAGGCCAATTGTGCGTCGTCCCACGGACCTCCCGGTCGCGGCCGGCTGTGACAGAGCCTGGGCGCGAACCCAGAGTCTCTGGTGGCACAGCTAGCTCTGCGATGCAGTGCCCTAGACTACTGCGCCACACGGGAGGCCCGGGCCTACATTTTAGTACAAAATGGATCAGAGTTGTCTTCTCAAGCTGGGAAAAGACCAGTTCAAATTAGACTATGTGTCATCACATTATCCAAAAATAGCTTTTCCTTGTGAAAGGCCCATTGTCAGAGTGATATTCCCTATGTTGCGCTGAAAGAACACACAACCATAACACGACATTGGAAAGCAACTGAACACTAAAGAGGTACACTTGACATTTAGCAAATTCTATACTAATCTTGGAGAGAATGTTTTGCCATTAAGTCAATGCCTAAAAACACCACATCACTTTGGTTTCAAAATGGACATGGGCCAGTCTTTAGCATTGATGCTCATTAAAGTAGAACTTTCTTGGACTCCATTCTACTCTGGCTGATTTACATTGGCACACTATTCAAGAGATAGCGTGCTTAATGGAGTCTAACATGGTGGGTGACAACAATAGGCCTTCCACATAATAAACAAACAAGCTTCATTTGTTATTTAACTCAATTGGACAAGGGTGAGTATTAATAACAGTAGAGCGACCCCTCTGGAGACCTGGGGGAGACTTTTAGGGTATCGCTAAAGAGCTAAAGCCACAGAGTTGGACAAATCAATGGAAGATTGTGAGTGAATCCCCATGGTTCTGGGAGGCTCTTGCTGACTGAGGGCCTGTGTAATGCTAATGCTAGCGAGCCCAGGGGTGCCTAGCTAGAATGTACTGTTCTGTGGGAAGGCTAAGTTGGTGGAGCGTGCCGAGTTACATTTTCAAGGGATCAATGGCCATATGAGTCCCAAGAAGTGGACTAGAACAGAATATGGCTTAGCTATAGCATGCAAGACCAAAAAACATTTTAAATTATAATAAACCACTCACTGGTAGCTGGGTTAGCATTGTAGAGCAAATGTGAATAGAAAACATAAATATACACTTTTGATTGCCCACACAACGTGGAAATTTGCCTTCATGGCGTCATTGCCATCAAACAGTATAAAACACTGATGGCATAATAAACATGACGTCTGTAAGAGTCATTGAGATTGTCCCTTTTAGTCTTCACGATGACAAGACAGAAAATGTTTGGCCAACGGTAAGATCTCTTTAGGCCGTTGCTAGGCGATATGATATCTGATCTATATGCAGCAGCCCTGAGGAAACCTTTCATCGAGTGTTCCATTCTCGCATCATAATGATGAATACCCACTGAAAACATTATTAACGGTCAAGTTAGCACAGTCCTACGATTATATGCTTGAGTTACCCTGTTGAAAAGGGGCACAAGTGATCGCTCACTCCTGAAACGAATTGTAGGATATGGTGTTTATTAAGTGTCAAATCAATAGATTCTTGGCAGATTTCCAATTGCAATATTAACATGAAGACAACAGCTACACAGACATATGAAATCCAACCCTACTACTGTTTAAATAGCATTATGTACAGCCTAGGCTAACCATAACAGTATCACCAAAAAGACAAAGAAAAGATGAGTTGTGAGTCCTGTACATTTGGCAGCACACTCAACAAAGTGTACAGGACCTGGTCGCAGGCTGGTTTCATGGTAGGAATAATGACAAGCAAAATAGAAGCAACTCTTTGTCACCACCATCAAATTCTACTCAGCATATGGGCTGCTTGGTAGTCGTTACACAGAAAACTAAGCTAGCCCATCGATCACAATTCATGCCAAATTCAGGCGAACATGCTTCGTCCATGCCTCATCCCATTCAGATACCATGTTGACTTGGATTGCAAAAACAATTACAGTAATCTTAAATGAACTGACTGAGAAATGGGAATGATCTGACACATTGACAAGTTGAAAGTGTGGGAGTGCCATTCAAAGAAAACATGTTCGGCTTGCTACTTTGTCAAGCCTGGTGAATTTCAATGATACAAAGTGCTCAGCCGAGACAAAGGCCTCGTTCAACACGGCTTCTGTGGAGATGTTTCACTCCTCATTGATTGTCTCAATCAAGAGGGTTTTGTTGGGGGGGAATTAGCCCTTTGAGTGCCCATAACACAGCAAGGTCAGGACCCATTCCCTGAAGAGGGGCAAGGATGCATCAGAAAAGGAGCCTGATGGAAAGAGAAAGGCCCGATTAGAAACCATTGTTATTCACCAGAGATTTGGGGCTCTCAAGTGGTAGTGATTCACAATGTCAAACAGTGCTCAAATGACATTGCCAGGTTTTCCAAATGATGGAGCTAAGACAGAGTCTCTCACATGACTTTAGACCCATCTCCACAAAAAGAAACAGAATGTAACATTTAGGGAGCATCACATCTCAGATATCAAATGAAAAAACGTAAGTGTAAAAGTGTCACTGTGGCTTCTGTGCTGGTAGTTAGGCCTATTTACATGTCAGGCTACTGCTTGCCTTTCCGTTTGTCATTTTCATATTCAAATACACATACAACTGTTCCATTGTGCATATAACTGAGCATGTGACATTACAGTGGGAAATTCACTTCTTGGTCCAACAGCCACTGTTGCAGGTAGACAAAAATAATAATATACCAGCCACTTAAATATTATTACCCTAGAAATTACAAATAACAGATGAGCATGCTTTGTAATGTTTCTAAAACAAGAAATATATTACGAGTAATAAGAATAAGTAAATGTGGTATATAATTCAATTCAATACAAATTACATGACCGGAGTATTTTAAACAATGTATCTTAATGTAATTTAGATACAATAGATGTAAAGCAGATGAACAGTTCTACAAATGAACATCAAGAATCAGCAAAGCGTCTGCCCTGCCACAAAATGCTGATTGATACAGCTTAGGCTAGTTATAATTAAAGTTCAGGGCGCTATGCTGAAAGTTTTTACTAGGAGTACATAAGTTGAAATTTAGGAGCACAATGACTGTGTTAATGATCAGAAATAACTCAAAGTTAATGAATGAAAGACTTTTGGATTGTTCCACGCTAAATCAAGCACAATGTAGCCCCAAATATTTGAGTCATTAGTAGGGATAAAAATGTTCTGCTACCCCTTTAAGGTGTGGACCGTTACCAGCTAACGGGGCACTCCATGTCTGTCAGATACGACAATCTCCATGTCTCTTCAATAGCAGCAGACAATTGCAGAAAACTTAAACTAATATTTAAAAACAACAGTGTGTAAACAAAACAATGTAACTGGCCAAGAAACACAGGGACTAAGTCACACTTTAGTAGCGTTTCGGGTTAAACAGACCCAACTTCTAAATTTGTGTTTTGGATCAAATTAAAAAAATATATATATATAACAATCACAAATGCTCTGTGACCACCTGCCAATGTCGCTGGTGAAATAGACATTTTGGCCAATGCCAAAAATCTACCGGCATTTGGCGGGTGTTAATTACCCATCCTGTGTGACATCTTCAACATCTTTTGTCAATATCAAAATCAGCCCGATATCAGCTCAATAGCAGTCAGGTTTATCTAGTCTACTTATCATGCAAACAAAAAAAAATTCAATGAGTATAGGAGGGAAAAGCAACTTATTTGCCAGCCTCGATTCATTCCCACCTCAGGAAAGACATCCTAATCCCCATTAGAATAGAAATCGAGGGCAAGCAGTATGACACAATGACAGGGCCCCTTCACTCTTGGGGGCCCCAAGTCCCCCAGAAGAGTTGATGAAGGTCACGTAGCCATGCCTCCATCATTGAACAGCTGGCAGCCTAGTGGTTAGAGCGTTGGACTAGTAACAGAAAGGTTGCAAGATCGAATCCTCGAGCTGACAATGTAAAAAATATGTCCTTCTGCCCCTGAACAAGGCAGTTAACCCACTGTTCCTATGCAGTCATTGAAAATAAGAATTTGTTCTTAACTGACTTGCCTAGTTAAATAAAAGTAAATAAAAATCGAGTGCTGATGTCCTCCATTGTGTGGAGTAAGAGGAATAGGTGATATTTGAGAGACAGATCTACAACAGGGCTTTCATGGATCATTCATTAGGGAAATTGTCTGAGAAACAGCATGATAGTTGAGTTAAAAGGAACATTTTTATTCCGTTAACGGGGGTCACTGACCCCGTCACACCCCCCTTTCCTCTAGCTCTCTCAGGGAGAGTGGTGATTTCGCAAGACACTCAACCCTCCTCTCCAGTATATTAACATGTGCGCATGCTCATCTTCTCTCAGTGAGGCTACAGAAGGCAGAAGAGGCATCATTATACAATTTCCTGTGACTCACTTCCTGTGTCAGGGTATTTAGAAGTATGCAGTCAGTATCACTTAAAAATAGAAATAGCCCATGACGGAAAAAAATATTGGAAAATCAAATGACTGCTTTGACTTCAATACAAATGCTCTTTCGCTCACGCATTAAAAATAAATTAATGTAATTGCTTGATGCCTTTACCCCCAAGGTGATCATTTTTCAATAGTTTGTATGAATTAACATGGTGGCTATCAGACAGAATTTTTGCAAAGTAGAGCGGGTCAATGTTCATAGTTACAGGACAGGACAATGCAGCCAATTCTTGGGTTGAATAAATAGGACTAGAGACCAAAATCAGGTCAGGATCACCACGTCCTGCTACAGATTAAATACGGCCAATTGTCACCAGCCCAGGAATGCCCATGCACAGTTCATGTAAAATCCAAGTTTCTAAACAAATGGGTTTTAATTTCAGCCTAATACAGGCTACTAGAGCTTGCTTGTTTACAACATTACAATTCATCTATTGGGACAATAATAAATGGCTGACAACAGGTCAGATTTGTCAAATGAATATGCAAAAATAAAAAGCGGCATGGCCACACTACGTTCAACGGGGAAACTTCCACGATACTACGGAACAACCAATGTGACCAAAGAACAGAAAGTCAACATTTCTGATCATGAGTCAGTCTCAAGGCACATAGTATATGATCTTCCAGCATTCTATGCTAGCGGAATAAAAAATTAAAAAAAGAACAAAAAAAAGAACTATGATCACTGCCACCGTTCTGATAATACTATATATTTTTCCACTGGACCAGCCAGTGGCAACATAATCCCCTCCTGCCGGCCTACCGGGGTACCCGTCTCGGCCTACTGGGGCAGGGGTTCCCTAACTTTCTCACTCAGGCCATCCTTCCAGCAATGGGGAACATCCTGCGCCATGTGTATTTCTATGGGCACAAAAACTGTGCATTCTACTATCACAACTTTCAAGAATAAGTTGAAAGCTGGACAGAGTCACAACCCCCCCCCCCCCAAAAAGGGAGCACGCCACAGTTTGGGAACCACTGTACTAGAGCACCTGTCTCAGCCTGACGATGTGTGTGACATTCTGGGGAGACTGCAGCTGTGCCTTAGTGGAGTGAGGTGATGGGGTGCAGCTGTGCCTCAGTGGAGTGAGGTGACGGGGTGCAGATATGCAGATATTTTTGCAGGAATCTCCTTACAATTTTCGGCAAAATCATTCGCATCTCCGCCGGCCTGGGCAGCTTGAGCTTTTGCTATAAAAAAAATAATGAACCCTTCACGAATTTGCATGTGCCTTAGTGGGGTGGTGTGACAGGGAGTGCTTAGTGGGGTGGTGTGACAGGGAGTGCTTAGTGGGGTGGTGTGACAGGGAGTACTTAGTGGGGTGGTGTGACAGGGAGTGTTTAGTGGGGTGGGGTGACAGGGAGTGTTTAGTGGGGTGGGGTGACAGGGAGTGTTTAGTGGGGTGGGGTGACAGGGAGTGCTTAGTGGGGTGGGGTGACAGGGAGTGTTTAGTGGGGTGGGGTGACAGGGAGTGTTTAGTTGGGTGGGGTGACAGGGAGTGTTTAGTGGGGTGGGGTGACAGGGTGCAGAGGAAGTCATATGACAGGTCGTATTTCCACCTTGTTTTTTTTTAAGGTAAAAATATACATGTAATTTTAAACAAGGTTACTTTTAATAGCGACTAGCATCTGTCATATAATCTGAGCCTTGAGAAAAGTTGTCTTCAGGCCTGGAGGGAAGGCAAAGTCATTCCGCTACCAAAGAGTGGTAAAGTGGCCTTTACTGGTTCTAACAGCAAGCCTATCAGCTTGGGTTAGGGTTAGCAAACTGTTGGAAAAAATTGTGTTAGACCAAATACAATACTATTTATACATAAACAAACTTACAGACTTTTAGCATGCTTATAGAGAAGGACACTTAACATGTACTGCACTGACACAAATGACTGATGATTGGTTAAAATACATTTAGAATAATACGATTGTGGGAGCTGTACTGTTAGATTTCAGTGCGAAAACGTGTTAAGGCTTTTCAACTTCTGCCATATTGTGGCTTCAGAGCTATCTAATAGAACTCAAAGGATTTTCTTGAATATAAGCTTCTTGTCAAACATGTTAAATGTGGCGTGCTGCAGAGCAGCTCTCTCGGCCCTCTTCTCTTTTCTATTTTTACTATTGACCTGCCATTGGCATTAAACAAAGCATGTGTCCCAATGTATGGTGATGATTCAACCATATATGCATCAGCAACAGAGCTAATGAAGTCATTGAACCCTTTAAAGAATGCAGTCTGTTTTGGAATGGGTGGCCAGTAATAAACAGGTCCAGATCATCTAAACCTGGTAATGAATGTTGTGGCTGTTAAACAAGGTGAGACTAAACTACTTGGTGTTACCTTAGATTGTAAACTGTCATGGTCAAAACATATTAATTCAATGGTTGTAAAGAAGGGGAGAGGTCTGTCCGTAATAAAGAGATGCACACTCCAAAAAGCAAGTACTGCATGCTCTAGTTTAGTCTCATCTTGATTATTGCCCAGTTGTGTGGTCGAGTGCTGCAAGGACAGACCTAGTTAAGTTGCAGCTGGACCAATCAAAGGGCTAATATAAATACGATGCATGCCATTCTCTCGGCTATGAATAGAGACCGACTGCATCACTTATTTTTAGAAAAGTGTAGAAAATTCCAAATGGTTTGCATTCAACTTACGCAAAGCTCTGACACACACTTACCGCACCAGACATGCCACCAGGGGTCTTTTCACAGTTCCCAAAACAACAAATTCAAGAAACCGTACAGTATTATATAGAGCTCTTATTGCATTGAACTCCCATTTCATATTGCTCAAATGAACAGCAAACCTGGTTAAAAAAAAAAAAAAAAAAAAAAAACTCACGACAACACATCTCCCCTATTTGACCTACATAGTTTGTGTGTATGTATTGATATGTAGGCTACGTGTAACATTTTTAAATTGATGTAGTTCTGTCCCTGAGCGGTTGTCTATTAATGGTCTGTATTATGTGTTTCATGTTGTGTGGACCCGAGGAAGATCCTAATATAGAGCATTTCTCCTTCGCCAAGATAATCCATCCACCTAACAACTGTGACATATAAAGAAGCTGATTAAACAGCATGATCATTACACAGGTGCACAATGTGCTGGGGACAACAAAAGGCCACTAAAATGTGCAGTTTTGTCACAACACCATGCCACAAATGTCTCAAGTTGAGGGAGCGTGCAATTGGCATGCAAAATGCAGGAACGTCAACCAGAGTGGTTGCCAGAGAATCTAATGTTAGTTTCTCTACCATCAGCCGCCTCCGTCACTTTAGAGAATTTGGCAGTATGTCCACCGGTTTCACAACGGCAGACCACGTGAATGGCGTCGTGTGGTCGAGCGGCTTGCTGATGTCAACGTTGTGAACAGAGTGCCCCATGGTGGTGGGGTTATGGTATGGGCAGGCATAAGCTACGGACAACGAACACAATTGGATTTATCTATGGCAGTTTGGATGCAGAGACAGCGTGACGAGATCCTGAGGGCCACTGCCGCAAGCAACTCATGTTTCAACATAATGCATGTCGCATGGATCTGTCCACAATTTCTGAAAGATGAAAAAAAATCTGTTCGTCAGCGGCCTGCATACTCAGACATGTTACCCATTGAGTATGTTTGGGATTCTCTGGATCAAAGTGCACAACAGTGTGTTCCAGGTCCAGCCAATATTCAGCAACTTCGCACAGCCATTTAAGAGTTGGAACACACTCCACAGGCCTCAATCAACAGCCTGATCAGCTCTATGCAAAGGAGATGACGTTCTGTTGCATGAGGGAAATGGTGGTCACAACAGATACGGAATGGTTTTCTGATCCACAACCTTAACTATGATAAGCAACAGATGCATATCTGTATTGCCAGTCATGGGAAATCCATAGATTAGGGCCTAATTTATATATTTAACATTGACTGATTTCCTTATACGAACTGTAAGGCAGTAAAATGTTAGAAATGTTGCGTTTATATTTTAATTCAGTATAATTGTTTTGATTACTCAGGTGCACTTGATCTGAAATTAGGTTTTGGTTAAAGAACTGAACATTAAGAATCAAAAATATGCAAAAGTAGAGAAAATTAGAGGGGCAAATATTTTCACTGCACTGTATTTCAAGTTTAGCCAACTTGGATCTACAGTGCATTCAGAAAGTATTTAGTCACCTTGACTCTATCCACATTGTTACGTTACAGCCTTATTCTAAAATGTGTTAAAACATTTCCCCCCCTCATCAATCTACATAATACATTGCAAATGTATTATAAAAAAAACTTGTCATATTTACATAAGTATTCAGACAATTTACTCAGTACTTTGTTGAAGCATCTTTGGCAGCGATTACAGCCCCAAGTCTTCTTGGTTATGACGCTACAATCTTGGCACACCTGTATTTGGGGAGTTCATCCTATTATTTTCTGCAGATCCTCTCAAACTCTGTCAGATTGCAGTGACACTCCCCATACACAGCTATTTTCAGGTCTCTGGAGATGTTTGATAGGTTCAAGTCCGGCCTCTGGCTGGGCCACTCCAAAACATGCAGAGACTTAGTTGTGTACTTAGGGTCACTGTCCTGTTGGAAGGTGAACCTTCGCCACAGTCAGATAACCTGCTCCAGAGTGCTCAGGACTTCATCAATGATCTCTGTACTCTGTTCATCTTTCCCTCTATCCTCTATCCTGACTAGTCTCTCAGTCCCTGCCACTGAAAAACAACCCCACAGCATGATGCTGCAACTGTTTGGCATTCAGGCCAAATAGTTCAATCTTGGTTATATCAGACCAGAGGATCTTGTTTCTCATGGTCATGGTCAGAGCCTTGGTCAAAGCCTCCCACCCGGGAGGCCCCAATATGCGCACTCAACTATATAAACCGGTGTGTGCCTTTCCAAATCATGACCAAATCAATTGAATTTAACACAGGTGGACTCCAATCAAGTTGTAGAAACATCAAGGATGATAAATGGAAACAGGATGCACCTGAGCTCAATTGAGTCAAATAGCCTAGGGTCTGAATACTTATGTAAATAAGGTGTTTATCTTAAATACATTTGCAAAAATGCTGTGGCATTGTGTAGATTGATGATGATTTTTTAAAATTGAAATTCATTGCACTGTATTTTCTAGCTAACAAGGAGAACAGTTGAATTGTTATAAACACACCCTTCTGTCCATCTCCAACTGTTTAAACAGCATGCTAGCCTGTCCATTAATGAAAATAGCAAGTTGAACCTCTTTTCAGAAAAGAAGAAGTGATCTCATCTTTGACAGGGAAAACCTGCCCTAGAGCTATCATACATAGCTACTGGATCTCCGCCCAGTCAGTGCTGAGCAAATAAACCCTCCTCTTGCCTCATCTCTCCCATTAATGGAGTTCCTGTTTTTAACAGAGTTAGCTGATTGAGTGAGGGAGGAGAAGAGCATAAACTGTGGTTTTGGAGTTTATTTGGTTTCCTAGGAACGCCGAGACTCCCATGAAGATAAAAACAAACCCTCCTCCACAGTGAGTCAGGAAGTCTTTACTCCCAAAATGCAACTCCCAATCTGCTCCAAACTCTTGCAGATCCAATGCTTGAAACCAACCCATTTAGACTTTTATTGGAGAAAATGGAATATCAGCTTTCACTGAGAATGCAGATGGACTTAGCCTCATAATTAAGTCCAACATTTAAGCAAAGACCTAGATACAATGTCATTGTAATGAATCATTTTATGTGGCATAATTCATCTTTAACTGTTGGGCTTTAAAAGATGACACAATCTGAAAGATTTCCTGCTTTTCAAATGGTTTCTGAAGCTAGGTGTCCAGCCAATTGGCAGATTTACCATTCGAATATTATATAACCCGCATAAAGAAAATATTTTCCCACCAGTGTTGTTTCCACAGATAAAAATCACTGCTTGATGACAACGCACAGTGCACTCTTTCATATTAAATTTTCAAGTACCAAAAAAAAAAATGCTTTGCACACTCTTGGCATTCCCTCAACAAGCTTATTGAAAAATGCTCCAACAATCTTGGAGTTCCCACATATGCTGAGCAATTGTTGGCTGCTTTTCCATTAATCTGCGGTCCAACTTAGCACAAACAATATCAATTGGGTTGAGGTCAGGTGATTGTGGAGGCCAGGTCATCCGATGCAGCACTCCAGCAGTCTCCTTATTGGTCAAATAGCCCTTACACAGCCTGGAGGTGTGTTTTGGGTCACTATCCTGTTGAAAAACAAATGACAGTGGGACTAAGTGCAAACCAAGTGGGATGGCATATCGCTGCAGAATGCGGTGGTAGCCATGCTGGTTATGTGCGCCTTGAAATCTAAATAAATCACAGACAGTGTCACCAGCAAAGCACCGCCCACACATCACACCTCCTCCATGCTTCACGGTGGGAACCACACATGCAGAGATCATCTGTTCACCTACTCTGCGTCTCACAAAGACACAGTGGTTGGAACCAAAAATCACAAATTTGGACTCGTCAGACCAAACGACAGATTTCCACCAGTCTAATGTCCATTGCTTGTGTTTCTTGTCCCAAGCAAGTCCGTTGTTTTTATTGGTGTCGTTTAGTAGTGGTTTCTTTGCAGCAATTTGGCCATGAAGGCCTGATTCACACAGTCTCCCCTGAACAGTTGATGTTGAGATGTGTCTGTTACTTGAACTCTGTGAATAATTTATTTGGGCTACAATCTGAGGTGCAGTTAACTCTAATGAACTTACCCTCTGCAGCAGAGGTAACTCCGGGTCTTCCTTTCCTGTGGCGGTCCTCATGAGAGCCAGTTTCATCATAGCGCTTGATGGTTTTTGCGACTGCACTTTCAAAGTGCTTGACATTTTCCGGATTGCCTGACCTTCATGTCTTAAAGTAATGGTCTGTCATTTCTTAGCCCTATTTTGTAAAAGACCCAAGTCCTTACTACGGCAGGAACAGACCAAATAAGCTATCTTCTGTATGCCACCCCTTTGTCGCAACACAACTGATTGGCGCAAACGCATTAAGGAAAGAAATTCCACAAATGTACTTAACAAGGCACACCTGTTAATTGAAATGCATTCCAGGTGGCTACCTCATGAAGCTGGTTGAGAGAATGCCAAGTGTGCGCAAAAGTGTAATCAAGACCAAGGGTGGCTACTTTGAAGAATCTCAAATATAATTATATTTTTTTGGTTACTACATGATTCCATGTGTTATTTCATAGTTTTGATGTCTTCACTACTATTCTACAATGTAGAAAATAGTGAAAATATAAAACGCCTGGAATGAGTAGGTGTTTGAACTTTAGACTGGTACTGTAACATACATAAGTATTCAGAACCTTTGCTATGAGACTAGAAATTGAGCTCAGGTGCATCCTGTTTCTACGATCATCCTTGAGATGCATCTACAACTTGGAGTCCACGTGTAGTAAATTCAACTGATCAGACATGATTTGAAAAATACACACCTGTCTATATAAGTTCCCACAGTTGACAGTACATGTCAGAGCAAAAACCAAGCCATAAGGACGAAGGAATTGTCCCATAGAGCTTCGATACAGGATTGTGTAGAGGCACAGATCTGGGGAAGGGTACCAAAACATTTCCGCAGAATTGAAGTCTGAGAACACAGTGGCCTCTATCAATCTTAAATGGAAGAAGTTTGGAACCACCAAGACTATTCCTAGAACTGGCTGCCCGGCCAAACTGAGCAATCGGGGGAGAAGGGCCTTGGTCAGGGAGGAAAACCAAGAACCTAATGGTCACTAACAGAGCTCCAGAGTTCCTTTGTGTAGATGAACCTTAAAGAAGTACAACCATCTCTGCAGCCCTCCACCAATCAGGCCTTTATGGAGTGGCCAGACGGATGCCACTCCTCAGTAAAAAAAGGCACACGACAGCCCACTTGGAGTTTGCCAAAAGGCACCTAAAGGACTCTCCGACCATGGGAAACTAGATTCCCTGTTCTGATGAAACCAAGATTGAACTCTTTGGCCTGAAGGCCAAGCGTCACGTCTGGAGGAAACCTGGCACCATCTCTACAGTGAAGCATGGTGGTGGCAGCATCATTCTGTGGGGATGTTCTTCAGCGGTAGGGACTGGGAGACTAGTAAGGATCGAGAGAAAGATTAACAGAGAAAAGTACAGAGAGGTCCTTGATGAAAACCTGCTCCAAAGCGCTCAGGACCTCAGACTGGGGCGAAGGTTCACCTTCCAACACGACAACAACCCAAAGAGCACAGCAAAGACAATGCAGGAGTGGCTTCGGGAGAAGTCTCTAAATGTCCTTGAGCAGCCCAGCCAGAGCCCAGACTTGAACCCGATCAAACATATCTGGAGAGACCAGAAAATAGCTGTGCAGCGTTGCTCCCCATTCAACCTGACAGAGCTTCAGAGGATCTGCAGAGAAGAAAATGGGAGAAATGCAACAAAACCAGGTGTGCCAAGCTTGTAGCGCCATACCCAATAAGACTCGAAGCTGTAGTCATCGCAGCCAACGGTGCTTCAACAAAGTACTGAGTAAAGGGTCTGAATACTTGTGTAAATGTGATACATTCTTTAAAATAAATTAGCACAAAAACTGTTTTTGCTTTGTCATTATGGGGTATTGTGTGTAGATTGATGAGGAAAACAAACAATTGATTCAATTTTAGAATAAAGGTGTAACGTAACAATTTGGTGGGTGTTTATATTTATCCTGTTTCACACGTACAAGTGTGATCATTTTTTATTTTGTTTTGCATATCCCAACTCCCCCACCGAAACACCCTCGGACGGTGGGACCATGACCAGGGTCAGCCATGATCAGTCGCTAGCCTGGAGCAATTAGGGTTAAATGACACAGATTATTATATATATTTTACATTGTCGGTTTGGATATTCTAACAGTCAACATTTTGGTTACTGGCTCAACGCAATAACTGCTAGGCAACCTGCCACATTTCCGCAGCCCTCAGTGGCAGTGCTGTTGGGCTGAAATACAAACTCAGTATTGTGGTTTTCAGTGTCAGCATTGAAGCTTTCTCAACAGTCTAAGAATGCCGACCATAATGGAGAGAAGAGGGAGGAGGATGACAAGTTGGATGGCTGATGGGAATACCACCAGTGTGATATATACAGTGCCGTCAGGAAGTATTTATACAGACTTATTTCACAACCAGAATTTAAAATGTATTAAATTGTTTTCTCCCCCCCACCCAGCTACACGCAATACCCCATAATGACAACGTTATTGTGGAACATTTGCCTATTATTATTTTTTAAATTCTTCCAGCTCTGTCAAATTGATTGTTGATCATTGCCAGACAACCATTTTCAGGTCTGGCCATGGATTCAAGTAGATTTAAGTCCAAACGGTAGCTCGGCCACTCAGGAACATACCCCGATTTCTTGGTAAGCAACTCCAGTGTAGATTTGGCATTTTGTTTTAAGTTATAGTCCTGCTTTAAGGTGAATTCATCTCCCAGTGTCTGGGATTTTGCAGGTGCTTAGCTCAAAATCGGTTTCATTTTTATCCTTTAAAACTCCCCGGTCCTTAACGATTACAAGCACACCCATAACATGATGCAGCCACCACTATACTTGAAAATATGGAGAGTGGTACTCAGTAATGAGTTGTATCGATTTGCCACAAACATAACACTTCATATTCTGGACAAAAAGTTTAATTACTTACATTTTTTGCAGTATTACTTTAGTGAGTCATACTGTATCTTTGTAGTGACTGGATGTATTGAGACACCATCCAAAGTATAATTAATTACTTCACCATGCTCAAAGGGATATTCAATGTCTGCTTTTTATTTTTACCCCTAGGTGCCCTTCTTTGCAAGGCATTGGAAGAACTCCCTGGTCTTTGTGGTTGAACCTGTGTTTGAAATTCACTGCTCGATTGAGGGACCTTACAGATAAAGTTTTGTGTAGGGAAAAACACCTTGTGGATTGATTATAAAAAACGTTTGCCATGTTTCTGTCGATATTATGGATCTAATTTGGAATATTTTTCGGCGTTGTCGTGACCGCAGTTTCCGGTGGATTTCTCAATCAAACGTGAAGTACAAACAGAAGTATTTCGGCTATAATAATAATAATAATCTTTATGGGACAAAATGAACATTTTCTGTCTAGCTGGGAGTTTCGTGAGTGAAAACATCCAAAGCTCAAAGGTAAACGATTTAATTTGATTGCTTTTCTGATTTGTGACCAAGTTGCCTGCTGCTAGCTAGGAATAATGCCATGTTAGGCTATCGATAAACTTACACAAATGCTTGTCTTGCTTTGGCTGTAAAGCATAATTTCAAAATCTGAGATGACAGGGTAATTAACAAAAGGCTAAGTTGTTTTTCAATATATTTCACTTGTGATTTCATGAATATGAATATTTTCTAGTAATATTTTTTGTCCGTTGCGTTATGCTAATTAGTGTCAGTTGATGACAATTCTCCCGGATCCGGGAGAGGGAGTTCCAAGTTAACTCAAGACATTTCATTGGTTATTTTTAAATTAGTAAAAATAAATTCCACTGACATTACAGTGACAAACTCAATTTAATCCATTTTAAATTTCAGCCTGTAAGACCATTTTTAAAAAGTCAAGGGGTGTGAATACTTTGAAGGCACTGTAGGCTATTGAACATTTATTGTGGTTGGGAGAGTGGTAAAAATATACAGGTCCAGATCTTAGACACACTGCACCACAACGTATAATTTCAAAATTATATATAAAATTGCTACCGCCCTCACTTTTCTCCCAAACAGTACTTTCCCGAAATTCTCCTTTAACCAGGCGTAGATAAGTGACAGTAATTATGTTGACAAGGACTTGAGTGGCTGCAGCAATGAGTCACGCAAGATACTACGACTCATGGCAGCTTTAGCAGTCACTTACCTGTTCCTTAAAGTAACAGACCTGTAAGTAACTACTGACCTTGTGTAAACATTTGTCATATGTGGAGGATGGGGCATGAAGAAGTCAGGAAAACCCCCGTTGTGCATAGGCAGTCCGGTCAGACTCCAAAAAGGACAAGGTACTATCCCAGCAGTTCAGCAAGCTCTTAGCTTACCTGCCTTGGTACAGGGGTAACCTCATCTGCAATATGCTCATCAAGGTCCCATTACACAAGTTGCAAAAACAAGCCCAGGTGTTCTAGAAGCAGACGCCTATGTATTATTTATCTGCAGGCCATGTTCATTACTTTGTAAAGATTTTGCTCCCAGAGAGCAACGTGGCTCCCAGACACCCAATTGAAAGGAGGGAACGAGTAAAGAGTAGAGGTCGACCGATTATGATTAACACGATACGATTATTGGAGGACAAAAAAAAGCCGATACCGATTAAATCGGACGATTTTTTACATGTATTTGTAATAATGACAATTACAGCAATACTGAATGAACACTTATTTTAACTTAATATAATACATAAATAAAATCAATTTAGCCTCAAATAAATAATGAAACATGTTCAATTTGTTTTAAATAATGCAAAAACAAAGTGTTGGAGAAGAAAGTAAAAGTACAATATGTACCATGTAAGAAAGCTAACTTAAGTTCCTTGCTCAGAACATGAGAAAATATGAAAGCTGGTGGTACCTTTTAACACGAGTCTTCAATATTCCCAGGTAAGAAGTTTTAGGTTGTAGTTATTATAGAAATATTTATCTCTATACCATTTGTATTTCATTAACCTTTGACTATTGGATGTTCTTATAGGCACTTTAGTATTGCCAGTATAACAGTATAGCTTCAGTCCCTCTCCTCGCCCCTTCCTGGGCTCGAACCAGGAACACAACAACAGCCACCCTCGAAGCAGCGTTACCCATGCAGAGCAAGGGGAATAACTACTCCAAGTCTCTGAGCGAGTGACGTTTGAAACGCTATTAGAGCGCACCCCGCTAACTAGCTAGCCATTTCACATCGGTTACACCAGCCTAATCTCGGGGGTTGATAGGCTTGAAGTCATAAACAGCAGAGCTGCTGGCAAAACGCACAAAAGTGCTGTTTGAATGAATGCTTATGAGCCTGCGGGTGCCTACCATCGCTCAGTCAGACTGCTCTATCAAATCATAGACTTAATTATAACATAACACACAGAAATGCGAGCCTTAGGTCATTAATATGGTCGAATCCGGAAACTATCATCTCGAAAACAAGACGTTTATTTTCAGTGAAATAAGGAACCGTTACGTATTTTATCTAACGGGTGGCATCCATAAGTCTAAATATTCCTGTTACATTGCACAACCTTCAATGTTATGTCATAATTCCGTAAAATTCTGGCAAATTAGTTTGCAATGAGCCAGGCGGCCCAAACTGTTGAATATACCGACTCTGCGTGCAATGAACACAAGAGAAGTGACAATTTCGCCTGGTTAATATTGCCTGCTAACCTGGATTTAATTTTCACTAAATATGCAGATTTAAAAATATATACTTCTGTGTATTGATTTTAAGAAAGGCATTGGTGTTTATGGTTAGGTACACATTGGAGCAACGACAGTACTTTTTCGCGAATGCGCACTGCATCGATTATATGCAACGCAGGACACGCTAGATAAAGTAGTAATATCTTCAACCATGTGTAGTTCTAACTAGTGATTATGATTGATTAAGTTTAATGCTAGCTAGCAACTTACCGTGGCTTCTTACTGCATTCGCGTAACAGGCGGGCTCCTCGTGAGGCAGGTGGTTAGAGCGTTGGATTAGTTAACCGCAAGGTTGCAAGATTGAATCACAGAGCTGACAAGGTAAAAATCTGTCGTTCTGCCCCTGAACAAGGCAGTTAACCTTGTGTAGGGGGCAGTATTTTTGTTTTGGGCTAAAGAAACGTACCCATTTGAAAACGGACTATTTCTCAGCCCCAGGAACTAGAATATGCATATAACTGTCAGATTAGGATAGAAAACACTAAAGTTTCCAAAACTGTAAAAATATTGTCTGAGTATAACAGAACTGATATTGCTGGCGAAAGCCTGAGGAAAATCCAATCAGGAAGTGCCTCTTATTTTGAAACCTCTTTGTTCCTATGCATGCCTATCCTCAATTTAAAAGGGATATCAACCAGATTCCTTTTTCAATGGCTTCCCTAAGGTGTCAGTCTTGACAGTTTCAGGCTTTTATTTTGAAAAATGAGCGCAAGTGGATAGGTGGGGATCAGAGTGAGTTTTGCGCAACTGAGTAAAGCAGCCATTGTTTCTCCCGCTGTTATTGAAAAACCTACACACTCGGTTGATATATTATCGAATATATATTTGAAAAACATGAGGTTGATTATAAAAAACATTTGACATGTTTGTGGACTTTATGGATATTATTTGGAACATGTCTGCGTTGTTGTGACCGCTCTTTCTTGTGGATTTCTGAACATAACGCGACAAACAAACAAACTGAGGTATTTTGGGTAAAACAAAATGTATCTTTATGGAACAAAAGGAACATTTGTTGTGTAACTGGGAGTCTCGTGAGTGAAAACATCTGAAGATCAAAGGTAAACGATTAATTTGATTGCTTTTCTGATTTGTGACCTAGCCCACCGTTCCTAGGCCATCATTGAAAATAGGAATGTGTTCTTAACTGACTTGCCTAGTTAAATAAAGATTAAATAAAAGGTGTAAAAAAAAATACAAATTATATATATTTTTAAATCGGCGTCCAAAATGACCGATTGTTATGAAAACTTGAAATGGGCCCTAATTAAATCGGCCATTCCGATTAATCGGTCGACCTCTAGTAAAGAGTGCCGAGGAGAAAAACACACCTACAGTGCCATCAGAAAGTATTCAGCCCCTTTGGTTTTTCCCCCCACATTGTTACGTTACAGCCTTATTCTAAAATGTATTAAATTGTTTTGTTCATCAATCTACACACAAAAATAATGAAGCAAAAACAGGTTTGGAAATGTTTGCACATAATAAAAAAAACTGAAACATCACATAAGTATTCAGACCCTTTTTGTTCGTTTTAGCACCTTTGGCAGCGATTACAGCCTCGAGTCTTCATGGGTATGACGCTACAAGCTTGGCACATCTGTATTTGGGGAGTTTCTCCCATTCTTATCTACAGATCCTCTAAAGCTCTGTCAGGTTGGATGGAGAGCGCGCTGCACACCTATTTTCAGGTCTCTCCAAAGATGTTTGATCGGGTTCAAGTTCAGGCTCTGGTTGGGCCACTCAAGGACATTGAGACATGACCCGAAGCCAACCCTGCGTTGTCTTTGCTGTATGCTGAGAGTATTGTCCTGTTAGAAGGAGAATCTTAGCCCCAGTCTGAGGTCCTGAGCTCTCTGGAGCAGGTTTTCGTCAAGGATCTCTGTACTTTCCTCCGTTCATCTTTCCCTCAATCCTGACTCAAAAACATCCCCCACAGCATGATGCTGCCACCACTCTTGACCGTAGGGATGGTGCCAGGTTTCTGCCAGACGTTACGCTTGGCATTCAGGCCAAATAGTTCAATCTTGGTTTCATCAGACCAGAGAATCTTGATTCTCATGGTCAAAGTCCTTTAGGTGCCTTTTGGCGGTCATGTGCCTTTTACTGAGGAGTGGCTTCCGTCTGGCCACTCTACCATAAAGGCCTGATTGGTGGAGTGCATCCAGAGATGGCGCAACCCTTCTGGAAGGTTCTCCCATCTCCACAGAGGAACTCTGGAGCTCTGCCAGAGTGACCATTGTTATTATGGGGTTTTGTGCATAGATTGATGAGGAAAACAAAAATGTAATCACATTTTTTATTCAAGGCTGTAACGTTAAAAAAAGTACTGGAAAAAGTAGTCTGAATACTTTCTGAATGCACTATATAGCAAAGTTATTACACACACTGTACTATACAGACTTCCATACTATTTGAGCATGTGATAAGACAGGAAGCAGCAGTGTAGTCTGCAACAAAAATTGTGTGTATAATAATTGCCTTCATAAAAGTATGCATACCCCTTGACTTATTTCACATTTTGTTGCATTACAGCCCAAACTCAATGGATTAAATTGCCTCTTCTTCCACACACATACACACTATTCCTTAATGACAAAGTGAAAACATGCTTAGAAATGTTTTCAATTTTATTGAAACCGAAATATAGAATACTCTACTACATAAGTATTCACACGCATTTGCTATGACACTCCAACTTGAGCTCAGAGGCATCCAATTTCCTTTGATCATCCTTAAGATGTCATTACAACCTGATTCAAGTCCACCTGTGGCCAATTCAATTGTTCAGAAAAACACACCTGTCTATATAAAAAGGTCCCACAGTTGACAGTGCATGTCAGAGCAGAAACTATACAAAGGTTCTGTTCGTAGATCTGAAATAGAATTGTGAAGAGGCATATAGCTGGGGGAAGGACATAAAACTATTTCTAGTGCTGAAAGTTTTCAAGAGCACAGTAGTCTCCATCATTGGGAAATTGAAAAAAATATGGAACAGACTGAGCAACCGGTCAAGAAGGACCTTGGTCAGGGAGGTGACCAAGCACCCAATGACCACTCTGACAGAACTACAGCGTTCCTTGGCTGAGATGGGAAAAAGGTCTCCACAGCACTTCACCAATTTGGTCTTCATGGGAGAGTGGCCAGATAGAAGCCCCTCCTGAGATAAAGGCACATGACAGCACACTTGGAGTTTACAAAAAGGCACGTGAAAGACAGAGCATAAGGGAAAAGATTATGTGGTGTGAGAAAAATTGTACTATATTTGCCTGAATGCAAAAGCATTATGTATGGAGAAACACAGGCACAGCTCGTCATGGTGGCAGCATCATGCTATGGGGATGCTTTTCAGCTGTAGGGACTGGAAGACAGGTAATGATAGAGAGAACAATTAATGGAGCCAAATAAGGGTAAATCCTTAATTAGAACCTGATTCAGAGTGCAAACCTCAGACTGGAACGAAGATTTACGTTCCAACAGGACAATGACCCCAAGCATACAGCCTAAGCAACACTGATATGGGTTTAGAACAAGAATGTTAAAGTCCTTGAGTGGCCCAGCCAAAGCCCAGACTAGAATCCCATTGAAAATCAGTAGAAAGATTTGAAGACTGCTGTTCACTGCCACTCCCCTTTTAACTTAACAGAGCTTGAGAAAATCTCCACAAGGAGGAATTGGAGAAAATCCAGATGTGCAAAGCTGATACAGACATACCCAAGATGACTCAAAGCTGTCATTGCAGCAAGAAGTGCTTCTACAAAATATTGACTCAGGGGTGTGAATACTTATGTAAACTCAGCAATAAAATAAACGTCCCTTTTTCAGGACCCTGTCTTTCAAAGATATTTGGATTTTTACGAATTAACTTCACAGATCTGCATTGTAAAGGGTTTAACTTCACTAGGGTAGGGGGCACTATTTTCACCTCCGGGTGAAAAGCATGCCCAAAGTAAACTTCCTGCTACTCAGGCCCAGAAGCTAGGATATGCATATAATTGGTAGATTTGGATAGGAAACACTAAAGTTTCCAAAACTGTTGAAATAATGCCTGAGTATAACAGAACTGATTTGGCAGGCGAAAACCTGAGAAAAATCCATCCAGGAAGTGGGATTTTTTTTTATGTTTGTAGTTTTCTATTGAATGCCATTACAGTATTCATTGACTTAGGAATCAAATTGCACTTCCTATGGCTTCCACTAGATGTCAGCCTTTAGAAATTGTTTCAGGCTTGTATTCTGAAAAATTAGGGAGTAAGACCACTCTGAATGAGTGGACCCTACAGTGTCCCAGAGATTATTCATGCACACGACCGAGAGCGCGCCTTTGTTTACCTTTTATATTGACTACGTTATTGTCCGGTTGAAATATCAATAATTTAGGATAAAAACAACCTAAGGATTGATTATAAACATAATTTGACATGTTTCTACGAAACACAGTGAGGTTAAACACGGTTTCCCATGCTTATTCAATGAACCATAAACAATGAATGAACACGCACCTGTGGAACGGTCGTTAAGACACTAACAGCTTACAGACGGTAGGCAATTAAGATCACAGTTATGAAAACATAGCATAGTAAAGAGGCCTTTCTACTGACTCTGAAAAACACCAAAAGAAAGATGCCCAGGGTCCCTGCTCATCTGCGTGAACGTGCCTTAGGCATGCTGCAAGGAGGCATGAGGACTGAAGATGTGACCAGGGCAATAAATTGCAGTGTCCGTTCTGTGAGACGCTTAAGACAGCGCTACAGGGAGACAGGACGGACAGCTGATCGTCCTCGCAGTGGCAGACCACGTGTAACACCTGCACAGGATCGGTACATCTGAACATGCGGGACAGGATGGCAACAACTTCCCGAGTTACAACAGGAATGCACAATCCCTTTATCAGTGCTCAGACTGTCCGTAATAGGCTGAGAGAGGCTGGACTGAGGGCTTGTAGGCCTGTTGTAAGGCAGGTCCACACCAGACATCACCCGCAACATCGCCTATGGGCACAAACCCACAGTCAATGGATCAGACAGGACTGGCAAAAAGTGCTCGTCACTGACAGGTTTCGATTTTGTCTCACCAGGGGTGATGGTCTGATTCGCGTTTATCATCGAAGGAATGAGAGTTACACCAAGGCCTGTACTCTGGAGCGGGATCGATTTGGAGGTGGAGGGTCCGTCATGGTCTGGGGCAATGTGTCACAGCATCATTGGACTGAGCTTGTTGTCATTGCAGGCAATCTCAATGCTGTGCGTTACAGGGAAGACATCCCCCTCCCTCATGTAGTACCCTTCCTGCAGGCTCATCCTGACATGACCCTCCTGCCTGACAACACCACCAGCCATACTGCTCATGATTTCCTGCAAGACAGGAATGTCAGTGTTCTGCCATGGCCAGCGAAGAGCCCGGATCTCAATCCCATTGAGCACGTCTGTGACCTGCTGGATCGGAGGGTGAGGGCTAGGGCCATTCCCCCCAGAAATGTCCGGGAACTTGCCTTGGTGGAAGAGTGGGGTAACATCTCACAGCAAGAACTGGCAAATCTGGTGCAGTCCATGAGGAGTAGATGCACTGCATTATTTAATGCAGCTGGTGGCCACACCAGATACGGAATGTTACTTTTGATTTTGACCCCCCCTTTGTTCAGGGACACATTATTTCATTTCTGTTAGTCACAGGTCTGTGGAACTTGTTCAGTTTATGTCTCGGTTGTTGAATCTTGTTATGTTCATACAAATATTTACACATGTTAAGTTTGCTGAAAATAAACGCAGTTGACAGTGAGGACATTTCTTTTTTTGCTTTGTTTAAATTAGATATCTATTTCCTTTTCAGGAAATTGGAAAAAATGTTTTAAAAAAAACATGTTTTCACTTTGTCATTATTGGGTAGTGTGTGTAAATGGCTGATAAAAAAATATATTTAATCCATTTTGAATTCAGTCTAACAAAATGTGGAATAAGTCAAAGGGTATGAATACTTTCTGAAGTCACTGTAGGTTAAACATTTACAAGTAGGTGTACATGACAAATACAAGGGGGTGACCTGTTCAACATGAACTTCCTAGTTCCTACAGACAGTAGATATTGGTCTTGCACTTGAGATACAACCCTCCTGAAAGGGGATCAGGTAATCATTGAAAAAGGTTGTTGCCTTCAATAACTTGATTACAATGATCCCACCACACCAGTCTGAACAATGTAGGCTAATGACCAATAGTGCGTGTCCACCATACCCTTTGCATTCATAGCTATCCCCAGTTTCAAACAACTCTGAGCCAAGGAAAAGCATGTTGTGTGGCAGCTTACCTGTATAGCCTGCAACCCAGCCCCACAGTGACACCATTGCCAACATCCATTTGAACATTATTCCTTCAATGTGCCAGAAATAGCGACTGTCCATTATTCTCAGAGGTTGAAGAAGAATGCAGTAGAGGCAATACGAAGGGATTGCTACACAGTTATTGATGAACACAAAGATGAAACGAAGGAAGGCGTTCAAGAGTACCCAGCCCAGTTTGCGGGCGCCTTCTAGAAGCTGTGCCATACTGATACACACTCCTGTAGAAAGAGGGAGAAAACCAGTAAGCTAGCTAGTAAATACATTTCAGACTGGTGCATTTCTAATGTGTGTAAAAACTTGACATTGACAAGTAAACATGGCTAGCTAAGACTATCACACTGTAAGCTAGCTAATAAATGTAGTTGGCTACAAATATTGTTTGGTCGTTCTAAATTGGAGAGCACACAAGCTAGGTAAAAGTAACAGTTAGACACCTGAAAAGGGAAGCAGTCTTTCTAGAGGCTAGGCTCATAATCACATTTTAAACAGGTTCACCTTACAGTGAAATGCTTACTTACATGCCCTGAAACAACAAAGCAGTAAAGAAAAATAAATAAGTGCTAAGGAAGTATTCACTAAAATAAACTGATTTAAAAAATAATAATGTTATATAACACTGCATATATATATAGAAAGATAAATGATTAAAAAGATCAACAATAAAATAACATCAGCGAGGCTGTATAGGGGAGGGGGGGGTCAATGCAAATAGTCCGGGTAGTTATTTGATTAGATGTTCAGTAGTCTTATGGCTTGAAGCTGTTTAGAAGCCTCTTGGAACTAGACTCGGCACTCCGGTACTGCTTGCCGTGTGGTAGCAGAGAGACCAGTCTATGACTAGGGTGGCTGGAGACTGACCATTTTTAGGGCCTTCCTCTGACACCGCCTGGTATAGAGGTCCTGTATGGCAGGAAGCTTGGCCCCAGTGATGTACTGGGCCGTACGCACTATCCTCTGAATTCATGTACCAGCAATCGGTTTTATAGCTACACATGATTCTACGTTACATAGTTAATATCATTGAGCAGGACTCAGGGCGGATACCGCCGGGTTCAAATCACATCACTAGTCCAAATCTTGGGAGACCAGCCAAAAGTGTTCTTTGCATTGAATGAATGAACCTACAACACCGTTTTCTGCGTCCAGTGATTTCCGTAACTAGCTAGTTAGATATTGAGATATAAATACTATTAATAATAACAATAAATTAGTAATTACATTAACGATAGCTAACTTTGTGTTGGAATCTTTACCCAGGAAAGAAAGTCAACCAGTTCGTTAGCTAATTTTTGCCCAGGTGCTCTGACTGAAGCAAGCGGCAAACTTATCCACAAAAACTAGTTAGCCAGCTAGTAACGGTAGACCAGTAGTTTATGTAACTAACTAGTTATAGGTACAACGGTTTTTACAACGCTGCATGAATAAACGTGTTTCGGCTAATGTTACCTGGCTAGCTAACTAATAAGCCAACGCCGCCGTGACTCACAACATGCTATGTCATTTCAATTGGTTTTAAGTACATTTTGTACAAATTCCGTGCCAATCATGTCTTACTAGTTAACATTAGCTAGTAAATCAAATCACGGGTAGAGGTTTGTCAGCTAGTTAGCTAAACATCCATGTTCTTATCATCATACTCACCCAATCTTACTATCACTTCGTCCAAATGCCGGACGATAAAACCAGCCAGCTAACGTTAGAGATAGCTGGCTTAAAATGGATGAATACCAAGTCACATGTATTTAGTTAACATGTTAGATCCTTCAACGTTGAGTAATACATCATCCTGTCTATGTGCCGTTCAGACTCCCGTCACCGATAGCTCGCCGCTATCCATGTACTGTAACGTCTTCTTTAGCGTTGCTGGGTTGTTCTCAATCAATGGCACTAGAATAATTCCATCGATGCAACATCAGTTAGCTAACTAACGTTAGTAGATCGCAAGCAGGATAGCCAGGCATCAGCTCCAGCTACATCCCTTGCGTCTCTTTTAATCCAAATGCAACAATCCCTTGATGAAAGAGCCATATAACACGCCTTTATTGTTTTAATGCAAAGGCGGCCGCGTTTCAGTTCGTACATCGGGTGATGTTGAATAGATTCTGCCGTCTGCTCCTCTAGCTTGTAAAATCCGTTCGATTATATCTAGCTATTTATGCACTGCAGCGGCCACCAGAGGAGAAGCTCTGTCGTTCTTCTTCTTCGGGAATAATGTTGGCGGATCGCATCCAATTTAAACTGCATCCCCCTGCCACCTACTGTACTGGAGTGTGAGGCCATTCACGGCCTATATACATTTATTTGTGTTAAGGTACAATACATTTTGAGAAAGGGAAAAATTCCATTGCCAACTATTAGCCCTTTAAAATTAACCAATATTTATATAACAAAGAAACACCCCATTCCACTATTTATCTTCTCTAATCCTTCTCCAGACCTAAGGTCTGGGAGGACAGAACACTACCAATCAACACCCTCTGCAACTGTACTGCAGTAAAACCTCGCAATCCCAAGTATTTGCCGCTGCCACCATAACCTCTATTTTCTGTGACTTTCGATCCATTTCTGCCGTGCAATTGACAACCATAGCTATGAATGCCAAGAAACCTACCTTACTGAAGCACATATTCTTCCCATCACTCTCTGCCTACTCACAGGAATCATCTCAGGATCCCTCACCCTGTAACCATCTTCCTCTACCTCCCTCTTCATTGCTTCAGCATACAACACTTTCTGTTACTCTGACAACAACCTCAACCTGCCTTTCTCTCACCGGACACCTCTGATCTCCAGCCCCATGGGCACTCCCACAACTTTCTCCACCGAAACTACATATTCCTTCGTCTCATGCCCTCCTGCATACTTCTCATATCTAGGACTCTCCCTCCTACATACTGCTGCGAGAATCTGTGTTATGGGACTTTCTCCTCCAATGGGTGGAGGAGAAAGGAGAAAGAAAGAAAGGAAGAAAGGAGACGAGGGGAGAGATGATGTGAGGAGTATGCAACTGAGATCTTCCCTATGGCGACGACGCTGACCAAAACCTTGGATTTGAGCAAGTGCCGACTGTCCCCACTGATCACCAAATTATTTTGAACCAGAGATGATGAACAGTATTTTTTTTTTTTTTTCAAATAAATAGCATCAGTGCCTACATCAGTCCATCACTGAAGCTATTGCGGAATAAAATTAACTGTACCTAACTGAAAAAAACATACATTTCTGAAGGACATGTAACAATAACAGAAGGGGCTGCATACAAGTCAAATTGATCAAGAGACAGTCGTCCATCCATACTTGTACCAAATATCATTACCGTTCAATGATTTTGTTTTGCCACCATCAAACATTATTCTACAATAGTCACTGACCGCCCCCTGCTGGTCTTGTGAAGAACAGTGCCGAGTAAAGGGATGGAAGGTGGAAATGGTTTAGAATACTTTCACTGGCAGTCAAGGGCACCTTATGCTGATGCCCATGGATAATTTAATTTAATGGCTAAATGCTGCATTCTCTTCACTAAACTACAGATGGAGTAAGTAGCTTTGCTGAACATTTATATTTCCACTTTACAAGTCCTTTATTGAAAGCTAATAAAGGCACAAATATATATTAAGTGATTTAGAATATTAATATTGTGATCTTGCAGACATTGATTTAGCTTCGATCTAACTTCATTAAATAAGCACCATTCACCACACCACACACCATACGCCTGATTAGCCTGTTCTCTGGGCAGCCGAACGAGCAGAGCAGAGACTGTGCGTTATGTAGAGAATCCCACACATGCGCAGAAGCTTTGGCTCTAGCTGTTGGGAAGAGGGTTCCAGACAACTCGGATCCGCAGCCAATCCGTATAATATAATGGGCATTTGTCCTACTTCCCCCACGTGACAACAATTAAATTACACTCGCACAAAGACTCACATTGCGGAGTTTTAACAATTGGAAAATGTATAGAATATTAGTAAACAGTCACCTGAAATTCTGCCAGACAAGCAACCTCCTGGGGGGGCTGAACTATAACGTTCCATAGCTTTGTCTCCCTCCCTCCATTCTGTGACCACTAACCTAAAAGAAATGGATAAGTGAAAGCAACCATGAGTAGGTGAATGCTCACCAAACCGTTGCCTCTATTTCTTCAGTCCAGTCATTTCAGAGAAGGAAAGGGAAGGAAACAAACCAAGACCTTCGGGACAAGGCAATGGGTTAGAGGGGTTTTACGAGGGTATCACTGGAAGCGGGCATGTACACTACTCCTCTGGGGGGGCCGGCTTGGGCCTAGCCTGCTGTGCCTGCTGCTGTTGGTGGTGGTGGCAGAGCTGCTGGGAGTAAAGGTCCTCCAGGGACTTGACCGACACAGTGATTTTGGGCCGTCTTCCACTCCATGCAGATCTCGTCCACCACTGAGGCCTCCACGTTGACCGTGTGGCTGCAGAGTCACCTAGTATTCCAGCCCACCAGTCTTGGTCTGGAGAGCGGAGCTGACGTTGAGGTAGACAGACTGAATCTTGCCGAACAATCCGGGGGTGGAGCCATGCTGCACCGCGTCACATCAAATTACTGCACACTGACTATAAGCAGGTGGCCAGTCACTGACCATCAGGGAGGTGATGCCCTTCTGGTAAGAGCGCAGGGCCTCGGCGATGGCCGCCATAGCTACACTGGAGTCTCTGTCCTCCAGGCCGCTAAGACACAGCACGCCCTGGGAGAACTCCTTCAGACCGTTGAGTCAGAAGTAGAAATGGTCCGAGGCCACATGCGTCTGCAGGCTCTGGTACAGCTTGGTGGAGAACTCATGGCAACCCTACAGAGAACAGAGAGGGCCAGACAGGACAGAACAGACACATCAGGACAGTAGGGTGGAAATGCTGCTACACTGATATCTAAGGCATCAGCATCAGTGACTTGTAACTTGAGTTTTCACGGAAGTCTGCCAATGACATCAATGCATAATTTATGCGTGTGTCAAGTTAAGCATGCACATTTAGGATTCTACCCTAAATGAGGGCAACAAAGATCTTATCTATAAATACAGTATCGGTCTAGTCTTTCCTCTTTACTTTAGTTACTTCACCGAGAGAGGACTACAAGAGCCTCCTTGACATCACTATATTAGGTTAATTTGACAGGGACAATAATTAACATTCCTGTAAATGTCCAGATTGAATGAGTCTTGACTTCCCACAGGCTAGAAACTCACCATGCGCGAGGTCTGCCAACCGATGGCCATGTTCTCCAGCTGCTGCTTGATCACCGTCTTCACCTCTGCCGACAGGGACGACTGGCTAGCCACAAACACCACAGTCGCCAGGGAAAGGTGACACATGCCAGATGTCAGTATCTAGTAGGTGGGATTCATGATTGGAGAACAGCTTTGGAAACAACTTGAATAGACTTCACACACAGAATTTATCAGAGACCATTATGACATATGAGAACAAATCAGTGCTCACTCCTTAGCTTCCTATTAACCCTTTACACTCGTGGGAATTAGCCTTAAATGAAATGTTTCAATTTCAATACACTTTTATGACTCAAAGAAGAGTCTTCAACTATAAGGTGCTTTTTTGAGCTCTCCTAGCTGTGTCGTTGAGGAACTAGAGCAAGCGCACTTGTAGTTGTTTTGTTTGGAACACAACCCTGCATCCCTGCCATCACACAATTACTGTTGTTGTTTACGAATCCAAAAACTGTCCATTATAAAATCGTAATCTGGGTCAGGTAGGCATTATTTGAAAGCTTTTTATATTGCCAACATAACTAGCTAAGTTCTAAAATACAATATTACAGTGTTAGGCTTTAAAAATGCAATTCAGGGAAACCGGAATTTCGGTGCGCATAGAAAGGAGTCATAAGTACGTTCATGTGTGTGTGCCGCCACTAATTTTCTTCACAGTAGACAAACATAGGCTCATTCTATTGAAAACAACCCAGGGTATGACAGTATTTCATCTTGTAACCCTCCATCAACATAGTGATCATAAACGTTGACACTGTATATTACATTACTTTTATAATATGGAAATGTGAAGTGCATATTTGGACTCACGGGTGTTTGGCTTGCTTGTATGACATCAAAGCAGTATTTATTATAATCCTCAATATCTCATCTATTAAAATATATCAAGTCGTCTTAATTTACAACATTTCCCTCACTCAGACAACAAAATGTGCAGAAGTTGCCCAATTAGCAATTTTTTCTAATTCAATTTCAATACTACACTTTTACTTGTCCCCTTAGGGCAATAACAGTTAGTATTAGTGCTTTGTGTATCTCTCAGCAGGAGCACCTGCAGCTTGTCGGTGAACGAGTGAATGGCCACCCGGTAGAAGTCCACCAGATCCCCCAGCATGCCCTATCCCAGCACGGGCAGCTAGGTGGCGATGGCCGCCCGGGCGTGGCATATCAGCACGTGTGAGGGGTCGAAGGCCGAGTGCAGCTGGCACAGCAGGAACGCCACAGCCGATTGGCTGAGGTGGGGGCGACTCTTCAGCAGCTGGACCAATGAGGTGAGAGCCATCTGGGGAGTGAGAGAGGAAGAGAGTAAAAAGTACACAATTACAACAAATGTGTTATAACTGTTTATTACAGATTTTATTGTAAACTATTGATAAACTAATAACTAATCAACTACAGTTTACATGGCACTTTACACGACTACCTAGGAGGCCAAGCATCTTTTCCCCTCACTGTACAAGTACTGTATAGACACTTGGACCAGGGTGCTATCCACCTTGAGCGTGGCCTGAGTTCTGGGGCGGTCGCCCTGACTGCAGAGCACCAGCAGAGACTCCACCCCCATCACGGTGTCCTGCTCCAGATGCATCATGTCTGGGGAGGGAAAGCAGGACAATACCGTTAATATAGATACCACTTTCATCCCTAAATAACACAGGCCAGGCAGCAACAACCATTACAAAAAAAAACGTTTTCTTGGCAAAGAACAAAACACTGCAGTTAATTAAATGGATGACTCTTACTTTATTACGGACAAGCCCTAATATTGTACTGGTATCTGTGAAGGTCTGTGAAGACCTTGGAGTGCACCAAACCCATTTTAACATGAATTAGTCCACTACTGGAAGTTTTTCTTATGTAGAACCTATTTTGGATGGCTGTGAAGTGTGAAGACCTGTGATGGTCCGGTAGCTAATTAAAGATGAGTGAGAGGACATCTCCTCCTACTACCCTATACACACACCTTTCTCTGGAACAGAGAAAACACTCAGGTGGGGTCTTGTGTCCCACACATACCTGCAAATTCCCTACTCCATAATCCAACAGCGAGTGGTGAATTATCTTTCATTGGTTATTATGAGGATAATCCATGTTTTCATAATACTGTGTTAATTTATTTTCCTTGAAATGCATTACCTTGCTTACATAGCTATTCTGAAACTGACTTTCATGTAAATCATTTTTTTTTAAACTATTTACTACATATTCAACAACGTATTCAAAAAGCTTCACAGAGTAGGAGTTATTACCTAACAAAACTGATCCTTTACCAGCACACCTACTCGAAGACTCTTTGTGATTACCAGCCCTGCTGTTTTGGGGCTTTGTGACATTCAGTCAATTACTTAAGTTGGGTTCAAAACTTTCCAAAACTTCTTTCTGTTCCTCAGGTGATGCTTTCACCCCTCCTCGGCTCACTGACCTTGTTAAGCTAGCGCAGGAATGCTGTTACCACAGCAACCTGGCCTTCTCTGCCCATGGAGTCACTGTGCCCGCCAACATCGCCATTTCCTATCCAGAGATAGGTGGCCTTTTTAGCCAGTCTCTTGACTGCATTCCTAGGGTCCTCCTTCATGTACTGGAGAAGCAGCTGTAACTTCAGATAGACAGAGAGAACAGACTATACATTAAACATTATTCAAAGCCTCCTACTGATCTCACAGAAACTTAATCTAAGGAAAAGAGTTTAGATTTTCTAGCCTGGGTGGGTGCCACAGCATGTTCTCCACTTTTGCTAAGCTATGCTGTCTTGGGACTTCAAGTGCATATAATAAACAGGTCAGTTGTCACTCAAATTCTGTACTTGGACATCTGTTTATCTGTCTGTTTCGAATTAGATGTACTCTGTCTGCTGCGGTGGCAGGTGTCATGCCAAATAGCATCCAGCTGCCAAAAACTGTCTGTGTTGCGTACCAATGGGATTCTAATATCCATTATTGTCCAGGGGAGAGACTATGAGGACTTTTCTTACCAGCATCCCATTGACAGGCCGACTAGCCAAAATCTGAAACGGAGCCTGACCTCAACGCTAATCTTCACCAAACCCTAAACCTAATTTTAACCAATTTGAAAATGGTATATCTGTTTACACGTCAGCCACGCCCCTTAGTTTCCCTCCGTTGCTACAGCTACCCATTTGGGGATGTCGATGAGCGAGGAGGCGGCCAGCTGGGTGAAGGTGTGCAGGGTGACAATGACCATGGGTG
Organism: Oncorhynchus clarkii lewisi; assembly: GCF_045791955.1. Classification (NCBI taxonomy): domain Eukaryota; kingdom Metazoa; phylum Chordata; class Actinopteri; order Salmoniformes; family Salmonidae; genus Oncorhynchus; species Oncorhynchus clarkii. The sequence continues at coordinate 13,971,957 of NC_092154.1, forward strand.
TGTAGGGGTAGGAAGTGACCAGCTGCTGAAGCAGCTCCCGGCTGCTGGAGGCCAGGCTGCTGGAGGCCAGGCTGCTAGAGGCCAGGCTGGCAATGTGGTGCATGTGCTGCAGAATAGGGATTAGCTTCAGTTTCAGGTCCACCGGGGACCTGAAACCAGAGCTGTGGGGGAACAAGAGCATAGTGAAACATAGCATGGGCCAACGGGAGATCACAAGGGGTCATGTTCAGTTGGCATGAAATGGAAGAAAACGCTCAGAAACCAGGAGGTACTATCTGAACTTGTCCAATGGAACGTTTCAACAGGACTCTGTTTCAAAAACTTTGTAAATAACAAGGTTGCCAACAAACAACGCATACAAGTTGTATAGCGGAAGAAGAAGATATTGGGTAGGGAGTAGGCTATTTAATTACGTTTTTTACTGACCACGTTTATTCTAAAAATGTCTGTCCTCACTCTGGTAGCCTATGGACAAACATTACAAATTAGCTACGTGGTGAGTTGATGCCTATTCGGCAGCTAGTGAATTGATCATGCTACTTTGTATGCATTGTTTGTTGCCAACCTTGTTATTTACAACGTTTTTGGAACAGATTTCTGTTGGAACGTTCCACAAATTATACCCACCCAGTCAAGAGGTCTGAATACTTTCCGAAGGCACTGAATGCAATATTTCGGAATCAATTGTCTGAATTGTGAGACTAATGATGACCATCTTGCAAATCTGAAACACATCTACTGTGTGGAATGTGGACTAAACCACCCTCATAATAATCAAGCTCTAATGGAAAGACAAAGAGAGCAGCATGCCATGACACCCGAGCATGATTGCTCTGGTCACAGGGTCGTTGCTGTGGACCGAGGTAAAGTCAAATTCAGGTTGGATAGTCGACGGATATTTGTCTGTAGTTTTCCATACGTCCACCAACAGCAGTTACGGACCGTCAACATAGTGACAAATGTAATTTTTCAAATTTCAATAGCTCTTTATTAACCATTACTCCTAAAACGTTCAAAACTGGTTGTAGCTAACCCGATGGCAGACACACACACATTGCACACACTTTTTTTTGTCTATTTACATCTCACACCATTTAAAATTATTTATTTACATTTCTGAAATTCAATAGCGTCTTGTTCATGTGACCCATACACCTCAAACATGGTTCATAATGTACACTCTGTGGGCCAACACATTGCACACCCTTTTGTTTGTCCATTTGCATCTCATGAGATTTTATGAGAATTTTTTAAAGATTCAAATTTCAATAGTTCCTTAGTCTTATGACCTACAACCCTCAAACTACTTTCAGAAAATCCACTGAGTAGCTATGTAGCACAACCTTTTGTTTGTCCATTTTTATCTCACACGTTTTAACATTCATTTTTAATGTTTCGAATTTCAACAGCTTGTGTGACCTACCTACAACCCTCAAACTATTGTCAGAATATCCCCTGACAAGAATTATATATTGCACATTTTTGTTTGTCCATTTTCATCTCACAAGATTTTACATTAATTGCCTGCTCTGCTCCCCTGAAGGACAGTGTCATTCACACACCTATTCATTTGGGCCTTCTCCCTTGGGGCCTTCCTGAACTCCAGGTAGGCCCCATTGACCTGGTGACCTCCGACTCCAGGCCTATACTTCCAGACCGCCTGCGCTATCCCTGGGCCTGAGACCTACTCTCCCTACCCGGTCAACACCCCTCTTACTGGGCATCACCGAGTCTCAGCCATCTCGATAACCTTGTCCACAAGCGGAACCGGGGCATCCACACTTAAGCACCCCTCCCCGGACTGGGAGTGTCTGAATGTAGCTAGCTAGTTTTAGTTTGTTTATCACTGTGACGAATAGCAAACAAGCTATCTTGTCATTTTAATTGTAGTAGCTAGCTTAGCAAGCTAGTTGCTTGATGACTGGTTAACTGTACACACCTTTGTCCAACTCCATGAAAGCTGAATTTGTATCAAATGATTGTTCCCCATAACCAGCCTCTGACAAGAATGGACGTGCAGTTAAAAGCGACATTGCTTATATTTTAGACTTCACGTGAAATAACTTTATATTCTCTTCAACGGTATAAACTTGAAACTCATTCCGCACAAAGGTAGACAGTGACGTAGTACAGGAAGTATAAGCTTTCCAACCAATCAGCGAGTGTGATGTAGGTTTCGCGGGGGATTTGTGTTATATTTATGTTACTTAACAACAACAGAATATATATATATATATATATATGTGTATGTTACTTCAGTTCGCGCGAATGGGGAGCCACGAACTGATGACCACCGCACAGAAATCCATCTAAAAAAAATCGAAATATTAGAAAAATCGGCTAGCTTCAGCTAAGTTACAGAAATGCTTTTTCGCTCCATTGTCGACAGAGGAGTCCGTAGACGGAGGTGCAATGGTAACAATGTCAACTTATAGTGATCCAGACAGTATTCAGTCTGGTTTGACTCTTATTAACGTTAACTAGCTATAACTTTAGTTAGCCTAAGTAAGCTAGCCGTCCACTTCAGCGTTGTTGGCTACTAGGCTGGCCATTGTGTGTCGACTATAGCTAGATCAATCTACTCAGTCGATTGTTAACTCGTTAATTAAAAAAAAACAATAATATCCTGATCATGTTACTATCTTATTTATACTCGATGGCATATTTTCATTTAATAGATGTGTCTTGTTAATTGTTGTTGTGGGAAGTACTGGTGGCTAGCTCTATAACTAATGACTAACGTGCATAAGGATCTACTCAGGCCGGACGGGGTTTAGGGTGGCTCTCCATACAGTATTACACTGCATGTTCCTGAGTGGCTATTTGTTTATTTCCCAACAGACCTCAACCCCAAATACAATTTGTCCTCTCTGCTGGACGGCTACCAGTGTGCCCGTCATGATGAACACATCACATACGGGAATCCGGGGGTCGCCTTCGCTACAGGTAATACAATAAATATTGTACTCAGTCTTTGAGGGGCGACAACCATTAATCACTGTCCTGATTTCGTAATTTATTTATTTGTTTTTACTGCTTATTTTCCTGTCGATTTCAGCCCCGGGGCTGCAGGGCGTCCTTGCAGTGGCCAGTGAGGAGGGAGTCCTGAGGCTGTACAACACAGAGAACCGACAGAGTCCACTCCTGAAAGGTATGTTATGCCTGAGTGACAGAATCGCAGCTGTTTGAATCACCAGTCTAGCTTGTTTTTTTGTTGGACCATGAAACATCATCAGAGGCCAATTGAGGTACAAACTTAATGTATTCTATTCCACAGAATGGTTGGCACATGATAATGCTATCTGTGACCTTGCTTGGGTGCCAGGGGAGGCTAGCTTGGTGAGTAGACGTTTTTCCTGGTTGTTTCACACAGTGATCAGACTAGTATTTTTTTTATAGACATTTTGTAGGACACATGATAAAATAATGTTTGTATTTTCACCATCAGGTGACCGCGTCAGGTGATCAGATGGCCAAGCTGTGGGATGTGACATCAGGGGAGCTCCTTGGTAGCTTCAAGGGGCACCAGTGCAGCCTCAAGTCTGTTGCATTCACACAAGAGGAGAAAGGTACATTTCTATAAATTCAATATAACTTTATTGCCCCAGAGTGGCAGCACATGATACATTGTAGACATTCTTCCTGAATGCAGAGACACTGCTTGCTCCATCGAGTGTATGGTCTTTCAGACTGTACATGTGTACAGCCATGCCACAAATATTTGATTAGTCGTAGGCATCATCACTGACCACTGACAGCTCAGCTACTGAAAACAAAGCTCTTCTTAAACGACTGCTGCAGAGTTTCTGTTTTACCCTAGGAGACCCCATGCTTTTTAGGCCAAATACACACTTAGTTTTTTGTGTCCGGACACTTCTTCATGAGTAACCATGGTAACCGTCCACTCTGGCTTCTCTCTTCTCCCACAGCTGTGTTCTGTACTGGGGGCCGAGATGGGAATATTATGGTCTGGGACACAAGGTGCAGCAAAAAAGGTAAGGCCAGATATAAAAGTGATTACGCTTTTCTTTAGTGTAAACGATGTTTGAGTTTTTCAGTGAGTAATCTTGAAACCCGGAACTAAAATCTTGGGTTATTGCATCAGATGCTTGATTAAGTTCCGCTGGGACACGTGTTAGAAAATATACTATAACGTGGAGCGATAGCAGGCCGGTAGCTCCACTCCCCTCTCTCTGCAAGTTGGCCAAATGTCCCCTTTCCGAAATTCGAAAAGAGGCGTACACCTGTCCAAATGATCAGTTACAAAAAAATCTGTGCACCGGTACAACGTACCATGTTAGTCATCGCATCCTACAGTTTGTTGGCAGACGCTACTATACCAGTTATGTTATGTAGTCTGTCCAAAAGAGATTATTTGGTGAGTAATGGAGTTTGTTTTTCCCTCAGATGGCTTCTACAGGCCTGTAAAGCAGATCAGTGGAGCTCACAATAAGATGGACAGAAACACACCCTCTAAGACAAAGAAGAAACGCCCCGGCACACGCGGCATGGACCCCTCTGTGGTGAGTGGTAATACCCTAATACCCTTAACTGACTCGGTGTCAGCTTTGTTTTTAATGTTGAATAGGGGATTGGGATAACTGATTGTCTCCATCTCTCTTGTAGGACTCCCAGCAGAGTGTCACGGTGGTTCTGTTCCAGGATGAACACACACTCATCTCTTCAGGTGCTGTTGATGGGTAAGAATAATCTAATAACACAGGACCATATTCATTGAGACACACCGTAACATAATGTTTTACAACGGGAAACTAAAGCAAGCATTTCGTATTAGACAAATTCAGATGGTACCACCCTGTTTCCTTGCTTTTTTTGCAAACTGAACATGACCAGATGACTGTCGTAAGGATGTATGTGACGCCTGCATCACGCAGAAAGATTCTGACATGAATTGTGACGTATTTATCCTCCTAAACAGGATAATCAAGATGTGGGACCTCCGGAAAAACTACACAGCGTACCACCATGACCCCATCCCACTCCAGGCGTACCCGTACCCAGGGACTAGCACACGGAAGCTAGGTGGGTTTTCTCAAACATGGCTATGGCCCAATTTGAATTCTTCAAAATTGCATCTTCCCTATGTTGAATTAGACTAATAATTTGTCAGACCTCACTGGATTGGTAAAAGGTCTTTGGTGTCTGGAACTCTTACTTTCACCTAGTCAACAGTATCAGATCAGTGATTACTTCAAGGAATGAAGGAAACATTTTACAAGTATTCAAATAGGGCCTAGGTTGAGTCCATTTTTGGGGTTTCCCAGTGTAGAACCTAGCCTATGTTGTTTGTGTGACAGGTTACTCAGGGCTGGTGTTGGACTCCACTGGCTCCAACCTGTTCTCCAACTGCACTGACAACAACATCTACATGTTCAATGTCAGCGGGCTGAAAACCAATCCAGGTAAACAAATGATCCATACAAAGCTCATTCTATGTCATTCTGTTTCTATGGCTACATCCATCAGAAGCATGTCTGCATTCAGCCCATGACTTTGTTTTATAGCAAGTTAGTTACCACCCATTCACATTCAGCTCGCCATTGTTTCATTCTGCCAGTACCACTTTTTACCACCAGATGGGGCTGCACACTACTTCTGTTCAGTTGAGGCTATTTGATGTATGGGAAGCTGTCTGTCAGTTTGGCAAAAATGCCATACTTTGGGAAGATTAATTTTCTTAAATAGCTAGTTGTACAGAATGGGGTTGCCAACCTTTTCAAAATATTGTGTGTAATTCCCCTTTTATTCCAGATGTGTCTGTTTTAATTGCACATTTAGCAAGTGAGGAATGTGCTGTCTAATGTGCCGGTCTAGCGATGGTTCTGTACTGCTCATTTAATGGCAAAGTTAGAAAATAATAGATAAGGATATACCTCTGCCAGGTAAGCCTACTTTTCAGTTAACATTTTAATTGAGAAGATTTTGGGGATAGTATTTCTGTCAACCCACAAGATGGTTGTCACATGCACTGGCTGGTTACGCATGGACAAACACGCGCACCACACAGACAGACAGGGACAATACTACTGGAAATTAATTATTGTGTTAAGTTTGTCTTTTTAAACCAATATTGACAAACTAAGTGTGGGATAATGTCAATGTTGCGTTGATTAGATATTAGCTGGGAACTAATTGTGTCTGATATTTGTGAGATTTATTTATGACAGTTTGTGGTGGAACACCTGAAAATTGCATGTACTTTCAGAATTGTTTGGTGACCATCGACCTGTTGGAGACCCCTGTTGTACAGCATGACCACTGTTGTACAGCCACATAATGAATTTGTCTACTGTCATTCATGTGCCTGACACGTATCATAATAAATCGTCTTTACAATAGCCCAGAGGTTGTTGAATGGCTGAGTGGGTACCTCCGTGTACAAGAGACTGTCTGACTGAAAGATGAGAAATAACTCAGTGTTGTTAATGAGTCATCAAAGTCTGGGTTGTGTTCATTGGGACATGCAACAGAAAACAATTCAGGTTTCAATGGAAAGAGAAAATTAGCCGTTCTTATTGGACAAGTCCAGGTAGTCCTCCCTGTTTCACTCAATTCCCCTTTGGTGCTTAATGAACTGATCGTGTGTATGTATTGATATTTAGTTCTGTCCTTGATGTTCTTGTCTATTAATGTTCTGTATTATTTCATGTTTTGTGTGGACCCCAGGAAGAGTAGCTGCTGCTTTTGCAACGGCTAATAGGAATCCTAATAAATACCAAATACGGCCCTGGTATTGTTTGCAACCACTATTCCTTAGGAATTAGCCAAGAATGTGGCCCAGGGGGCTTTGACCTACCATGTGACAAGTCTCTTGACCAATCAAGAAGTAATATATGGAGAGCCTCTTCAGGATCCTATTTGTTGACCACTTTGTGTATTCGCACTGTGTACTCTGAACAACTGAAATGTTCTGGTGGTTTCAATGTCTAGTTCTGTGCAGGTTATTCCTGATGTTCATACATGTCTTTCTATTGCAGTGGCAGTCTTCGGTGGTCACCTCAACTCCTCGTTTTACGTGAAGTCCACTGTTAGCCCCGACAACCAGTTCCTGGCTAGTGGCTCAAGTGACCATCATGCGTACATCTGGAAGGTGAGCTGCCATTTTGATTTGACCAATCCAGTGAAAACCTTTGAAAGGCAGACTGATAGACAATGGCTGACAAATCAACATGCTTTGACTATTCTATCCATGCATTTATTAGTGTCTTACCAACTTATATTCCGATTTCAGATCTCCGACCCAAAACACCCTCCCATGATGCTTCAGGGCCACAGCCAGCAAGTGACCTCCATAGCATGGTGCCCCACAGATTTCACAAAGGTGAGATCTAAGATTTTGTCAATGTTCACATAGCCAGCGTGATTTCAGATGAGTTTGAGAATACTCATCCTACAGCGGCCAGGAAAGATACCCTTTAAGCTGCCTTTATATCCGTTCTGTGTCCCTGGAGAAAATGTTTTGTTTGATCTGCTCATTCTAAATATTATTATTTTGCCATAAAACAGAATTGTGGTAGTTGAAGTGGTCTGGAGGTGGAGGTGCAGGTTGGTAGCCTGGGTAGACCAGACTAAAAGCAGTGTTCACCATTGAAACAATGAGTGTAGCATTCAGTCTGGTTTAACCAGGCTAGGAGAAGTGCAAGTTGGGGCCCTGTGTAATGTCATGTTCTGTCTTGGCAGATTGCTTCCTGCTCTGATGACAACACCATACGGATCTGGCGTCTGGACCGGGGTACAGATGGAGGAAAGTCTTCTGTCGGAGAGGCCAATCTGGTGGGCTGGGCATGTCCTAAACCTGCCACCACCATGCCCAGTCCAAGTGAGTACCACTACTGCTGCTATCTATCAGTAGAGAGGGGGTCCATTAAATGTTTTACATTCCAGTCAATTAAAGAATTGGATAGTACATGGTTCATCTTTATTAAAATGGCCTGATGAGGATTGGCAGTATCTAAAATTCCATATCCATTGCGGTGGTTACCATCCGCAAATGCTTTTACTGGTCTGTATAGCCTGTATATTTCCAATCATAACAAAGATGACCATCTCCAATGATTCTTGAACAAGCTGAACTCTTGATTGAAACTAAAACTCTGTTTCTCTCTCAGTGCCTTTGAACCAGGCGGAGTGCACCCCAGCCAAGAGTCCCCGGCCAAGGCATCTGGGGGCCCTGGCCTCCCCCCAGCCTGCTGCCTGTGCCCCCAGAGGAGCAGACCTGCCTCTCGCCTCAAGCACCACCGCCGCCTCCCCCCTTCAGGCCCAGGGCGCCAGGGCCACCCTCATACGCCAGAAAACGCCCTCCATCAGCAACTGGTTTGCCCGGACTCCCGGGGAACAGATCACCCCTCCACTCCGCAAGGTGCTTAGCCCCTGTCCCATCCCTACCCTTTCCTCGGGGAGGACGGCCAAGCGCCGGCTGGAGAATGGTGACAGTGGGCCGTCAGGGGGCTGTGAAGGTTCAGGGGAGTGTGACTGCATCACAGGGCTCCACCCTGCAGCCAAGAGGAGCCGGGGACTAGCAGGAGTGTGCTGCCCTAGCCAGGAGCCACCTCATGCGGCCACAGAGAGGAGCGAGGCTTGGGGAAAAGCAGACCTCCAGGTGGAAGACCAGAGGCCTGTCCCAGCCACACAGGCTGACAAGGAGAAGAGCTCTCCAAAAGGGGCAGACTGGTTGTCAGCAATGAGCCAGAAGCTGAGGAAAGGTGTGGGAAAACCCAGCAGCACTCCCAGAAGCACCAGTGCCCCCAAGGGGCAAGATGGCAGGATACCGACCTCACCAGTATACACAAGATCCTAAAATTACAAGTTGACCAGAAATGTATGAAGTCTATTGATGTTCTTAACAGGATTTGCGCCATCTCTTGGACGTGTTTTTCATAATGTGATAACACATGGTGTTCCCAATGTAGAAAAGACATTGATGTCTCTTACTGCATAACCAGGAACCTGTTATCATTTACCTTTCTGCTGTTCCTTCCTTCTCCCAGGCAATGTCCTCTCCCTACTGGGCAATGCGCTCACTGAAATCCATTAAGAAAATATCTTCCTAGTTCCAGCGAAGGACTCGGGAGTGATCAGCTTGGAATGAAATGGTTTTCTCCGTGCTGATTCAGAGAGATAATATTTATATTTGTAATAAAATAGATATTTCCTATATTTGTATTTTAATTTGGATCACTGTTTAACATAGAGAAATATTTTTAAAGATATGAGGGTTGATTCTTAACCTTAATATACCCATTTGAGGATCCTTACAATGAGTCGTCCACTCATCATAGAAGACAAACTTACAAGAGATTCCTGTTCTCACGTTTTTATTTTGTACATTAACTTTGTATACAATGATCCGCTTCCCCTCCGCCAATCCTAACCTTAACCATTAAATGTGTCTAGGGGCAACTTCACCCTACACCATTCATGTCTGCACAAGTTTGAATTCCAGTCTTGGTTCCCCATTCTGAATAATTAGCTGTGTCACTACCATATCACACTATAAGTCATGAGTATACACAAAGGCCATGAGACTAAAATTACCATTAGTAAAGTCTTGTCAGATTACCCTACAAAATATTTAGATGATAATGCAGCAAGCAAGTCCCTAGACATGACAATACTTACAAAAGTACATTAAAACCAAACTTTGGGTGAGTTAGTAGTGTTGTTAGTACTACATTATAACAGTTCACAGCCCATGCAATGCTGTTCAAAGGTTTCTGACACTGGTCTCCAACCTGTTTTTCCAGTATACTTTCCACTTCTGTTGTTGTAACTTGACATGTGTTTGCACTGTGTTAATCCTGTCTTCACATACACACATTTTTACTGAAAGGAGACTAAGAATGCATGATAGTTTGTAGTCCTGTCAACCTGCAACATTCTTTTGTGTCTGTCTGAAACATGGATGTCTGGTGTCTGAGCTAGTGCCTCCATGAGAACATTTTCTTCTGCTCTCTGCATGTGATCACATGTGCAAAGGTTAGCATGCTACTAGTGCTGGGGGCTTAGAGAGGATCACATGATTGTGGGGTCAAACAATATTTTTAACCTCACACCACACTGTTGGATCTCTGCTGCAAATATAGGTGACATTAATTGGATGTTAATGTATCCTCTGATGGATAAATATAGTAAGTGATGTAATTGCCTGGCCTCAAAAGAAGCACTCGTCTGAAATGACAATGTTGACATGTTTTGTTTATATGGACACTGTATCCTGCCTATTTATAAACGTTTCCAGTTGCCAATTTACTGGTATTTGTTTTCTGATCATATTGTCACATGGTTTAGAGCCCAGTCTTCAATTGGTGAAAAAAAGGCGTGAGCATGCCTGTTTCAACATTTTGGTTGGACACTGCAGTTGTCTGTCAAAGACGTAAACTTTTGTCACAAAATGCAACCCGACAACGATGTACTCATAAAGCTGTTAATGGTTGCACTGAGTTTGCTGTGTGGCGGATTTTTACATGGAATTGTGTAATCTAATAAATCGAAAAAGTTATTGACGTCCGAGCACAAGTAAAAAGTGATTATCGGTGTGTTCAGTGCAACTCGATATTTCCGACTAAATGGACACGGGAAAGTACTGAACATGACTCCATTGGCGCCGTGGTTCTTCCGATATACGAACGTTGCTGAGTAGTTCGAGGTTGCCAGACTTCATTCGTCCAGACTGTTTTTCATTTTGACAAAGCCAATTGCTGCTAGAAGACACGGAATACAATATTTATTTTTCTTGTGGAAAATAGTATGAATTTCATCATGACAGTTCGCTTTAAATTGTAAATGTTCATATTATCTAGTTAACCGTACGTTTTAACGAAGCAGCTAGCCAGATAGCTAACGTTAGCCAAGCAGCCAGCTGGCTAGCATTAGCATTTTTTGTCTGTCATTTAAAAAGCTAGCACTGACAGCTAGTCTTATGCTAGTTAGCATAGGTGTTCTCTCTGAAGTAGCTAACGTTAGCCGGTTAGCTATACAAATGACAATTATAGCAACAGGTTGCTATATTGCAGAAATTATAATTTAAATATACCCAGCAATTTAGTTAAGCAGTGTTTCTGCTGTCAGTCTATTAGCTAACGTTTACCTAGATACGTTTTCTCAAATCTGTCATGAGTTGGCTGGCTTGTTGATACGCGTAGCGTTAGCTAACGCTAGCTAGTTTTCTAAACAGCTCGCTGGACTCAACAAGCGGGACGAAAATGCGGGATTTACATGGGAACTGATTAACTAGCAAGCTTCAGTGGATCAAACAAGCAGACGGTGTTTTTCAAAGTTTGCTGCTTACGCCATTTCAAGTTGCAGAAGATTTTGATGCTCCTGAACTGGGAGACATAGACCACTTGTGGGAAACCCTAAATCTATCGTTGGTGCACATGTCCAAAAATACTTTTACGATACAGTTGATGCTTCAAAATGTCGGCTATCTCTGCGTCTGAGAAAGTGGACGGGTTCACGCGAAAATCAATGAGGAAGGCCCAGAAACAGAAGAAATCTCAAGGGTCGTCCCAGTTCCGAACTCAAACTTTTACGGAGCTTTCACCCTTGCCGCAGCTCAAAGGTAAGAAAATAAAAAATGCTGCCTGAAATAGTCTCAAGTGAAAGGGTAGCGGTGTTGACACTTCCCGTTTACTCTAGCAAACGTGATCAATACCTGACGTAGTCGGACATTAACTATTTTCTACCAATCTGTACAGTCAGACGGTCTGTACAGAGATACAAATGTGTTGGTCAATGAAACGCGGAAGCTTTGGGTAGCTAATGACAGTTGCATTTTCAGCCTCTGTTCTTTGGCACCTAGCTGTGATGTATGCTCACAGGGAAGACTGAAGTGCAATCCTGGCAAAGTAGACTACTTCGAGAGAATGAGAGATTGATCTAATTGCTGATACTTTTGTGTATATTGTGCACTGCCTACGTTTTAGCTGGTGTGAAATCCCCGTCACTGCCTGTCAATTTCTCCACTCAGAAATAGCACCATTGTTATTTATGCATGGTAATTGCTCTTTTGACAGCTATATATTTTGTACAGTGCTACTAGTCACGACGCATCTGGATAGTTGTTGGTTATTTTCCTGTACAAGACATAAGGCCAGACACATGCATTAATTTATGTTTTGAATCCATGAAAACTACAGAGCCCTCTAAACATCGGCCTACTACATTAACTTTATATTGTTTGTTTTGGTAAGGAGAAGCCTGCATATGAATGAAATGTTGCTTTCTGAGAATTTCATCCTAGCTGGAGAGTGATATTTTGTACACCTTGGAAGCCAGTAGAACTGTAATGTAGCCTATCTGATCTATACTGAACAAAAATATAAAAGCAACATGTAAAACCAACATGTAAAGTGTTGGTCCCATGTTTCATGACCTGAAATAAAATATCCCAAAAATGTTCCATGTGTACAAAAAGCGTATTTCTCTAAAATGTTGTGCACAAATTTGTTTACATCACTGTTAGTGAGCCTCTCCTTTGCCAAGATAATCCATCCACCTGACAGGTGTGGCATCTCAAGAAGATGATTAAACGGCATGATCACCTTGAACTGGGGACAATAAAAGGCCGCTCTATTGTTGTCACACAACAATGCCACAGATGTCTCAAGTTGAGGGAGTGTACAATTGGCATGCTGACTGGCAGTAATGTCCACCAGAGCTGTTCAATTCTCTACCATAAGCCGGCATCAGTGTTGTCTTAGAGAATTTGGCAGTACATCCAACCAGCATCACAACCACAAACCAAGTATAACCAAGCCAGCCCAGGACCTCCACATCCGGCTTCTTCACCTGCGGGATTGTCTGAGACTAGCCACCCGGACAGCTGATAAAACTGTAGGTTTGCACAACTGTCAGAAACCATCTCAGGGAAGCTAATCTGCGTGCTCGTCATCCTCACCAGGGTCTTGACTTGACTGCAGTTCGAATTCGTAACCAACTTCAGTGGGCTCACCTTCGATGGCCACTGGCACACTGTAGAAATGTGCTCTTCACGGATTAATCCCAGTTTCAACTGTACTGGGCCGATAGCAGACAACGTGTGTGGCGGCAAGCGGTTTGCTCATGTCAAATTTGTGAACAGAGTGCCCCATGGTGGCGGTCGGGTTATGGTATCGATGGCAATTTTAATGCACAGATTCCGTGACAAGATCCTGAGGCCCATTGTTTGTCATTCATCTGCCGCCATCACCTCGTGTTTCAGCATGATAATGCATGGCCCCATGTCGCAAGGATCTGTACACCACTCCTGGAAGCTGAAAATGTCCCAGTTCTTCCATGGCCTGCATACTCACCAGACATGTCACGCATTGAGCATGTTTGGGTTGCTCTGGATCGACATGTACAACAGGGTGTTCCAGTTCCCGCAAATATCCAGCAACTTCGCACAGCTATTGAAGCAGACTGAGACAACATTCCACAGGCAACTCTGTGAAGGAGCTGTCAATACTGACCGGTTTTCTGATCCATTCCCCTAGCTTTTTTAAGATGTCTGACCAACAAATACATATCTGTATTCCCAGTCCTGTTAAATCCAAGATTAAGGTCAAATTAATTTATTTCAATTGACTGATTTCCTTATATGAACAAAAATATGTTGTGTTTATTTATGTTCAGTGTAGTTTCTGTCCTGGGCCTTGAATGTAGTGGCAGATTGCTAAGTTACAGGTAGCCTTTGTTTTACTCAGAGGTTCTTCAATATGGAGACTTGACATAGAACAGTGACATTGAAGAATGTTCACCTTACCTCATATAGTGCAACATTGCAAGTTAGTTTCACTGGAGGGAATGGAAATTGTATGCTGCCAGTGCATTGTTACTGTTAAATCTGAATCTGTTGCTATGCCCTGCAATTTTTGTTTTATAGGACATTTCAAGCTGGATACTATAACAGTTGCCTCAAAATGAACATTTCCAAGGTCAAATTCCTCAATCCAAACCGTTGTCAGACACAGTGAAACCTATAGCTAGGGATTACATTGCTTCATGCTCAGCAGTATTATTAGGATTGAGAGAGCGGTTCAGAATCCAAAACCGCTTGGCACTTAAGTGCATACCTCTTTTTATTCTTCATTCAGCAATTATGCCAAATTCATTCCTGGCTACACATACTGTATCTCAATGACACGTGTGAATTGAGCACCAGTGTTGAACTTCTCTTAGTCAATCCACACTTTGCATGATCAAGAGCTTGGTTATTATCTGATGAACTCCTAGTGTGTGTGTGTGTGTGAGAGAGGGAGACAGTCTGCTATATCTGGGGCCCTGTATGGGGCAGTGAAGATGGGACTGAAAGCCTCACACTGTAGCCTAAATGAGGTGATTGTGGTGTGCGTTTTAAAAAGCAGGGTAGCCACCCAAGTATCAGGATCCAGCCTGGGTAGTAATTGTTCATTCAACCATCATGAATTATTCCTGATGGGAGAATTGACTAGATAATCCAAACCAGGTCATTTGTACAGTTCATTAAAGGAAGTTGATCCCTCCACTCCCCAAATGCAGCTACAAGGCATCTGTGTTACAATGACAATTTGATCTTTAATGTTTATGCAGAGTAATTTATTGAGCCCCAATAGAGAATTATGTGTCGCTGAAGCCTTTCTGGGAGCGAAATGTCAATGTATTCAGGAATATGAAAGAAGAGTCCATATTGGAAACTCAAGAGTCATGGTATGAGGGAAGACTGCTGAAACTTAATTTGCTAAAGCAAAACCTCTTACTGACTTCAGCAGTCAAGTTCAGACAAGTTAGCCTGCCAACATGTTGAAATGATGAGGGGGGAAAGTGCAGACACTGAACCTTGGGCCTACATGGCATTGACTAGGCTAAGGCTGCTTATGGATTGAGGGAATGTTTGACTTGTTTATTTGTGACTTTTCACCTTTTTGTTTGGTTAGAAACGTAATGTGCCATTCATTCTACACTACTCTGAATAAAGTCATTGATGGATATTACAGATTTTATTTTACCTTTTATTTAACTAGGCAAGTCAGTTAAGAACAAATTCTTATTTTCAATGACGGCCTAGGAACAGTGGGTTAACTGCCTGTTCAGGGGCAGAACGACAGATTTGTACCTTGTCAGCTCGGGGGTTTGAACTTGCAACCTTCCGGTTACTAGTCCAACGCTCTAACCACTAGGCTACCCTGCCGCCCCGTGTGTCACAAGCGGTCCTACACCAGCAGGACCAGAAGGACTGGTGCCGAGGTAGAGAGCCTAGGGGGCTTCGGGCTTCCCTCTGTGGGGTGGTTTCCCACCTGCGCGCCCCCCCATGACCCATGACCTGCAGCAGCAAGCTTCCTCTCCTGATCTTTAAACTCAGAGAGGGAGGGGGGTGGGTATGGAGCACATGATAACAGATGATCTTTCTCCTCTGTTTGAATGTAAATTGACTACTAATGCCGATTTAGAAATACAGTTGATCAGTAAAGTTCTCAATTAGTCTATTTTATTAGTGTTTAGTAGCTAGTACTAACATGGTTAACTAGCTAGTATGTGGTTTCATGGCCCTTTCGATTCTGCGAGATAGTTGTAGTCGACCATAACCTCCTAGGCTACTCTTGTCTGAATGGGTGGCATTTTATTAATGATGTCGCCGACTGGTTCAGCTCTGGGCGATAATGCTGGAGTGACTCGCACCCCTTGAATGGAGGATTGTGTAGGGGAGAGGGTTGGTATGTGGGTGGAGTGTTTTGTCGGGGGCAGTATTCCAGGCCAGTGACGTGTTACTGCTTGTATGCATTGAGAACCTTTTTGAGACTCAGAAAACTCCCGACATGAACTCTGAGGGAGTACAGGATGAACAAAGTGGGAGATAATCAGATGTGCACCATGTTGCATAAGGACAAAGAGGTGGGGTTTGGGCATCGGGGCAGTTCAAGTACAAAGAAATGTGTGACGTGTTTTCAGCATTTCTGACAGAATGACCTGCAGAATGAATAGCTGTGCAAGAATGCATGTCTATTTGAGTGACGTGACAGTAATTAGGCACAGTGGTTGGGGGTGATGAGGGGAGCTAACTGGACTTCTTGGTGAGGTTATGATCGCCATGACAGGGATGCTCGTGTGTCATCAGACAGGATTCTGATTCACCCCACCAGCTCTCTCGCTCTCCCTCTCTCCTTCCCTATTTCTCTGGAGCAGAGACCTCATCCTACCGCTCTTGTTTTGGCTAACCTAATCTGTCTGTTCTTCTGATACCCATCTGTATGCCAGTGAGAGTAATCGGAGAGGTAGCCTAATGTTGTCTTGAGTGAAATGGGTTGCACAGTGGACGAGTTGCTCACCTCTTGTGTAGTGTGGCTAGGCTCTGATGTGTTGATTTGAGCGCTGGTTGTTATGGCAAATTAATTTGGGACAACTTATTTGTGGTTATCGCCGTGTGTGGTTGTTTGACTCTGCTCAGGTGTGGGCCCCACACAGAGGTTTACGCCTCGCTCATTTGATTCATGACTGGTTTCGTCAGTGGTTCCCAGGAATGCTTCCTGCCTACTCCCCAGAGGACTCACTCTGGTTCCCCTGTTGTTCCCAATCAGCTACAGGTCGATTTGCTATGTCATTCACGTTTAAGTGTTCCCTGGGTATTAAGATGGATAGGTGAAGGCCTGAACTGTTGATTTCTGTTAAATCCATATCCCTGACAGGGAGCGATGTGGTTGAGTACCTCCGGTTTGACATAATTGGCTTAGCTGTGTCTGCACAACACTGATAGGGGAACGACAGCTTTGGTTTCATATTTAATGCCTCCATCCTCACATCACCTCTTTGTGTAAAATGACTTTTACACAAATAATTAACAATTTTATTAATGTTGTGAAAAGTGTTTTCCTCTGGTATAGTCCTCAATAAGCCCACACAACATGGCCATATTTCCCAAAAAATAAACAGCTTGGCATTGCTCATATTTCTTGACGCATTCTAATAGGCTACCCGTCATAACTTAATGGCATTATTACAGTTTAACCCACAATCTATGCATCATGACAATAGCCTAAATGTGAGTTATCAGCTTCAAGTTCTTTGGTATCCACATCAACAAACTAACATTGCCCAAGCACACCATGACAGTCGCGAAGCGGGCACGACAAAACCTATTCCCCCTCAGGAGACTGAAAATATTTGGCATGGGTCCTCAGATCCTCAAAAGGTTCTACAGCTGCACCATCAAGAGCATCCTGACTGGTTGCATCACTGCTTGGTATGGCAACTGCTTGGCCTTCGACCGCAAGGCACTACAGAGGGTAGTGCGAACGGCCCAGTACATCACTGGGGCCAAGCTTCCTGCCATACAAGACCTCTATACCATGCGGTGTCAGAGGAAGGTCCTAAAAATTGTCAAGGACTCCAGCAACCTTAGTCATAGACTGTTCTCTGCTACTGCATGGCAAGCGGTACTGGAGCACCAAATCTAGGTCTAAGATCTACCCCCAAGCCATAAGACTCCTGAACATCTAGTTAAATAACTACCCGGACTACTCACATTGCCCCTCCCCTCTCCACACCACTGCCACACTGTTGTCATCTATGCATAGTCATTTTAATTAACTTGACCAAAATGTACATACTCCCTCAACTAACCGGTGCCCCTGCACATTGACTCTGTACCGGCACCCCCTTGTGTGTGTGTGTGTGTGTGTGTGTGTATATATATATATATAACATTTTTTACTGCTGCTCTTGCAGTACTTGTTACTTGTATCTCTTATTCTTATCTGTATTTTTCTTAAACTGCCCTGTCGGTTAGGGGCTCGTAAGAAGCATTTCACTGTAATACCATTTCACTGTAATACCTGTATTCGGGACATGTGACTAATATAACATTTTATTTGATTCATGCTATGTTTGCGCTCCTTCCCAATCTAAAGTAATTGATCAGTTTGGGTAAGTACCTGTGTGCAGGAATGAGAGAGGGGCTGTGGAACCTGTTGTACATAAACTAAATGGCTTTACTACACAATGTTTGGCCAGCTATAATGCATGAATCACAGTATAGCAGGCTGGGGAAGTACTGCAGCTGTAGATATTCTGATCTTTCATCCTGCAGTAGAGATTCTGGAGTGTTTATAGCCCCATGTTGTGTGATAAGACACTGAAATGACTACTCACTGGGAGACCATCATTGTTGCCATGGCAGCCAGAAGCCCTGCAATGTATTTCTCAAAGCATGCTAGACCAATTTTTTTTGTTGTTGATTTTCTTGAAGATAGCCGGCTTCATTTAAAGTCAGACTTCAGCGGCGTTCTAAAGCTGGATTCTGATCAAACCCTTGCCATTCTGGAGCAATTCAAACACTAAGTTAGGTCGATGGCTAAGTCTGTGTCCTGCTTTGTTAAATGCACAAAGTTGCCATTGACAACTCCTGACTAATAGATTGATAGGCTTTGTCATATGACTCACTTGTTTCCACTGTGTGTGCTAAAACAGGGTTTCCCAAACTCTGTCCTGGGACCTCTCCTGTGTGCATGTTTTTTCCCCCCTAGCACTATACAGTTTATTCAGATAATGAAAGCTTGATGATGAGTTGGTTATTTGAATCAGCTGTGTAGTGCTATGGCAAAAAACAAAACTTTGTTTACATATCAAGAGGTTTCGGCGAGCTGTTTTGATTTGGCTCAATGGATGAGTTGGTCTCTTTTTATTCATATGCAAACTGACTCATTTGCAATGGATGCTTGTCAAGTGGTAAATATGAGTGTAGTCTAGTTGTTTGCCATTTGTTCATGTTTTTCAAAAGAAGGCAAACGAGCGGAGGACATGCTCTCTGTCAACCACAACCAGACACTTTGGAGATCACTTACATCAAGTTTAACCTATTGTTAGCCCATCACAGCCTGAGTGCGATGGCTGGCACTTGTGTGTGCAGATTAGGAAGTGCACTCTGCAAGAGTGCACTTCCTCTATGGGTGGGAAAGCAAAAAGCAGCCTTGGGTCTTGGCTGCAACAGTGTGTAACTACAGGGTTACAAGATCAAATCCCCTGGTTGATGATTATGTAATACCAGAGCATTACAAATAGAAAACTTATACTAGTACTAAATGTAACATGATGTAAAAACAACAATAAAATGTAACATTATGTTATTACAACATATAAGCCAGACTGAACAATGTGAAACATGTATTTTTATTTTTTCTTATGTGATTTAGTTGTGTGGGACAAGATTTAGTATGCAGTGTAGTGTTATACCTCTTCATGAGGTCAGACATGTAAGCACAACCCCCTCGGTTAGTCTGGCTGACAGACGTCTTTCTCGAAACCCAGTACAGAGCTCTACAGTGCGACCATTTTACTGGCATATGCGCCTAAAAATAGATGTGGACGATCTGTAAAAGTCAAGTATGAGCACGTGCGAGTTGATTTATAGCAAAGAAAATGCTGCCATAGCTATTTTCAAAGTATTTCTGACGTTTTGTGTCTCATAGCTGTTAGCTAATCGCATAAAGAACTAGGAACTCAAAATAAATGGAATCTTTCAGCACGGGCACTGTTGCGCGTGGTATCCTTCTCTCACCGCAACGGAGCTGAGCGCACTGAAGTGCTGAAAGATATGTTTTGAGCATAGATGTTGGTCGAATTTACCCAATACTCTACTAAAGGGTGACTTTTTCCTTGTGTTTCTTGGCCATTTACGTCGTTTTGTTCACAATCTTGGTTGTTTTTCAATGTTAGTTTGACCTTGCTCAACTGCTAGGGAAGAGATATCGGAGAATCTAATTTCTCTGACAGACAGGAGTGCCTCGTTACCACGGTAACGGCCCACCCCTTAAAAGAGCAGCTGATCATTGTTCTCATGTTCAAGAACTTTGTCATTTCTTATCATGAAAACACTCTAACTCAAATACTTTCGTTGTGTGCCTAAATTTATTTTAGGAGCACATGCTCCTTGTAACGCTTTGATCACACCGACAGCGTCATTGCATGCAGCATCATTTGGATTTGTATACAACAAAAGTTCAACATGTACCTTCTGCTGCCATTTCTGTCAAGCCATCTACACATATAGTTTGACGCATATGTTTGATAAATCCAACGTATGCACCACACCGAATGCACTGCAAATGCCTTTGCAATGCAATGCTGCAAGACAAACGCAGCGTTTCATTGGAAATGAATATAATTCTGGTGTATCAAAATGCAATGATGCTGTCGGTGTGATCGAAGCGTAAGAAATATCAGCATAGACACCTGCGCTACGGATTCCTGGGCGACAGGTGGGGATTAACACTTTCGGCACAGTTGTTGAGGCTAAAATCAACCCCATGAGAATGATTGCAATGCCTTCCAGGTGTGTGTGTATATGTATGTATGTATGTATGTATGTATGTATATTCTAAAAACTTTATATTCTAAAAAACTATATTCTAAAAATTTTAAAACTAATTTTGAACTTCACAGGACCGTGTAAAAGCCCTGGCTTTGTGCGTTGGCGACCGTCTACTCTTAGCTGAGTGCCCAGTCCCTTATGGACGCCAGGGTTTTTATTTATGGTGTGTTGAGTGTTTGTTATAAGAAATCAGACTGTGGGGAACTTGCCGAGAGTGCATTGGTTGTATGTGGACACTTTGTGTGCACTGACTCACTCTCCAGTGCATTCTAGAGCAGAATAAGTCATGCTTAGCAATTACATTGAGTGTCTGAAGGGAGCAGTCTTCATTAAAACGTAGACAGATTTCCAGAGTAGATACAATATTGCCTGATCTCACCTGCAGCTGAGCCTTTTTTACACCACAGTCTCATTAGGCCTATTACGTGATCAGCTACACTGTCATTTAATCATTTTCAAATATTCTAGTATAGTGTTATTTCCTTGTTATAAACCTATCGATCCCTTGGGATTTTTTGCTAATTGTTCTTGCTGTGTTTAACACGTGTTCATTGTCAAAGAGTAGTCGGCAACAGGCCCACTAGGCCTCCTGTTTTTGTTGCAACACACTCTTTATTCGTCTCTTTGACTGCTCTTTTCTGTTTTTGTCACATGCTCAGCCGGCATCATTCGGAGTGAACCCTAAAGAAGCCTTTGCGACTGGTGTGAAGCAGACCTGACTGACCAGTCTTCCCCCAACCGGTTTAGCAACTGCAGTGAATTGTTGCGGTATCAATCGACGTGCATTAATGCCCACACACTAGACTACAGTAGGCTGTAGGCTGTCTGTCACTCCCTCATTTTATGACTCGCTTCACATGTTCATGCACTTTCTGTTTGCAATGGACCCCTACGTCGTTGCCATTTTACACTGGGCCAGTCAGATCTAGGCCACTTTTTTTTCAAAGCTTGACAGTGACATGAGAACCACATGTCGGTTTCTTTTGATCTAATCCCCCTGTTTTGTCATACCCATATTTAATTTATTCTCCATTGCATAAGGTCGTCTGACCCCTCCACTCAGAGGTTGCTGTCTATTTTTACAGTGTGAGAGGGTGGGAATATTCCGTAAAAATCGGCTGAATAACTAAATAAAGTTCAGGACTTGACCTATCAATATGTAAGCTAATAGGGAGGAGTAACGAGGTCCTGTGAAAGCTGCACCATGACTATCTAGAATGGAAACTGGCAACAAGTCCCGTTGGCACTAATCTACAATTTATAGCTTAATTTACAGTACACGGTTCTGATAACCTGGCAGTTGACTGAGCAAATCGTTAGGGCAAGTGTCGCTGCACTATTGTCTGCAAGCAGGCTTAAAGTGTAAACCCTGTTCTCTTTTGCGTCTCTTTCAGATTGATGTGGCGTAGCAGTGTAACCTACATTCTGTAATGTAGAATGTGTGCCTTGTGTGATTGGGAATATGATCATAAAGCACAGGCCTTATCAGGAGCCAGCGCTAGTGAAGCAGTGTCTTGTGTCCAGCGGTGGGGAAAGTACTCAAATCAAATCAAATTGTCATACTTGAGTAAAAGTAAAGATACCTTTTTTAATAGAAAATGACTCAAGTAAAAGTGAGTCACCCAGTAAAATACTACTTGAGTAAAAGTATTTGGTTTTAAATATACCTAAGTATCAAAAGTATAAACCATTTCAAATTCCTTATATTAAGCAAACCAGACAGCATACATATATATATATTTGTTTTTTACGGCTATCCGGGGCACACTCCAACATTCAGACATAATTTACAAACATTTGTGTTTAGTGAGTCCACCAGATCAGAGGCAGTAGAGATGACCAAGGATGTTCTTTGGTAAGTGTGTGAATTGGACCATTTTCCTGTCAATGTAACGAGTACTTTTGGGTGTCAGGGGAAATACAGTGGGGTAAAAAAGTATTTAGTCAGCCACCAATTGTGCAAGTTCTCCCACTTAAAAAGATGAGGCCTGTAATTTTCATCATAGGTACACTTCCACTATGAGAAGAAAAAAAATCCAGAAAATCACATTGTAGGATTTTTTATGAATTTATTTGCAAAATATGATGGAAAATAACAAGTTTATCTCAATACTTTGTTATATACCCTTTGTTGGCAATGACAGAGGTCAAACGTTTTCTGTAAGTCTTCACAAGGTTTTCACACACTGTTGCTGGTATTTTGGCCCATTCCTCCATGCAGATCTCCTCTAGAGTAGTGATGTTTTGGGGCTGTTGCTGGGCAACACGGACTTTCATCTCCCTCCAAAGATTTTCTATGGGGTTGAGATCTGGAGACTGGCTAGGCCACTCCAGGACCTTGAAATGCTTCTTACGAAGTCACTCCTTTGTTGCCCGGGCGGTGTGTTTGGGATCATTGTCATGCTGAAAGACTCAGCCACGTTTCATCTTCAATGCCCTTGCTGATGGAAGGAGGTTTACACTCAAAATCTCACGATACATGGCCCCATTCATTCTTTCCTTTACACGGATCAGTCGTCCTGGTCCCTTTGCAGAAAAACAGCCCCAAAGCATGAGGTTTCCACCCCCATGCTTCACAGTAGGTATGGTGTTCTTTGGATGCAACTCAGCATTCTTTGTCCTCCCAACACGACGAGTTGAGTTTTTACCAAAAAGTTATATTTTGGTTTCATCTGACCATATGACATTCTTTCAATCTTCTTCTGGATCATCCAAATGCTCTCTAGCAAACTTCAGATGGACCTGGACATGTACTGGCTTAAGCAGGGGGACACGTCTGGCACTGCAGGATTTGAGTCCCTGGCGGCGTAGTGTGTTACTGATAGTAGGCTTTGTTACTTTGGTCCCAGCTCTTTGCAGGTCATTCACTAGGTCCCCCCGTGTGGTTCTGGGATTTTTGCTCACTGTTCTTGTGATAATTTTGACCCCACGGGGTGAGATCTTGCGTGGAGCCCCAGATCGAGGGAGATTGGTCTTGTATGTCTTCCATTTCCTAATAATTGCTCCCACAGTTGATTTCTTCAAACCAAGCTGCTTACCTATTGTAGATTCAGTCTTCCCAGCCTGGTGCAGGTCTACAATTTTGTTTCTGGTGTCCTTTGACAGCTCTTTGGTCTTGGCCATAGTGGAGTTTGGAGTGTGACTGTTTGAGGTTGTGGACAGGTGTCTTTTATACTGATAACAAGTTCAAACAGGTGCCATTAATGCAGTTACAGGTCTGTGAGAGCCAGAAATCTTGCTTGTTTTGTAGGTGACCAAATACTTATTTTCCACCATAATTTGCAAATAAATTCATAAAAAATCCTACAATGTGATTTTCTGGATTTTTTTTCTCCATTTTGTCTGTCATAGATGAAGTGTACCTATGATGAAAATTACAGGCCTCATCTTTTTAAGTGGGAGAACTTGCACAATTGGTGGCTGACTAAATACTTTTTTGTCCCACTGTATATGGTGTAAAAAGTACATTATTTTCTTTGGGAATGTAGTGAAGTAAAAGTTGGCAAAATTTTAAAAGGAAAGTACAGATACCCCCCCCCCCCCCCCCCCCCCCCCCCAAAAAAAAAAAATATCTAGTATTTTTACATAAGTACTTTACACCACCGATTATGTCTCAGGTTTTTGTTAAAAGTTAGGCCAAATGTAAAAGGAGTTTCTTGAACTGTGGAAACCGTTGCCGCTGAAAATTAGTCAAATTTTTTGGGACCTTTTCTACGGTAATGAATGGTGTGCTCAAGTGTGATACCGACGTCTGGTTTTTTTTTAAAATCTGCAAACTGCCCCTTGGTGCTAGGTTCACAACGTGTCATTTTCATTTACCTGAGTGAAGTCTCGCTCAAGCAAACTACAAGAGACGTCCCCTTGCATTGGCACCTTTGTCATAACACTGTCCCCCAAGGCCTTCTTTTTCAATTCCAATTTTCACATCAAGCCAGTTTGCCTTGTAGCATCATGGACACATCCATCAGCCACTGGTTGTTTTTCCATGTTCCATTTTTTTTTTAACTAAGTCATGTGATCGTTTGTTGTGCTTGCTGAAATTGTCCTGACACCTTAGCTGTCAGTCTCAATTGAATCTTGGGTTCACCCATAACAGGATATTCAGGTTTCTCCCATGGCTGCAGGTGTTTTTTTTTGTTTGTTTTTGCCTGTCAACCAACAAGATTGGAATAGCATCTCATGTGATGAGTAGTCTCTCCAACTTGACCTGAAGTCATGCAATAATGATGATGATGATAATAGCCATATTTATATTCTATGACCGTCAGCATCTCAATGTGTGTTTTTGTCTCATAACTGTTTCTCTCTCCGTCTGATCATAATCATAGGACTGTGTCACAGCATTGGCATAATCACAATCATAATTGGGTGGATGTTATGGAATAGGTTAGATAGGTAAGGTCTTAGGAGTGTGATTAGACACTACCACTACCAAGTCCACACTCCATCCCCAGGGGGCAGCATCAACCGGGTTAGGTAATATGCTCAGCCAGGAAGCCTTAATTACTCAGGTGTGGACAATTGGGAGGATCATCAGTCCTGGAGAGAGAGGAGGCCAGATTCCTCTCAGCCCAAGTTTCTTTGTGTTAGTTAACCTCTTTAGTTGGGCATGCCTTTTGTAGTTGTTTATTTTGTCGCCTTGAACATATGAATAATCTGACGGGACCGGCTGACCTATAGGTCAAGATGGAGCTGGTCCTGAGCTCTGTGAGTTTGCAGTCTCCTGGGTACATGTACACACAACACGGTCCTCATACGCTGATTTCTTACACAGATGCACGTCTTAAAACGTGTTGCAGACCAGTTAGCTAAGCATAAGATCCCTAGACTTTGCGAGCGTATAGTTTAGTTATTTGGTTTCTTAACTGTTCTACTATCAAATGATGTTCAGTAGATACAGTGCAAACGGCAAGCTGCTCTCATTTCTGTACTCTTGAGTAGAGGTCGACCGATTTTAATTCTGGACGATTTTTCAAGTCATAAGTCATAACAATCGGTAATCTGCATTTTTGGATGCCGACTATGTCCGATTACATTGCACTCCACGAGGAGACTGTGTGGCAGGCTGACCACCTGTTATGCAAGTGCAGCAAGGAGCCAAGATTAGTTGCTAGCTAACATTAAACGTATCTTATAAAAAACAGTCAATCTGAACATAATCACTAGTTAACTACACATGGTTGATTATATTACTAGTTTATCTAGCTTGTCCTCCGTTGCATAGAATCGATGCGGTGCCTGTTTAATATATCATTGACTCACAGCCTACTTCGCCAAACAGGTGATGATTTTACAAGCGCATTCGTGGAAAAAACACTGTCGTTGCACCAATGTACCTAACCATAAACATCAATGCCTTTCTTAAAATCAATACACAAGTATTTTTTTTAAACCTGCATGTTTAGTTAAAATAAATTCATGTTAGCAGGCAATATTAACTAGGGAAATTGTCACTGATCTTGCGTTCTGTGCAAGACTCAGGGTATATGTAGCAGTTTGGGCCGCCTGGCTTGTTGCAAACTGTGAAGACCATTTCTTCCTAACAAAGACCGTAATTCATTTGCCAGAATTGTACATAATTATGACATAACATTGAAGGTTGTGCAATGTAACAGCAATATTTAGAGTTATATATGCCACCCTTTTGATAAAATACAGAATGGTTCCGTATTTCACTGAAAGAATAAACGTTTTCTAAATGATAATTTCCGGATTCGACCATATTGATGACCTAAGGCTCCTATTTTCTGTGTGTATTATAATTAAGTCTGATTTGATAGAGCAGTCTGACTGAGAGGTGTTAGGCAGCACTTTACTGCATTTGCCAGCAGCTCTTTGCAATGCTTGCTTCACAGCGCTGTTTTATGACTTCAAGCCTATCTACTCCCGAGATTAGGCTGGCCGTACTATAGTGCCTATAAGAACATCCAATACTCAAAGGTATATGAAATACAAATGGTATAGAGAGAAATAGTCCTATAATAACTACAACCTAAAACTTCTTACCTGGGAATATTGAAGACTCATGTTAAAAGGAACCACCAGCTTTCATATGTTCTGAGCAAGGAACTTAAACGTTAGCCTTTTTACATGGCACCCATTGCACTTTCACTTTCTTCTCCAACACTGTTTGCATTATTTAAACCAAATTTAACATGTTTAATATTTATTTTAGACTAAATTGATTTTTATTTGTATTATATTAAGTTAAAATATATATTTTTAAATGTTCGATTTTAATCGGTATCGGCTTTTTTTTGGTCTTCTAATAATCGGTATCGGCGTTAAAATCATAATCGATCGACCTCTACTCTTGAGTGTTCCCATGTTTTCTCGTGTGCACGTCAGAGGTTGCAATAATGCAGGATTCTGTGTTTTCCACACAGAATAGGAACGATACAATGCAGAAAAGATATCCTGCTGCTGTGTTTTGTAAAGGCAGATCTAAAATGCTTATTGTCATTTCTCTTATCGGTCACAGTTCGAGCCAAATCATGAGTGTAAATGACATTTTGTGCTGCAGTTTCGCTTCTTCACTCAGATGATATATCTATGCTCTTGTCTTGACCGATAAAACTCCCATACTTTTCTCCGATTGCAAGTTTTAAAAAATATGCCGTGTATAATGTCCATTTTTATAGTTTACACCACAACTTGAGTCATTCCTCACCGCTCTCTCCATGCTGCTTCCCACACAGACCTAGCCACGCCCCCTGTTCCTCAAGGAGCACATTTTGTTGTTGCTTGACCACGAGACACTTGCATTCAGTTTGCCTGGTCAATGCAGCACATGCAAAAATGTTGATGACAACAATGTTTCCACTTTGATCTTAATATAAATCCACAAGCGTTCTAGAATTACACTGTTTGAGTTTGTCTTTTTTTAATAGAAATTCAGCTAAATTGTGTTAGCTGCTAATGCTAGTTAGCAAACGTAGCTCGCTAATACAGCCTGATAACAGTGCTGGTGTAGGCCTAACAGTATCTTCTAAATCAAAGAGGATTATGGTAATAATACCCCCAAATATAAAAAATACTATCAAGAGCTGATGTCACCTTCCAGCTCTTACTGAAACCTACCATGAAATCACCCACTGAGCACCAACAGACACTGCATGTCCATCGACTTTGAAATATGGTCAGTCCACCCTGGCCTTGATGTTAACGTCCACAGACGGACTGGACTGAACCAAATTTGAACCTATCATGGACGTACAGTCAGAAGTTTACATACATCTTAGCCAAATACATTTAAACTCAGTTTTTCACAATTCCTGACATAGTAAACATTCCATCGTAGGTCAGTTAGGATCACCACTTTATTTTAAAAATGTGAAATGTCAGAATAATAGAGAATTATTTATTTAGGCTTTTAATTATTTCATCACGTTCCACTAAATTTTTGTATTTGGTAGCATTGCCTTAAACAATTTAAACTTGGGTCAAACGTTTCGGGTAGCCTTCCACAAGCTTCCCACAATAAGTTGGGTGAATTTTGGCCCATTCCTCCTAACAGAGCTGGTGTAACTGAGTCAGGTTTGTAGGCCTCCTTGCTCGCACACGCTTTTTCAGTTCTGCACACAAATTTTCAATAGGATTGAGGTCAGGGCTTTGTGATGGCCACTCCAATACCTTGACTTTGTTTTCCTTAAGCCATTTTTCCCAAGTTTTAACTGATGTCTTGAGATGTAGTTTCACTATATCCACATAATTTTCCTGCCTCATGATGCCATCTATTTTGTGAAGTGCATCGGTCCCTCCTGCAGCAAAGCAGCCCCACAACATGATGCTGCCGCCCCCGTGCTTCACGGTTGGGATGGTGTTCTTCGGCTTGCAAGCCTCCCCCCTTTTCCTCCAAACATAACAATGGTTCTTATGGCCAAACAGTTCAATTATTGTTTCATCAGACCAGAGGACATTTCTCCAAAAAGTATGATCTTTGTCCCCATGTGCAGTTGCAAACTGTAGTCTGGTTTTATGTCGGTTTTGGAGCAGTGGCTTCTTCCTTGCAGAGTGGCCTTTCAGGTTATGTCGATATAGGACTTGCTTTACTGTGGATATAGATTATTTTGTACCTGTTTCACAAGGTCAAGGATATTGACCTCATCCCATCAGTAGAGGATGCCTGGTTGTTCTTTAAAAGTGCTTTCCTCACCATCTTAAATAAGCATGCCCCTTTCAATAAAAAAAAAAACTAAGAACAGATATACCCTTTGGTTCACTCCAGACTTGACTGCCCTTGACCAGCACAAAAACATCCTGTGGCGTACTGCACTAGCATCGAATCGTCCCCGCGATATGTAACAGTTCAGGGAAGTCAGGAACCAATATACACAGTCAGTTAGGAAAGCAAAGGCTAACTTTTTCAAACAGAAATTTGCATCCTGCAGCACTAATTAAAAATTGTTTTATTAAAAAATGAAAAGCAGGAATGTCTTGACTCAATAAGTTTTCAACCCTTTTTGTTATGGCAAGCCTAAATAAGTTGAGTCAATTTGCTTAACAAGTCACTTAAGTTAGACTCGCTCTGTGTGCAATAATAGTGTTTAACATGATTTTTTTTTTAATGAGTACATCCTCTCTACCCGCCACATACATTTATCTGGTCCCTCATATGAGCAGTGAATTTCAAACAAATTCAACCACATAGACTAGGGAGGTTTTCCAATGCTTTGTAAAGAAGGGCACCTATTAGTTGATGGGTAAAACAACAAAGGAGACATTGAATATCCCTTTGATCATTGTGAATGTATTAATTACACATTGGATGGTGTATCAATAAAGTGGCGCAGCAATGGCGACTTGAAAACTGCTAGAGGCGTCACTACAGACCCTGGTTCGAATCCAGGCTGTATCAAAGCCGGCTGTGATTGTGCGCCGCCCTATGGGACTCCCAATTGGCCCAGCGTCATCCGGGTTAGGATTTGGCTGGGGTATGCCGTCATTGTAAATAAGAATTTGTTCTTAACTGACTTGCCAAGTTAAATAAAATAAAATACAGGGGTCCTTCCTAACTCAGTTGCTGGAGAGGAAGGAAACCGCTCAGGGATTTCAATGAGGCCAATGGCGACTTGAAAACATTTAGAGTTTAATGGCTGTGATAGGTAAAAACTGAGGATGGATCAACAACTTTGTAGTTACCTCACAATACTAACCTAATTGACAGTGAAAAAAATGAAGCCTGTACAGAATAAAACGATTTTAAAACGTGCATCCTGTTTGAAACAAAGCACTAAAGTAATACTGCAAAGAAAGCGTGGCAAAACAATTCACTTTTTGACCTACATTCAATTTGTTATGTTTGGGACAAATCCAATACATTACAGTACCACTTTCCATATTTTCAAGCGTAGTGGTGGCTGTATCAGGGGCGACAGCGTAGCCTAGTGGTTAGAGCGTTGGACTAGTAACTGAAAGGTTGCAATATCAAATCCCCTAGCCGACGTTCTGCCCCTGAACAAGGCAGTTAACCCACTGTTCCTAGGCCGTCATTGAAAATAAGAATTAGTTCTTAACTGACTTGCCTAGTTAAATAAAGGTAAAATAATATAAATAAAACATTGTTAAGGACTGGTTTTTCAGAATAAAAAGAAATGGAAAATCCTAGAGGAAAACCTGGTTGTTTGCTTTTCACCAGACACTGGGATATTCATTCATTCATTCATTCATTCATTCATTCACATTTCAGCAGGACAATAACCTGAAAACACACTACACTGGAGTTCCTTACTAAGAAGACAGTGAATGTTCCTGAGTGGCTGAGTTAGTTTTGACTTAAATCTGCTTGAAAATCTATGGCAAGACCTAAAAATGGTTGTCTAGCAATGTTCAACAACCAATTTGACAGAGCTTGAAGAATTTTTAAAAGAATAATGGCTAAATGTTGCACAATCCAGGTGTGGAAATGTACCCAGAAAGGGGATTATAACATTGATTCAGGGGGTTGAATACTTATATAATCAAGATATATTAGTGTTTTACTTTTCATACATTTTTTAAATTTTTTTTTTACAAATGTTAGAATTTGTCTTCCACTTCGACATTAAAGAGTATTTTGTGTAGATCATTGACATAAATTCAAATCCCACGTTGTAATACAACAAAATGTGGAAAAAGTCAAGAAGTGTGAATACTTTCTGAAGGCACTGTACATTTAGTACAGGAGGGGACTGAACACACCATTGTGGGGCTCATGTGTTGAGGAGGTAATGTTGCATAACATCACCAGATGGGGGCTTGACGGACCAATTTTCTTCTGTGTCATCACGCAATAGGAAATAATTGTATCTGCCTTTATAAAGTAATTCACAGTGCTTTCTTTAGACTGGAATATTTTATTAAGATGGTAGGCTATTCAAGAAATACATTGTTTCATCTGACATGTCCAAGCAGGAATGCATGATTCTAGATATTTTGATGTGCAACCTAATCTAGTGATTGTCAATAATTGTGGGTTGACAATAGTGTATTTATATATTTTACTGTTAAAATACAGCTGAATTTTGTTCAATAGAGATGACTTTGCCTACGTCTTTATGTGCAATAATGTTACAGGCAAATTTATTATGTGACTAACTCGCCATATGAGGAAGTAAACTCAAAACACATTAGCTGGATCGGTCATGCTAAATATGCATTCATCTACCGGTAAATTGAATGTCCTACAATCCTTATGCACTTGCAATGGCCAATGCAAAATTGGGCATTTTGCAAACGCTTTGTCTCTTAAAGCCATATCTACTATCTCGGTTGTGAAATAGTTGCTATTGAGCTCAATATTATATGAGACATACAAATTATACCCAAAAAAATGCGAACAACCGTAGTTGCATTTAAACCCATGCATTTCCCACAATTTGGATTTTGAAATGCTATACAATCTGAAGCCTTTTTTGACTCCCAAAATGCACATCAAGTGGCTCGCTCATCATAGCAGCAGGCCCTAGTGAGACAGGCCTAGGCAGACACTTTCATTACAAGAATCATAAGGATGATGCACTTTACTGTTTGACCAAATCATGGTTTTAGTCGCCCCCCCCAAAAAACTGACACTTTTTAGTGAAGTGGCCATGTAGTGAATATTCAGCTCGCACTGATGCAACCAATAGAAAATGTAACTCCCACAGAAAAGTCAAAAGGTCGCAAAATACAACTAAATGGTCGCAGTCTGAAGCCCTGCCCCTTGACATACTGTAGCTATATTGTTATCAAAGTTCTGTCATAAGTAGTGGTCTGACGTTGCAGCAAGCTAACTAGCTAGCATTTTCCAATCTGTTATTACCTGAGCGTATATACTGGAATGATGCGCTTTCAGATGTCTCTTGAGGTTGGTCGTTTTTTTTTTCCTGTCTACTTGTGGGTGCTAACGCTGTCTTCTCGCGATGAAATGTTGCATTTGGGCCTCCCAAGTGTTGCAGCGGTCTAAGACACTACAGATCCGGGTTCGATCCCGGGGTGTGTCGCAGCCGGCTGTGACCGGGAGACCCATGAGGCGACACACAATTGGCCCAGCGTCGTCCGGGTTAGGGGAGGGTTTGGCCGGCTGGGATGTCCTTGTCCCATCACGCTCTAGTGACTCGGGTGGCGGGCCGGGCGCATGCACGCTGACATGGTCGCCAGTTGTACATGTTTCCTCCGACACATTGTGGCCTGCTTCCGGGTTAAGCGAGCAGTGTGTCAAGAAGCAGTGCGGCTTGGCAGGGTCGTGTTTCGGAGGACGCATGGCTCTTGACCTTTGCCTCTCCCGAGTCCGTACACATACATGTTATTCAATCATTGCACTCACACTGCTTGCGAGCGTCTGCGTAGCCAGGTGCAAAAATAGAACTTGGTTCTATTTGTGACGCTTGACACGCTGGAAGTCCCGCCTCTCCCATCTCCTCATTGGTTTTTAAGAGCATATACCCACGTGGGTGATTGCAAGATTAACTGAGGTCCACACTCCATTCCAGTTGTTGGTGGTAATACACCTTAAAGTTGGTTGCCAACCACCATATCAAATCAAATGAAGAAGCCTGAAGGAGGAGCGATTACTAGAAACTAACTCCGTTTACCCTTTTATCTGTGGATTAATTGTTGGAGTAGAGGACCTTGTGTATGCATTTCAAGTAAAATAACAACCCAATGTTTATATCCCAGGACAAATTAGCTAGCAACAGTAAGCTAGCTAGCTATTGCCATGAATGTTTAATGCTTTTCCACCTGTCCCCAAATTAATATAGTTGATTCTGAATTCGTTTTGATATTTCCTCATGCGTGTCCTGATCGTGTCTGGTGTGGGTGGACAAAATCGACATGCGCGCGATGGCGTATGCACAGTCTGGTCCGCATGTAAGAATCGATCTGTAGTCAGCACTGATATTACAACACCACAATTTCCACAACATGTTTTACTCCAGTGTCAGCTCGTGGATCCTCTTATTTGCTGTTGTACCCCAGGTTTTGTTCTGCTGTGGAGAGGCCAGCATTTCACTCCAAATGACTCAGAGCCACCCTCATACACAGAGACTGCGAAAGCAGATTGCACTATAAAAGAGGCCCATAAAGCTTTCAGCAGGTCCTTAAATAACCATCTACAGTTTTGTGACAGTCACTAGAAATAGACGCCTTACATTGCACCCTCAGCAAGGCCAGTGCAGTATCTGGTTGCTAGGTGACGGTAATGCGGAGCAGGTTTGCTGTTGCTCCTGTGATATGCTGCTGTGCTCCAGTGTCAGTGTTTGTCAATAGAAGAGAACATAAAAAGGGCATCAGGCCTGCTGCATCTCCTGTAAGAAGTGTGAGCCTAGACAATTTTGTGCGTATGGGCCTAGGCTAAGGCTGTGGCGGTCATGAAGATTTGTCAGCTGGTTATTGACTGTTAATTAACAAACATGTTTAGCATCTCTAGGCCTCCGCAAACAAGCCGCTGATGCATGCCTTTTAGAACAGCTACATTTTAAAGAATTCTAATCGATTTAATATACACCATCACAATAAATGCATTATTATTATTTTAGGTAGGTCTAAAGAAACATGATATGGAGAACTTATTTCAGAAGAAACGCATACGGGTTGGCCTACTGTATGTTATCTGGCTATGCACCATACCATAGGCTGGAAGCTAGTCATTTAGCAGACAGATAAAATATATGCTTTTATCTCCTGTCATTACGTTATGATTTTGTAAGAATAATATAATTGAACTTTGAAAATGGCAATGTTGATCATTTGAAACAACTCTAAATCTAGCATATAGGACCTATTTGATAATAGGTGATATTCTGCCCAAACTATGTATGCCATGTGCTCTCCAACCCTGTTCCTGCAGCTACCCCGTGTTTATTTTGGGAAACCAAGTGAAATCTTTTTGGGAACATTGATAGTAACATGTTTTCACAACAAAACATATTTCAACTGTTGATAGCCCCTATCTCTGTGTGCTCAAGAAAGAAATGAAGGAAAGAGGAGGACATGGAAATGCATGGTGGTGAGATATTCTGTAGCTAAAGGTAATATCAGCTTAGTAATTATAAAAAATATTTTAAAAATCCCTATTACTAGGCTATTCAAATGCAAATTGGCGATAATTGTAGGCTAACACTGTAAGACGCCCTGCACAATCAATGAACCAACCTCATCGCCTAGGCCTTTACGTTCTCTCCTAGATTCATGGATAGAACGTTTGGAGCATAGCATAAGGTAACCATTCCATCCCGTATGCATAATTAATACAGTCCACACTCAAAGGCGATAACTAGAATGTGTTTAATTCTGGAGTATATGCTAGACCAATTATGTACCAAGACATCTTAAATCTGTAAAAATATCTATCTGCCGTTCATAATATCCGATAGGCTATGTAGGCCTATTGTATAGGCAGTCATTTTTGTTTTTTTAGGGCGTGGGTGGGCTCATGGAACATATGCATGTGCACAATTTCTAATATGCGTATTAGTGTTCTACATGCAACATCTGAAATGCTTTGAAATAATCAGCACCTTCCACAGTGCCTTCGGAAAGTACTCGGATCCCTTGACTTTTCACAAGTATTTTCACAAGTATTCATACCCTTTGAGACTGAGACTTGAATTTGACTTCAGTTGCATTCTGTTGTTGAGGGGGGTGGAAATGATTTGATACATTTTAGAATAAGGCTGTAACGTAACAATGTGGAAAAAGCCAAGGGGTCTGAATACTTTCCAAAAGCACTGTCCATTTTGTTGTTTGGCTTTGAAACAAAATCCACCATGACAATGTTTTCCACTCCGTTTCAACTTCCTGTTGAAGTTTTTTCTTCAAATTGATTATCACAGTAAGGTACTTTTTTTCTGGCCTAATGGTGAGTTTTAAAAGCATGATACTGTTTTAATAAGTGCTTGTGATTTTGCTATTTCATTTGCATTGATGTCAGAGTGGTTTGAGAGACAATAGAGCACTGAGTACTAGGCCATTAGCAGGTTGGGTACTACCTACCAACGCATGTCCAGAGCGCATAAAATGAGATTACCGTGACTCAACGGTCACGTGGAATTTGATTGCGGTCATGATGGTGTGGCGATAGTCACCGCAACAGCCATAGGTCTACCATTTTAAAGCAACAGTCCTCTGTAGGCTACATGTAGGTAATGTGTTTGTCCTTTGTCATTCCATTCCCTTAAAAAGCCTCCGGTTTGTGCGCTGTCATTCAACTGCAAGGAGGTTTTTGGGTCCTACTTATCATGTGTAGGATGAGTAGGACCCATGGGACCTAAATGAGAAAAGGGCCATTAGCTAGATTGCAATGGAAGCTGTAGATGGGGATTGACTCCTTTTGTCACAGTGAGTCCAGGTCATGTTGCCATTACTGAGAGATACTAAAGAGCTTAAGGCCTATAATCCTGGGGCTCCTCCAGCCTCAGGTGCTGGCTGTCTCCCAGACCTGAATCACTGAAAACAGTCTTTAACGTGCCTCTCGCTCCAGAGTTAAACAAACAGACGCTCCCATACTTTACTGTATGTAAGCAGACAGTCATTCTCTCTCCATACTCTCCTCCTCTACCTTATCACGGTATGTTTTCTCTCAAACACACACCTCACTTTGTCTTTCTCTGTCAACAGGTCGGAGTACATTCTGTGTTTGGTTATGAAACGACACACAAATACAATGAAACGACACACAAATACAATAGACAGAGCAAGATCAATTTGCCAATACGATCTCTCCATGCCATCAGCTATGCAAAGGTCTGTTACAAAACAAAGGCTTTTTGCATGTAGTGCTCACCAATCAGTCACAATGGGAACACCAGTTAATTGGAGTGAACCTGTTCATCTATTATGTGTGTACATCTGTTGTGCATATAGGCTAGTAAACCGGTATTGCAGGGTAACTGCCAACATTGTGACATTACAATTGCTAATGGATAATCTCATTCCACCTTATAAGGAGGATTTCACTTTTTCCCACATGCGATTAAGGATATCCTTTGTTCTTGTAGACAATTTATCTTGAAGGAAAACCCATGGTGGTCCATTTGCTGTAAGAGGAAGATGGTAGGGCTTTATCTTTAAATCTCCCCAAACCTCTGCCCAGTTGTCTTCACCAGCATTCTAATCCCCAGCTCTATGGCCATAGGCCTAGTTTAATCATGTTTCTCCTGGTGGAAATATTTCCCTTCTCTCTTCTAAAGCCCTCCTAGGAATGTGTGCAACAAAGCATCTTTTTTTTTGAGAGGGAGAGAGAGAGATGTCAAAAATAG
Organism: Oncorhynchus clarkii lewisi; assembly: GCF_045791955.1. Classification (NCBI taxonomy): domain Eukaryota; kingdom Metazoa; phylum Chordata; class Actinopteri; order Salmoniformes; family Salmonidae; genus Oncorhynchus; species Oncorhynchus clarkii. The sequence continues at coordinate 14,008,017 of NC_092154.1, forward strand.
CTGCGGATGGGGAGACTTATCTCCATGTCAGGCTGTATCTTCCAGTCTCAGCCAACTCTGCTGCTCCCAGAAGGTTAAAGATGATTCCCTCCATCGCGATCAGGGAGGGAGGTTTCTATTTGGAGGCAATCTGGGTCTCCTCCTTTTAGATTGCTTACAGAGAACATGTACACTACTGTCAAATCAAACTTTATTGGTCGCTTACACATGTTTAGCAGATGTAATTGTGGGTGTAGCGAAATACATGTGTTCCTAGCTCCAACAATGTAGTAATATCTAACAATGCACACAATCTAAAAAGTAAAATAATGGAATTAAGAAATATTAGGACGAGCAATGTTGGAGTCCAGAGTATAAATATACAGTGCATTCAAAGTATGCAGACCCCTTGACGTTTTCCACATTTTCTTACATTACAGCCTTATTCTAAAATGGATTTAAAAAAAAAAATTCACCTCAATCTACACACAATACCCCATAATGACAATGCAAAAAGTTATTTGTTTTTTTTTAAATGTTTGCGTATTTATAAAAAATAAAATATAACATTTACATAAGTATTCAGACCCTTTACTCAGTACTTTGTTGAAGCACCTTTGGCAGCGATTACAGCCTTGAGTCTTGGGTTTGACGTGACAAGCTTGCACACCTGTATTTTGGGGAGTTTCTCCCATTCTTCTATGCAGATCCTCTCAAGCTCTGTCAGGTTGGATGGGATGTGTCACTGCACAGCTATTTTTAGGTCTCTCCAGAGATGTTCGATCGGGTTCAAGTCCAGACTCTGGCTGGGCCACTCAAGGACATTGAGACTTGTCTTGGTTGTGTGCTTAGGGTCATTGTCCTGTTGGAAGGTGAACCTTCACCCCAGCCTGAGGTCCTGAGCGCTCTGGAGCAGGTTTTCATCAATGATCTCTATTTTGCTCTGTTTGTTTTTCCCTAGTCTCCTAGTCCCTGCCACTAAAAAACATCCCCACAGCATGATGCTGCCACCACCATGCTTCACTGTATGGATGGTGCCAGGTTTCCTCCAGACGTGACTCTTGGCATTCAGGCTAAAGAGTTCAATCTTGGTTTTGTCAGACCAGAGAATCTTGTTTCTCATGGTCTGAGAGTCTTTAGGTGTCTTTTGGCAAACTTCAAGCGTAAATTCCAGTCACTGATTTAATAACGTTTGCTCTTGTATTTCAATTTTGAAAAATATAATAACATAATGTAGTGGACACAACTAGCCATTAATGTCCCTTAACACTCAAATACAGATTCAATGGCTGTAGCATAGTATATTCGACTGAATGATTAGCTAATAACTATTTGAGAAATTATGAATAATAAGCATATGCTTTTACCTGATAATAGACTACTAATGATAATATAACAACTTCAAATACTGAGCTAGTAACTTTAAGTAGCCTAGGTAAACTTAGCTGACCTTCAATTGAGGGAATTCAGAGACATTTTTACAACTCATTGAAAATAAATACATGGGCAAATGTTACCAAACACGATAATAATAGGCCTGCATTACGGTAGGCAGCTAATTGTTAAATTACACTTTCCATCCATCCTTGGAAGGCCACTGTCTCTGCGCTGATCGCCTGTGAGTGAGACAACGCTAGCTAGCCAATGGGAGCGTAGTAGAACGTCCCTCTGAGTAACGGGGCGTGGTTTAGGCTTATCTGTGTTGGGGGAAAGAACGACGCTGTTCTGAGGGCAAAAGGGGATGTGCAACTCAAAACAAGGAAAGTATTCTTAACGTTTTGTACCAGAGTATGTCAGTGGTGCGAGGAACAGAGCGTGCCCAATTTGACTGGAGCACAGAGCGAGATTTTCCAAAGGCTGGAGTGTTGGTCTTCTCGCCTGCTCCAGTAGAGCTCACTTCAGGAGCTATTGCCCCTTTAGCTACTGTCATGGAGTTCGCTAAATATTTTCATTAAGAAACTGATAAAACACAGGTGCAAAATCCAGGTGACTTAGAAAGGTGAGGATAAAATGCAAGAGGACTGCGGTGATGTGGTGTCCACAACTAAAGAATCATCATGGAATCTGAAAATACATGTATTCCGAGAGCATGATGGTGTACTTTTACTCTGTGCACATGCTAAAAGAAAGGACCGAGGTGGGTAGATAACTGTGTCATTGTAGCAAAGTATTTATAAACAAAAAATCTGATCTCTTAAACCTTTCGTTCATTATTGTTCTATTATCAATACAATAGGCCATAATTGATTTTTGTCCCAATGGGTCTGGCATATTACCACGTTCAAGGCGCTTTCTGTTTTGACCTATAGAAAAATCAAAACACATCTCTGCCCAGCCTGGCAAGAGTGGCCAAAAGGGTGTTTAGCATCCCCAGTGGCTCTGCAAGTGTGGAGAGGATATTCTCTGGAGATGGCTTGCTCTCCAGGGAGCATTGCACCACAGACTGGCCAAACTCATGTTTCTAAAAAATGAATTCAAAGGCACTAATAGGTCATTTTTGGTTTAATTTGTATTTAATTCTAAGTAAGTCTATATGCGCAATTTATAGACTATAATGATTTAATACAACGAAATGTTTAAACGCTTAGTGCGTTATGTCCCTACCAGCTTTTTGTGTTACAGAAGGCTGCAAATCAAATGTATTTGTCACATACACATGGTTAGCAGATGTTAATGCGAGTGTAGCGAAATGCTTGTGCTTCTAGTTTCGACAATGCAGTAATAACCAACGAGTAATCTAACTAACAATTTCAAAACTACTACCTTATACACACAAGTGTAAAGGGATAAAGAATATGTACATAAAGATATATGAATGAGTGATGGTACAGAGCGGCATAGGCAAGATGCAGTAGATGGTATCGAGTACAGTATATACATATGAGATGAGTATGTAAACAAAATGGCATAGTTTAAAGTGGCTAGTGATACATGTATTACATAAAGATGCAGTAGATGACATAGAGTACAGTATATACGTATACATATGAGATGAATAATGTAGGGTATGTAAACATTATATTAAGTAGCATTGTTTAAAGTGGCTAGTGATATATTTTACATCAATTTCCATTATTAAAGTGGCTGGAGTTGAGTCAGTGTGTTGGCAGCAGCCACTCAATGTTAGTGGTGGCTGTTTAACAGTCTGATGGCCTTGAGATAGAAGCTGTTTTTCAGTCTCTCGGTCCCAGCTTTGATGCACCTGTACTGACCTCGCCTTCTGGATGATAGCGGGGTGAACAGGCAGTGGCTCGGGTGGTTGTTGTCCTTGATGATCTTTATGGCCTTCCTGTGACATCGGGTGGTGTAGGTGTCCTGGTGCTTCACAATATTTGTGTATGCTATAGCTTTGAAATAATATAGCCTAAATAATACATTTTTGTTCCTTAGTCTCCCTGTTTGGCTCATGATCTATTTAGAGTTTTATATGCTGTATTTAATATGAAATGGTGTGTTCACCTTTTCATGTTTATTCAAATACTTTCATTCAAATCATATGGTTTTGTTTCAATACTTCAAAACCAAATGGTATGTCCAGGTAGTCACAAAAATGGATGGGTGTTGGTTAAATTGTGGTTTTAATGAATGGAGGAAATTTAGAGCTGTAGTTTTTTTGTGAGCGAGGAGCGGTTTTTAGCAGAGCGTTTTGGAAAGGACGTGGGACACCAGGTAAGCTACATGAGCTTGGAGCAGAATATCCAACTGCTCAACTCCACTCACGTACGCAGTAGTTTATGTATGTATGTATTTTAAGGTGACAGTGTCATTTTTTTATTTCACCTTTATCATTTGGCTGGCTAATTAGTAATCCAAAATTCAATGACTGTCACACCCCTACTATACCAGGATTGATTTGCTATGGCACAGGCACAGTAAGCCTAGTTATGATGATAACTAGAGTACTGTAACTAATGTATAGGGTCAAAACTAAATCCTGGCTCCAGTTCGGACAAATCAAAGGGAGAGAAGAATAAAAACAATGTTTAACTTGGTAGTCTCTCTGTTGGCCATGTCAAGGTAGGACGGTGCGACTAGAAGTAAGACAGCACTCCTAGAGATTCACAAGGAGTAGTGAACTTTTCCACTCTTTCTCTAAGTGCACCTAAATCACACAATGCCAGAGGTGCTCAGGGGGGCTGTGGTTTTGAATATAACTGCGTGCCTTACCCCAGCACATTAGCCAGGGAATGCACTCCTTCACCTAACTCTTACAGATCTAAATCAGATGTTGTTTACAAGTTAAGGATGGAAACCACCAGGCAACAGCACTTACCTCACACATCCCATAAAGGCTGGAACCCAGAGCTCCCCTGCCCTAAGCAAAGAATTCCAGTCTCAGACAGGCCCTACGCTACAGCCTGCAGTAGACTCTTACTGTTGCTCACAGAGGAGGAATGTAAGCTGTGTGTCTGAGCGAGCAGCAGCAGCGGATAAGGATCCACGGTATGCAGGAAAAAAGAGGACGAAAAAATGTCTGTTACGTAAGACTCGCTAACCCAGAACACAATGACGCCTGATGCATTATGGTACAATCCACTCAGCCTTTGCCTGCCTGCTCCAGTTTGGCTTCAGACAGAGGACTTCCCAGAGTATAGAACCCAATTCTCTCAAAAGCACGACATTATGGGGTATTGGAGAACTGCTCTTTCTGCTATGTGACGAGACCTGAAGCCCTTCAGCAAACCACGACAAACCGAAATGCATGAAGTGTGTAATAGCCCTAAAGCCAGGTGTGCCTAACCTTCCCTGTGCTTCTCTCATAGCGTGATATTTCCAGATTACCCATTTCCGGAGTCCATATAGTTAGCCAAATGCATGCTTACTGCTAACTTTAGTCTCCCAAGGCTTTTGATCTAAATTTAATCAAATGTTATTTGTCACAAGCATACCGTGAAATGTTTAAATACAAGCCCTTTCCCAACAATGCAGAGTTAAAAAGTAAGACATTTAGAAAATATTAAATGTCTGCTAATGATGCTTTCCACTGCAACAGCCAAACGACCAGACCCTGTTGGAGTCCTGTCAGTCCTTCCACGGGCACAGTTTCACTAGGTTCGAAACCGCGGAGGGAATTCCTGTGGAATGTTCTGGTGCTGCCACCTGTACATTCCCTCCATGTCATGATGTAATTCAGAAATGTGTCACCTCTCAATGAAAGACTGCCCCCACTGCCCCATCTTGCTCTCTCTACGGTGTCATGGTAAACCTCCCCTCCTTGCTTGTACCAGCTCTATCCCTCCAACATTTTATGGAATATGTGTTCAAGTTTTCATGTTAGTTTGTTTAGGACTATGTTTGTACAGTATGTAAATTAGGTTTGTGTGTGTGTTCATGTACGCACAAATATACACACTGCACACATGTTACTCAACACTATACACATCAGCTACTACAGTGACTGAAATGTCTAAGTGTTCAAAGAGCTGCAGTTAGTTTCAGAATGGGCGGCAAGGAATAAGTTAATGCTAAATATTTCAAAAACTAAAATCATTTTATTTGGGACAAATCATTCACTTAACCTCAACTAAATATTGTAATGAATAATGTGGAAATTGAGCAAGTTGCGGTGTTTAAACTGCTTGGAGTAACCCTGGATTGTAAACTGTCATGGTTAAAACATATTGATATGACAGTAGCTAAAATGGAGAGAAGTCTGTCCATAATAAAGCTCTGCTCTGCCTTCTTAACAGCACTATCAACAAGGCAGGTCCAACAGGCACACAGCTCCGACACCCATGCATACCCCACAAGACATGCCACCAGAGGTCTCTTCACAGTCCCCAAGTCCAGAACAGACTATTGGAGGCGCACAGTACTACATAGAGCCATGACTACATGGAACTCTATTCCACATCATGTAACTCATGCAAGATTTTTTTTTTAAAGCACCATATGGAACAACGGGTACTGTGAAGCAACACAAACAGGCACAGACACATACATACAAACGCACGATAACATACGCACTATACACACATGGATTTTGTGTTGTAGATATGTGGTAGTAGAGTAAGGAACTGAGGGCACACACTTAGTGTGTTGTGAAATCTGTTGTGTGAACCAATCCCACTTCCTTATTTGCTGGACCCCAGGAAGAGCTAATGGGGTTGTGTGAAACGCTTTGCCTAGTTTGCTGTGTACAGTACAGACAGAGCTTTGTAACGTACATGGGAATCCATCTAGGCCCTTACAGTAAGGCCACGCTAATTATGAAATAACACATGCTGGAATTCGCCTGGCTTCATAGAGAAGGTTGCTTTTAGACCCTAATGCAGGGTTCCCCACCTGGCAGGCCGCGGGTGGTCTCATTTGGCCCCACAAGTTTTATGAGCAAAAAAAAAAGGTTCTTTTTTTTGTTAGACATAGGACTGTAAAAACACCAGGAAATCAGCTCCAAGTGATTTTCATTTAAGAAATCTGTACCTGTGTGTTCCCACCAAAAGAGAGGCGTGAGCATATTCAAATGTAAGCATGGTTTGAAATTGTTTTATTCAAACATATGTATTTTATTTATTTAACCTTTAACTAGGCAAGTCCTTTAAGAACAAATTCTTATTTACAATGACGACCTACGAAGAGGCAAAAGGCCTCCTGTGGGGACGGGATAAAAAAAAATATATAGGACAAAAAAAACACATCACGACGAGACACCACAACACTACATAAAGAGAGACCTAAAACAACATGGCAGCAGCACAACATGGTACAAACATTGTTGGGCGCAGACAACACCACAAAGAGCAAAAAGGTGGAGACTACAACACATCATGCGAAGCAGCCACAAGTGTCAGTAAGTGTCCATGATTGAGTCTTTGATTGTAGAGATGGATGGATATTTGCAGCTCGTTCCAGTCGCTAACTGCAGCAAACTGAAAAAAGGAATGACCCAGGGATGTGTGTGCTTTGGGGACCTTTAGCAGAATTGTGACTGACAGAACATGTGGAGGATGAGGGCTGCAGTAGGTATCTCAGATAGGGGGGAGTAAGGCTTTAGAAGGTTTTATAAACTGGATCTTGCATCGGGTATACAGAGATGACCAGTTTATAGAGTGCAGTGATGTGTGCACCTATAAGGAGCATTGGTGGCAAATCTGATGGCCGAATGATAAAGAACATCTAGCCGCTCGAGAGCACCCTTACCTGGCAATCTATAAATAACATCTCCGTAATCTAGCATGGTCATGGTCATCTGAATTGGGGTTCTTTTGGCACCTGGGGTGAAAGGAGCGATTATGATAGAGGAAACAAAGGCTAGATTTAGCTTTAGCCTGCAGCTTGGATATGTGCTGAGAGAAGGACAGTGTACCGTCTAGCCATAATCCCAAGTAATTGTATGAGGTGACTACCTGAAGCTCTAAACCCTTAGCGGTAGTGATCACACCGGTGGTGAGAGGGGAATTCTTCTTACTGAACCACACTAACTTTATTTTTGAGGTGTTCAGAACAAGGTTAAGGGCAGAGAAAGCTTGTTGAACACTAAGAAAGCCTTGCTGGAGAGCGTTAAACAGAGAATCTGGGGAGGGGCCAGCTGAGTGTGACTATCATCTCAAATAAAAATGTATTGGTCACATACACGTGTTTAGCAGATGTTATTGCGAGTGTAGCGAAATGCTTGTCCATATAAATGGATGAGAGCTTCCTACTGCCTGAGTTATGTTGTTGATGTAAATTGAGACGAGCGTGGGGCCTACGATCGAGCCTTGGGGTCCTCCCTTGGTGACAGGCAGTGACTGAGACAGCAGATGTTCTGACTTTATACATTGCTCTCTTTGAGAGAGGTAGTTAGAAAACCAGGCCAAAGACCCCTCAGAGACACCAATACACTACCCACAAGAATGGAATGGTCTGCTGTATCAAAAGCTTTAGCCAAGTCAATAAAAATAGCAGCACCTTGCTTAGAATCAAGGGCAATGGTGACATAATTTAGGACCTTTTTTAAGGTTGCAGTGACACATCCATTACCTATTCGGAAACCAGATTGCGTACCAGAGAGAATACCATAGACAGACATAAAGAAACTCAGTCAGTTGATTATTGACAAGTTTTTCCAACACTTTTAATAAACAGGGCAAATTAGAAATAGGCCTATAACAGTTAGGATCAGCTTGATCTCCCCCTTTTAAATAAAGGATGCACCGTGGCTGCCTTCCAAGCAATGGAAACCTCCCCAGAGAGGAGAGAGGCTCTGCGATGATAGGGGTTGCAACCTTAAAGAAGAAAGGATCTAACCCAGATGTTTTTTGAGGGTCAAATTTAAGGAGCTCCTTAAGCACCTCAGACTGTGACCGCGTGCAGGGAGAAACTGTGTAGCGGGGCAGGGGGGGAAAGGGAGGAGCATCGGGGTTAGTCGCATTAGAAGGGCTGGGAGATGTTGCCCATCCAACATTTCCCAACAAGGCATGGCTGAGTCAAATGGGAATCCTGACTTAATGAGGTGGTGATTTTAAAGAGCTCAGCCATGTGCTCATGGTCAGTAACAACCACATCATCAACATTAAGGGACATGGGTAGCCGTGAGGAGGAGGGTTTATTCTCCAGGTCTTTAACCGTTTTCCAGAACTTCTTGGGGTTAGACCTACAGAGAGAGAACTGCTCCTTAAATTAATGTAACTAACTTTGGCCTTCCGGATAGCCTGAGTGCACACTTATTTCTCATTTGCCTAAACGACAGCCAGTCAGCCTGAGTATTTGTGTGGTGAGCCTTTCGCCAAATGGTGTTCTTGATCAAATCAAATACATTTTTATTTTTCACATGCACCGAATGCAACCGCTGTAGATCTTACAGTGAAATGCTTACTTCTTGAGGTGGAGTAACTCTGCCAGATCACAGTTGAACCAGAGGCTGAACCTGTTTTTTAAATTCAAATGTTCTTTATGGGGGTGTGTTTGTTAACAATACCACTGAAAATATGTTTTTTAAGGTCCAAGAGGGTATACCAATTTACAGAGGCCAGGTCATGAAGGAAGGCTTGCTCATTAAAGTTTTCCAGCAAGCGTCTGTGACATCAGGACCGGACATTTAACTGAGCAGCCCAAACGAACACAGTCTGTAAAACGGTGATCACTAAGGTCATTACAGAAAACTGATGCCTACCAGGATTATTTGTGAGGATTAGGCGAGTAGCCTTTTCTGCATGTCTGGAGTCCTACCTTGTGGGATTGATAATGATCTGAGAAGGATTTATTGTTTTAGGACTTGGTCAGGTGGTTTAGCATGTCCCAGTTTAGGTCACCTAGCAGGACAAATTCAGATTTAGTTTAAGGGTCCAGGAGAGAGTTTTGGGCAGGTAGGGCACAAGCTGGTGCTGATGGTGGACGATAACACCCAGCAACAGTCAAAGAGCTATTTGAAAGTGTAATGCTTAAAACCAGCAAATCCACAGACTTGGTGGAGACAACCGAGCACTGAAGGTGTTCCTTGGTAAAGATTGCCACTCCACTACCTTTTGGAAGATCTGTCTCTCCGAAAAAGGTTCTAACCAAAAAGATTAACGTAAGTGTTAACACTCGTTTGTTCATTCTTTCTGTTTGGGCTTCTTTTAAAAAAAAAAGTAAGGCCTGCATCCATGGAGACACATACCAGCTCTACTGATAGTACTGCTACTACCAGCAGTACAACACCTGCACAACGCAAGTTGTTCTGCTTCAACGAGCACATCCAATGCTAGCATCAGTAATTCTACATTTGTTGTTAGCCCAGCTAGCATGGACACTGACAGTTGTGAATCTGATGCAGCCAAAGAGCTACTGCCCACTTACCCGGGAAAGCGCCGAACAACAGACAGGGACGTTGGACCATAAGAGGCACAAATATGATGAGAACTGCATTGATTTGGGGTTCACTTATATTGGGAGTAATGCCTTTCCTCAGCCACAGTGTGTTATAGTACTTTTGTATATATCTCACAACGCGTTGAAACCTTCACTCTTGCGCAGACATTTAGAAACCAAACATTTGGAAAACAAGCCACAGAGGTTTTTTGAGTGAGAATTAAGACTCGTTTTGAGTAGTAAGACATGTATAAAAGCAACAGATACTATTAATAAGAAGTGGCTAGAAGCATCTTATATGGTGAGCTACCGAATAGCTAGGACAGGTAGGCCCATACTATTGTGGAGGACTTAATTCTTCCTGCTGCCGCGGATATGGCTGGGACAATGCTGGGGGAAAAGGACAAAAATAACTGTACAGACAATGCATTTCACGACACATCAGTGACATGGCAGGAATCGTTTTGAAACAATTACTGCTTCGCATACAAGCCAGTGAATTCTATGCTTTACAGCTGGATGAGTAAACTGATGTGGCGAGCCTGGCACAGCTCCTGGTATATGTCCGTTGCTTTTATGGGGGGTCGATTAAGGAAGACATCCTCTTCTGAAACCAGGACAACGGGAGAGGATATTTTAAAGTACTGGACAGCTTTGTGACATCAAATGGACTTTGGTGGTCAAGATGTGTTGGTATCTGTACTGATGGCGCGAAAGCCATGACAGGGAGACATAGTGGAGTGGTGACATGGGTGCAAGCAGTTGCTCCCGACGCCACTTGGGTACACTGCAGCATCCACGAGAGGCTCTTGCATTCCAAGGGAATGCCTGACAGTTTGAAAGACGTTTTGGACACGACAGTGAAAATGTCTAACTTTGTTAAAGCAAGGCCCCTGAACTCGTGTATTTTCTGCGCTATGCAATGATATGGGTAGTGACCATGTAACGCTTTTACAACATACAGAAGTGCGCTGATTATGAAGGGGCAAAGTATTGACGCGACTGGCCGATCTGGGTGATGTTTTTTTCTGCCTGAATTATCTGAATCTAGGATTACAGGGACTCTCTGCAACTATATTCAATGTGCGGGACAAAATTGGGGCTATGATTTAACCTCTGGGATATGTGGGACGGTAGCGTCCCACCTCGCCAACAGCCAGTGAAATTGCAGGGCACCAAATTCAAAACAACAGAAATCCCATAATTAAAATTCCTCAAACACCATTTTACACCATTTTAAAAATAAACTTGTAAATCCAGCCACAGTGTCCGATTTCAAAAGGCTTCACGACGAAAGCCCACCAAACGATTATGTTAGGTCAGCACCTCGTCGCAGAAAAACACAGCCATTTTCCAGCCAAAGAGAGGAGTCACAAAAAAGCAGAAATAGAGAGAAAATGAATCACTAACCTTTGATGATCTTCATCAGATGACACTCAAAGGACTTCATGTTACACAATACATGTATGTTTTGTTCGATAAAGTTCATATTTATATCCAAAAATCTCAGTTTACATTGGCGCGTTATGTTCAGTAGTTCCAAAACATCCAGTGATTTTGCAAAGAGCCACATCAATTTACAGAAATACTCATAATAAACATTGCTAAAAGACACGTGTTATGCATGGAATTTTAGATCCACTTCTCCATAATGCAACCACTGTGTCAGATTTAAAAAAAACTTAACGGAAAAAGCACACCATGCAATAATCTGAGTACAGCGCTCAGACACATAAACAAGCCATACAGATATCTGCCATTTGTGGAGTCAACAGAAGTCAGAAATAGCATTATAAATATTCACTTACCTTTGATCTTCATCAGAATGCACTCCCAGGAATCCCAGTTCCACAATAAATGTTTATCGAACAAAACAAAGTTCATAATTTATGTCCAAATACCTGCTTTTTGTTTGTGCGTTTAGCCCAGTAATCCAAAGGCGCGAGCACTAGGTCCAGACAAAGTCAAAAGGTTCCGTTACAGTTCGTAGAAACATGTCAAATGATGTATATAATCAATCTTTAGGATGTTTTTAACATAAATCTTCAATAATGTTCCAACCGGATAATTCCTTTGTCTTCAGAAATGCAATGGAACGCAGCTAACTCTCACGAGAGCGTGAGAGACTGAGCTCATGGCACTCTGCCAGACACCTGGTTGAAACAGCTCTCATTCCCTCCTCCTTCATAGTAGAACCCTCAAACAAGGTTCTAAAGACTGTTGACATCTAGTGGAAGCATTAGGAAGTGCAATATGACCCCATAGACACTGTATATTCAATAGGCAATGACTTGAAAAATTACAAACCTCAGATTTCCCACTTCCTGGTTGGATTTTTTTCTCAGGTTTTTGCATGTCATGAGTTCTGTTATACTCAGACATCATTCAAATAGTTTTAGAAACGTCAGAGTGTTTTCTATCTAAATCTACTTACTATATGCATATTCTAGCTTTTAGCAGGCAGTTTACTCTGGGCACCTTTTTATCCAAGATACTCAATACTGCCCCCCAGTCCTAAAGAAGTTAAGAAGTTCTGTCTGCATTAACAAGGACAACACACAGGTCTTTCCAGCATTGTATGATTTTTTTTGGTGTGCAAATGAACTCAAGCGTACGGACCATGTCAAATGTGATATAGCGAAGCACCTGAGTGAGTTGGGTGCGCAACTTTCCCTGAAACGGATGACAAATAACTGTATTCGTTATCCCTTTCATGCCCTGCCTCCAGTCCACTTACCGATATCTGAGCAAGAAAACCTCATTGAAATTGCAACAAGCAGTTCTGTGTGAATTTAATTTAATCAGAAGCCACTGACAGATTTCTGGATAGGGCTGCACGCAGAGTTTCTTGCCTTGGCAAATCGCGCTGTTAAGACATTGGTGCCCTTTGCAACCACGTACCTATGTGAGAGTGGATTCTCTGCCCTCACTAGCATGAACACTAAATACAGGCACAGACTGTGTATGGAAAATTATTTAAGACTGAGACTCTCCAATACAACAGAATTGCAGAATTATGAGCATCCTTTCAAGCTAGTTAATCCCAATTTTCGATGATCAAATAAAGTTGTGTATGTAAGTTGGCTAAATAAAGACCAAAATTATTGAAATAATATTTGAGCCCTGGTCTTATAAGAGCTATTTGTCACAACCCGACTCGTGGGAAAGGGTTGTGGGCACCAGCCTTTGTTTTTTTTTCTGTGATTTTAGCGAAAGCTCAGGAAGTGTCAAAGTCAAGAAAGCAAGACTTTCCCCTGTGAACAGGAGGATTAAAGATGTCATATCTCCCGTGTGAGCATCAGAAATTAAAGGAAATTGCCCTGTAGATCTTGTGCGTCACCGCAGCCAGCATAGTTAATGTTTAACGAGCCGTTGGCATAGTGGAGTTGGCAAGGCCTTTCACACAGGTACATGTTATGGCTAAGGCCTTGTGTTTTGTGCAATCATGTGACATAGCAAGATTTTATCCTGTGTTTTAAGCCAGAAATAAGAATTACATCAAAAATGAAAACAACTGTCTGAGGATGGTGCTGGACCATCTGACATAAAAACAAAAGGAGACCGTTTGACAAAAAAGCTTTAAAGGTAGACTCAGTGAAATGACGTTGCCACGAGCAGATATTGAGATGCAAGAACTTTGCTCTCACGCAGTCGCACTGTATCTGTGCAGTGTGGTAGCCAAAGCACCAAAACAGCGGAGAAGTTGAGCCTCACACTTCAACGCTCTTAGTTGTTGCGGAAATGTACCAACTATGCTGCTCACTTTCTGCATACAAGTCAAAATCCAGGCATGTCACTTGACTGCACAAAACTCAGGACCCTAGTTATGTGCCTTTCTTAATTTTCAGGCCTCGTGAAACATCAGGCATTTAAAAAAAAAAAATGCCTTTATTAAAATGACAACAGAACAGTTTTAAAGGTAAACACTGCTTGTTTGAGCTAAAACACTCGCCTGTTTTTGTCATAAGAGAGCAGCTATAGGCCTAGATGTAAGTATTATTTTTTGCTTTGTTAGTGCCTGAGATTGCTTTATTGACTTTGTTGCCTAACCTGTGCTGGTAAAAGTCAAATGCCAACCCACTTGTTTCTACAGTGTCCTCCTGAATTATTGGCACCCTAGGTAAATACAAAAAAGGCCGTAAAAAACTGTAATCATTGTTTGTCAGCTTAATCTTACTCAACATATCATATGAATCTAACCTTTAATTGAGTTAAACACATTTTTTTTGTTGAACAATTCTATCAAGAAAGTATTTTATTCAAAAACATGCATGCCAGTTATTGGCACCCCTAAAAATTCTTATGAACAAAATCAAATTGATGTATATTATTTTTTTTATGATCTGTTAATTTTAAAGTTAATCTGAGTCTTTGGGAACTCCATGACATCCTGTTTCACTGGGGTATAAATATGAGGTGGTACACACAGGCTAAACTCTCTTTGTCATCCTTCAACATGGGAAAGGATAGAGAACATACAAATTAAATGAGACAAAAGGTTGCTGACCTTCACAAATCGGGCAATGGCTATTAAAAAGGTAGCTACACGCCTGAAAATACCCATCTCCACTATTAGGGCAGTAATTAAGAAATGTAAAACTGGAGCTGTAATGAACCTGCCTGGAAGAGGACGCAAGTGTATTTTGCCCCCACGGACAGTGAGAAGGATGGTTCAAGTGGCAAAATGTGATTGGGATCACAGTTGGAGAATTGCAGAAGTAGGTTACATCTTGGGGTCACCAAGTCTCAAACTACAATTAGGTGCCATGACCAAGTTATTTGAAAGGGTTGCCAGAAGAAAGCCTCTGCTATCACCAAACCACAAACATAAGCGCTTGGAGTTTGCTAAATGTCATTGGAACTTTGATTGGAACCAGGTTCTATGGTCTGATGAGACTAAAATGTCGTTTTTTTGCATCAAACACTAGAGTTGGGTTTGGTGTAAAAAAGAAGCATGGTCATGCAGAAAAGATCCTAATTCCCACTGTGGATGAAGTATGGTGGTGGATCTGTGATGTTGTGAGCCTGTTATACATCCAAAGGCCCTGGGACCCTTGTTAGGATACATGGCATCATGGACTCCAAGTACCAGGAGATTTTAGGTCAAAAACCTGTCTGCCTCTGCCAGTAGGCTAAAACTGGGTCGTCGTTGGATCTTCCTGCAGGACAACGATCCAAAGCATACCTCCAAATCTACACAAATGGTTCGCTGACCATAGACGTTTCGCAATGGCCATCCCAGTCCCCTGACCGAAACACCATTTGAAAACCTATGCGGTGAGCTGAATAGGAGAGTCCTAAAGTGAGGACCAAGGACTGAAGGTTCTGGAGTGTTGCTGCCCACCTCATCAAACATGTATAGGAGATGACTCAGACCTGTTGTCTTGGCATCTTTTTTGTTCATATTTACCTCGGGTGCCAATAATTCAGGAGGGCACTATCTACTAGAGATAGCATTTCACTGCACCTGCGATAACATCTGCAAAACTGTACGCGACCAATAAACTTTTTGATTTGAGTTTGAGTGTTCTTTGAACTCACGTGATAGGGAATTATAGGTCATAAAATATCCCGGGGTCAGTTGCCACAGTGAAGTGATTTTACTTTGTCAGTTTTGATACAATAACATTTCCACATGTAAGGAAAATAATGATACAGTAGCTTAGTGGCCATCTGAAAGAAAGGGAAAAAATAAAAATGTTGCTTAATGGGTGGGAAAAGGAAAGACCTTCCAGACGAAAGGCAGTTTCCATTATGACAAGCATATCCTGTTCAGCAATGCCTCTCTTCCTCTCGCTCTGTTCTCGAGCCCATCATCCACAACAAAGTTTGAGTGCTCTCTGACCAAACATACTGCACATTATGTGGTTCAGCAAGCCCGTCACTAACTGAGGCCTCTAAGTGAGTTAGGATGTTGTCAACATGGCCCTCTCTATTAGAGCCCAACCAATATATCAATTCACCGATATTATAGGCCGATATTGGCCTTTTACCGCTATATCGGTATGGGACGATAATTCAACCAATATGTTTATTCATCCTATTTATTACACATCTCATGCTTATCTGAACACTTGCGGACATTCTCATGATATCATTGTCACAATGTATTAAATCAACATTTGAAGCATAGTTATTGAACAATTTCTCTCTTGGATGGCAAATTCTGAAAATTCACTGGAAAAATTACACTTTAATTTCCCCGCTGTAAAACAGTATATCACAGATATATCGGTATCTGCAAGTTTTGTCCCCAAAGAAATCTGTATCGGACAAAAAACAAGATTAACTTGGGCTCTAGTCACTATTCATTATTGTATTACAGCATTGAACCACAAACACTATGGACATTTCATTACTGTATTACAGCATAGAACAACCACACATTCTTCCCTGAGTCGAAATACTGTATGTGTCCAGGAGAGAGTTGGAGCTTTAGGTAGCCCTGATTTTTAGATGGTGGTCAGTCAGTCGGGGATGGTACTACCAGAGATATTAAGGAAAGAATGAGATAGGAATCCCATTTGGCAATGAATGTATAACACCCAACCCAGCAGACTGTCGACCAATCGCGTTCACGTTGTAATGCTGTTACACAGTTGCTAAACTAATCATCACGCAATCCCTTCACAAATTTAAGTGTCACTATTCCAAAGCTATACAATATTAGAGAACAAGTTAATTATCTCACCTCAGAAAATATTTGTAATTTTGTACTTCCTGTTCACTAAATGCATGCTAATGTTGGGTTTTTGAGCTAGTGCACAATTGACTTCGTTCCACTCCTTGAAGGAGAGCTGTCCTTGTCCCAGAATCGCCGGGAATGCTCCGCATGGCTCATTGACGACGCATGGACAATGTACACAATGGGCATTAATACGAGTTTCCCATCTCCTCAAAAGTGTCTCTGGTACAATGCCTATCATTCTTTTTCAAGGCTTCTTCATCCTGATACCGTATCAGTTAAGAGCCATAACCCTCTGCTAGGCTAGGCTAGCCCAACACTGCTGTACTATATATACTGTTCTGTCACGTCGTTTCTGGGTGGCTGCAATAAGTGCTGTTTGTAGCCTGGCAGGGATCAGGTTTGACAGCTCTAATAACCCTGCACACACTCACTGTCTAATCCATAAATGGCTTTATGATAAAAGCTAGAGTGACTGGGCTGGCTCTATTGAGTTTTATGTCAAATGCCCGTTGATTGGAACAACACTGACTACCTCCAACTACCAAGGTTAAGGGCTTGTAAGTAAGCATTTCACTGTAATGTCTACCTACACCTGTTGTATTCAGTGCATGTGACAAATAAAATTTGATTTGAAATTGTGATTTTTAAAATCGTATCTGGATCCTTGCCTGTGTTTATTGTAAATTATAGTCCTCACATCTGTTTTCACAGGCTGTGTAAGCATTTGGCCTATTATGATTTGAGGTACAGTATGCGTTGTATGGAGTGTTTACTAAAAACCTACTAAAATGTTCCATTAGGATTACTCTCAACTGCACCTATTGTATCAGTGTGACTATACACATAAGCCAAGTACCTGTAAACTTGTCATTCAGCAAATGTCTGTTTGGGCCTTGCACTGAGGATGTGAATTGAGCCCTCTGTATACTGTATAGTTTGGCTCTGTTTCAGTCAGTTTTGACATCCAATCTGCCCATGAATTTTCATAAAGTTTTGTACTTTTCTCATTGTGACGGGTCTTTTCCTAAGTTACATTCAGTTGGGCTGCCTTGGCAACAGTTACCTGCAGTTTGTGGGTAATGTTGTTTAGGCTACAAACCAGGCAAGCTTTAGTTGACATCGATACCGTGCAATGGTTGTACAGTCGCCCCATTTAGGAGTCTTAAGGCTAAATGACAATGTGGACTAAAAGTTGTTTCCATGTCATCTCTGGTTCCAGATGCACCCTCCACAGAGCAGCAGGAGCTGTTCACCCAGAAGCTCCAGCAGTGCTGCATGCTGTTTGACTTCATGGACTCTGTCACCGACCTGAAGAGCAAGGAGATCAAGCGGGCCACGCTCAACGAGCTGGTGGACTACGTCTCCACCAACAGGGGCATCCTGGTAGAGGCAGCCTATCCGGAGATCTCAAATATGGTGAGTGGGCTCCTTACACTAACAGCCTTTTCACGCTACTGAGTAAAACCGAGCTGAGACTAGCTGTACGGTGCTAGCCTATTTACGCATCCTCCATAGTTGCTGAAATGGACAATGTGAAGAAAATATCCAGACCAGCACAGAACAGTTTGTGTTAGTACAATAGTGTGAAAATGGTATACCAGAAAACAATTTTGTTTTGTCACGGTGAAACAATTAAGCACCCTGTCCCTAACATAGAAGTTTCATCAAGCAACATTGGGAGATTTTCTACTCCGGAGACCGGATTTTATACTCCGGACTCCGACATTGTTTGTCCTAATATTTCTACATTTCTTATTTCCATTATTTTACTTTTTAGATTTGTCTGTTCTGTGTATTGTTAGAAATTAGTACACTGTTGGAGCATTCCACTACACCTGCAATAACCTCTGCTAAATATGTGTATGCAACAATACAGTTTGATTTGAATCTTTATCCTGGATAGAATGCTTCTACAAAGGAGCGAAAGTGGTCATTTAAAACATGAACTTCAATTGTAATCAGGGTTTGAACGAAGAAGAAAAAGTACTGGGGCCTCACGAGTGGCGCAGAGGTCTAAGGAACTGCATTGCTGTGAGGTGTTGCTACAGACCCGGGTTCATTCCCACAACCGGCCGTTGAAGGGAGTCCCATAGGACGGCGCATAATTGGCCCAGTGTCATCCGGGTTTGGCCGGGGGGGAGGCTTTACTTGGCTCAACGCACCCATAGCGACTCACTGTGGTGGGCCGGGTGCCTGCACGCTGACCCCAGTCGCCAGTTGAACGGTGTTTCCTCCTCCGCGGCTGGCTTCCAGGTTAAACTGGCGGGTGTTAAGGAGCGCAGTTAGACAGGTCATGTTTCGGAGGACAAATGACTCCACCTTTTCTTCTCCTGAGCCCGTTGGGGAGTTGCAGCGATGAGACAAGACTGAAATTGGGGATAAAAAGTGGGTCAAATGCAAAATAATAAATAAATATACATTTAGAAAAAGGACTGATTTTGCTCATGGCTTGGTTATCAAAACAACTTTCCATACTCACAAAAAGCTTATTTCTATACAATGTTGTGCACGAATTTGTTTACATCACTATTAGTGAGCATTTCTCCTTCACCAAGATAATCCATCCACATGACAAGTGTGGCATATCAAGAAGCAGATTAAACAGAATGATCATTACACCGGTGCACCTTGTGCTGGGCACAATTAAAGGCCACTCTAAAATGTGCAGTTTTGTCACACAACACAATGTCTCAAGTTTTGAGGGAGCGTGCAATTGGCCAGCTGACTGCAGGATTGTCCACCAGAGCAGTTGCCAGAGAATTGAATGTTCATTTCTCAACCATAACCTGCCTTCAACGTCGTTTCAGAGAATTTGGCCATACGTCTTATGGAAGCTCGTCATCCTTACCGGGGTCTTGACCTGATTGCAGTTTGACTGTTGTCACCGACTTCAGTGGGAAAATGCTCACCTTCGATGGCCACTGGCACACTGGAGAAGTGTACTCTTCACAGATTAATCCCAGTTTCAACTGTACCAGGCAGATAGCAGACTGTGTGTGCGAGCAGTTTGCTGATGTCAATGATGTGAACAGAGTGCCCCATGGTGGCGGAGGGTTATGGTATGGGCAGACATAAGCTACGGACAACAAACACAATTTTATTTTATCAATAGCAATCTGAAGGAACGTGTATACCGTGGCAAGATCCTGAGGCCCATTGTCGTGCTATTCATCCGCCGCCATCACCTAATGTTTCAGCATGATAATGCACGGCCCCATGTCGCGAGGATCTGCACACAATTCCTGAAAGATGAAAATGTCCCAGTTCTTCCATGGCCTGCATACTCAACAGACATGTCACCCATTGAGCATATTTGGGATGCTCTGGATTGACACGTACGACAGTGTGTTCCAGTTCCCGCCAATATCCAGCAAATTCACACAGCCATTGAACCACACAGCCATTGAGGAGTGAGACAACATTCCACAGGCCACAATCAACAGCTTGATCATCTCTATGCGATTATGTGTTGCGCTGCACGAGGCAAATGGTCACAACAGATACTGACTAGTTTTCTGATCCACGCCCCTATCCTTTTTTTTAAGGTATCTGTGACCAACAGATACACATCTGTATTCCCAGTCATGTGTAAACCATAGGATAGGGCTTAATTATTTTTTTTCAATCGACTGATTTCCTTACGATCTGTAACTCAGTAAAATCTTAGAAATTGTTGCATGTTGCGTTTTCATTTTTGTTTAGTTTAAATCTTGAATAGGAACAGCTGTCATTCTTCGAGATGTGAAATGAAAGGGCCTTAGGATATAACCTTGTTGGGCACTGTACACAGTTGCTATTCTCTGAGCAACCTGGGAGAGAGGCAGTGCTCCCAAAGCCCTCACACACCTTCAGCTCCAGTCAGACCCAAAGATTACCCAGACCTCTTAATCACCTCGCTCATCCTTTTGCCCTTGTCTCAACCCTCACTGCTAGCCATGGTGCCAGACCAGACAGGGAAGGACGACCCAAAACCTCCACAGTCAGTTTCCAGCACTCCTTCAGTTCAGCACTAGATCATCAGGATTCAGGAAGCAACTAGCTGTCTCTTCTCCATGCCACCTTGAACTACTGTCTCTGTCATCCACTGCTTTCCTCTACTACGCAGTATATTTATTGCATTTATTCATTGATCTTGATATATCAATCAAATGTATTTTAAAAAAGCCCTTTTTACATCAGAAGATGTCAAGAAGTGCTATACAGAAACCCAGCCTAAAACCCCCAAACGGTAAGCAATGCAGATGTAGAAGCACTGTGGCTAAGAAAAACTCCCTTGAAAGGCAGGAACCTAGAGAGGAACCAAGCTCTGATGGGTGGCCAGTCCTCTTCTGGCTGTACCAGGTGGAGATTATAAGAGTATATGGCCATTAAGGCCAGATTGTTCTTCAAGATGACCAGTAGGGTCAAATAATAATCACAGTGGTTGTCAAGGGTGCAACAGGTCAGTACCTCAAGAGTAAATGTCAGTTGTCTTTTCATAGCCAAGCATTCAGATGTCGAGACAGTAGGTGTGGTAGAGCGAGAGAGTCGTTTAACAGCAGGTCCGGGACAAGGTAGCACGTCCAGTGAACAGGTCAGGGTTCCATAGCCGCAGGCAGAACAGTTGAAACTGTAGCAGCAGCACGCCCAGGTGGACTGGGGACAGCCAGGAAGTCATCAGGCCAGGTAGTCCTGAGGCATATATCACATTTTAAGGGTGTGTCAGACAGAGTAATTGTTTATCCAGATGTCATTTTATGGGATTTCTATCTAGGAAGATCAGCCCTGCATTACCTGACATTTGGCATGTACCATTGCTCCAGGCAGCCACATTATACATTAGCATGTCTACTTATTCTCAGCTTACTGAGAAAACGCTCTCCCCGGTTTTAGCTTGTCGTCTAGCTGGCTAGGTTTAGGTTATTTACCAACCCATACCAGTGATAAACGTAGCCATGTTACCGACAAATGGCAGTACACAAACAAAATCAAGCTCACTTATTTTGCTAGCTAGAAAGAAGTAGCCACAAATTCATTCAAGCATTTCAGTTTAGCTCACACTCGGCAGTAGCCCCCACAAACACCTTAAAAACTTGCCCTAAACAGTAACGGTGAACTCCTTTGTGGACAAAACTACTCTTTCCCATAGTACAAGCCTATCTATAGTATGACAGCATCAGCAGTTAGCTACCAACAGCTGGTAGACATGTTTACATTTGGTTCGTTTTATCAGCGGCATTTAGATGAAGACGTGCGCTAAATATGTTATAGCTAGCTACTGTTAGCATAGAGATACCAAGCTAGCTCTTTCACTTACCCGATTGAGTTCCATGCTCTCTTAAGCCCATGATAATGCTCGGTCTCTGCTGGTGCTGCTGGCTGTTTGACATGCTTTAGAAGCCACAGTAATGGTAGGGACAGCATCCACTTTAAGAAGGAACTTCTTGCTGAAGCCCTAATTCCATTGTTGATAGCCATGGAAATTCTAGCTTCATATTCTCATATCCCACTTTTTTTTTAACTTTTGTCATTCATCGTGGGATTTTTCCCAAAGTTAGAGCTGATTTGGCAAAAAACCTCACACAAACTTTTTGAACAACTTTGTATTAAAACAATTGATTTAAGAGTTTGTAATTTGGGAATGTTTTCTTGGTATTCTATGTTACTATTATATGCATTGAGAAATAAGTGCTACACTTCCTTTAACCTCACTGGTAGAGCTTTCACGTGTAGTTTGATTATTTCGATGACATGCGTATGACGGAATCAGTGAGAGTTGGCCAAATGTAGCGTTCAGTTGTGCTTAAACCACCTCTTTCACAGGTAATGTGTATGTTACGGGAAGCATCCTGTTAAACTGTGGAGTGTGGTTGAGTAGCTCTGTATTTTTCTGTAATAGGTAGTCACTCTTGAACACAAAGAAGCCTGGCCAGCCTCAGTGACTCACTCACACAGCGTTTACAGTGCCACGGATACGGACTCACTCTGCGGCGCTGCCAGGGGAACCGCTGATTACACACGGGGATAGGTTATCATCAGCACATCCTTAGCTATCGCGGCAAGTTACTTGTGTGTCATAGGTAATCGTGTAGGCATCCTTCCTAGGAGGACCTATAGATTTTGATGTACCAAATCGATAAACGTACACATCCAGGGGCCGCTGCTTGATTATACTGCTGGATAGGTTGTTGACTTGCCTGTCTTGAGTGTTGATGGCTCTCTACCTGTAGAGTAGCCTCACAACTGGGCATGTTAGGAGGAGCAGGGCCTCTGAATAGGGTTAGTCATTAAAGTTGCTCTCACCAACAGCACCACATCTATCAATGCTATTTATCTGGAGGCCGAGGGCTGCCCTGAGCGAGAGGAGGAACCATGGTGGACAGATGGGCAAGGGCGTCCTCGGGATTCTCCATTCTCTGCATCCCATGATAATGAAGTGGTGGGTGTTGAAGTGCAGTCCATTATGCCTGAGCCACAGCGACGGCTTTGATCATTGAGGCAATGGAGAGTACAAACAGGTAGATCATAAATGTAACCATGGCTCTCGCTGAAAAAAGCATCTGCCCCTGGGTGCTGATAGCTGAATGGTTTAGCCTCTAGTTGCCCACTCTGTTAGACACACGAGAAGTGTAATATGAAAGACAATCTTTACAGCTGCACAGCTGTCTCGGTTCAAGGTGAAGAATGTTTGATTGACTTCATATTGTGTAGGTCTATGATTTTGCCGCCTTCTTTTGTCAGCGATGAGGATGGGAGGACGAGGACTTACGCTGAGATACTTTCAGAGCTCTGATTTACATTGAATTCCGTGAACTCTGGCATTTATGGTATGATAGGTCCATTAAACTACATCTATAACTGGATGATTCATCTCTATCCACACCTTCTCTATCCTTTTCCTGCGCCCTTTTACTCTTTTGTACAGCACCCTTTACTTTATTTCACTCTCTCAAATACACACCACACACACAGTACAGATTTAGCTTGGTCCCCCGCAGATACCACTGAGTGGGGCGTTGCTGTGTCACACACACAGTCCCTCAATGACCCCACACAGAGCTTAAAGCCTTCTGGTGCCATTAGTGCATTTCACTTAGTTATCGACCCCAACCCTGGCTAGAGACACACCCCGCTTCTCTTTCTCTCTTATTTGCTCTTTCTACCATACACTCTCCAGTTCCCTCTCCTTCATTTCTTTCCTTGTGTTCCCAATCTCCCACTGTGCATTTTGACATGTTTGATATGTGTGCTGTGAAATAATAATAGTCATGTCCATCTAGGGGGTAGCCAAAGTACATTCATAGTATGACTAACACAATCAGACTAACACAATCAGACTAACACAATCAGACTAACACAATCAGACTAACACAATCATATATGAAGGAAAAAAAATATGCAGGTATTTCTTCTGGAAATTGAAAAGGGGCTGATGTTACAGTAAATAAATTATTATACAGCATTATAACATTACAGCAAGAATGGCTTAATGCTGCTACAGCAGCACAGCAAGAATGAGCTAATAGTGCTACAGAACAGAGCTAATAGTGCTACAGAACAGAGCTAATAGTGCTACGGAACAGAGCTAATAGTGCTACGGAACAGAGCTAATAGTGCTACGGAACAGAGCTAATAGTGCTACGGAACAGAGCTAATAGTGCTACGGAACAGAGCTAATAGTGCTACGGAACAGAGCTAATAGTGCTACGGAACAGAGCTAATAGTGCAACGGAACAGAGCTAATAGTGCAACAGAACAGAGCTAATAGTGCAACAGAACAGAGCTAATAGTGCTACAGAACAGAGCTAATAGTGCAACGGAACAGAGCTAATAGTGCAACGGAACAGAGCTAATAGTGCAACGGAACAGAGCTAATAGTGCAACGGAACAGAGCTAATAGTGCAACGGAACAGAGCTAATAGTGCTACGGAACAGAGCTAATAGTGCTACGGAACAGAGCTAATAGTGCTACGGAACAGAGCTAATAGTGCAACGGAACAGAGCTAATAGTGCAACGGAACAGAGCTAATAGTGCTACGGAACAGAGCTAATAGTGCTACAGAACAGAGCTAATAGTGCTACAGAACAGAGCTAATAATGCTAGTATTTGTGTGTGTGTGAGTGTTGCAGTGGTTGTTATCAGCCCGGGCAGTTGTCTTGAGGTATTTGGCGTCAGGGCGGGATGAGTATCACACTGTTACTTTATTTCCCGCCTGGCAGCCCTCCCTGGAATGTGGCCCATGTGACACCACCAGCAGCCAATCAGTTGCGTTATACCAAGGCTAGAGAAATATGCCTCTGATTGAGCCCAGGGAAAAAAACTCCCATTTCTTTCACTGGCTTGTTTGGGATCAGCTGGGCATGTTCAACACAGGGTGGTGAAGAGAATGCACCCAAAGCAGTGATATGAAGCGGTGTTAGCTACTCTCATCTAACACATGAAATCACATCATACACAGATTACATCAGTTAAGGGAGAACCATATCGTTTAGAAAAAGAGTTGAACAATCTGTCCTAGTTTTACTAGCCCCGGACCTGTCCCCCCCACTCCCCACAAACCGAAGCAGAATTTGATTGTTCAATGCAAGGTTATTGTCCAATGTGTATTTTTCTTTCTTTCCGTCTGTTAGTTTAGTCAGTTGGTGTTGGGTGTCCCTAATTGAGGCTGTCGGTTAAGGTCCGGTCCTCCTTGAACACCTTAGAGGTGACTGGAGCGTCGTAGCTGCAGATAAAAGGCTTTGTCACCGGCTGTAGTGGGTTGTCTGGCGTCTTATCCCGTATCCATGGCCGAGCGGCCCCACACCTAATGAGATCTGGCCAGCTTAAACCCTGAATGAAACTACACAGAGACTGTGGAGCGAGGCAGGGCTGCACCTGTAGACCATCCAGGGACCCAGAGAGGTGTTATTGAGCTAGAGTAGGTTCCTTGAAGTGACGGACAGGAAATTCAATACCACCCTGAATACCACTTCAAGGCCTGTCTTCAAGATGACTCTCTCAGGCACAGCACTACAGTGTCATCAGATTGAGCAGCTTTCATTCTAAATGAGACATGAACTTGGGTCAAGGAAAGGCGAAGCACATACATAGTTATTCCCGAAGTAGCTAAACAATTCAAAAGTAATTCCAGTACATACTTCCAACAATTTTCCATCTCCTCCCCCATGCTTTTGTTCAACACACTATCTGTGTGTGAGTGGCAGGGATGTGTGACTGGCTGCTTATTTGTACACCAGTGGGACTCTGTCTATAGTCTGGATCAATAGTCTCCCCCATTCCCCTCCTCCCTCCCTCTTCCCAATGTCTCTTTTTCTCTTCTTCTCCTGATGGTCTCTGTCTATTTTCCTGGATAAAAATATCTGTTTCCAACACACACACGCACACTGTCTCTCTCTAACATCCACCCACCTCCTCCACCAAGGCAGTGAGATGCAAGACGGTGTCCAACAGCACCCCGTTGCTTTAGAAACCTCGGCCAGTGAAAGGAACACTAAAGCGTTCTTTACACCAAGGAGATCAAAGCGACCCAAGCTGTTAGTTAGCTCCAGCTAATTACATATGGCGCCATCTTTGTAGTGTGGGTACCGTGCACTCTCGGAGCCTGTCGCAGAAGTGGGCTCTGCCTGTCATGAAAATGAAATGGTATAACAGCACTTATGTGTTTAGCGTTGCACATTGTTCAATGGCTGCTGCCAATGCCATCCAAATAAGGATATTTCATTCAATGTATGGTTCAGTGTGCTCAGTATGTTCAATGTTATCCAGCCACCTCTGCGGAAGGCCAATTTTATAGTCAATTAAACTCTAAGGAAATGGTATAGTAAGTAGCAGCAAGCTCTTCGGCATCTCAAAAGTTGCATTACTGTCAGCTGAAGAATGTTTTACTCCTTCGTCACCCCTTTAGAGCTGTGTGGCTTGTCAAACTGACAATAGGTAATTGGGTGTTGTCATACACACACACACACACACACACACTGTGCAGAATGGTAGCACTCTTGCCAGCCTCTCCGTCGCTGTGTGTCACTCTCCAATTCCTCCAAAGCTAAAAATACACCTCTGCTGCAGTGATCGTGGTGGTGATGACCTGCCTCCAAACCGAGTCTCCAGCACAGAATTGTAATGGGGAGATGTGGCTGATGCAGAATCCTTTAATGGATTTATCTTTGCCCCCCTTCTGTTTTGATTATATTATTCTCTACCCTTCGCCACGGTAGATGTATTGAAACATGCTTAGTCATAATCAAGTAAAAGGAAGTTGTCCTACGCCCCCTCTGTAAATTACTGCCAGTTGTGTTTATGCAGCACAGCATGAATATGATTTGCTCTGCCGGGTCACGATAGTTTTCAAAACCCAGACCCTCAATCTTTTTTTAAATGTTTTAATAGAGTTCACCTTCTAATTAAATAAACAGACAATAAATACACGGCTCCACTCAGTGTTCTAGAATGCAGGAAAATGCGGGTCAGTTCAAGACGGTGCTATGTGAATACTTCGTTTTCTTTACCCTGTGTCATTATAATCACATGCAACAATCATTTGTAGTCTGAACGATATTATAGCCGTAATATGCTTGTAGCCTACTCGACATTGTTGATGAAATACAAACACAATAGGAGCGTTGGAAAAATGACACGCTCGCTACGCTCATACGGTTAATTCATTAGGAATAGGATTCATTTAATTTCATTATTTTACATTTTTAATTGTAACCACAATGCAACAAATAAGTCAACTGTGGTTCGAACTTTAGCAAGCAAGCTAGTGTGAAAACGTCAGCAAAACAAACATTGTCAACATGAATGTGCGCCTACTTCCTCATATCCCTCCTTTGCGCTCTATTTTCTCCTTGTCAAAAAGGGTGCGTGCCGGAGCAAAGTAAACATTTCAGGACTCCGGTGCCCCTATTTTTAAAATTGTCATTAGTCTCTCTAGGTGATCAGTGCCTATGCAGGAGCATTTCTTGGGTCAGAATTTGGTTCTGGCAACTGAATCCCCTTTCAGCTCAAACACGGGACGTGAGTAGGACCACAGCACGCTGTGAGCTGAGCGTGTGCTGGGAACATGTTCCAAATGCCACTGACTGAGACTCCCGCCACATGCACCCTCCCCACAGACCGGCAGATAGAGTACCAGTGGTTTGGAGGGTTGATGAGACATTTTGGATAATTGCAGCGAGTCTATTAAAATATTAAAAGCTGGAACTTATGTCATGGTCCATACCCCCAAACCCCCTTTTCGTGGTATCCAATTGTTAGTCGTTACTATCTTGTCTCATCACTACAACTCCCGTACGGGCTCGGGAGAGGCGAAGGACGAAAGCCATGCGTCATCCAAAACACAACCCAACCAAGCCGCACTGCTTCTTTAACACAGCGCGCATCCAACCCGGAAGCCAGCCGCACCAATGTGCCGGAGGAAACACCGTGCACCTGGCGACCTGGTTTGCGTGCACTGTGCCCGGCCCACCACAGGAGTCGTTGGTGCACGATGAGACAAGGATATCCCTACCGGCCAAACCCTCCCTAACCCGGACGACGTTAGGCCAATTGTGCGTCGCCCCACGGACCTCCCGGTCGCGGCCGGCTGCGACAGAGCCTGGGCGTGAACTCAGTGCCCTATACCACTGCGCCACCCGGGAGGCCTTTATCTTAATTTCTCTGACTAAATATAGGACACTTTTGAATCTCCTGATGTGGTCATATTACTGGAAAACTGTTTAAATAAGTCCGGGATAAGGAAGCTAGGACTATCATGAGGCTTTTAAGGAAGTCGACAGCAGCTAGGCATTTGGCTATAAAGTTTTCCCTCAGGACATCAGCAAATCCACATCGTGTAACTTTTTAATGTAGCCTAGTATTCTTAGACTTCAGTCTGATTGTTACAGCGGGCCAAACTGCATTGGACATGAAATGCCTTAGGAAATATCACTCTGGTTATTCTTTCATGATGTATGTATGAGTGGAAACCTAATGAATAATAAACAGTGTATTGTAATACCTCTTGTCTTGTAATATGTCTTGTGACCAGAGGTCACAATAACAAGAGTAATACAAGAGGTATTACAATACACTGTTTATTATTCATTAGGTTTCCACTCATACAATACATCATGAAAGAATAACCAGAGTGATATTTCCTAAGGCATTTCATTTCACCTGTTTAATCTTTGAATTTCATGTAGCTCTCCAAACCTAAGGTCGAAGTTGACTATGTCCAGTGGGTAAAAGTTTGCCGTTTGTCCATGTGCTTTTGCGTCATTTTTTTTTGTTGCAGTTTTAGTGTGTTCATGAAATGCCCTTTTGTTCACAGATCTGCACCAACATATTCCGGACTCTTCCGCCGAGTGAGAACCCTGATTTTGACCCAGAGGAGGACGAGCCTACTCTCGAGGCCTCATGGCCACACATACAGGTAAAACCACGTCACTTCAACTTGACCTCATTTTAACTCTACTTTTTTTTTTTTTTAACACATGTGTTATACCTGGTATTATGCGCTATATGTATATTTCATTTGGCTCAGATTTAGTTCGTTGACTTTTCCCAGCTTGTCTACGAGTTCCTCCTGCGATTCTTGGAGAACCCAGACTTTCAGCCCAGCATCGCCAAGCGCTACATTGATCAGAAGTTTGTGCTGCAGGTAAGCGTCGCAATCTGATGTCACCTGTCAATGACCCTTATCCCCTCAGATTTCAGACCATTGTCAGTCAAATGGCCACGTGACATCGCCATCAGCAGGGGTGTGTGTATTCCCTAGGAGGCAAACGGGCCAAAACATTGAACTTGTCCAATAAGAAAGTCTTGTTTTCTGTTCTTAACGTTGTCAGTTGCATACACCCCTGGTTTGACAGTGTTGTTCAAAGCTATTGTATTAATTACCAAATATTGTAGAGACTTTCATTTTCTGTTGTTTACTGATGTCACTGTCGGTTCTCTGTGGATCAAAAAGGGTGCACACAGAAACAAGGCCAAACTAAGTGAAGTCAAGAAGACAGACCTGGCAGCCTTACAAGCCTCAGACTGCCTGCTTAACATCTTCTCTTCAAAAGACTCCAGTACAATACATCAAACACCAACCTTGTTTGAATAATCATTTGGTAGATGAATCTGTTTTTAAAGTGGTCATTTTGATTTGGCTTTGAACAAAAGCGGCACTGATGTGCAATTCCGTTTTGCGCTCCAGAGCAGAAAGGTCAGAGTATGACCGACCGAAAACAATGAACATGTTTGATTGATTATCTCTCCTGGCAGTTATCAAAGCCTGTTTTTTTTCAACATTACATCCTGTGAAAGTTAGTTTGGAGCATAACATTTTACAAAGAGTACATTTCTTCAGTGTTAGTCTCAGTATTTAGCTTCTCAAGGGCACATATGCCCTGATCCCAGATTGCCCGAGTATGTCTCAATGGTATTTCACCATCTTAACGTCCCACCTTGGGTCGTATTCATTAGGCACCAAAAGGTAGAAAACAGACTGAAACTGGAAGAGACAACCTGACACTTCCGTTACAAAACGTTTTGCTGCGGTGTGCCCTAATGAATACGACCCCGTCTCACCCTTGCTGGAGCTCTTCAGCGGTAACCTGCTAGGGCTGTGCCGTGCGTATTTATCGAGCCGTCCTCCTCTCCCTAGAGCGAGGGAATAAACGGGGACGAACGCTATGGCCTGGAATGTTGGCTGAGCTGCAGCATCCGAGGTGCTCTGGCTGAGTTTCCATGATGCGAGTGGTGGAGGGGTGTCATGGGGAAGCTTTAAATAGCACCCTATTGTTTACTCTGTTGGAAGGGAAAAGGGGACTGTGGTCGGAAAGAGGCTGGTGAAGGGGTCGGGCTAAGGGGGGACAGAGAGGACCTGTTTTTTTTTTCTGTGGTTTTATTCTCAGTGCTCTCTCCTGTTTCTCTATGACTGTTGGAGACAGACCTTGACATGGGAGAGGGACTGTACAATCAGTTCACATGGGAACGTTAGTGTATTTATAGCCGAATGTATTTCATTTCATCAGGTTGAACTGTCAGGACATATTTTATGCATAGTTATTTATTAGGGAAATTGCACTCTCTGTGAATGTAGTAGTCTTTGAAATTGTGTAGTACGTGCAGAGGGGAAGGAAGTACAGCCCTGTCATTACCAGAGTTACGGAGGTGTTGTCACCATAGATCGGCTTCCTGTCGCTCTGCTGATGCTGGACAAAAAACTCCTCTCAAAACATCCACATGAAAGCCTTAGGTGTCGTACTCTCCCAAATATTCAATCAGTTTGAAGATATTAAAGCATCATTTTAAATGTTTCCAGGTGATGTACATATTGCGGCGGGCACTGGTTTTTCTCCCAGTTACTGAATGCCCACTAAAGAATGGAATACATACAATTGTACCATGATATTTGATTAGAAAGCTTTCTTTCAAAGTGTTTTGATATTTAACAAGGAAGTCTTTGAGTCCAGATCTTATGTAGCCTATGTTTCTTGTCTCTGGATGTGTCACAGATAGTCATCATGCAGAGCTCATTGTGTGGTTAGTGGCTGCTGCTGTGGTATGATCAGAATGCCTGTGTCTTCACTGTCAGCTATGTGCTTGTCAGGGCAGGGGGACTGGGAGAGGGCCTGGTGGGACAACATGGCAGGGGAAACACTCATCACATTCTGTTTTGGCTGGCTGGCTGGCTGGCTGGCTGGCTGGCTGGCTGGCTGGCTGGCTGGCTGGCTGGCTGAAGGCAGTGAGGAGTTATTCTCACCAGCCCCGCCCATATCCTGAAACTGAACAAACCCTTTGCTGTTGAACAAGGCTTCTAGTCACTTGAAAAGATGCTTTGCTAGAACTGAACTGAAACCTTTTGTGAGTCATGCATTCAAATTACAGTGACACTCTCTCTGTTCCCTTGTTCCTCGCTTTTTACTTTCTGTTTGAACCTATATCTGTCTCTGTATACTGTGTATGTCTGCGCAAGCACAAAATGTTGTACCCTTAAGTAGTGTTAAACAGTATTGCCTCTGCTTCCTGTATATAATACAGGTTAGGCTACTGACTATAGAAAGGGGCTGTTTGCACAAGTCTAATCCCAATCATTAGATATATGCTGTGAATCCATTAAGCCCTGTATTGTCAAAAAAACGATACTTAGTGACAGAGGTCTCTCGACCACCGTACGTTCTCTCTATGTTCTCCCCCTCCTAATGCACGGTTAGCCTGTCCAGGCAGAGCTCTCTGTGAGGGGTCTGGCTGTGACGGTCTCAAATGGCACCCTGTTCCCTATAGGGAATCCCATAGGGCTCTGGTGGAAGGTAGTGCACTGAATAGGGTATAGGGTGTTATTTCCGATGCAGCCCACGTCTCCGATTGAACTATTCTCATCCACGTGGGATTATTATTAAATGGCGCCGTCACGTCATTGGCACGCAGCGAAAGGAAGAGCGCTCCAGGGGGGCTGTTTTTACCTTTGAGCACAGACTGAGGCTTAGCCGGGGCAGAGAGGAAGAGCGAGGAAGTGCTGGAGGTCACAACCTCCCCGTGGATACACTCCAATTATTTACGTAGCTACTCCAGACCCACTTCCTCTCTTCCTCCCTCTCTGACTTCTCAATCAACATACTGCACACAACTACAGTGTAGACTGTACACGCATTATAACAAGCCCGTATTAAAAGTCTGTCTGTCTAGAGCTCAAATGCATGCATGCACACGTGCATAGTGTGTACACAGTGCACAACAGGGGGTGCGACGATTGCTTTTCTGTCACGTAGTGTCAAGCTCACCTGACACCTGAAAGGCATTGACATGCATTGTTTCTTTTAGCTTCTCTCAGAGAGCTGCACATAAACAGGCAGGATGAGGATTGACCATTTTGTTTATGCACCATTCTCCTTCCATCCCGGTCTCAGTGGGTGTCTGGGTTTTGTAAAAATAGAGACCTGTTGTTCTGCTTCCCTATCGATAAAACTGGAGGTACTTTCTCTGAGGTTTAGCAGAATGTCGCTCTTTGTTTTGCTGCTTTTATCTGCAGCAGGAAGTAGCCTTAGACCTGCAGAGAAAATAACTACTTTGAGTGTAGCTTTTAGAAACCTATTGGCTTCTTCTGAAAAATAGTAATTTCAGTTCAACCGTGACTCATCAGTAATGACCCTTTTGCAGAGAAAATTGACATTGTTGGAGGTTGGATGTGGCAACAGCTCTGGTGGAGATTCCTGCAGTCAGCATGCCAATTGCACGCTCCCTCAACTTGAGACATCTGTGGGATTGTGTTGTGTGACAAAACTGAACATTTTAGAGTGGCCTTTTATTGTCCACAGCACAAGGTGCATCTGTGTAATTATCATGCTGTTTTAATCAGCTTCTTGATATGTCACACCTGTCAAGTGGCAAAGGAAAAATGCTCACTAACAGGGATTTAAACAGATTTGTGAACAACATTTTTGTGCATATGGAACATTTCTGAAATATTTCAGCTCATGAGACATGGGATCAACACTTTACATGTTGCGTTTTTGTTCAGTATATAATGTGATTTAAGATTATCTCCAGCTCAGGGCTCCAGCTATGCAATTTGTTTGCTAACTTGCTAGCTTGCAAGATCAAACTTCTTGGTTATAGCAGAGACAATCAACCCCTGCTGGATCAAGATTCCTGCTCCCTAAATTGTTTCTGCGTCCAAAAAACATCCCTTGTGTGGACTGCCGGTAATATCGTATACCCCTTTATGGTACAGGAACACTGCCGAAAATATTGCATACCCCGGTATGGTACAGGAACAGTATGAAGGTATGACCATTTGAATACCACCCAGCCCTACAGAACACAAACCTGGTCAGAGCTGTTCTACATCTATAATGTCTCGTTAGCTAGGTGGTTAGACTGTGTTGGCTTAGCTTGTTAGCACCAATAGTGTAACAGCCCTCTACTTTCAGAATATTTTCATCATTCATACAGTGAAACGTATCGACTGACTGATGACGAATGTACAGTACTGTGTCCCTCTGGGAGCTTTGTCTCTGAGACATCATAGGCTCTTCTTCGATGACCCTGTAGAACAGAACAATTCGCTCCGCTCCTAGACCCCAGTGCTACTGTAACATAACAGACACAGCAGAGGTCAAGTTCAGGACAAAATGCATTAGCCTCTGGGTGAAATCCCACTGGTCGGGTCTTGATGATCACTGATGGTGATTGAATATTGACCCTGGCCCCGGGCCCCGGGCCCCCTGCATGGCTGAATCATAGTCATGTCCGGGCCACGTTCCAACACTACCAAGCAACGTCCTTATCTATGGCCTATTTCTTTGTCCTCACTGATTTGAGCGGACTTGATGGATGCAGGCTAGGTAGCATTGCAAGAATAAAGGTGAAAACAGCAGTTAGCTGTAAATTAGCTTCCTCCATTTGGAGTGATGACACAAGGTCATACAATAGGTCAAAGGATATTAAGAGTATTGGGAAGCAGCCTAGTATCATCTGTGTGTCTGCAACAGAGGAGTCTGCTGCCTCGGTGCCAAGCTGGGGGAGCAGGGCTGGACTGTAATGGAGGAGGCTGCTGCCTTGGTGCCAGACTGAGGGAGGAGGGCGGGACTGGAACAGGGGCACTACTCTGCTGGAATAGCAACCCTGTCATTGTGGTCCTGGCAACCTCATAAAATGACGAAACCCACATTTTAGGAACTGGCCGACATCAGCACTAGCTAGGCTATTCCTCTGGGCTCAGTGGCATGTTCCACACCGCTCCTCTCCTTTGAACAGTAACGTTACAGTACTGATCACTGATACCAAAATCGCTCCTCTCCTTTAAACAGTAGCTAACATTACAGTACAAAGGACTGATCCTAAACCGCTCATTTCCTTTAAACAGCAATTTCCCTGCCCACACGACGCCATACACGTGGTTTGCGGATGTGAGGCCGGTTGGATGTACTGCCAAATTTTCTAAAACAACATTGGAGGCAGCTTATGGTAGAGAAATTAACATTAAATTACCTGGCAACCGCTCTTGTGGACATTCCTGCAGTCAGCATGCCAATTGCACACTCCCTCAACTTGAGACATCTGTGGCATTGTTGTGTGACAAAACTGCACATTTTAGAATGGTCTTTTATTGTCCCGAGCACAAGGTGCACCTGTGTAATGATCATACTTCTTGATGTGCCGCACCTGTCAGGAGGATGGATTATCTTGACAAAGGAGAAATGCTCACTAACAGGGACGTAAACAAATTTGTTATCAAAATTTGAGAGAAAAGCTTTTTGTGCGATTGGAAAATTTCTGTGATTTTATTTTTTATTTTAGCTCAGGAAATAATTTGATTTATGTCTGTTCTTGGCTCTAATGACTAGTAGGTAGTGGCAGGTAGCCTAGCGGTTAGCGCGTTGGGGCAGTAACCGAAAGGTCGCTGGTTTGAATACACGAGGTAAAAAAGGTCAAAGCTCTGTGCCCTTGAGCAAAGCACTTAACCCTAACTATCACCAGTGGCGCTGTACTACTATGGCTGACCCTGTAAAACAACACATTTCACAGCACCTATCTGGTGTATGTGACAAAAACATAATTTTTTGTTGTAACAGGCATATAGTTGACTATATTTGTCACATTTGGTGATAAAAACATAGTTTCAACTAAAACTTACTGTCTTTAAATTATGTTTATTTGATTTTTATACCACCCTCTGTAGGTATGACTGGGACCTCTGTATGTTTACGCTGCTATTTGTTCCTATACATTGGTTGGTTGTTTAGCAACGAAATCAACAGGTGCGCAACTATGGGGTGAAACAGATGGGGTTGGCTTAAATTGTTGTAAAATATATTGTCTCTAATGTTTATTGAAAATATAAATAAATGAGCTCTTATTGTCTCTCAAATGCATCGTTACAGTTGTTTTAATATTACTGATTGTGGCTTCTATCAATGTAATTGTCTGCATCTTTTCCAATCCCCCATATACAGTGGGGCAAAAAAGTATTTAGTCAGCCACCAATTGTGCAAGTTCTCCCACTTAAAAAAGATGAGAGGCCTGTAATTTCCATCATAGGTACACTTCAACTATGACAGACAAAATAAATTTTAAAAAATCCAGAAAATCACATTAGGATTTTTTAATGAATTTATTTGCAAATTATGGTGGAAAATAAGTATTTGGTCACCTACAAACAAGCAAGATTTCTGGCTCACACAGACCTGCAACTTCTTCTTTAAGAGGCTCCTCTGTCCTCCACTCGTTACCTGTATTAATGGCACCTGTTTGAACTTGTTATCAGTATAAAAGACCCCTGTCCACAACCTCAAACAGTCACACTCCAAACTCCACTATGGCCAAGACCAAAGAGCTGTCAAAGGACACCAGAAACAAAATTGTAGACCTGCACCAGGCTAGGAAGACTGAATCTACAATAGGTAAGCAGCTTTGTTTGAAGAAATCAACTGTGGGAGCAATTATTAGGAAATGGAAGACATACAAGACCACTGATAATCTCCCTCGATCTGGGGCTCCACGTAAGATCTCACCCCGTGGGGTCAAAATGATCACAAGAACGGTGAGCAAAAATCTCAGAACCACACGGGGGGGACCTAGTGAATGACCTGCAGAGAGCTGGGACCAAAGTAACAAAGCCTACCATCAGTAACACACTACGCCGCCAGGGACTCAAATCCTGCAGTGCCAGACGTGTCCCCCTGCTTAAGCCAGTACATGTCCAGGCCCGTCTGAAGTTTGCTAGAGAGCATTTGGATGATCCAGAAGAAGTTTGGGAGAATGTCATATGGTCAGATGAAACCAAAATATTACTTTTTGGTAAAAACTAAACTTGTCGTGTTTGGAGGACAAAGAATGCTGAGTTGCATCCAAAGAACACCAGCTGGCCGGTGTGTTTACGGACATATTCAATCAATCCCTATACCAGTCTGCTGTTCCCACATGCTTCAAGAGGGCCACCATTGTTCCTGTTCCCAAGAAAGCTAAGGTAACTGAGCTAAACGACTACCGCCCCGTAGCACTCACTTCCGTCATCATGAAGTGCTTTGAGAGACTAGTCAAGGACCATATCACCTCCACCCTACCCGACACCCTAGACCCACTCCAATTTGCTTACCGCCCAAATAGGTCCACAGACGATGCAATCTCAACCACACTGCACACTGCCCTAACCCATCTGGACAAGAGGAATACCTATGTGAGAATGCTGTTCATCGACTACAGCTCGGCATTCAACACTATAGTACCCTCCAAGCTCGTCATCAAGCTCGAGACCCTGGGTCTCGACCCCGCCCTGTGCAACTGGGTACTGGACTTCCTGACGGGCCGCCCCCAGGTGGTGAGGGTAGGCAACAACATCTCCACCCTGCTGATCCTCAACACTGGGGCCCCACAAGGGTACGTTCTGAGCCCTCTCCTGTACTCCCTGTTCACCCACGACTGCGTGGCCACGCACGCCTCCAACTCAATCATCAAGTTTGCGGACGACACAACAGTGGTAGGCTTGATTACCAACAACGACGAGACGGCCTACAGGGAGGAGGTGAGGGCCCTCGGAGTATGGTGTCAGGAAAATAACCTCACACTCAACGTCAACAAAACTAAGGAGATGATTGTGGACTTCAGGAAACAGCAGAGGGAACACCCCCCTATCCACATCGATGGAACAGTAGTGGAGAGGGTAGCAAGTTTTAAGTTCCTCGGCATACACATCACAGACAAACTGAATTGGTCCACTCACACAGACAGCATCGTGAAGAAGGCGCAGCAGCGCCTCTTCAACCTCAGGAGGCTGAAGAAATTCGGTTTGTCACCAAAAGCACTCACAAACTTCTACAGATGCACAATCGAGAGCATCCTGGCGGGCTGTATCACCGACTGGTACGGCAACTGCTCCGCCCACAACCGTAAGGCTCTCCAGAGGGTAGTAAGGTCTGCACAACGCATCACCGGGGGCAAACTACCTGCCCTCCAGGACACTTACACCACCCGATGTTACAGGAAGGCCATAAAGATCATCAAGGACATCAACCACCCGAGCCACTGCCTGTTCACCCCGCTATCATCCAGAAGGCGAGGTCAGTACAGGTGCATCAAAGCTGGGACCAAGAGACTGAAAAACAGCTTCTATCTCAAGGCCATCAGACTGTTAAACAGCCACCACTAACACTGAGTGGCTGCTGCCAACACACTGACACTGACTCAACTCCAGCCACTTTAATAATGGGAATTGATGGGAAATGATGTAAATATATCACTAGCCACTTTAAACAATGCTACCTTATATAATGTTACTTACCCTACATTATTCATCTCATATGCATACGTATATACTGTACTCTATATCATCGACTGCATCCTTATGTAATACATGTATCACTAGCCACTTTAACTATGCCACTTTGTTTACATACTCACCTCATGTATATACTGTACTCGATACCATCTACTGTATCCTGCCTATGCTGCTCTGTACCATCACTCATTCATATATCCTTATGTACATATTCTTTATCCCCTTACACTGTGTATAAGACAGTAGTTTTGGAATTGTTAGTTAGATTACTTGTTTGTTATTACTGCATTGTCGGAACTAGAAGCACAAGCATTTCGCTACACTCGCATTAACATTTGCTAACCATGTGTATGTGACAAATAAAATTTGATTTGATTTACCTACTGTAAAGCATGGGGGTGGAAACCTCATGCTTTGGGGCTGTTTTTCTGCAAAGGGACCAGGACGACTGATCCGTGTAAAGGAAAGAATGAATGGGGCCATGTATCGTGATATTTTGAGTGAAAACCTCCTTCCATCAGCAAGGGCATTGAAGATGAAACATGGCTGGGTCTTTCAGCATGACAATGATCCCAAACACACCGCCCGGGCAACGAAGGAGTGGCTTCATAAGAAGCATTTCAAGGTCCTGGAGTGGCCTAGCCAGTCTCCAGATCTCAACCCCATAAATCTTTGGAGGGAGTTGAAAGTCTGTGTTGCCCAGCAACAGCCCCAAAACATCACTGCTCTAGAGGAGATCTGCATGGAGGAATGGGCCAAAATACCAGCAACAGTGTGTGAAAACCTTGTCAAACGTTTTCTGTAAGTCTTCACCTCTCTCATTGCCAACAAAGGGTATATAACAAAGTATTGAGAAACTTTTGTTATTGACCAAATACTTATTTTCCACCATAATTTGCAAATAAATTCATTAAAAATCCTACAATGTGATTTTCTGGATTTTTTTTCTCATTTTGTCTGTCATAGTTGAAGTGTACCTATGATTAAAATTACAGGCCTCTCTCATCTTTTTAAGTGGGAGAACTTGCACAATTGGTAGCTGACTAAATACTTTTTTGCCCCACTGTATATGCCAATTATGTGACGATCCGACCGCATTCTGTCCCCTATCAACAGTTATTTATTTTGTATTATTTTTTAAAAACTTTTGGCACCAAAGAGAATTACATAAGAAAGTAATCAACACGACTAGCTTGATTAAGCTTCCGCCATGTATATCTCACTAGATCAGGGTATTTAAGCCTCCATATATCCACTAATTCCAATATATCCATGACATTCATGATTTCCTTAAGTACCTGAAGGTGATAGTGTGATGTCCTTTATAGGTCCATAGAGGTATTTAAAACCATAGTATAATCTCCCACCATAATAATAGACTTGTGTTGCTTGTAGGGTTGATAAATTGTTATATATATTTTCAAAGAATCGTGGATCATCATTATTTGGACCGTATAGGTTAAGAAGCTGTGGTCCAATAACATTTAAAATCATCTACCTTGAGGATCTGTTTGGACAATTTGCACAATTTAATTGATATTACTGTTAATTAATATTGTCACCCCTTTTGAGTTTCTTTGCCCATGGGAGAAATATATTTCGCCCCCTGTCCTTTTTCCACAAAACTTCATCTAAAATTGTTGAATGAGTTTCCTGTAAACCAATAGATGATATATTCCTTCTCTTTTAGCCAGGTAAATACTGATAGTATTTTCTTATTATCTGCTAAGACATTACAATTATAACTGGCTATACTGATTTCACTAATTACCATAATGAGACAAGTTTCAATTCCATTTATCATAATATATGTTTGTAAACGTACCATGATGATTGTCTATATAGCTGTACCATGATAATTGCATTGCTACTATGTAAACCTCCAATTGGTCCCAACTATTCCACCTACTAAAACCCCTCCTCATCCCAAGTTGGGTTGTCATCCCAGTGACCGGTAGACCACCCATGATCCCATGGCCCCCAAGAGACCAGGACCCCTCCTTCGAAAAGAGCACAGTGCCACCCACAGAGCATAAGCAGATCAACCGATAAAACTCGCTGGCCATGGCAGAACACTGACATTCCTGTCTTGCAGGAAATCACGCACAGAACGAGCAGTATGGCTGGTGGCATTGTCATGCTGGAGGGTCATGTCAGGATGAGCCTGCAGGAAGGGTACCGCATGAGGGAGGAGGATGTCTTTCCTGTAACGCACAGTGTTGAGGTTTCTTGCATTGACAACGAGCTCAGTCTGATGATGCTGTGACACATCACCCCAGACCATGACAGACCCTCCACCTCCAAATCGATCCCGCTCCAGAGTACAGGCCTCGATGTAACGCTCATTCCTTCGATGATAAACGCGAATCAGACCATCACCCCTGGTGAGACAAAACCGCAACTCGTCAGTGAAGAGCACTTTTTGTCAGTCCTGTCTAATCCAGCTACGGTGGGTTTGTCCCCATAGGCGATGTTGTTGCAGGTGATGTCTGCCTTACAACAGGCCTACAAGCCCTCAGTTCAGCCTCAACTCAGCCTAATGCGGACAGTCTGATCACTGATGGAGGGAATGTACATTCCTGGTGTAACTCGGGCAGTTGTTGCAATCCTGTACCAGTCCCGCAGGTGGGGTGTTGGGATGTCCGGATCCTGTGCAGGTGTTGTTACATGTGGTCTGCCACTGAGAGGACGATCACCTGTCCGCCCTGTCTCTCTGTCTTAGGCGTCTCACAGTACCGACATTGCAATTTATTGCTCTGGCCACATCTGCAGTCCTCATGCCTCCTTGCAGGCTGACTACACTGCTCACATCGCGTGCATTTAGAAATCTATGTTATTCAATTATTGCACCCACACTGCTCGCGCGCGGCAACGAGCGTCTGCGATGCCAAGGGCTAAAATAGAAGTCAATTCTATTTCCGACGCAGATCATGCTGCAAGTCCTGCCTCTCCCATCTCCTCATTGGTTAGAAGCAGGTACCCACGTGCCATCACCTCATTGGTTATACCCACGTGTGTGACTGAAAGATGAATGAGGTCAGTGGCGGTAATACACCTAATTTATGAAAGTTGCCAATCGCAATATAAAGTCAAGAGAAGAAAAGGTCTGGAAGGAGGAGAGATGACTAGGAACGATTTGGTTGACCGTTTTATGTGTGGATTAATTGTCGGAGTAGAGGACCTTGTGCATTTCAGGTAAAATAACAACTCAATGTTTATATCACAGGACAAATTAGCTAGTAACAGCAAGCTAGCTAAATGAGACAAATTAGCTAGCAATTGCAAGCTAAATTGCCATAAATGTTTAATGCTTTTCTACCTGTCCCCAAATTAATGTCATTGGTTCAGAGTTTGTTTTGATGTTTTAACCTGCGTGTGTCGTGATCGCGTTTGGTATGGGGGGGACAAAATACCTTTATGCACTATGGCGCATGCGCGCA
The DNA here is from genome assembly GCF_045791955.1 of Oncorhynchus clarkii lewisi. Classification (NCBI taxonomy): domain Eukaryota; kingdom Metazoa; phylum Chordata; class Actinopteri; order Salmoniformes; family Salmonidae; genus Oncorhynchus; species Oncorhynchus clarkii. The sequence goes on from NC_092154.1 coordinate 14,049,122, forward strand.
GACGGTTTGTATTCTGTGTTAGGCATGTTCACGCAGATGAGCAGGAACCCTGGACATCTTTTGGTGTTTTTCAGAGTCAGTAGAAAGGTCTCTCTAGTGTCCTAAATTTTCATAACCGTGACCTTAATTGCCTACCGTCTGCTGTTAGTGTCTTAACAACCGTTCCACGGGTGCATATTCATGGGAAACAGTGTTTTAAACCCTTTACAATGAATATCTGTGAAGATATTGGGATTTTTACGAATTATCTTTGAAAGACAGGTTCCTGAAAAGGGGACATTTCTTTTTCTGCAGAGTTTATTTGTAATAATGTAGATAGTTTATGCAAAGGATTGTTACCTTTTACCAGTATTGTCATTACAAAAGTTACATTTTGGCAAGCAATTATTATTTTAGCCAACAATTATTGTGATTCATCCTATATTGTCCCTCACATCTTTACAACAGTTGTGGGATACACACACACACACTCAACCCCTTTCTCCCACAAACAACCATATGCTCAACAGTTGCACCATCCCAGAGCCCAACTCGAGAAAGGTTATGATTTACGAACGCATATACAGTTGCAGCTGAATGAGAAGGCCTGCAAAATTGATAAAAACGGCCAGAAATGGGGAGATTTGGTTAACCATTGTCACATCCTAGGTGATGGAGGTCAGATATACCCCTTTCCCCTGAAACACCCACACATGTTCCCCCGTAGTGACCATGTTCACAAGCATCTCTGTGCAGTCAGACCTTTGATTTTGTGCCACCACATGGCCACAATAATATGCCCCCTCTCTGAATGTTCGAGTGTGACCCCCTCCCCATGGGTTACTGCAGCTAGTGTTGCCAGCACTGCCACTGCCTGGGTGGGGGCACCCCACCGGAATCCCCACCGGCTAGGTACAAGGTTCTCATTAGCAGCTTTTGAGAATTTCCTTGTATATTATGCTCTCCCATCAAGGGGCTTTTTTGCTATCTATTTGTACTGTTCGTTTCTCTAGTTCATTTTTTAAGATGAACTCTTTTGACATAAATAGTTTTTGTTTTCAAGATTAGTATTGAATTGCATGGCCTCTAAAGGCACATGTGACATACAATATGGAAATAATCTGTTGTACCTATGTAGGAAAAAATTTGTTGTAAATGATTTTGTCTTGGTTAAAACAATTTGTCATCCGGTAGACTTTAATTAAATTTCCAATATTCTCGAGTAATGCGTTTACCAATTATTTGATGGTCCGACCTCATTCTGTCCTCTATCAGCACTATTTAAACGTTTGTTGCCAGCGAAAATGACAAGGCAATCAAGACGACTAGCTTGATTGAACCTGCTCCATGTAGATCTCACTAGGTCAGGGTATTTAAGCCTCCATATGTCATGTCCACTAGTTCCAATATATCCATAATATTTGTAATTTCCTTAAGCGCGTGAGGGTGATAGTTTGTAGTGTGATTTACTTTACGGTCCATTGAGGTACTTGAAACCGTATTATAATCTCCCACTATAATAATTGTGTCATGTATTGCCTGTAAGCTCGATAAATTATTTTATGTATTTCTAAAGAAGCGTGGATCATCATTATTTGGAACATGTAGATAAATTAGCAAAATCTCTTTATAGTCCAATAGCATATGTAAAAGATTCATCTATTGACAATTTTGGTAAGAGGGCCTGGGTATGGCTTTGCTTTAGGTGCCTTTTGCACCGCGCCTGTAAAATAGAATTGAGTTGAAACACCACTGTTACCATAGAGAGAGACACAGCCCAGTCAGAAACAAAACTTTCGATTCTAGGTTTGAAATGCTTTGAAATGACACTGGGAAGCAAAGGAAATAACTTTTTGCTCTCTCGCTCTTGCTCTCTCTCTCCTCGCTCTCTCTCTCCCCCCCCCTCTTCTTTGACCTTGGCAGCTTCTGGAACTGTTTGACAGCGAGGACCCCCGGGAGAGGGACTTCCTGAAGACAGTCCTGCATCGGATCTACGGGAAGTTCCTGGGGTTGCGGGCTTTCATCAGGAAGCAGATCAACAACATCTTCTTGCGGTGAGTGAATAGTGAAGTGCCCCTCTCTCTTGTTCACAGGAGTAAACAGTGGGAACCACACAGGTATCCGTCAAACTGAGTTCAACCCCCCCCCCCCCCCCCCCCCCCCGCGCAGCTCGGCACCTAAAAAGTCCATGCTCGTATTCATTAGGGCTTATCGTAGCAAAACGTTTTCAACTGGAATAGAACATTTGCGTTTCTCGTTGGACGAGATCATGATTAACCGCAACCTTCCCTGTGTTCCTGGGAGCCCACTCCTGTCAGTTGACTTCCCCTCTTCTTTCTGTCTATTCCCTGGCTGAGAAGGGGAACTGTCCAGCTTTCTGTCTATTCCCTGGCTGAGAAGGGGAACTGTCCAGCTTTCCGTCTATTCCCTGGCTGAGAAGGGGAACGGTCCAGCTTTCCGTCTATTCCCTGGCTGAGAAGGGGAACGGTCCAGCTTTCCGTCTATTCCCTGGCTGAGAAGGGGAACTGTCCAGCTTACCGTCTATTCCCTGGCTGAGAAGGGGAACTGTCCAGCTTTCCGTCTATTCCCTGGCTGAGAAGGGGAACTGTCCTACTTTCTGTCAATGCCCTGGTTGAGAAGGGAAACTGTCCTGCTGTGATCGTTTCCCTGGCAGGCTTTCCTAACCAGGTTCTTTCAGGCAGCAGCTTGGGGACAACTGGTAGATAGATGGGACATGATCAAGCCTACGTCAGAGCCACAGTACAACTGGTGTCAGTGGCTGAGCACATTTCACAGGTTTTACACATGCTATGATTCGACTCTGAACATCGATGTTAGCAGAGGGGGCCATCCGCATGCACTGTCTCTATCCCTCTCTCTCTGCTCCGTTGTGTCCTATCAGAGCCAAATGCTCCGCTACTCAGTGTGTAGTCATTTGTAGTTTAATTGTGATGGTGTGTTTGTGTTCTGGTAGGTTCATCTACGAGACTGATCACTTCAACGGAGTGGCCGAACTCCTGGAGATACTGGGGAGGTGAGTCCAGAGGTGGTGTGGTGGGACGCTGGGGAGGTGGTGGGACGCTGGGGGGAGGTGGTGGGACGCTGGGGGGGTGGTGGGACGCTGGGGAGGTGGTGGGACGCCGGGGGGGAGGTGGTGTGGTGGGACGCTGGGGGGAGGTGGTGTGGTGGGACGCTGGGGAGGTGGTGGGACGCTGGGGGGAGGTGGTGGGACGCTGGGGGGAGGTGGTGTGGTGCGACTCTGGGGAGGTGGTGTGGTGGGAGTTCAAGCATGCATCAACTGCATCAACATATATTGTTATCAAGCACCTTTGACTCTAGCAGCAGTGGCACAGCGAGCTCAAGGAACTAGGACATGCAACCATTTACACTCGTATGCCAGAATATCTCCATTTGAGCTAATATACTCACCACTACATCAGTAGGTCCCTTTAGTGTTGCTACAGGCTTTTCTGCTGTTAGCTCCCCATCCCCACAGAATTCTGGGAAACCCAGTCACACTGCTGACTGCTGACCTGACTTTTTGAGCTAAAGGACGCAAGTGGCTCTTCCTGTTTAGTTTTATTTGTAGAAAGTGTTCTTTTGTTCCAGCAGTAAAATGTCTCTCTGGCTCTAGCTATGAATAGTCATCTCTGCTTCTCAGACCGCCTACCCTGCTCTCTGTGTCCTCAGCTATACTGTGTGTGTGTGTGTGTGTGTGTGTGTGTGTGTGTGTGTGTGTTTGCAAATGCTTGCTTCTCAAGGCAATGATTGATTGAAGTGTTGTTTTTGTCTATCTGCAGCATCATCAATGGCTTTGCACTGCCATTGAAGGCGGAACACAAGCAGTTCCTGATGAAGGTGCTCATCCCCATGCATACCGCCAAAGGACTGGCCCTGTTCCACGCACAGGTAACCAAATGTGTAACTGATGCTCAATTAAGTTATGAATCCATTCGTGTTAAGAGAAGAGGTAGAACTAGGATTGGAACTGGAATGAGCATCTCCACCCTCTCTTTGAAAACTACGTGCCGAATGTCCCCTCCACTTCCAAAATTCAAAATATGCTAAATCATGATTTGTCCAAAGCACCGGAACTAATGCTGTTGGTTATCTCACGTGGCCCGTCATATCACAACAGATCTATGATACCATTTATGTTTACGTGGTCTGTCTACGAGAGATTTCCAAATTCCTAATACCAGATTAATAAATAACCCTTTTTAAAGGGGTTGATTTGAAATACTCACTCTCACTAGACAACAACTCTTCTCTTCTTAGAAGCTATCTAAATCTGAGAAATGTACCTGGCATAATGTGGGTTTTAAAAGAAATTCTAGGTATAAGTTCATACAATATTATCATATGGTAATTAGCCTAGCTACCCATTTTGTTCTGTCAGGTCAGGCTTTGTGAACAGTAGATGACCTAGATGCCTTGTTAAGCATAACTCTCATGAGCTGAAGTGAACTGCCCTCTGAAAAAAAGCCTTGGATAACAGTGCCATCTAGTGGCCGTAGAATGAACTTGAAAGCTCTGATAGTATTGTGTACAGGACATACCACATTGGGAACGTACCACATTTCTGTTAACAGTAAGTAAATAATATCACTCACTACCTGTTCTGTTTCCTTTTAGCTGGCCTACTGTGTCGTCCAGTTCCTGGAGAAGGACCCCACCCTCACAGAGCCGGTACTCTAACCAACTAACATTCGTCACGTTGTCCTACCGTCGGGACACTAGGTCCTGCTCTCCCTTGGAGCTGTAGGAATGTTGTTGTGTGCTAGGAATCTGTGCACCTTTCATGTAGGGGACAAACAATGTTAGCTTTCTCAAACAAGTTTGAGTCCAAAATCATGAATAGTTCATATGGTACCTAGCTAAATGGCATGTAAAATGCTGCAGCACTATCGACCTATGTACAGTACTGTAGGTTTGTTGACTAAAGACAAAGACAAAAAAAACTAAAGGTATTTCCTTGGAACTTAGTGTCATCTGTTCAATCCTCAGGTGATTCGGGGGCTGTTGAAGTTTTGGCCCAAAACCTGTAGCCAGAAGGAGGTATGTCTGTATGTCATGACTGGTAGATGACACCGAACACGCTAACAGATGCTGTACCTTGTATACCATAAGTGTGGTTCTGAACAGTTTACCTGGTTCTCTTGAACAAATGACTTCCTCATGTGTCTGTTGTTTCCCACCTGTCCTAGGTGATGTACCTGGGGGAAATGGAGGAGATCCTGGATGTCATTGAGCCCACCCAGTTCAAGAAGATCCAAGAGCCCCTGTTCAAGCAGATCTCCAGATGTGTGGCCAACCCCCACTTCCAGGTACAGTCTTGACTTCCTTGACCTTCAACTTACTTTTAGCTCCTAGTGGAGCAAATGGCATCACTAAAAGTGCGTCTCCAGCTAACCCTGATCTGGGACGTTTTCTTGAGTTTTTTTCAGGTGGTTCCTCATACAGTACATTAAGGCTATTTCTGCTCCTCCATTTACTGCTACATGTACTTTTTTCCCTTTCATTTTTCATAATGACCTCCTCAAGGAGCTTTCCAGCACTTCTCTAAATGGGTTTTCAATCTGGCAGTGGAGCTGTGAAAATGGCTGCCCTATACGTAACATGTTCCTGTCATTTACTGCCAGCCCGGCTCATTTCTTGTTGATCCCAACAGGTAGCGGAAAGAGCCCTCTACTTCTGGAACAACGAGTACATCCTGAGCCTGATTGAGGAGAACATCGACAAGATTCTGCCTATCATGTTTGGTAGCCTGTACAGAATCTCCAAAGAACACTGGAACCCGTACGTATGCCACTCTCCGGTTCTCAACTAGTTTTTTATTTGAATTGTTTTATTTGACCTTTTATTTAACTTGGCAAGTCAGTTAAGAACAAATTCTTTGCCCCTCAGGGTAAAGCATTAACAAGCAACGCCATCCTTAATAATACTCAACTCTCTTACCTGTAGTTGGCGTAGATGTTGGGGTCTTATGTTATTCCTCTCTAACGAACTATGTACGTATGACAAAATGGTCATGTCTCCAGATATCAATGTCATGTGTCCTCCAACATCCTGTCACTGAAATACCAAAGGAATGTTTTTCCAGTTATTTAATCTCAACATTGCTACTGTAGGATTGACTGAGAGCCGGTAAATATCCTCTGGATGTATTTAAGTCAGATGCCATTGTCCCCTGTGTGTTTCCAGGACGATTGTAGCTCTGGTCTACAACGTGCTGAAGACCCTGATGGAGATGAACAGCACACTATTTGACGAGCTGACAGCCTCTTACAAATCAGACAGACAGCGGTGAGCTCCCTGCCTCCAGCTCTCATATTCATTCTTGTTCTGCAGCCCGAACAAAGTGTTCACAAACTATTACAATAACTAGTCAGGTATAATTTATGAAGCGTGGAAACAAAGCTGCATGGTACAACACACTGGATTACATAAGTTCTGTTAGCTAGCCTTTTTCAAGGACAGTCGGGTCTGACAGCGTCGTGTGTGTGTCCGTCTGTGCGTGACATGTGTCCGTCCGTGCGTGACGTTGCGTCCGTGCGCCTGTAACGTGCTTGTCTCTCCAGGGAGAAGAAGAAGGAGCAGGAGAGGGAGGAGCTGTGGAAGAAGCTGGATGAGCTGAAGCTGAGCGACGCTGCGGCTCTGGTGCAGAACAACAGCCACGGGCTCCAGAACAACAACAGCAACAACAACAATCACCAAGAAAACCAGGAGAAGGGCACCGCTGTCATTGCAACGGACCATGAAGACCCTGTCGTCGCCATGGATACCGCAGAGAATGTCAAGGGCGTCAAGACTGCCAAATGACACAGGACTCCATTTTGTACTCTGTAACGGTTTCCAGGCCGTCTGAGAACTGTCAGGGAGGGGCTTGGGGGTGATGGGGAGGAGGGGCTTGGGGGTGATGGGGAGGAGGGGCTTGGGGGTGACGCGGAGGAGGGGCTTGGGGGTGACAGGGAGGAGGGGCTTGAGAAACTAGCCACACAAAAAAAAAAAAAAGAGATAAACCTCATCAGTATGTTAAATCTATATACAGTAAAACTACTTCAAATGCCAGAAATTCTCCTTTGGCAGAAAACGTATATTTCAACTTAAGACTATTTTGGGATGTTACAGTGTGACCACAGTATATTGGTAAACTTTTTTTGTCTGATCAAAGAATTTATCCTTTCACATTTAGTTTCTTAACTGAGAAAAGTTTTTTTTTTTTGGGGGGGGGGGGGGGGGGGGGGGGGGGGGGGGTGATATTCAATGTATGAAAATATAGGAGGGGGAGAAAATGACTTGAAAATAACCTTTCTGATTGTGCTGCACTTCGAGAAGCTAAATGGCTATTTTAAGATGTCTATTTTGTATGTGCTTTCATCACTGCTGCCAACATAGGGGTGCAAACTGTAAGGAAGAGGGGGTCGGGGGTGAGCTTTGGAGGGTGGGTGGGTGGGTGGGGGGCTATGGAGAGAGGACTGTGTTAATAGTCTCTACATAGGAGACCTGAGTGAATGTCACTATCATGAGGTCTTGTGTTTTCGGGTGTTTGGTATATGTATCTGAATACATGAAGCTTAATGTTATAGCCGTTATTATAGCACATTCAAGAACTGCAGCCATACAACCTATTTACAGTAAGTATTTGAAATGAGTTTAGTTTAGAGAAACGAACGATGAAACGGGCACAGATTTAAGTAAGTATAACATATTTTTCCAGTCTGAATAGAGAATTGATTAATAGATAATGCCGATGTAGAAAAAGGTAATGAAATGAGCCATATATTTTTTTCCCAGAGTATTGTTAAAGGCAGAGATGTGGATTTTTGAAGCCAGATGGTGGCAGATTGCCGATTAGTCTGGTTTCTGCAGATTTAAACGTGGCTGGATGAAGTGTGTGCGTATGTGGGTCAGGGGTGTTTGCTTTAACGTGTCTGTTCTCTATTGTAGGTCCAGTCTTTTCTGATGCCTTTTCTGTCAGAGTGTACCATTCCAATCTCTGTGACATGCAACTGTGTGGGGAACCTGTTTTGTAATAACTGACCTTATCTAGGTTTTAAATAAAAAATAAAGTCTACCATATGTTTCTACTCTAAAACCACAGGACTATGGCTCTTTCTTTCGTATTGAGTAGCAGCGACACGTTGTCACCAGATGGCGCCAGAATTTAATATGAATCTTCTGTGGGAATTGTAGTACGCCTATTTGAAAACCTATCTATCAAAAGTTAAATATAGGCCTTGATTCTATCAGATCAAGCGTTGACCCTCATTGGCAGACATCCACATAGCAGATGTTTTGGAGATGTAACCGGTATGAACTGACCAATAGGTTAGTGGCTGCCCGTCCTGATTGATCCGTGCTATCCGGACCGGGATCCTTGGGACATCCTAATCCCAACCATTGTACATTTCAACTTCAATGCGGTAGGGACGTCCCAAGGATTCCAGATAGCATTTCCATATTATCCCTACAGCGTTAAAGTTCAAAGCGGCGATAGAAAGTGTAGGCTAATGCATGTTTTCATGTTAATTTTGATGGGGGATTTATTGCTTCATTATAATTGATGCGTAGACAATAGACAAATATACATTGAAGTGATTGAACTTGTAACACGGCTGAACGGGATTTGTCAGATTATAAAGTCGGGTGGTTTCGTTGCATCCAATGGCAGTGCATAGAGCTAGATAGAGGAATTGTCTTTGTATCTGTTTCATTACTGCAGTGGTTCACAACTCCGGGCCTCAAGTATCCCCAACGATACACATTTTTATTGTAGTTCTGGAACAGCACACCTGATTAAACTTGTCAACTAATCATCAGGCCCTCAATGAGTTAAGTCAGGCACGTTTGTCTGGGGCTACAACAAAAATGTGTGCTGTTGGGGGTACTCGAGGACCGGAATTTGGAACCACTGCATTATAGCCTCTGTGACAGCATGGGCAGCACCATTTAGGCTATGCCATTTTGAAGTACTCAATTTTCTTGACGATTGGCTGATCCATCCTGATGACCCGGTTGGACATGACACCAAAAGGGTCACCAGGAGGGATCAGCCAATGAAGTTGGAAGTCTCACCCAGTTGACCACATTAAAATGGTGGAAGCCCTCAATGGCGCTGCCAATGCTAATATTGCCTTTTGTCCAATAGAGGTCTCTATCATTCTCTATGCGCGGATCTGATAGAATCTTGCCATTATTTTTTTTCAAAGTATTCAAACCCAGCACAGGTTTAACATTTGATTGCCTTAAAGTTTCCTTTAAAAATCTATTAACTTTGGATTTTTCCCCTCTGATCTTCTACATAACCGCCACATTTAAAATGAAATACTTTTTAAATGTATTGGGGCATTCAAGTTTTATTTAGAAAAAGTTGAGACGAGCAAGCAAATATTTGTTTTTAAATGTAGTATACCCTCTTATTAAAATACTATAGCAACCTTAGTTCAACACCAATCAAGAGATTTTAGCCTCTTAGCTCAGGCATAATCTGTGAGGAAGTTGTGTATCTCTTTGCTGGAAGCTTGAGGGCATTATTTTTTGCTAAATTAGAAACGTGTAAAGGGGCATTTCATTAAATGTATACTGTATGGCCTTACAAATTGAAATCTGGGATGTCTTGATGGCAACAGTATCCTCAGTGGTTGGGATGTAATCTATAACAATTCCTTTTTTTGTAAAAGTTTTTAGAGTGAAGATTTAAAGGGGCAATCCAGAGTTGAAACAATAACAAAGCACTCTCCTGCCACTTTTTTTTGGTAAAAAGCAGAGGGTTCAAATCAATATCAAATCAAATGTTATTAGTCACATGTGCCGAATACAGGGAAATGCTTACTTACGAGCCCCTAGCCAACAATGCAGTTTTTAAAAAATAATTAAAAAATATATATATAATAGAATAAGAAATAAAAGTAACAAGTAATTAAAGAGCAGGTTGCGGCTGGAGAAATGTAACTACTCTCAAATTCATAGACAGATCTATGGATACAAGGACTGACCATCAAAATTATAGTTTTATCCATGTTTTGAGGCTATACTGTGTTTTATTTACAAACATTGGAGATGAATAAGCTTATATTTTGGGTTCTGATGGGAGACGACACTTGAACTAAGCTCATGAGGCAAAACCTCTTCAGGATTTAACACTTTTTTTTTCAATTTTCAGCTAAAATGACACCTAAATCTAACTGCCTGTAGCTCAGGACCTGAAGCAAGGATATTAATTTTCTTGATACCATTTGAAAGGAAATACTTTGAAGTTTGTGGAAATGTTACTTTAATGTGGGAGAATATAACACATTAGATCTGGTAAAAGATAATACAAAGAAAAAACATGTGTTTTCTATGTAATTTTTTCTTCCATCTTTGAAATGCAGGAGAAAGGCCATAATATGACTTAGGAGTCTTTTAGATTAGATTTTGGCCACTACATGGCAGCAGTGTATGTGCAACATTTTAGACTGATCTAATAAACCATTGCATTACTGTTCAAAATGTGCTATCATGTCTGCCGAAATGTGCCTAATTGGTTTATTGGTACATTTAAGTACATAACTGTGCACTCTCCTCAAACAATAGCATGGTATTATTTCACTGTAATAGCTACTGTAAATTGGACAGTGCAGTTAGATTAACAATTTAAGCTTTCTGCCCATATAAGACATGTCTGTGTCCTGGGAAATGTTCTTGTTACTTACAACGTCATGCTAATCGCATTAGCGCACGTTAGCTCAATAACATACAGTGCCTTCAAAAAGTATTCACACCCCTTCATTTTGTCCATATTTTTTTGTTACAGCTTGAATTGAAATTAATTAAATGTAGATTTTTTTGGGTCACTGGCCTACACACAATACCCCATAATGTCTAAGTGGAATTATGTTTTTCAAAATGAAATAAAAAATGAAAAGCTGAAATGTATTGAGTCATGTTAAAATATACAACTAAAATATTTCCATTTGTGTTCCTTTCTTGTTTGAGTACCCACAAACAATATACAATATAACAACAAAATCTTAGTCTTTACACTGAAATAGGTTCTGATAGTAGTGTTTTGAATATGTCATCAGTGTGATCTCGGTTGTCACTAAGTTAGATTAATTTGATGTGTGTGTCTGTCTCATTAGTATGCAGAGTTCTATTTTGAGCAGGGAATACATGATTTGCATTGCTGTGTTTCATTTTGCAAGATGTCTGTGGGGTTTGGGGAAATTAGCTGTTTTGTGTTTAGATTTTTGAGTAGAGAAAAGCTGTAATCACGTCAGACCAACAAATATTTGTAACATCATCCACAAAAGAGTCACAGCAAAATATTTTGTATGATCTCTTATACACTATTTGGGGCCCATACACTATTTTAGGCCCAGCTGTTGGGGGAAACAGGTCACAAACAGGTCACAAAAGTATCTATATCCACAGTAAAACGAGTCCTATATCGACATAACTTGAAAGGCCACTCAGCAAGGAAGAAGCCACTGCTCCAAAACCGCCATTAAACAGCCAGACTACGTTTTGCCACTGCACGTAGGGACAAAGATGGTACTTTTTGGAGAAATGTCCTCTGGTCTGATGAAACTAAAATAGAACTGTTTGCCATAATGACCATTGTTATGTTTGGAAGAAAAAGGGGGAGGCTTGCAAGCCAAAGAACATCCTCCCAACCGTGAAGTACGGGGGTGGAAGCATCATGTTGTGGGGGTGCTTTGCTGCAGGAGGGACTGATACACTTCACAAAATCAATGGCATCATGAGGGAGAAAAATTATGTGGATATATTGAAGCAACATCTCAAGACATCAGTCAGGAAGTTAAAGCTTGGTCTTCCAAATGGACAATGACCCCAAGCATACTTCCAAAATTGTGGAAAAATGGCTTAAGGACAACAAAGTCAAGGTATTGGAGTGGCCATCACAAGGCCCTGACCTCAATCCTATAGAACATTTGTGGGCAGAACTGAAAAAAGCTTGTGCAAGCAGGGAGGCCTACCAACCAGACTCAGTTACACAAGCTCTGTCAGGAGGAATGGGCCAAAATTCACCCAATTTATTGTGGGAAGCTTGTGGAAGGCTACCCAAAACGTTTGACCCAAGTTAAACAATTTAAAGGCAATGCTACCAAATACTAATTAAGTGTATGTACATTTTTGACCCACTGGGAATGTGATGAAAGAAATAAAAGCTGAAATAAATCATTCTCTGTCACGCCCTGACCTTAGTTATCTTTGTTTTTTTAATTATTTTGGTTAGGTCAGGGTGTGACATGGGTGGTTGGTTTTGTTTTTGTATTGTCTATGTGTAGTTGCATGTCAGCACTCGTGTTATAGCTTCACGTTCGTTTTGTTATTTTGTTAGTTTGTTTAGTGTTCTTCGTTTAAATGAAGAAGAATGTATTCATATCACGCTGCGCCTTGGTCTCCTCGTTATGACGAACCTGATATTCTCTCTACTATTATTCTGACATTTCACATTCTTAAAATAAAGTGGTGATCCTAACTGACTTAAAACAGGGAATTTTAACTAGGATTAAATGTCAGGAATTGGGAAAAACTGAGTTTAAATGTAGTCGGCTAAGGTGTATGTAAACTTCCGACTTCAACTGTAGCTGATATGGCTGACTTGCTTAAACAAATATGTTTTCTACTGACAATTGAGATGTACAAACTGTGGCATAAAGGAACAAAAAGCGGATATGAGGCGATCCGTAATTTTAAATTAAGACATTAATGAGCGAGCTAAGACGGACATAGTCAATATAACTATTTGTTCAGCACTTTTGAAATGTACAGCAACAGGATTCAGAACATGGGCCGTTCTTACAGTATTCTCCTTGCACACCAAGTCAGGACATATAAACAGACAATGAAAGCTCTTTTATTTTTATTTTACAAATATTAGAATTTGTTTAGATCGTTGACAAAATATTACAATTAAATGTGTGAATACCTTCTGAAGGGGCTGTATGTCCAAAAATTGATGTCGCAACTCCAGATTTACCCTTTTTTACACCCAAAAATGCTTATTATAAAGTGTAAAAGGGGTAAAGGAGCTAATTTGTTGTGGTAGGATGTTTATCAATTACATTTCTTGCCAAAAAGTGAAATAAAGTCTGAATCTGAACATGATTGATAAGCACACAGCAATTATTTATATACACGGGAAAAGTTTTCAAGTCTTCATATTAAGATAATTGGATAAAGTGCGTGCTGTGCACCTGAGTAATGGGTCTACCATTCCAGTGTTTAATTGCTATATTGTAATTACTTCGCCACCATGGCCTATTTATTGCCTTACCTCCCTTATCTTACCTCATTTTCACACACTGTATATAGACATTTCTACTGTATTACTGACTGTATGTTTGTTTATTTCATGTGTAACTCTGTTGTTGTATGTGCCGAAATGCTTTGCTTTATCTTGGCCAGGTCGCAATGAGAACTTGTTCTCAACTAGCCTACCTGGTTAAATAAAGGTGAAATATTTTTTATATATATATATATATATATATAAAATAATGAGTCACACACAAAATAGTCTGTCTTTAGCTAGAAGGTACAGTGTATCTATAGCTGTATGATTCAACACAGAGAATAAAGGCACCGTATAGAGCAGTCCAAGGTATATGGTCAGTCTGCTGCAACCTGCAGAGCATTTTGTATTATTCTGTATGTAAATCCGACGACCTCCATCTAGTATGATATGTTACGTTTCGTATGATATGTATTAATTTGTAGATGTCCATCATCCATTCCGTATGATATGTTACGAATGACAATTTGTATGATATCTTGCAAAAGATATATGTAAGAATTCCAATTTGTTGTGGCTAACGTTAGCTAGGTGGCTAGCTGGTTACGGTTAGGGGAAGCTTTAGCTAAAAGGGTATAGGTTAGGGTAAGGGATAGCTAACATGCTAAGTAGTTACAAAGTAGCTAAAAGTAAGTGAAAAGTTGCTAATTAGCTAAAATGCTAAAGTTGTCACTGATGAGATTCAAACACGCAACCTTTCGTGTTGTACGCCCACCCATCCACCCAGCCTTAAGTATATCACACTAATATGATGGTCCCGGTTTTACATTTACTATGAGACCAGGCTGCAACTCCACAGGCTTCAGAGAAAACATCTGTCTGAGTTTGACCAAATAATCCCATCATTATTGGTCTCTTCAGAGATAGCGACTAGAAGAGAATACACATGATAACTGATGGCGCGAGCGTAGGACATTTCACTTTATGCTAAACACGAGATGACTGACACGAACATGTGATCCAATGCCACGAATATTTGCTTTTGCTGGCTTTTAAATGTTGAGTCGGATTCAAAAGTGAGGGGATCTTCCTTTTCCTGAATTTGTATCCAAAATGATCTCCCTGAATTTGTCAGAACGCACAGATGTGTGTGGGAACCGGACTGTCTCTATTTTCTCCTCCAAACTCGCACCTGGTGCTGATATAGGTGTGGGATTTACAATCCTGTCAATCGGTGAGTTGGACTTCGTTATTATCACTTTCATATCTGATCATCTAGAAAAAATGTATCCTAGAATATAGACACGCTGATGTTGATGCCTAGTTGATTGAGATTTATAGCACATGTTATAAAAAAAATATATTTTCGTGGTCAGGCTCTTCCTACAAATTAGACTTTAGAAGGAACCGTGCGCAATACATGATATTAACGACTTTGTGGACAATAGTAAATCATACAGATTTATGTGTAAAATATTTGAAATGTTTGTTTCACAGACCTTATTCATATTTTAAAATATTTAATGTAGCTTATTTGTGGTATGTAAGTAATCCACAGTACTATGTATAGCCACCTACATACAGTATACTGCATTCGGGAAGGATTCAGACCCATTTACTTTTTTAACATTTTGTTACGTTACTGCCTTACTCTAAAATGTCTTAAATTGTTTTTTTTTCTCTTATCAATCTACACACAATACCCCATAATGACAAAACAAAAACAGGTTGATTTTGTTTGTGTGCAAATGTATTTAAAAAATACTGAAATATCACATTTATTCAGACCCTTTATTAAATACTTTGTTGAGAAGCATTGGTAGCGATTACAGCCTCGAGTCTTCTTGGGTATGAAGCTACAACTTGGCACACCTGTATTTGGGGAGTTTCTCCAATTCTTCTCTGCAGATCCTCTCAAGCTATGTCATGTTTGATATGGAGGGACAACCCTCCCTATCCCGCGTTGCCTTGGCTGTGTGCTTAGGGTCGTTGTCCTGTTGGAAGCTAAACCTTCGCCCCAGTCTGAAGTCCTGAGTGCTCTGGAGCAGGATCTCATCAAAGATCTTTCTGTACTTTGCTCAGTTCATCATCCCTCGATCCTGATTATTTATGTATTTCTTCATTCAATTATTTCACTTTTAGATTAGTGTGTATTGTGAATTGTTAGATACTACTGCACTATTGGAGCTAGGAACACAGGCATTTAGCTACACCCTCAATAACATCTGCTAAATATGTGTATGTGACCAATAAAATATGATTTGATTTGATTTTGACTAGTCTCTGCCACTTGGTATTCAGGCCAAAGAGTTCAATCTTGGTTTCATTAGACCAGAGAATCTTGTTTCTCGTGGTCTGAGAGTCCTTCAGGTGCCTTTTGGCAAACTCCAAGCGGGCTGTCATGTGCCTTTTACTGAGGAGTGGCTTCCGTCTGGTCACTCTACCATAAAGGCCTGATTGGTGGAGTGCTGCAGAGATGGTTGGCCTTCTGGAAGGTTCTCCCATCTCCACAGAGGAACTCTGGAGCTCTGTCAGAGTGACCATCGGGTTCTTGGTCACCTCCCTGACCAAGGCCCTTCTCCCCTGATTGCTCAGTTTGGCCGGGTGGCCAGCTATGGGAAGAGTCTTGGTGGTTCCAAACTTCTTCCATTTAAGAATGATGGAGCTCTACTCTACTATGCGGACAACTACAAATACCTCAGTGTCTGGTTAGACTGTAAACTCTCCTTCCAGACTCATATTAAGCATCTCCAATCCAAAATTAAATCTAGAATTGGCTTCCTATTTTGCAACAAAGCATCCTTCACTCATGCTGCCAAATATACTCTTTTAAAACTGACTGTCCTACCGATCCTTGACTTCGGCGATGTCATCTACAAAATAGCCTCCAGCACTCTACTCAACAAATTGGATGCATTCTATTACAGTGCCATCCGTTTCATCACCAAAGCCCCATATACTACCCACCACTTGCGAACTGTATGCTCTCGTTGGCTGGCCCTCGCTTTATATTCGTCGCCGCCAAACCCACTGGCTCCAGGTCATCTATAAATCCTTGCTAGGTAAAGCCCCGCCTTATCTCAGCTCACTGGTCACCTTAGCAGCACCCACTCGTAGCACGCGCTCCAGCAGGTATATTTCACTGGTCACCCCCAAAGCCAATTCATGCTTGGGCCGCCTTTCCTTCCAGTTCTCAGCTGCCAACGACTGGAACGAATTGCAAAAATCACTGAAGCTGGAGACTCATATCTCCCTCACTAACTTTAAGCATCAGCTATCAGAGCAGCTTACAGATCATTGCACCTGTACATAGCCCATCTGTAAATAGCCCATCCAACTACCTCATCCCCATATTGTTATTTATTATATTTTTTATATTTTTCTCCTTTGCACCCCAGTATCTCTACATGCGCATTCATCTTCTGCACATCGATCACTCCAGTGTTTATTTGCGAAATTGTAATTATTTTGCCGCTACGGCCTATTTATTGCCTTACCTCACTACTCTTCTACATTTGCACACACTGTACATTGAGTTTTCTATTGTGTTATTAACTGTACGTTTGTTTATGTGTAACTCTGTGTTGTTGTTTTTGTCACACTGCTTTGCTTTATCTTGGCCAGGTCGCAGTTGTAAATGAGAACTTGTTCTCAACTGGTTTACCTGGTTAAATAAAGGTAAAATAAATTAAATAAAATACTGTCTCGGAGCTATACGGACAATTCGTTCGACTCCATGGCTTGGTTTTTGCTCTGACATGCACTTTCAACTGTGGGACCTTATATAGACAGGTGTGTGCCTTTCCAAATCACGTTCAATCAATTGAATTTACCACTGGTGGACTCCAATGAAGTTGTAGAAACATCTCAAGGATGATCAATGCAAACAGGATAGCAAAGGGTCTGAATATTTATGTAAATTAGCTATTTCTGTTTTCTATTTTGAATAAATTAGCAAAAATGTTGAAACCTGTTTTTACTTTGTCATTATGGGATATTGTGTGTAGATTGATGAGAAAAATAATCATATTTAATATATTTTAGAATAAGGCTGTAACGTAACAAAATGTGGATAAGTCAAGGGTCTGAATACTTTGCACTCTATATCACTACAATTTACACTTTATAGAAATATAAATATTTCATGGTATATGGACTTAACATGATAGCACAAAGTCATCTGGGACCAGGCTAGGCTGATTTTCTTAATATTTTCATCATCCTTTCATTTGTCTCTGTGTCAGCCACAGGAGGTTGGTGGCACCTTATTTGGGGAGGACGGTCTCATGGCAATGGCTGGAGCGGAATACGTGGTTTCCATGTGTTTGATTCCATTCCATTCGCTCTGTTCCAGCCATTATTATGAGCTGTCCTCCCCTCAGCAGCCTCCACTGGTGTCAGGGGTGTTATTTGTACCTCTATTGGAATATCTGACAGTTTGTGATTTCTGTTTCTACAATAAGACTATCAAAGTTTTCTTCTTTTAGAGTTCAGTAGTTCATGTGTTTGTTGTACGGGCCTACTTCATTTCAGTATTGCGGACACATGTTATTGCAGACATAGGTTATTATTTTGAGTCACCCGAATGCCTTATTGCCTGGAACAGCTGCTATGTCAGGAAATCCATCACTCTCTATCCATGGTGACTCGTGGCTCAGTGGTTCCTTAGTGGTGTATTCCCTCTGTGTCCAGCAGAATTATTTCTCACACCTCCTCTGTGATGTTTACATATTGAGTGAACACACTACAGGGGGTTAGCTGTGATTGCCAGCCAAACACCTTAACAGTAGAACGGTCATCCAGTGACTGGTATCTGTCTTACAGGAACATGATACTGTAGGTCTTATACTGTATAATGTCAGGTGTAATACTTAAGGAAGTGTTGGTTTAATATTTCAGGCAGGTTATATTCAGGATCCATTCTGATCACTGCTTGAGGAAACTTTATTTTCGAAGATACCTGTGGTTATTACACCAGATCTTACAGTATATATTCAGACTTCCATGAGAAATTACAATGTCAGAATGTATCAGAATGTCAGAATGTACACAACAAATGACACAATAGGAAATACACAAGAAAATGCAAAAATCATTCATGAAAAACAATCCAACGACAGACCATATCAATCATCACTCTCTTCTCCCATCTCTATAGAGATTCTTTGTTTCCCCTTTCTTGTCTCTCTTCCAACCAGTGCTTCTGTCCGTCCTCGGCAACGGCCTGGTGCTGGTCATCTCCTACCGACGGAGGAAGAAGATGGTGGGTTCAGAGCTCCTCTGCGTCAACCTGGCCGTGGTGGATTTCCTATGTTGCATCTGTTTCTACCCGCTGTCCATTCTGTCATCGTTTAATCATGCCTGGCTGGGGCACCACGTCACGTGCGTCTACTACGGTCTGGGCTGCTACATATTCGGCCTGTGCGGCATGTTCACCATCGCCGCCATCAGCGTGATCCGTTATCTGAAAACATTCTATAACCTGGTCTATGGTGAGTAGAGCCTAGTCAATTTTTTATGGGGGGGGCGGCCTGGTCTATGGTGAGTAGAGCCAGTCTATTTGGAGGGGGAGGGGGGGAGGCAGCCTGGTCTATGGTGAGTAGAGCCTAGTCTATCTGGAGGGGGGGGGCAGCTTGGTCTATGGTGAGTAGAGCCTAGTCTATCTGGGGGGGGGCGGCCTGGTCTATGGTGAGTAGAGCCTAGTCAATTTTTTATGGGGGGGCGGCCTGGTCTATGGTGAGTAGAGCCAGTCTATTTGGAGGGGGAGGGGGGGGGGGGCAGCCTGGTCTATGGTGAGTAGAGCCTAGTCTATCTGGGGGGGCAGCCTGGTCTATGGTGAGTAGAGCCTAGTCTATTTGAAGGGGGGGGGCGCCTGGTCTATGGTAAGTAAAGCCTAGTCTATTTGGGGGGGGCAGCCTGGTTTATGGTGAGTAGAGCCTAGTCTATTTGGGGGGAGGCAGCCTGGTTTATGGTGAGTAGAGCCTAGTCTATCTGGGGGGGGGGGGGGGGCAGGCTGGTCTATGGTGAGTAGAGCCCAGTCTATTTGGAGGGGGGGCGGCCTGGTCTATGGTGAGTAGAGCCTAGTCTATCTGGGGGGGGGGGGGGGGGCAGCCTGGTCTATGGTGAGTAGAGCCTAGTTTATTGGGGGGGGGGGGGGACAGCCTGGTCTATGGTGAGTAGAGCCTAGTCTATTTGGAGTAGGGCAGCCTGGTCTATGGTGAGTAGAGCCTAGTCTATTTGGGGGGAGGCAGCCTGGTCTATGGTGAGTAGAGCCTAGTCTATTTTTTTTTGGGGGGGGGGGGGGGGGGCAGCCTGGTCTATGGTGAGTAGAGCCTAGTCTATCTGGGGGGGGCAGCCTGGTCTATGGTGAGTAGAGCCTAGTCTATTTGGAGGGGGGGGCGCCTGGTCTATGGTGAGTAAAGCCTAGTCTATCTGGGGGGGGGGGGGGGGGCAGGCTAGTCTATGGTGAGTAGAGCCCAGTCTATTTGGAGGGGGGGCGGCCTGGTCTATGGTGAGTAGAGCCTAGTCTATCTGGGGGGGGGGGGGGGGGGGGGCAGCCTGGTCTGTGGTGAGTAGAGCCTAGTTTATTGGGGGGGGGGGGGGGGGGCAGCCTGGTCTATGGTGAGTAGAGCCTAGTCTATTTGGAGTAGGGCAGCCTGGTCTATGGTGAGTAGAGCCTAGTCAATTTTTTATGGGGGGGGCGGCCTGGTCTATGGTGAGTAGAGCCAGTCTATTTGGAGGGGGAGGGGGGGAGGCAGCCTGGTCTATGGTGAGTAGAGCCTAGTCTATCTGGAGGGGGGGGGCAGCTTGGTCTATGGTGAGTAGAGCCTAGTCTATCTGGGGGGGGGCGGCCTGGTCTATGGTGAGTAGAGCCTAGTCAATTTTTTATGGGGGGGCGGCCTGGTCTATGGTGAGTAGAGCCAGTCTATTTGGAGGGGGAGGGGGGGGGGGGCAGCCTGGTCTATGGTGAGTAGAGCCTAGTCTATCTGGGGGGGCAGCCTGGTCTATGGTGAGTAGAGCCTAGTCTATTTGAAGGGGGGGGGCGCCTGGTCTATGGTGAGTAAAGCCTAGTCTATTTGGGGGGGGCAGCCTGGTTTATGGTGAGTAGAGCCTAGTCTATTTGGGGGGAGGCAGCCTGGTTTATGGTGAGTAGAGCCTAGTCTATCTGGGGGGGGGGGGGGGGCAGGCTGGTCTATGGTGAGTAGAGCCCAGTCTATTTGGAGGGGGGGCGGCCTGGTCTATGGTGAGTAGAGCCTAGTCTATCTGGGGGGGGGGGGGGGGGCAGCCTGGTCTATGGTGAGTAGAGCCTAGTTTATTGGGGGGGGGGGGGGACAGCCTGGTCTATGGTGAGTAGAGCCTAGTCTATTTGGAGTAGGGCAGCCTGGTCTATGGTGAGTAGAGCCTAGTCTATTTGGGGGGAGGCAGCCTGGTCTATGGTGAGTAGAGCCTAGTCTATTTTTTTTGGGGGGGGGGGGGGGGGCAGCCTGGTCTATGGTGAGTAGAGCCTAGTCTATCTGGGGGGGGCAGCCTGGTCTATGGTGAGTAGAGCCTAGTCTATTTGGAGGGGGGGGCGCCTGGTCTATGGTGAGTAAAGCCTAGTCTATCTGGGGGGGGGGGGGGGGGCAGGCTAGTCTATGGTGAGTAGAGCCCAGTCTATTTGGAGGGGGGGCGGCCTGGTCTATGGTGAGTAGAGCCTAGTCTATCTGGGGGGGGGGGGGGGGGCAGCCTGGTCTGTGGTGAGTAGAGCCTAGTCTATTTGGAGTAGGGCAGCCTGGTCTATGGTGAGTAGAGCCTAGTCTATTTGGGGGGAGGCAGCCTGGTCTATGGTGAGTAGAGCCTAGTCTATTTTTTTGGGGGGGGGGGGCAGCCTGGTCTATGGTGAGTAGATTCTAGTCTATTTGGAGTAGGGCAGCCTGGTCTATGGTGAGTAGAGCCTAGTTTATTTGGGGGGGGGGACAGCCTGGTCTATGGGGAGTAGAGCCTAGTCTATTTGGGGGGGGGGGGTAGCCTGGTCTATGGTGAATGAAGCCTAGTCTATTTGGGGGGGGGGCTGGTCAATGGTGAGTAGAGCCTTGTCTATTTGGATGGGGGGGCAGGCTGGAGTACCAGATAGTGGGGTTTGCATGTTTGGGACTATTCTATTGGTTTTGTTGTAACAGGTAAGGTCAGTATTACATTTACATTTTAGTAATTTAGCAGATGCTATTATCCAGAGCGACTTATAGGAGTAATTAGGGTCAAGTTCCTTCCACAAGGGCACATCGGCAGATTTTCACTTTGTCCTGTCGGGGTTTTTGAACCAGCGAACTCTAGAAATATTTCACCAGGCTAAGTGAATGCTAGACTCCCTACAAGCTTACCCAACCTAGCTGCTGCACACTACACAAAGTACAGATACCCCCAAAACGACTTAAGTAATATTACTTCAAAGTACTATTAAGTCATTTATACAAATGCTCCCAGCTGCTGCACAATGCACAAACAAAGTACAGATACCCCTAAAAATGACTTTAGTAGTACTTTAAAGTATTTTTACTTAAGTAATTTACAAAACTGCTCCCATCTGCTGCACACTACACAAACAACCACTGACTCAGTGTGACTTTAAGTGAACAACAACATGAATCGAAATAGCTGATATCATCTTGATATGAAAATCACACTCAGGACCATGAAGCAAATAGAGTGTCTGTGTTGTTCTGTGTTGTGTAATCTGTAAGCGGTGTGCGTGTGTGCGCATGTGTAGTGTATATGTGTGTGTGTGCACGTGTGTGTGTGTGTGTGTGTGTGTGTGTGTGTGTCATCCTACTCCTGAAGGCACTGCATCTCAGCGAACCCTGGTTCGATTCCAGGCTGTATCACAACGGTCCGTGATTGGGAGTCCCTTAGGGCGCGCATAATTGACCCAGCGTTGTTCTGGTTAGGGTTTGGCCAGGGGTCGTTGCGGTCGTTGTAAATAATAATTTTTCTTAACTGATTTGCCTCGTTAAATACATGAAATTTAAAATGTTAAATATAAATCCTGTTTGTGTCCATTGGGGTCTTTCCAGGAAGTCTCCAGGGACTAATATACAGTACCTTCAGACAGTATCCATACCACTTGACTTTTTTCACATTTTGTTCTGTTACAAAGTGAGATTAAAATGGATTTGTCATTTTTTTGTCAACGATCTACAAAAAATACTCTGTAATGTCAAAGTGGAAAGAAAAATCTAACATTTGTTAAACAAAAAATATGAAAAATAAAACACTAATATATCTTGATTTGTATTCAACCTCCTGAGTCAATGTTACAGTCACCTTTGACAGTGATTACAGCTGTGAGTCTTTCTGGGTAAGTCTCTAAGAGCTTTCTACACCCGGATTGTGAAACATTTGCCCATTATTATTTGACCAATTCTTCAAGCTGTGTCAAATTGGTTGTTGATCATTGCTAGAGAACCATTTCCAGGTCTTGCCATAGATTTTCAAGTAGATTCAAGTCAAACTGTAACTCGCCACTCAGGAACATTCACTGTCTTCTTGGTAAGCAACTCCAGTGTAGATTTGGCCTTGTGTTTTAGGTTATTGTCCTGCTGAAAGGTGAATTCATCTCCCAGTGTCTGGTGGAAAGCAGACTGAACCAGGTTATGTCAGCTATTATGCCATATTATGACATGGTTATTACCGTGTCATAACGTGTTATGCCGCTGGATGTCAAGTAAAGTGTAACCATATTATAATATATGACAATATGACATCATCATACAAAGCGGGCAACGTCCTGCTTACAGACATCAACAACGACAAACTTAAAATCTGCAAAGACTACCGCTACTACCACTACTGTTGTTGATGATGATGATGATATTATCAGTAAACAGAAAATCACCGCTCTGTAAGTTTTTTCTCTGTGGTCTATTTATAGGCTGTATTTATAATGTATTGCATACACACTTATAGTTAGTTATACAGGCTTGATCTCTCTCTTGTTGTAGCAACAACAACTCACCATCCCTAGGGGGGCTATAACAGAACGCCTGCTGCCCTGTTCTGTCCCTTTGCTCTGATCTGAAAGACATTAAAGACAATATGGGCACAATTCCACCTAGCCTATCACAGGGCAAGGTGGAGGTGCTGTAATAATACAATACATTGGAAAACTAAATGAAGGGCCTATGAGAGGGGGCTAAGGATCGATTTGGATTTGAGCGTCTCCTGTCTCGCTCTCACTTTGTGTTTGTGTGTGTATGTGTGCGTGTCTGTCTGTCCGTCCGTCTGTAAGTCCGTCCGTCCGCCTGTATGCCCAGTGGCTCCTGAGTGGCATAGCAGTCTAAGGCACTGCATCTCAGTGCAAGAAGCGTCACTGCAGTCCGTGGTTTACATCCAGCTGTGATTGGAAGTCCCATTTGGCGGCGCATAATTGGCCTGGCGGCGCACAATTGGCCCGACGTCGTCCGGGTTTTGCTGTGGTAGGCCATCATTGTAATAAGAATTTGTTTTTAGCTGTCTTGCCTAGTTAAATAAAGATTACATAAAAATAAAAATAAATCTCTCTCTCGCTCTCTTGCACCTCTCTCTCTCTCTCACTCTCTCACACACACCTCTCTATTTTTCTCTCTCCCTCTCTCTCTTTGTCTCTCCAATTAACTAGTAGCAGGGCTTTCCGCTCTCCTGTGTTAATTGTAAGAGACGAGTAGGGTGCTCAGCCCTGAGTACTGGGATCAGGTGTGGATTAGGACAGGAGATGAGGGGAATAATGCCACGGGACAGGTTAGTCATCAGTCAGTCTTCTCATCCCAGTCGGGAGCCTGTGAGATCGATTGATGTTCTCTAATTACCATCTATGTGTCAGATCAATGGAGACCACATAGCATTTCTTTTAGAGAAATGGCCTTATTTGCCCATGGACTTTACATTTATGTGCCATAACTGCAATATTTTTAAGCCAATATTCTATAAGACAGGTATTCAAGGTATTCAAGCAGTAGAGAATTCGAGGTGCGGTACTCAGTACTGGTGTGTTCTGGCCCACATCAAGCACTGATTAATCACTGAATCATCCAAACACAATGACAATCCCAGATGTCACACTCCCTTTAAGAATATAACCAGGCGATGGGATGTCTCTTTCCTTGCAGCAGTCTGGCTGGATGGTGCCAACATCCGGCTGGTGTGCTGTGCCTCGTGGCTAATCGCCGCCGTCTGGTCCTCCTTCCCCTTGTTCGGCTGGGGCGAGTACGTCCCCGAGCCCTACGGCCTGTCCTGTACCATCGCCTGGCACAGCTACCACACCTCCTTTAAAGACGCCTTCTACGTCATCTGTTCATTCTCTTGTTTCATGCTGGTGCCCGTCCTGCTCATCGTGATGTCCCAGATCCAGATCCTCTATAAAGTCCATCATTTCACCTACGCCTTGTCAACCCGGGGGATCCGGACCAACCTGCGCCATGCCGAAAAACGTCTCTCCATGGTGAGAAGGGTTTTATGTCCTGCTGAAAGAGGAACCACGGCAATGTGCCTGAACCTCTCTGACTTAGTGAAGGACTGTCTGTCACAGTGCATACGTCTTTCACTCAGGGAGAGCGGATGTAGAGCTTACTGCAGCACTAGATAGAACTTTTACCTTCTGTCACAGTGAACATAGTATATTTATATTTGGTAGGTTTTCACATACAGTACCAGTCAAAAGTTTGGACACATCTACTCATTCCAGGGTTTTTCTTTATTTTTACTATTTTCTACATTGTAGAATAATAGTGAAGACATTAAATCTAGAAATAACACATGTAGTAACCAAAAAAGTGTTAAACAGATCTGTTCATCCTGTCGTATGCTCTGGCATTATACAGTCTGGATGACCTCTTATGTCATATATTATTACATGCTATGTAAGAGTCTACATACCAGCTGTTATAACAGGGTGTTATATCATTTATCCTCTGTGTCACATTATTACATTGAAATGAATGACGTGCGTCATAACCATGTAATATTTCCTTATAGAGTGTGGACATACACCTTATGTATCACAAAACAAAGGACACGTTATAAGAAAACACAACACAAAATAGAAAGCCCAATTATGGGCAAAAGAGCAGATTTAAAAAAAATCTGAATTGGGCTGCCTGTGTCAATGCAGCCCAAGGCACATATGCCATTTTTGGGCTGCATTTGGCTCAGTAAAGTCAGTACAGAAGTCAGTACTAGTGGTGTCATTAGGTAGGCTTGAATTAACTCCATATACAGAAGCTAACTCTAATGTTGAAAGAGTTGGCCTTAGTACATACTGTAGATTTTAATCTACCCAATGATACCAGTTATTGTATGAGAGTTTACGAGATATAGTTGGATTTAGGCCTCCCAAGTGGCGCAGCGGTGTAAGGTACTGCATCGCAGCGCTAGAGGCGTCACTACAGACCTGGGTTCGATCCCAGGCTGTGTCGCAGCCGGGGGTGACCAGGAGAACCATGAGGCGACACACAATTGGCCCAGCCTCGTCTGGGTTAGGGGAGGGTTTGGCCGGCTGGGATGTCCTTGTCCCATCGCTCTCTAGCAACTCCTTGTGGTGGGCCGGGCCCATGCACACTGACTTTGGTCGCCAGCTGTACAGTGTTTCCTCCAACACATTGGTGCGGCTGGCTTCTGGGTTAAGTGAGCAGTGTGTCAAGAAGCAGTGCTGCTTGGCGGGGTCGTGTTTCGGAGGACGCATGGCTCTCGAACTTCGCCTCTCCCGAGTTTGTATGGGAGTTGCAACGATGGGACAAGACTGTAACTACCATTTGGGGGTAAAAAGTTAAATTTAGCAAATAATGTATGGATTTGGGTCTAGATATTGGACACAACATAATGTCTCTGTCGTCCCCCTCAGATGTTCTTCTGCATCAGCCTTGGCTTTGTGACGGCCTGGGCTCCCTACGCCGTTGTCTCCTTCCTCTTCATCTTCCACAAGGACAACAGGTACATGGCGCCTGGGGGCTTCGTGTTCCCCGCACTGTTCGCCAAGAGCTCCCACATCTACAACCCCTTCATCTACTTCTACTTCAACAAGGCCTTCCGTCAGGAGCTGCGCTGCCTGTTGCGCTCCTTCTGTCCCCGGTTAGCCAGGAACCGTGTGGGGGTCCGCTCTGCCATGGGCCAGGAGGGACTCCCCGGGGGGCCACATCCCATCCAGATCCAGCTCCAGGAGCTGGGGATGTCTGGAGGGGGAGTCCTAGGGGAGGAATAGCAGCGAGGACACGGGGAGAACACTTTGGGGCGATCTCCTGCTGAGTGTCCAAGATCAGAGTGACCCCCTCGGCTGTGGACCATAGACCTGTCCTCCAGTGCTTGACTTGGGCAGGAGCTCACCGGAGCTGAGCACCGGCACCTCAAATGTTCTACTGCTTGAGCCTCTGTTCCTCTTATAGAATATGAACTCAAAAGTATTGTGGAGTTCTTGAACCTAAATATGAACAGTATTGGCACCCAAAATGAGTACCTGCACCTAAGTCAAGTCAAGCACTGGCACCTGTCTAATAGTTCCTTCCCATCCCCACCTGGACACTGATTGGATGATGAGAAAGAGAGGGGAGTGGACTCTGCAATAGGTTTGCTATAAGTTGAAAAGTGAATTGGGGTTGGTGCTCCTGAGACTGAGGCTGAATCACAAATCAGTCCCTTCCCCTCATCCCTCAGCCCTCCATTTGCGCGTTCACACGTGCCTCCACAATATGCACAAGTGTCTGACAGCTAAGGGAGTGAAAAGGATTGAAGGTGTAAGGGCTTATTAGCCACTTTAATTGAGCCAGCAAGTTACATGTTGCGTTTATATGTTTGTTCACTATATATGCCATGTGCATTTTGTTTGTGTCTGATTTCGAGATTTGACACATGTAACAAATTAAATATCTCCCAAATTAAATGTTAGACTGTTACTGTAAAATGACAAGGGGAATTTGTTGATTTGAATTTCATGCTTGTTTTGTTATTTAAATGTGGAACATGAATTCCATAATTTAAGTAATGAGTGTGTCCTGAAGTTGATGGGTTTATTTGATCCCCTTGCCACTTAAAGTCACCCTCAAAGTTTTGTCAGCAGCACATTACATTGGAGGGCCCTCCCAGTGAGTTGGTAGGGGGGAAGGGGCTGGTTTGGGATTCCCCGTGAGACTTCTGAGAGCAGTACAGGAAGTACACGGGAAGTACGTTGATCCTTCCGCAGAAGCAGTGACAGGGTGCTACCATAGGAGGGCCAGTGAGACCAGAGACAAAGAGCTGAGGCCAGCAAAGACTCCCAGCCAATAGGAAGAGCTCAGCATAATGTTATGGTAACACACAGACAGCACTGGACTAGAGTACAAGATGAGAACAAGGAGTAAAAACATTTTTGTCTTGTAAAAACTCAAATTCGCCAATTCTTAAATAGCATTTCTGGCCTAAGTGGATTTATAAGAATACCTCAATTGTAATGAAAACAACATGAAATCAATGGTTTATGTATTAATCTTGTCCACCAGCTGGCTCGCTTTCTCTGTCTATATGGGGTAGCAAATGAGTTGGGGGACGAGGTTATGTACTGTTTGTATAGTCAGTCGTGTAGGGTAAACACAAATAATTGCAGTTTACACACTTTTGGGGGGTGGACAGTTTACCCACCTTTTGAGAAAAATGCTTTGAAAGTATTGGGAGCTTAACCTTTTTTCACTGCCACAGGTAATCAAAGCTTACCCACCTATTTCTTTTACCTCTAGGCTACATCACTGGTATAGATGATGACGCTTTTAAATGACTGGGCTACATCACTGGTATAGATGATGACGTTTTTAAATGACTGGGCTACATCACTGGTATAGATGATGACGCTTTTAAATGACTGGGCTACATCACTGGTATAGATGATGACGCTTTTAAATGACTCGTCTAAATTATGCATAAAAAACTAATGTATTTTCTTTTATTTTACACTAGTGTTCCCCATGGATTTGAATTGTCTGTTAATACCTTCATCTTCACCTTCAAGATTCCATAAGATTTGTACTTGTGCTTGGATGCACACAGTACATGGATCTACAGTGCCTTCAGAAAGTATTCACACCCCTTGACTTTTTCCACATTTTGTTGCTAAAGCCTGAATTTATAATGGCTAAAATGTAGATTTTGTGTCACTGGTCTACACATAATACTGCATAATGTCAAAGTGGAATTATGTTTCTAGTCATTTTTTACAAATGATTTAAAAATCTAAAGCTGAAATAATTATTTTGTTATAGCAAGACTAAATAAAGTCTGATAATAAATTGCATGAACTAATGGTTTTTGAACGACTACCTAATCTTTGTACTCCATGCAATGATCTGTCAGGTTCCTCATTTGAGCAGTACATTTCCAGCACAGATTCGACAACAATGAAGAGGGAGGTTTTCCAATGCCTTGCAAAGAAGGGCACCTATTGGTAGACAAAGAGATATGGCGTCCTTCCTAACTCAGTTGACGGAGAGAAAGGAAACCGCTCAGGGATTTCACCATGAGGCCAATGGTGACTTTAAAACAGTTTTTATGATAAAAAGAAAAGGAATAGAGCTAAGCACAGGCAAAATCCCAGAGGAAAACCTGGTTCAGTCTGCTTTCAACAGACACCGGGAGACAAATCCACCTTTTAGCAGGACAATAACCTAAAATGCAAAGCCAATTATACACTGGAGTTACTTACTAAGATAACATTGAGTGGTCTAATATACAGTTTTGACTTAAATCTGCTTGATTTAATCTATGGCAAGACCTGAAACTGGGTGTCTAGCAATGATCAACCAACAACTTGACAGAGCTTGAATAATTTTTTAAATAATAATGGGCAAAAATATTGTACAATCCAGGTTTGCAAAGCTCTTAGAGACTTATCCAGAAAGACGTGCAGCTGTAATTGCTACCGAAGGTATGTATTGACTCAGGGGGTTGAAAACATTACAGAGTATTTTGTGTAGATCTTTGACAGAAAATTAAAACTAAATCCATATTAATCCCACTTTGTAACAGAACAAAATGTGGGAAAAGGCACATTTTGAATACTGTCTGAAGACATTGTACATGTTGTACCTATCTACATGTTGTACCTATCTACATGTTGTACCTATCTACATGTTGTACCTATCTACATGTTGTACCTATCTACATGATTGCACTGACAGGATCAATTGGAAGGATGATTTTCACACATTGTGGTTATGGGTCAAAATCAATCTTCTCTTCATTTGATTGATTTTACCATCATTTCACCGTATTATCCAGACGAGCGGTGCTTTCAAATGTGTTGCCTTGTTCTATCCGTATCATCTATTGAGTTATCATAGGGGTTTTTACAATGTGATGCTTGACTGCTTTGTCAATCACTTCAGTTAAAAAAAGCCTAGTTCGAAAGCATTGACTGTAGGCATCTTGTTTGGATGTTGACATACATTTAAATATATATATATATAAAAGCTTTGTAAGGTATGTTTGTGTCACACGTTCTTAGATGTCCAAGGGCTTACATAACATTATTAAGATAGGCTTTTACACATTATTTTCTGTATGTTTCAGTACAATATTCAATATTTGCTGTTAGTTACTGTTAATGGTCATTTTCAATTGATAATATACACATATTGATTGTTAAATAATATAATTTATAAATGCTTTATGAGCTTAGTAGTAGCTTGGTAGAATTGTCCTATCAGAACTCAGAAATCTAAGTTTGTATTACTCCACTGTTAATGTTGTTGTCATTTGAGTGTAAACCTACCATGTAGCCTACAGCTTCCTGTTTAAAACATATAATGGACGGTCATGTCCTTGGATACATTGCATAATTTAGCGCCAGGTGTCAGATGTTTGTTGTTTGGATGTTTATGTTTCAGAATTTTTATTGGATTCTGGTTTGTTCCGCTACTATGTATGATATTTCTGAATACATTAGGAAATCTGTCACTCAGTCCACTGATTATTATCATTTGTAATGAATTAAATGATATTATACCATAAGTTGCAGTCTATCTCTGTTAGAATGTGTTCTGCATTAAATGACTTATTATGACATTATAAATGCTTATATATGATTATCACATGCCATAATGAAATATACCTTTCAGATTTAGGTACGGTGCAACCAATATATATATATATTTAATGTGCTGTGAATATCCAAAAAAGAAAACACTGAATTACACCCTAACACAACAATATTCATAGTTAAAAAATAATAATTAAAGGCAATTAGTTAAGGCAATTTTCTCTCTTAATATGTATTCTGTAGGTATTCTGAAATGATTTCAATGTTTAAATACCATAAATGTTCTCTTCCCTTCTTATTATACAGCCCAAACGAGGGACTGATTCCATTAGAGATACTGGACCACTAATGGACACTGGAAAAAATTAAAACAACGATTAAATATGGGTAGAATAGTTGCATTTAATCAGTCTTAATAACCCTTCTACTAACCCTCTGAGATTGCCTCATCTCATGCATTTTAATGAACGGGCAAGAGACATACAGTACATACTCTATCTGTGATTATACCCTCCTCAATCAATGCTCTCTCCAACACTGTGTTCTAACATGCAGCGCTCTAACATGCAGAGCTCTCTCCGACACGGTGCTCTAACATGCAGTGCTCTCTCCGACACCATGCTCTAACATGCAGAGCTCTCTCCGACACGGTGCTCTAACATGCAGAGCTCTCTCCGACACCGTGCTCTAACATGCAGTGCTCTAACATGTAGTGCTCTCTCCGGCACCGTGTTCTAACATGCAGTGCTCTAACATGCAGTGCTCTCTCCGACACCGTGTTCTAACATGCAGTGCTCTCTCCGACACCGTGTTCTAACATGCAGAGCTCTCTCCGACACCGTGTTCTAACATGCAGTGCTCTCTCCGACACCGTGTTCTAACATGCAGTGATCTCTCCGACACGGTGCTCTAACATGCAGTGCTCCGACACCGTGTTCTAACATGCAGAGCTCTCTCCGACACCGTGTTCTAACATGCAGTGCTCTAACATGCAGTGCTCTAACATGCAGAGCTCTCTCCGACACCGTGCTCTAACATGCAGTGCTCTAACATGCAGTGCTCTAACATGCAGTGCTCTTTCCGACACCGTGCTCTAACATGCGGTGCTCTCTCCGACACCGTGCTCTAACATGCAGTGCTCTAACATGCAGAGCTCTCTCCGACACCGTGCTCTAACATGCAGTGCTCTAACATGCAGTGCTCTAACATGCAGTGCTCTCTCCGACACCGTGCTCTAACATGCAGTGCTCTCTCCGACACCGTGCTCTAACATGCAGTGCTCTCTCCGACACCATACTCTAACATGCAGTGCTCTCTCCGACTCCGTGCTCTAACATGCAGTGCTCTCTCCGACACCGCGCTCTAACATGCAGTGCTCTCTCCGACACCGTGCTCCAACATGCAGTGCTCTCTCCGACACCGTGCTCCAACTTGCAGTGCTCTCTCCGACACCGTGCTCTAACATGAGTCAGATATATGTGACCCACTCATGGATATTTTTCTGGAGGATATGTCCCACACACTGGTGTGCACACACACACACACGCACATTATCCCCCCACCCATTTCATCCCATTCACTGTGAAATTGTAATGCATCAAATACCATTTCTCAGTAGCCACTTAAAACGGATTGAAGTGAACCTGTAGGGTTACTTTTCAGCTTTAAACACATTGATTTTGGACAGAGGATGCATTAAAAGCTACCGAAGGTGATTCTAACATGTATTGACTCAGGGGGTTGAAGAATTGAACCACAGGAAGTTTCTCAGGGCATTCTTGTCTTGTTGATTTGAGTGACCTGGGCCAGAAAAGGTTCACGCTGTTTACACAAAAAAATAATTGTCCGAAAAGCAAGTCACATACCCAACATACAAATACATATATATATATATATATACAGTGGGGCAAAAAAGTTTTTAGTCAGCCACCAATTGTACAAGTTCTCCCACTTAAAAAGATGAGAGAGGCCTGTAATTTTCATCATAGGTACACTTCAACTATGACAGACAGAATGAGGAAAACAAATCCAGAAAATCACATTGTAGGATTTTTAATGAATTTATTTGCAAATTATGATGGAAAATAAGTATTTGGTCACCTACAAACAAGCAAGATTTCTGGCTCTCACAGACCTGTAACTTCTTCTTTAAGAGGCTCCTCTGTCCTCCACTCGTTACCTGTATTAATAGCACCTGTTTGAACTTGTTATCAGTATAAAAGACACCTGTCCACAACCTCAAACAGTCACACTCCAAACTCCACTATGGCCAAGACCAAAGAGCTGTCAAAGGACACCAGAAACAAAATTGTAGACCTGCACCAGGCTGGGAAGACTGAATCTGCAATAGGTAAGCAGCTTGGTTTGAAGGAATCAACTGTGGGAGCAATTATTAGGAAATGGAAGACATACAAGACTACTGATAATCTCCCTCGATCTGGGGCTCCAAGTGAAGTTCTCACCCGTGGGGTCAAAATGATCACAAGAACGGTGAGCAAAAATCCCAGAACCACACGGGGGGACCTAGTGAATGACCTGCAGAGAGCTGGGACCAAAGTAACAAAGCCTACCATCAGTAACACACTATGCCGCCAGGGACTCAAATCCTGTGGTGCCAGACGTGTCCCCCTGCTTAAGCCAGTACATGTCCAGGCCCGTCTGAAGTTTGCTAGAGAGCATTTGGATGATCCAGAAGAAGATTGGGAGAATGTCATATGGTCAGATGAAACCAAAATATAACTTTTTGGAAAAACTCAACTCGTCGTGTTTGGAGGACAAAGAATGCTGAGTTGCATCCAAAGAACACCATACCTACTGTGAAGCATAGGGGTGGAAACATCATGCTTTGGGGAAGTTTTTCTGCAAAGGGACCAGGACGACTGATCTGTGTAAAGGAAAGAATGAATGGGGCCATGTATCGTGAGATTTTGAGTGAAAACCTCCTTCCATCAGCAAGGGCATTGAAGATGAAACGTGGCTGGGTCTTTCAGCATGACAATGATCCCAAACACACCACCCGGGCAATGAAGGAGTGGCTTCGTAAGAAACATTTCAAGGTCCTGGAGTGGCCTAGCCAGTCTCCAGATCTCAACCCCATAGAAAATCTTTGGAGGGAGTTGAAAGTCCGTGTTGCCCAGCAACAGCCCCAAAACATCACTGCTCTAGAGGAGATCTGCATGGAGGAATGGGCCAAAATACCAGCAACAGTGTGTGAAAACCTTGTGAAGACAGAAAACGTTTGACCTCTGTCATTGCCAACAAAGGGTATATAACAAAGTATTGAGATAAACTTTTGTTATTGACCAAATACTTATTTTCCACCATAATTTGCAAATAAATTCATTAAAAATCCTACAATGTGATTTTCTGGATTTTTTTCTCAGTTTGTCTGTCATAGTTGAAATGTACCTATGATGAAAATTACAGGCCTCTCTCATCTTTTTAAGTGGAAGAACTTGCACAATTGGTGGCCTGTTTGTGTCGTGAGTAGACTCCACATTCACATTTAAAGGGGCAATCTGCAGTTGCTACATCCATTTTTGGACTTACTCAATTAATAATATGTACCCATTGATTCTTGAAGAATATAACTTAAATGCCTCATGAGTTTAGTTCAACTGTCATACCCCGTTAGAACCCAAATATAAGCTTGTTTTACTCCAATGTTTGTAAACAAAGTAAATGTGAACAAATACTGTACAGCCTCAAAACCAGTGGCAGTCAGCGCTGTTTAGTGCTTTTTTTATGAGCATGGCCTTATTTCTATTACAGCATATTGGATGACTCTCATTCATATTCCCTTCGCCCAACTCAATGTAACATCAATAGGTTTAGGCTACTACATGATACTCACATTTTCCCTATACCCATCATGAGGTTGCTACAACCTAGCCTATGAATGAAAGTTTACAATGTAGGTGTGTACAAGTCGAGAGACAAATGGAAGTAATCAAGGTGACAGACAGTGACACGTTCAATACCGCCTTACACACTCTTGCCTACATCTAGCTGATGTAGGGTGTAATCT
Organism: Oncorhynchus clarkii lewisi; assembly: GCF_045791955.1. Lineage (NCBI taxonomy): Eukaryota > Metazoa > Chordata > Actinopteri > Salmoniformes > Salmonidae > Oncorhynchus > Oncorhynchus clarkii. The sequence goes on from NC_092154.1 coordinate 14,083,376, forward strand.
TTAGTCCAACAGCTGCAAATGAGAATTTCTATTGGACAAATTCAGGGATGTTTATCACAGTTTCTTTCCGTTTGCTTCTGTTTAAGAACCGTTTTTCAACAAAATCGGTGGAATGAACACACCCCTGATCACACTCACACATTGTTCACTTTCATAGTGTAACCGTATAATTTTAAACCGTCCCCTCGCCCATACCCGGGCGCGAACCAGGGACCTTCTGCACACATCAACAGTCACCCTCGAAGCATCGTTACCCATCGCTCCACAAAAGCCGCGGCCCTTGCAGAGCAAGGGGAACTACTACTTCAAGGTCTCAGAGCAAGTGACGTCACTGATTGAAACGCTATTTAGCGCCCACGCTAACTAAGCTAGCCGTTTCACATCCGTTACAATAGCAGCCACATAAAAACAGCATGATTACTTAGATTGTTGCGTAATTCCTTCTCGCATCTACACTCTCTCCTCCTCTCACCTTTTCCCTTTGCTTGTGGACTTCACTGCACAACACATCAGCTGTCTGTGACCTGGCAAAAAAAGCTTTACAAGCCAAACCTTCAAACCAAAGCCACTACACACAGCCTACATCGTTTTCACCACATTAGCTATCATCACAGTCAACATACTGTAGCTAGTAGAACTAACGAGTTAGTAAAACCGCTACAATCGTGCAGTATAGTGTACAGTCAGCAGGCAGTTTAGCAGTTACACTGGCGGGCCCTGGTTGCCGAAATTAATGAAACCTAAAGCTTACCTTGATTTGGAAGAGTTCCAGTGTTGAATAGCCAGCAAGCTAACATAGCATCCCTCTCTGTTTGAGTTGGCTAAACCAGTTAGCTGCATTTGCTAACTAACAAAGTCAAAGTGAAAGTGAAAAAATACAAAGAAATACCGCTAGCTCTCGCTTTCTCTTGCTTCCCCTTCTTTTTTAAAGAAATTAATTTGTTCTAAATGATTCAACCATTGTTTTTCTCTCTCTTTGAGTCAAAATAATCAAGATTCATTCTCTAATCCTTTGATTGGGTGGACAACATGTCAATTCATGCTGAAAGAGCTCTAATAGGTTGGAGGACAGTTGTCATAATTACTATGTAAGTCTATGGAAGGGGTGAGAGCCATGAGCCTCCTGGGTCTGTGTTGAAGTCAATGAACCCGGAGGAGAACGGAAACTACATGTCCTGAGACTACACCATGGTGCTACCCTACAGAGTGCTGTTGAGGCTACTGTATACCTTTATTGCAAAACCGTGTGTTTTAATACATTATTTGGTTACGTTAATATATTTAATATAGTTTTATCTATAAAGGATAACTTTTTTAATATTTACGCTCTGTCTATGAATTTGAGATTGGTTACATTTCTCCAGCCCCATCCCTCAGGGTTTTAACAGCTGATTGACCCTTTAAATACCTTCTGATATTCTCAACACTATATCCTATTTCCATTGATCACTGGAAGGAAAATTACTTTGGTTACCTAGCTGGAAATAAATTGTCTGTGCAACCCAAGTCCATCTCCATGGAATCAACCTCAAGACTCCTCAAAACAATAGCCAATATCCTCTTCAAACTGACTATTGAGGTAATGAATGACTAGTCAGACACATTAGATTGAAATCAATCAAGTCAAGAGTGTGCAATTTATTATACCCCAGGTCTTGGAATCAGAGTGCAACAAGTCCAGGAACAGAGAATAATGAGATGTAGGTTAGAGGTGAGGATATTTACCTCTTGTTTTACAAACCTAACAATATCCCCATAGTTGGTGCGAGGGCTTGAGAATGATGTGAGGGTGCAGGTGGGAGGATACTTTATTCATACCCCTTCATATACTTTTAAATCACTGTCACACTCCAAACACATCCAGACCTGAGAGAGTTGAGGTGTGCGTGTGCATGCATGTATTTGTTCATGTGTGTGTGTGAGCCCCCTCTTTTCTGAGGTATTGTTGGGCCTGGTTGTCATGGCGGTGCCCTGCTCGTTATACTCGAAAAGGGGGAGAGTGCTTTGGTGGGATGCCTGGCGATCTCATTACTGCAGGAAGCCTGTCTGAGTGGAGCCGGAGGGATGGAGAGATGGAGAGATGGAGGGATGGAGGAGGGGGACAGTGGGGCCAGCGGGCCCAGATCAAGCAGAACCCCAATTCCTATTTTGTCCAGAGGGCCTCCATTGTTCTAAACCTTCATTAGCACCAGCTGAAGAAGCCGGTCAGAAGGACCTGGTGCCCCATTCTGTTCCTGCACTCCTACTGTGTACTGTAGAGCCCCTGTGGTCTGCTCCCGCAAGTCCCTCCACTGTTCCCCTGCACTCCGCTCCACATACAGACCAGACACGGACAGGGATACAGAGACACGGACAGGGATACAGGGAGACGGACAGGGATACAGGGAGACGGACAGGGATACAGGGACACGGACAGGGATACAGAGACACGGACAGGGATACAGGGAGACGGACAGGGATACATGGACATGGAAGCTCCAAAAACACGAACGCTGGAAGATCTTGGGATCGCACCGATGAGGAGGGGAAGCTATGATGAAGCTAAGGCTTTAAGACTATGTCTTGTGAGTATTAACCAACTATAGTAAGCCTTTATGGTACAATGTCTGAGTTGTGCAGACTGAGGGTATTGCCATGGCAAGGGTCAAATCATAATGGTTTCAGGGGTGTTGCCATGTGATTGCTGTAGGGTTGCAAAGCTACCGGTAATTTTCCAAAGTTACCTGAATCTTCAGTAATTTTGGTAATTAACAGATAATCTATGGCAATCTATGGTAACTTTGATCATTTATACACAAATAGCTTGTGAAAAAATAATACAGTATATTAAAATATATATTTGTCCATACTGCCCTACCAAGCAAAAAGGCAGTAACTGCTCATTTGGTAAAAAAGTTAATGTCATTTTTGCTACATTAAATACGTGCTTAATCATGTGAGCAAATACAGCATCCTTTTGCATCTGCACACATCGACAACAGACACCCTCGAAGCTTCGTTACCTATCGCTCCACAAAAGCTGCAGCCCTTGCAGAGCGACTTCAAGGTCGCGAAGCGAGTGACGTCACCCATTTGAAATTCCATTAGCATGCACCGCTAATTAGCCAGACATTTCACACCGGTTACAGGGGCATTACAATGTTTTAAGCAAGAAAAACCTGGGTTTTGGACACAAAAACGAATTAATGTTCTAATTTTTAAATATTCGAAACGTTTTCTCCCCACTGAACATGACCCTGGACTGAGTTTGGACACATTCCTATCACAAAACAGAAAGAATCCTACACTATAGTTCACTCATCAAATCAAATCAAGTTTATTTATATAGCCCTTCGTACATCAGATGATATCTCAAAGTGTTCAGTGTACAGAAACCCAGCCTAAAACCCCAAACAGCAAGCAATGCAGGTGTAGAAGCACGGTGGATAGGAAAAACTCCCTAGAAAGGCCAAAACCTAGGAAGAAACCTAGAGAGGAACCAGGCTATGAGGGGTGGCCAGTCCTCTTCTGGCTGTGCCAGGTGGAGATTATAACAGAACATGGCCAAGATGTTAAAATGTTCATAAATGACCAGCATGGTCAAATAATAATAATCACAGTAGTTGTCGATGGTGCAGCAAGTCAGCACCTCAGGAGTTGTCAGTTGGCTTTTCATAGCCGTTCATTAAGACTATCTCTATCACTCCTGCTGTCTCTAGAGATTTGAAAACGGCAGGTCTGGGACAGGTAGCACGTCCGGTGAACAGGTCAGGATTCCATAGCCGCAGGCAGAACAGTTGAAACTGGAGCAGCAGCACGAACAGGTGGACTGGGGACAGCAAGGAGTCATCATGCCAGGTGGTCCTAGGGCTCAGGTCCTCCAAGAGAGAGAAATAAAGAGAGAAAGAGAGAATTAGAGAGAGCATACTTAAATTCACACAGGACACCGGATAAGACAGGAGAAGTACTCCAGATATAACAAACTGACCCTAGCTTCCGACACAAACTACTGCAGCATAAATACTGGAGGCTGAGACAGGAGGGGTCAGGAGACACTGTGGCCCCATTCAATGATATCAGGGCCAAACAGGAAGGATATAACCCCACCCACTTTGCCAAAGCACAGCCCCCACACCACTAGAGGGATATCTTCAACCACCAACTTACCATCCTGAGACAAGGCCGAGTATAGCCCACAAAGATCTCCGCCATGGCACAACCCAAGGGGGGGCGCCAACCCAGACAGGAAGATCACATCAGTGACTCAACCTACTCAAGTGACGCACCCCTCCTAAGGACGGCATGAAAGAGCACCAGTAAGCCAGTGACTCAGCCCCTGTAATAGGGTTAGAGGCAGAGAATCCCAGTGGAAAGAGGGGAACCGGCCAGGCAAAGACAGCAAGGGCGGTTCGTTGCTCCAGAGTCTTTCCGTTCACCTTCACACTCCTGGACCAGACTACACTCAATCATATGACACACTGAAGAGATGAGTCTTCAGTAAAGACTTAAAGGTTGAGACCGAGTCTGCGTCTCTCACATGGGTAGGCAGACCATTCCATAAAAATGGAGCTCTATAGGAGAAAGCCCTGCTCCAGCTGTTTGCTTAGAAATTCTAGGGACAATTAGGAGGCCTGCGTCTTGTGACCGTAGCGTACGTGTAGGTATGTACGGCAGGACCAAATCAGAGAGATAGGTAGGAGCAAGCCCATGTAATGCTTTGTAGGTTAGCAGTAAAACCTTGAAATCAGCCCTTGCCTTAACAGGAAACCAGTGTAGGGAGGCTAGTACTGGAGTGATATGATCAAATTTTTTGGTTCTAGTCAGGATTCTAGCAGCCGTATTTAGCACTAGCTGAAGTTTATTTAGTGCTTTATCCGGGTAGCCGGAAAGTAGACCATTGCAGTAGTCTAACCTAGAAGTAACAAAAGCATGGATTAATTTTTCTGCATCATTTTTGGACAGAAAGTTTCTGATTTTTGCAATGTTACGTAGATGGAAAAAAGCTGTCCTTGAAACAGTCTTGATATGTTAGTCAAAAGAGAGATCAGGGTCCAGAGTAACGCCGAGGTCCTTCACAGTTTTATTTGAGACGACTGTACAACCATTAAGATTAATTCATACGGACAAACACTTTACATTGGTCATGTAAGAGCTGGAAGGAGATCATATTTTACCTTCAATCAACTTCATTCACAAACCACTGGTTCGTAATTAACTTCCCAATTGAAATATTGTGAAGACAGGATGCACTGAACAAACAGCAGCAATCATGAGTGGGCAGAATCACAACACGACTTTGACCTTTGATCCAATCAATATACAGTTGAATTCGGAAGTTTACATACACTTAGGTTGGAGGCATTAAAACTAGTTTTTCAACCACTCCACAAATTTCTTGTTAACAAACTATAGTTTTGGCAAGTTGGTTAGGACATCTACTTTGTGCAAGTCATTTTTCCAACAATTGTTTACAAGACAGATTATTTCACTTATAATTCATTGTATCAAAATTCCAGTGGTTCAGAAGTGTACATACATTAAGCTGACTGTGCCTTTCAACAGCTTGGAATATTCCAGAAAATGATGTCATGGCTTTAGAAGCTTCTGATAAGCTAATTTATATTTTTTGAGTCAATTGAAGGTGTACCTGTGGATGTATTTCAAGGCCTACCTTAAGATGCAGTGCCTCTTTGCTTGACATCATGGGAAAATCAAAAGAAATTAGCCAAGACCTCAGATTTTTTTTTGTAGACCTCCACAAGTCTGGTCCATCCTTGGGAGCAATTTCCAAACACCTGACGGTACCACGTTCATCTGTACAAACAATAGTACACAAGTATAAACACCATGGGACCACGCAGCCGTCATACCGCTCAGGAAGGAGACGCATCCTGTCTCCTAGAAATGAACGTACTTTAGTGCAAAAAGTGCAAATCAATCCCAGAACAACAGCAAAGGACCTTGTGAAGACATTGGAGGAAGCAGGTACAAAGGTATCTATATCCACAGTAAAACTAGTCCTATATCGACTAGAGGTCGATCGATTAATCGGAATGGCCGATTAATTAGGGCCGATTTCAAGTTTTCATAACAATCGGAAATCGGTATTTTTGGGCCCCGATTTGCCAATTATTATTTTTTTTTTTCACACACCTTTATTTAATCTTTATTTAACTAGGCAAGTCAGTTAAGAACACATTCTTATTTTCAATGACGGCCTAAGAATGGTGAGTTAACTGCCTCGTTCAGGGGCAGAAAGACAGATTTTCACCTTGTCAGCTCGGGGAATCCAATCTTGCCATCTTACAGTTAACTAGTCCAACGCAATAACGACCTGCCTCTCTCTCGTTGCACTCCACAGGGGGACTGCCTGTTACGCGAATGCAGTAAGCCAAGGTAAGTTGCTAGCTAGCATTAAAGTTATCTTGTAAAAAACAATCAATCATAATCACTAGTTAACTACACATGGTTGATGATATTACTAGAGGTGGGTGTGGGTGTCCTGTGTTGCATATAATTTGACTGAGCATACAAGCTTACAAGTATCTAAGTATCTGACTGAGCGGTGGTAGGCAGAAGCAGGCACGTAAACATTCATTCAAACAGCACCTTTGTGCGTTTTGCCAGCAGCTCTTTGTTGTGCGTCAAGCATTGCACTGTTTTTGACTTCAAACCTATCAACTCCCGAGATGAGGCTGGTGTGGCCGAAGTGAGATGGCTGGCTAGTTAGCTTGCGCTAATAGCGTTTCAAACGTCACTCGCTCTGAGCCTGTGGTTGTTTCCCTTGCTCTGCGTGGGTAACGCTGCTTCGATGTGGTGGCTGTTGTCGTTGTGTTGCTGGTTCGAGCCCAGGGAGGAGCGAGGAGAGGGACGGAAGCTATACTGTTACACTGGCAATACTAAAGTGTCTATAAGAACATCCAATAGTCAAAGGTTAATGAAATACAAATGGTATAGAGGGAAATAGTCCTATAATAACTACAACCTAAAACTTCTTACCTGGGAATATTGAAAACTCATGTTAAAAGGAACCACCAGCTTTCATATGTTCTCATGTTCTGAGCAAGGAACTGAAACGTTAGCTTTCTTACATAGCACATATTGCACTTTTACGTTCTTCTCCAACACTTTGTTTTTTCATTATTTAAACCAAATTGAACATGTTTCATTATCTACTTGAGGCTAAATTGATTTTATTGATGTATTATATTAAGTTAAAATAAGTTTTAATTCAGTATTGTTGTAATTGTCATTATTACAAGTACATTTATTTTGTAAATCAGACAATTAATCGGTATCGCCTTTTTTTGGTCCAACAATAATCGGTATCGGTATCGGCGTTGAAAAATCATAATCGGTCGACCTATAATATCGACATCACCTGAAAGGCCGCTCAGCAAGGAAGAAGCCACTGCTCCAAAATCGCCATAAAAAAAGCCAGAATACGGTTTGCAACTGCACATGGGGACAAAGATCGTACATTTTGGAGAAATGTCCTCTGGTCTGATGAAACAAAAATAGAACTGTTTGCCATAATGACCATTGTTATGTTTGGAGGAAAAAGGGGAAGGCTTGCAAGCCGAAGAACACCATCCCAACCGTGAAGCACGGTGGCAGCATCATGTTGTGGGGGTGCTTTGCTGCAGGAGGCACTGGTGCACTTCACAAAGTAGATGGCATCATGAGGAGGGGAAATTATGTGGATATATTGAAGCAACATTTCAAGACATAAGTCAGGAAGTTAAAGCTTGGTCGCAAATGGGTCTTCCAAATGGACAATGACCCCAAGCATACTTCCAAAGTTGTGGCAAAATAGCTTAAGGACAACAAAGTCAAGGTATTGGAGGTGCCATCACAATGCCCTGACCTCAATCACATATAAAATGTGTGGGCAGAACTGAAAAAGCGTGTGCGAGCAAGGAGGCCTACAAACCTAACTCAGTTACACCAGCTCTGTCAGGAGGAATCGGATAAAATTCACCCAACTTATTGTGGTAAGCTTGTGGAAGGCTACCCGAAACGTTAAGTTAATGCTACCAAATACTAATTGAGTGTATGTAAACTTCTGACCCACTGGGAATGTGATGAAAGAAATAAACCTGAAAGAAATAATTATCTCTACTATTATTCTGACATTTGACATTCTTAAAATAAAGTGGTGATCTAACTGACCTAAGACATGGAATTTTTACTAGGATTAAATGTCAGGAATTGTGAAAAACTGAGTTTAAATGTATTTGGCTAAGGTGTATGTAAACTTCTGACTTCAACTGTAGGTGCAAGGGCCTTAATGAACTATGCAGTGACCTAGAACTCATCAATGAGCTGGATGAAGAGGTCTTCTTGGAAGTATTCAGTAACCCACACTCAAGTGAGCATCATTTACATTTGTGAATGTGGGTCCTGGTTCGGCCCACAAAGAACTTCACTGGACTCTATGTAAACTGGAAACTATATAACCGGAGGCTGCATTTATTGTAGCTGGGGATTTGAACATAGTAAATTTTAGATCAATGTTACCTAAATTTTATCAGCATGTTGATTGCACGACACGTAGGGCTAATACCCTCGACAACTGCTCCTCTAACGTCTGTGATGCATACAAAGCCCTCCCCCGCTCTCTCTTCGGCAAATCCGACCACAACTCCATCTTGCTCGTCCCGGCTTATAGGCAGAAACTCAAACATGTTGTACCAGTGACGAGATCCATTCCACGCTGGTCTGACCAATCGGAAGCCATGCTCCAAGATTGTTTTGATTACGCCGACTGGAATATGTTCCGGTCAGCCTCAGAGACCGACATTGATCTATACGCCGACTCGGTGAGTGCTTTATAAATAAGTGCATTGGAGATGTCGTACACACTGTGGCTATTAAAACCTACCCTAACCTGAAACTGTGGATGGATGGCGGCATTCGCGAAAAACTGAAAGCTAGATCCACCGCATTTAACCATAGAAACAGGTCTGGTGATATGGCTGAATATAAACAGTGTATTTATTCCCTCCGCAAGGCAATCAAACAAGAGAAATGCCGGTACAGGGACAAAATGGAGGCGCAATTCAACGTCTCAGACACAAGAAGTATGTGGCAGGATCTACAGGAAATCACAGGAAGGCCAAAATATCATCAAGGATAGAAACCACCCGAGCCACTGCCTGTTCACACCGCTATTATCCAGAAGGCGAGGTCAGAACAGGTGCATCAAAACTGGGACCGAGAGATTGAGAAACAGCTTCTATCTAAAGGCCATCAGACTGCTAAACAGCAATCACTAACTCAGAGAGGCTGCTGCCTACACTGAGACCCAATCACTGGACACTTTAACGATTGTCCATTTGGAAGACCCATTTCCGACCAATGACCCCAAGCATACTTCCAAAGTTGTGGCAAAATGGCTCAAGGACAACAAAGTCAAGGTATTGGAGTGGCCAACACAATTCCCTGACCTCAATACTATAGAAAATTTGTGGGCAGAACTGAAAAAGAGTGGGCGAACAAGGAGGCCTACAAACCTGACTCAGTTACACCAGCTCTGTCAGAACGAATGGGCCAAAATTCACCCAACTTATTGTGGGAAGCTTGTGGAAGGCTACATGAAACGTTTGACCCAAATTAAACAATTTAAAGGCTACCAAATACTAATTGAGTGTATGTAAATTCTGACCCACTGGGACTGTGATGAAAGAAATGAACGCTGAAATAAATCATTCTCTCTACTATTATTCTGACATTTTACATTCTTAAAATACAGTGGTGATCCTAACTGACATAAAATAGGGAATTTTTACTAGGATTAAATGTCAGAAATTGTGAAAAACTGAGTTTAAATGTATTTGTCTAAGGTGCATACAAACTTCTGACTTCAACTGTAGGTTGATTTTCAACCAGTAATATATGATTCAAGACTGAGTGATTTAATGAATTAATGATTTAAACAATCAATCAAGTGATCAATCAAGTGATACTCAACCCATTAAGCAACCAACCAATCCCTGCAAATTTGCACATCTTGCTGCAAACTAATTGCTCTTACCATGAGCTGCCTCTGCACACGCTCGTTCTTCTCGGCCTCTGTGAGGCGCTCCTCTTCCAGGCGGTGGTCGTTGAAGCCCTCGTTCTGCAGGTCGGCACTGTACGTGCTGTTGTTCTCGCTGTCGTTCTGCTCCTCCACCATCAAAAAGTCCTGGTTGTCCACAAACATGGGCACCTCCACGAACATGGGGGGAGGGGGCGCCTGAGTGGGGGCCGTCATCACCATTTGCAGCTCCTCCTTGGTCTTCAGCAGGTCGTCCTGGGCCTCCTGAGCCTGTGGGGGTGGGGTGGGAGGACAGGGAGAGAGAGAGGGTTATTACTACAGAACACTGTGGAATGCCCCACATTACAATACAACCTGTTCTCATCTTGAGCCACAGCAAAAAGTGATTCCATATCAAAAGGTAGAGTAACTACAGTTACTTGACAGTGTGACATAGGCTTAGACTCAATCAGATCAAGCGTTAACCGGCGATAGCCGACACCCGCATAGCTGATATATTGGCGTTGTCGGAGGTGTAACTACGTTGGTGCTGTCAAATCGGTGAGCAGCTGACCTTGTTCAATGTCACGAAGCCACAGCTGTCCCACTCTCATTAGAAGTTCAGAGCGAGAAAATGTAGGCTATCAAGAAATATTAGCGCTCAAATTGAAAAATCATTTAACAAAGTAATTAGGATTTCTATCAGCCTAACGGAGGTGTAGATTACATCTCACATTCCAGTGTTCAAACTTGTAAACAAGGCTGCATGGGATTTATGTTAATGCGACTCCATGCAGCCAATGGCAATATCCACTTTAGGTATAGTGCAGGGAGCCGCTTGTGGATTTCTTGTGGATTTAACAGCTCTAATGCAGTTTCACCTCCGATACCGGCTAAAGCGGATCTGATTTAATAGAGCCCTGATCGTGTGTGTGCGTGTAATAAATGGATCACTAGTCACTTTAAACATTACCACTTTAATCATGTTTACATATCTTACATTACTCATATCACATGTACTGTATATACTGTATTGAGACCCAATCACTAGACACTTTAATAAATGGATCACTAGTCACTTTAAACAATGCCACTTTAAATAATGCCACTTTAATATTGTTTACATATCTTACATTACTCATATCACATGTATATACTGTATTTTATACCATCTACTGCACTTTGCCTATGCCGCTCGGCCATCGCTCAGCCATATACTATTATATGCACATATTCTCATTCACCCCTTTAGATTTGTGTGTGTTAGGTAGTTGTTGGGTAATTGTTAAATTACTTGTTAGATTTGTGTATATCAGGTAGTTGTTGGGAATTGTTACATGGTACATGTGCCAGCTAGTCTGCTGCTCTGATGTAGCCTTCCTGGAAAAGAGGGCACCTCTTTAGGGCAAGGTGCAAGCGGGTGAGAGGGAAAAGTGCGCTTTGTTCTTCTTGCCTTGGGGTTCGAAGTTTACTTCCTTAACTTCTCATAGAGAGTGTCTATCCAGCTTTTCCTTTCTTTCTCCTCTGTCGACCCATGACCCAGTTGCAAATCAAATCAAATGTTATTTGTCACATACACATGTTTAGCAGATGTTATTGCGGGTGTAGCAAAATGCTTGTGTTTCTAGCTCCAACAGTGCAGTAATATCTAATAATTCACAGCAATACACACAATACACACAACCTAAAAGTAAAATAATGGAATTAAGGAATATATAGATATTAGGTTGAGCAATGTCGGAGTGGCATAGACTAAATACAGTAGAATAGAATACAGTATATACATATGAGATGAGTAAAGCAAAAATATGTAAACGTTATCATATCACATTTCTGTGAGGTATGTTTGTGGGGAGCGGCAATCAGAGCAGGGCAGCATTTAAAAAACCACAAGGGAGGCCCCTTACACTTCAATGTTGTGATGCAAAAATTCTAGCAACATGCATAGCGCATAGAATTACGAATGTATTGTCAGATGTTATTCAACCCTAATCAGTTTTTTCCATGGACAGTGCATTGGAGATAATATAAGACAAGTGATGGAAATATAACACTGAACAATCTGGGAAACCGGGCCTAGTATTCATAGCTGATTTTGAAAGTACAGCTAGAATTTATATATAAATGTCTGGACTATTTTAATTTTTGAGAATCTCTTATAAAAGGGGTTAAAGTTATGTATAGTAACCCAAGGTGTAAAATAAGAAATAATGGCTACTTCTCAGAAAGTTTTAAACTGTCAAGACGAGTAAAACAAGGTTGCCCACTATCTGCGTATCTATTTATTACGGCCATCGAAATGTTAGCGGTTAAAATCAGATCCAACAATAATATCAAGGGGCTAGGAATCCAGGGCTTAAAAACAAAGGTGTCATTGTACGCTGATGACTCATGTGTTCTTTTAAATCCATCATCTGATCCCTGCACAGCCTCATAGAAGATCTAGATCATTTATCTAACCTCTCTAGATTACAACCAATCTATGATAAGTGTACCATATTACATATTGGACTGCAAGAAAATACTACTTTTACATTACCGTGTAGTTTACCAATAAAATGGTCTGACAGTGAAGTGGAAAATACTCATATCCATATCCAAGAAAGAAACAATCTCACTACAATATATTTTAATAAAAAAGTTAGCAAAAATAGATAAGATCTGGCTAGCGGCCTATCTGTGAAAAAATCTCCCTGATGAATTCTTTAGTCATATCCCATTGTATCTAATTACTTATTACTGCCTACACCAAACTACTTGTTTTTATAATTATATGAGCAAAAACAATTCCACTTTATTTGGAATGGCAAGCCAGACAAAATTTAAATGGGCCTATTTATATAATGAATATGAATTTGGAGGGCTAAAATTACTAATATGAAAGAATTGAACTTCACACTTTCATACAAAAGTTGTACTTAAATCCAAACTGGTTTTCCAGCAGAATTAATAAGAATGGCTCACCCCATGTTCTGAAAAACATCCCCACAGGATGATGATTGAACTCTTTGGCCTGAAAGCCAAGCGTCACGTCTGAATACTTTCTGAATGCACTGTATAATGAATTTCTGAAATCCAATTGAAAAAATACAATTGAAAAACTGCAATTCAGTTTGCAGTTTACTGTATCTTTGAAAAATATAGCCCAACAATTACTAGTCATTCTATTTCTATGCCTCTTACCATGAAGGGGTTTATTTGATTCACTTGTAGGGACATGTGTGTGTGTGTGTGTGTGTGTGTGTGTGTGTGTGTGTGTGTGTGTGTGTGTGTGTGTGTGTGTGCACCTCTATAAAACGTTTTTCTGTGTGTGTCAGCTTATGTCTTTTATTTGACAATACACTTCGGTTCAACCTTAGGTTCAAACCTTCTGTTTCTCTTCAGCACCGTGGCAGTTTGGTTCAGAGGCGACGTTCTGCCCCGCGCCTGGCTCTGTGCAGCATGCCATGGTGTTCCATCAGGTGAGTCTGCTCTGCTCCTCTCCACTCTGTTCTCACTGTCGTACCAACCAGTGGAGGCTGCTGAGGGGAGAACTGCTCATAATAATGGCTGGAATGGAGTCAATTTTATGGTATCAAACACATCAAACACGTGGTTGATACCATTCCATTGACACTTTCCATTAAACGAGCCGTCCTTATTATGAGCCGTCCTCCCCTCAGCAGCCTCCACTGGTACAACACTAACAGTCAGTTGCCACTTTGTGAGGTTTTAATGGATAGAAATTGGACAGCTTTACTTAGCCACTGACGCCTGCCTCTGCATTGCTTGCTCTTTGGGGGTTTTAGGCTGGGTTTCTGTAAAGCACTTTGTGACAACTGCTGATGTAAAAAGGGCTTTATAAAATACGCTTGATTTCGATTTGATAGAAAGGGGTTTCAATGGAGAGAATATATATATTATATATTTTTGGGCAGTGGAGAAAAAGTACTCAATTGTCATACTTGAGTAAAAGTAAAGATAGAAAATTAGAAAATGACTCAAGTAAAAGTGAAAGTCACCCAGTAAAATAGTACTTGAGTAAAAGTCTAAAAGTATTTGGTTTGAAATATACTTAAGTATCAAATTAAATGGAATTGCTAAAATGTACTTAAGTATCAAAAGCAACAATATGAACAATTTCAAAATCCTTATATTACGCAAACCAGGCGGCGCCATTTTAAATGTTTTATTTTTATGGACTGATAGCCAGGTGCACAAACAAAGCATTTGTGTTTAGTGAGTCTGCCAGATTAGAGGCAGCAGGGATGAACAGGGATGTTCTCTTGATAAGTGTGTGAATTGGACCATTTTCCTGTCAAAATGTAACAAGTACTTTTGGGTGTCAGGGAAAATGTATGGAGTAAAAAGTATATATTTTTCTTTAGGAAAGTAGTGAAGTAGAAGTGAAAGTTGGCAAAAATATAAATAGTAAAGTAAAAAAAAAAGTATTTAAAGTACTTTTACTTAAGTACTTTACACTACTTGTTTTTGGGGAACAATTCTTTGACCTTTTGTTTCAGTTTTATCACTTTCAAATTTCAGGATTATATCATAAACATACGCAACTAAGTCAACCTCATTCACCTGTGAAAAGACACGTTGCTTATTCAATATTGCAAACTTTCAGAACTATGTCATAAACATATGCTTCTAAATCACCTCATTGACGTGTGAAAAAACTCATTGCTTATTCTATATTCAATAACATCAAATTATTTCTTCACAAGCAAACAAGAACTAAGCATATTTCAAAGGGACCTGTCATTTACCTAATAATTGCTCATTTGCAACTGTTCACATCACTTCACAGCCTACATTCAGTACATGACATAAAAATAAACAGAGATCAGCCTTCCCCCTGCTCTGAACACATGTTGAATGGTGTTACTATGACTCATAATGACACCTCAGTAGCTGTAAAGGGGGCTGCAATGCCCACTCTCTATGGTAACTGTGGACACAGATGTCATGTAGGGGAATTTTCCACAAGCTCTAGCAAACATTTTCTGAACCCACTCAAAACTCCCTCATCAGCCCATCAAAATTAGTGTGACTCTGAGGACACATAGACAGTGGAGGGGTGATTGACATTTAAACAAGGAAACAGACAAACAAATGGCGAAGATGGTAAACGTGATATTTACTTGATTGATTTTATTAGTTTTAATCAACCACAGTAAATATCAAAAGGACAGAGGGGGATAATCTAATAGATAACCCCAATAATAACTGACTGTCCATCCGGCAACACTCAATATCAAATCCTTGAACATAATGTTATCTTCCCAGCATGTGGTTCAAGGGATTACTGATAAAAGTCAATATGGCTCCATTTACACAGGCAGTCCAATTCTGATCTTTTTCCACTTATAGGTCTTTTGATCAATCAGATCAGCTTTCTACAATAATTGGGGGAAAAGATCAGAATTGGGCTACCTATGTAAATGCAGCCTGTAAGGTTTATCAGGCTCACATTATTGCAGTACTATTGGGTGAGAACTCATCTATGGTATCTCATATTGAATGATACTGTATGTCTTAGGTGATACTGTATCAAGAACAAATTCAACCAATCTATTTTAAGTATTTACTACAGATTTTGTGAACATCTTTAAACTAAAAATGATCAGTTTATAAAATATAAAATACTACAGATGCACAATCGAGAGCATCCTGTCGGGCTGTATCACCGCCTGGTACGGCAACTGCTCCGCCCACAACCGTAAGGCTCTCCAGAGGGTAGTGAGGTCTGCACAACGCATCACCGGGGGCAAACTACCTGCCCTCCAGGACACCTACACCACCCGATGTCACAGGAATGCCATAAAGATAATCAAGGACAACAACCACCCGAGCCACTGCCTGTTCACCCCGCTATCATCCAGAAGGCGAGGTCAGTACAGGTGCATCAAAGCTGGGACCGAGAGACTGAAAAACAGCTTCTATCTCAAGGCCATCAGTCTGTTAAACAGCCACCACTAACATTGAGTGGCTGCTGCCAACATACTGACTCAACTCCAGCCACTTTAATAATGGGAATTGATGGGAAATGATGTAAAATATATCACTAGCCACTTTAAACAATGCTACCTAATATAATGTTTACATACCCTACATTATTCATCTCATATGTATACGTATATACTGTACTCTATATCATCTACTGCATCTTTATGTAATACATGTATCACTAGCCACTTTAACTATGCCACTTTGTTTACATACTCATCTCATATGTATACACTGTACTCAATACCATCTACTGTATTTTGGCTTATGCCGTTCTGTACCATCACTCATTCATATCTTTATGTACATATTCTTTATCCCCTTACACTTGTGTCTATAAGGTAGTAGTTGTGGAATTGTTAGCTAGATTACTTGTTGGTTATTACTGCATTGTCGGAACTAGAAGCACAAGCATTTCGCTACACTCGCATTAACATCTGCTAACCATGTGTATGTGACAAATAAAATTTGATTTGATTTGTATAAACTCTTTTATAAATTGTCTCATATTGAATGATACTGTATGTCTTAGGTGATACTGTATCAAGAACAAATTCAACCAATCTATTTTAAGTATTTACTACAGATTTTGTAAACATCTTTAAACTAAAAATGATCAGTTTATAAAATACGTATAAACCCTTTTATAAATCATTTAACGAATAGTGTCTTGAAGATTTATATGGTTTCATCCAGTGGAATAAATCCCTCCTTATGACCTGGATGGAATTATGTGATCATTCCTTAACCAATACGAAGTCCCACCCAGTTTACTACTTTAAAATTATGAAAGTCCTTAATGGTGCTGCCCGTGCTAAAATAGGCTTTTGGGCACTAGAGTTGTCTATCTAAGTCTATGTCTGATCATTATTCCAGACTTTGATCAGCCCATGCAGTTGGGTTGATACACAGACCACCCAGTCACAGACAGAGAGGTGGGGGAGTCCACTCCAACCACACAATATAACTTCCATCAGAGACGTCACACCGCTCACTCCCACAAGTTCAACACACAACAAGCAAGCGAACCCTGAGCTACAGTGAGGGGGCGGAGGGTTCTAGTTTCACTACAGCGGGTGGGTATCTTTGAAGTAGAACATTTTATAAATGGTCATTTGATCTTTAAAGTAACTGTCCAGTTGAAATCACCCTTTTTAAAATTTAATATTCGGTAAACTAATATACAAATAATGTTGTTGGTTAATCCTATACTCTTATTTTTTGGCCAAAGATTAAATTGAAGAAAAAGCACTTCAAAAAGCCCACCTCAAACTTGTATCTCAAACAGACCTTTTCAAAACTGCTTGATATTTCCTCAGAGGATGATGTCATTCTCCTGAGGAGAATGAGCTGGCCAATCAGCTGTGTATTCGCATTAATATTTTCAATGACCGGTATAAGGCCCACACCCTTCTGTTATTGGGGTATGCCCACACCATTTCAACCCCCCCAAAATTGCTTTTGACATATTTCTATAAAATAACATTTGGGAATGAAAACTATTTCACTCGTATTGTAATTATGTATAGGTCATATTTCATTGAAATTTGGAAACACTGGACAGTTTAAGCATATACTCTACTGATAATGTTGAAATATGTTATGAACTGTAGTTAAGTCGTGTAGGCACTGTGTTTAGTGGTAAGGCCAAGTAGGTCAGAGACGATAAGCTAACATGGGAGAGTCCCTCTGTGATATCAATTTGAATAGCAGTCCAAAACACACACGTTGAAAGAGGGAAATCGTCAAATGACATAAGTTCCACATACTTATGAGACTTCACATTGTATTCTATGTCCCTAATGTTATTTATTTCATGTTTATAAGAATATCACTATAACGAAGTCAGGGCTTAAACAGCCAAAGGTTTCTCTTCATAGACACTCAAAGCATGGGAATGACACAATGAACAGTGAATGTTTTTGTTTATACAGGGAAACATGTAACAACTTAGAAGATATGTTAGGTCTCTAAAAAAGATGACAAACATAACAAAACATGAAAATTGCATGTAACATCCTCTTTCTTATTCACAACTGTGGGAGGTAAGAAAAAGTCCTGAAGGTCAGAGGGAAACTGAGGGTGTTAGTGAGGGTGTTAGTGAGGGTGTTAGTGAGGGTGTGTGAGAGAGAGAGAGAGAGAGAGAGAGAGAGAGAGAGAGAGAGAGAGAGAGAGAGAGAGAGAGAGAGAATGTGCCTTCCTTTTTCGTCTATATCCCAATCTGTCTAAATAAAGCATTAAAATACTGTCTTTGTACTTTAATAAAAAGATAAAATAATAAAACCGTTCTGAAAAGCTTATCTAGCATTGATCCAAGGGTAGCGTAGGCCCTGAGTGTTGGAATGACTGACCTTCTACTTTGAAATAAAGGCTTTACTGTAACACCCCCCACAAACTATAACCTCCTACTTTGAAAGTGTAACATGTTCGCTGGGAGTCGGGAAGCAAGTCCAGGGAGGTTATTTAATAAATAAATGAACATAGAACAAAACAAGAGACACAGGTAGTGTACAGACGTGAACACTGGAACAGAAACAATAACGCCTGGGGAAAGAACCAAAGGGAGTGACATCAGGCAGGTGATGGAGCCCAGGTGAGTCTGATGAGTGGCTGGTGCGCATAACGATGGTGATAGGTGTGTGTAATAATGAGCAGCCTGGTGACCTCGAGTGCCGGAGAGGGAGTATATGTGACCGAAATTAAGGTTTTACTGTAACACCCCTACAAACCAAACTATGACATTTCATGAAAATATTATGAAGAAAGAATAACAAAATGATTTGAAATGCTCATGAGGCAAAATGTTCATGAGGCAAAATGTTCATGGGGCAAAGTGTTCATGAGGCAAAGTGTTCATGAGGCAAAGTGTTCACGAGGCAAAGGTTTCATGAGGCAAAATGTTCATGGGGCAAAGTGTTCATGAGGCAAAGTGTTCATGAGGCAAAATGTTCATGAGGCAAAATATTAATGAGGCAAAGTTGAAAACTGGCCCTCAGTTATGTCCAAGACTGATCTGTGTCTTGATGAATGGGTACAAGTGGGATGGAAGGCTGATTACACACACAGGCACGCACGGTTCCGCCATGGTTTTGACCCCCCACTCTCTCTGCCCTCTCTACACTAGGGAGGAGACTCAGTGCTTTGTGTCTGTTCCCCCTTCGTCCTTGGTCTCAGCAGTGAGAATGCAGAGCTGGTCTTGGATGCCTGTGTTCAGATCACAGAGGGAATGAAGACCAGAGAGAGACAACTCTTCCTCTTCAGCGACGTGATCGTCATCTCTAAGCTGAAGTAATATATAGAACGCAATAAGCACTCACACACCGACGCATACACACAGACACACTGACACAGATCCACTCACACACACCAACACAGATACACTCACACACACCGACACAGATACACCGACACAGATACACTCACACACACCGACACAGATTGGCCCAGACACACCGACACTGATGGATCCAGACACACCGACACAGATGGACCCAGACACACCGGCACGGATTGGCCCAGACACACCGACACAGATGGACCCAGACACACCGACACAGATGGACCCAGACACACTGACACAGAAGGACCCAGACACACTGACATGGATGGACCCAGACACACCGACACAGATGGACCCAGACACACCGACACAGATGGACCCAGACACACTGACACAGATGGACCCAGACACACCGACACAGATGGACCCAGACACACTGACACAGATGGACCCAGACACACCGACACAGATGGACCCAGACACACAGATGGACCCAGACACACAGATGGACCCAGACACACCGACAAAGATGGACCCAGACACACCGACACAGATGGACCCAGACACACCGACACAGATGGACCCAGACACACCGACACAGATGGACCCAGACACACCAACACAGATGGACCCAGACACACATATGGACCCAGACACACCGACACAGATGGACCCAGACACACCAACACAGATGGATCCAGACACACTGACACAGATGGACCCAGACACACCAACACAGATGGACCCAGACACACCGACACAGATGGACCCAGACACACAGATGGACCCAGACACACCGACACAGATGGACCCAGACACACCGACACAGATGGACCCAGACACACAGATGGACCCAGACACACCAACACAGATGGACTCAGACACACCGACACAGATGGACCCAGACACACCGACACAGATGGACCCAGACACACAGATGGACCCAGACACACCGACACAGATGGACCCAGACACACCGACACAGATGGACCCAGACACACACTAATACGTACACATACAGTCCACAGAGCAGCACACAGACACACACCATATGGACCCAGATGGTCTTATTCTTTTAGTTTTCTCTTTAAAGTTTTGTCTTCAGAGAACAGAACTGATTAACTGCCCAATAACACCCTGTCAATATAGAAATACAGCACTTCTTCTCTCGTCAGTAAACTTTCCAAATGTTGACTAAACAAAATGTGCTAGACAAGGTGGGATCTTTATGCGTAGATACAATTCATTACGTGAGAAATGTCAGTGGAAAGCTTTTATGTGCAAATATTAATATAATAACCATCATATTGAAGTAAACTTGGAGTCACATGATGATGTGGTGTGTGGTCCTCCCACTACGACTCGTCAGGAAACCATGCAGTTTATTAGGCTACAGATGAAATAAGTTATGGTGAACTTCACAGGGTGGTGAAAGTGCAAGGAGATGAGCTTCCAATAAACATTGAGGGTCTGATTCTGGTGACATGATGATCGATGCTTGGCTGCTGTTTGACAAATAAAAATAATCTTGCTGTTCTGTCTATAATAGTCTCATCATGTAGGCTATACCAGCACTGTATCTGTGAGCTGTTAGCTAGAGCGAACGTGCCAAGACCAGAGTGGGCACACTCGCTATATACTATATATTGTTTTTGTGAGAAAATGTGATGGAAACCCAGTTAACTTGTATTTTTTATTTGGTACATCAGAATTTAACTAGACAAAATGTATTTTTATGTGCACTATTTCTTCACGCACAGCCTTTTACCCGCTGTAACATCTGAGTCCAACTCACACCCAAACACTTAGATCTCGGAATGCAGCCCACTTTCCAGCTCACTCTCCAGATCCCAATCACCGGAATTTGAATCACCTGTTCACACACCTGTATGTCATCCTCCCACACTTTTGACTTCAGGTCCTTGCACCTCATCACTGTGAGGTATTGTTTGTTTTGAGGCACACTTTTTTGGAGCGCTGGTTTTCCCCCATCCTTCTCGCTGCCTGTGTTTGATAGTTTTTGCCTGCCTCACCTTTTGCCTATTCCATTCATGTACCTTAGCCTATCGGATTTCCTGTTATCAACCTATTACCTGATCTCACGGACGACGTTACTAGCATTTTCCCTGACTGTACTGTTGCCATTTTTGGACCCCCTGTGTATGGACCCAGCTACCTGCCTCCTCCTATGGTCCCTTTAATTAAACAGCTGCTGCGCTCTGCGCTTGAAACCAGCTCTCTGTCTCCCTTGTGTTCATTACACCCGCACATAATGTTTTTATGCGGATTTTAGCATATTCACATGAAAATCTGTCGCCAATTGGATGAAAACAGACATAGTGATTTGTATTTTCCTTCAAATTTAGAGGCAACGGCAGAAACTGTCTGTGTGTGCTTTGTCTACCACTTTGTGTAGCGTTTAGTGATGATTCAGATGTAATGGTCGATGGAAAGGCTTTCCCTAAAACCTTCTCAATTACATTTTTGAATACAAAGTAGCCTATACCTAAAGTATCTGGCGGAATTATATCACGAATAACTGGACAAAAATTGGGAAAAACTGAAACCTGGAATAACAAAACAGAATTTGGGGAAAAAAACAAAATGGAATCAGGCAAAGAATGAGTCCTGAGTCTGAAAGGTGAAGTTAATGTAACAGCGTAGCAGGAGGGTTTACAGTAGGGGAGTCTGAAAGGTGAAGTTAATGTAACAGCGTAGCAGGAGGGTTTACAGTAAGGGAGTCTGAAAGGTGAAGTTAATGTAACAGCATAATAGGAAGGTTTACAGTAAGGTAGGCTGAAAGGTGAAGTTAATGTAACAGCGTAGCAGGAGGGTTTACAGTAGGGGAGTCTGAAAGGTGAAGTTAATGTAACAGCGTAGCAGGAGGGTTTACAGTAGGGGAGTCTGAAAGGTGAAGTTAGTGTAACAGCGCAGCAGGCTCGGGGAGTCCGGGGAATTCTCTTTCCTAACAGCTTTTCTATTATAGTAAACAGTAAAGTCATCGTTGGCTGGCTAAATACAAAGCAGAAAGCAGGGTGATTTCCTCTAAGAGTTATATTAGCCCAAACAGGAAATGGATATGACTGGAGGAACTTTCATTTTCTCTTCATCTGTCTTCTCCTTTTTCAATGTGATATAAATATCTAAGATAATATTTGACATCTCTACCTCTGAAGTTTTACCCCACTACATTAAAATAAATAAATAGACAGTGCACATTTAGGTCAGAGTTTCTCTTATTATGAGATATTGACAGTAGTAAGCTCGTAGGTTAAACAATACAGTATGAAAGTAGATTAGTGTAATCTAAATTTAGATTGTAAAACTTGATGCTAACCAAGATAAAATATTCAGAATGTTTTCTGTTTCAACGAAAACAGTGGACGCATTCTTCACGTCTCAAGTGGGAGTTGAATCAATCACTCTGGTCCATTGTGTAGGCAGGTCTTCCTTTCTCTCTACTGTACTTTGCTTCCCTCTTTTCCAGCAGAGGCACCACAAGAAGCTCAGTACATTTGTGACGAATGCAGATGTCTTCTTCTGAATACAGTGCCTTCATTTTGTTACAGCCGGGAATTTAAAATGTATTAAATGTAGATTTTGTGTCACTGATCTACAAACAATAACCCATAATGTCAATGTGGAATTATGTTTTTAGAAAGTGTTACTAGTTCATTCAAATTAAAAGCTGATATGTCTTCAGTAAAGTATTCAACCTCTTTGTTATGGCAATCCTAAATAGGTTCAGGAGTAAAAATGCGCTTAAAAAGTCACATAGTAAGATGCATGGAACTCACTCTGTGTGCAATAATAATGTTGAACATTATTTTTGAATGACTACCTCATCTCTATACCACACACATACAATTATCTGTAAGGGCCCTCAGTCGAGCAGTGAATTTCAAACAGATTTAACCGCAAAGACCATGGAGATTTTCCAATACCTTGCAAAGAAGGGCTCTGATTGGTAGATAAACAATACATTTAAAAAAACTGACATTGAATATCCTTTTGAGCATGGTGTATTCATTACACTTTGGATGGTGTGTCAATACACCCAGTCACTACAAAGATATAGGCATCTTTCCTAACTCAGTTGCTGGAGAGGAAGGAAACCACTCAAAGGATTTCACCATGAGGCCAATGGTGACTTTAAAACAGTTAAAGAGGTTAATGGCTGGTATAGGAGAAAACAGAGGATGGATCAACAACATTGTAGTTACTCCACAATACTAATCTAAATTACAAAGTGAAAGGAAGAAGCCAGTTCAGAATAAAAATATTCCAAAACATTCATCCTGTTTGCAACAAGGCACCGAAGTAAAACTGCAAAAAATGTGGCAAAGAAATGAACTTTATGTCCTGAAATTTGAAGAATACATTAAGTATGCGTGCTATATACAATTCCAATACCATATGTACAATGTGCAGGGATACTGGAGTGATAGAGGTAGATATGTATAGGGGTAAAGTGACTAGGAATCAGGATTTAAGATAAACAAAGCAGCAGCTTGTATGTAAGTGGGTGTGCATGGAGTCAGTATAAATGTACTGTATGTGCATGTTAGGTGTGATTGAGCAGATGATGGAGTGAGTGTGAGTGTGTAGGCCCTGTGAGTGTGAGTATGTAGGGCCCTGTGAGTGTGTAGGGCCCTGTGAGTGTGTAGGGCCCTGTGAGTGTGTAGGCCCTGTGAGTGTGTAGAGCCCTGTGAGTGTGAGTATGTAGGGCCCTGTGAGTGTGCAAAAATAAAAGGGCAATAAGGATACAAGGTTAACTGGGATAGTCCGTATAGCTATTAAGTTAGCTATTTAGCAGTCTTATTGCTTGGTGATAGAAGCTGTTCAAGAGCCTGTTGGTGCCAGACTTGATGCACCGGTACCACTTGCCGTTCGGAAGCAGAGAGAAGTCTTTAACAATTTTCCGGGCCTTCCTACCACACTGCCTGATATAGAGGTCCTGGATGGCAGGGAGCTTGGCCCTAGTGATGTACTGGGCTGTCCGCATCACCCTCTCTAGCGCCATACGATTGAGGGCGGTTCTATTGCCATACCAGGTAGTGATGCAGACAGTCAAAATGCTCTCAATAGTACAGTTGTAGAACTTTTTGAAGATTTGAGGGCCCATGCCAAACTTTTTCAACCTCCTGAGGCGGAAGAGGCGCTGTCGCGCCTTCACAACTGTGCGTGTGTTAGGACCATTTTAAGTCTCTAGTGAGGAACTTGAAGCTGTCGACCTTCTCCGCTGCGGCCTGTCGATGTAGATGGAGGTGTGCTCGCCCACCCGTTTCCTCTAGTCCACAATCAGCTCCTTGGTCTTACTGAAGTTCAGGGAGAGGTTGTTGTTCCGGTCACTGACCTCTTCCCTGATCTCTAATGTTCCTGAGTGGCCTACTTGCAGTTTTGACTTATATCAGCTTGAAAATCTATGGCAAGACTTGAAAATGGTTGTCTAGCAATTGTCAACAACCAACTTGACAGAGCTTGAAGAATTTTTAAAATAACCATGTGCAAATATTGTAAAATCCAGGTGTGGAAAGCTCTTAGAGCCTTACCCAGAAAGACTCACAGCTGTAATCGCTTCCAAAGGTGATTCTAACATGTATTTACTCAGGGGTGTGAATACTTATGTAAATTCGATTTTTCTGCATTTCATTTTCAATACATTTTCAAAAATTTATAAAAACACATTTTCACTTTGTCATTATGAGGTATTGTGTGTAGATTTCCTCACTAACCAGTATAATTATGCAACCTCAATTTCCTTCCTCTCTTCCTCCCATCTCTCTCCCCCATCCCACCTTCCATCGATTCTGTGTCCCAAATGGCACCTTATTTTCTCTATAGTGCACTACAGTACTTTGACTAGAGCTCACAGGGAGGAAATAGGGTGCCATTTTGGATGCATCCACTTTCCATTCTATTTACGTTGCCTGAATGGACCCTGATTACCGGAACACTTTGATTCTAGGCTCTACACAAAATCACAAAATGTTTCCACGACCAGTCTTACAGTAAATGCGTAGGTCTGTGGATCCACACTCGACAAGGTGACAATTTTAATTTCGTAGCAAATCAAAAATGGTGACCTAGGCCATGAGAGCGTGCCTTCCTCCTCACGAGCAGACAGACAGACAGACAGACAGACAGACAGACAGACAGACAGACAGACAGACAGACAGGAAGCTTGTCATGGAACACAATGCATTCATAAAGAGAGAGAAATAAGATCACTTCCTGTTTCTGAGTGATAAATAACCAATCACTGATTCAGAAATAGATGACAATGATGAGGAATACATTAGTACCTATAGAAGCCATTGGATAGAGAAGTGGAGTTATCTAGTCCTGATGAGCAGAGATGCAGTCCTAGTCTACTAGCCACCTAAGCTTCTCCTTCTGTCTCTCTTTCTCTTTCTCTTTCTCTGTCTCTGTCTCTCTCTCTGTCTCTCTCTCTCTCTCTCTCTCATTTAGATCCAGTGCTAGCTACCGTCTGAAGCATAGGGTGAGTCTGGAGAATCTGTGGCTTTATGGCTTTGAGGAAGAGGGAGGAGGGGGAGAGATCGACCGCAGGACTTCCCTCATTTTGGCCTGGCCACTCGCCGTCTGTGTGGTGTCCTTCTGGTGAGCAACAGCCATCCTCCGTGTCCATACATGAGTGCCCACTCATACTCACACATGTGCAAACACACACAGACGCGTATGCAGACAGGCGCACACGCACACACACACACACACACACACACACACACACACACACACACACACACACACACACACACACACACACACACACACACACACACACACACACACACACACACACACACACACACACACACACAGAGAGAGAGACATATGAACTGGCAGGCACACTCTCAGATGGAAACACGTCTCTTTTAACTCAGTGAAAAACATTTCTCACTCATCGTTCTCAACATAGACATAACAAATAACAAGTGATGTTTCTCTGTTTTTTCTCACTACTGACATTACATGACAATGACTAATTCTCTGAACTCCCAAAGTTTAAAGGTTAGAAAACTACACAATGAGCCACTACTGAGCAGTAAGTTCAGCTTGCTGGCATTTCAAAGTACAACTATTACAATACGAGGATAATAGAGTCAACTCTATCATTCATAAGTTCAAATTCAAGATTCAAATGAACAGTTCCTTTAAGTTAAGTTTGACCCTTTTGATTTTCCTGGGAGATATACTGTGCACAAGCAGCACAAAAATCCAGTATCCTTGGATTGACCTAAAAACAAATTGAGGTTCTTCAGAGATGCTTTCCATAAGGTCTTGAATGAAATAGGGAAGTTAGACAAATCTACACCATCACAAGATAATGGCTGGTGAAACAGGAAGTGTGAAGCTGACCATCAGACCTCAGGTCACATGTCAGAGGCTTTACAGCAATGGACTTTATCAGGAAACCTGGGTCTTTCAAATAAATATAGAGGTTGGAAATTGCATGGTCACAAATGGAGACAAACAGACATAACATTGAATGGAACAAAATTGAAGAGGATTGAAAAGTTATTTAGTTATTAATGTTATAAATGGCTAAAACAATCAGTGCCTGTTTTGATCAGGAATAATAGCTATCCCTTGTTGGTGTAGATATGGGTAATTTAGTCCTGTTATTGGGGTCTGAGTCATAGACTCCCACGGTTTCTTGTCATACAAACTAGTCAAATAGTGTGACCGTTGTTGACTAGAATCTGGGGTTCACCAGTTCATCAGCCTACTGTTTACCAGTAATCACCAACTGTACATAAGCTGGTCTTTTGGGAAAGGGTATGTAAACGCCTCTTTTACAGCTCTCTTTTACAGTAATCCAAAAGTATGGTCCCTAGTGTAGGCCCTAATGTGGGCCAAAGTGTAGACCCTAGTGTGGGCCCTGATGTAGGCCCTAGTGTGGGCCCTAGTGTGGGCCCTGATGTAGGCCCTAGTCTGGGCCCTGATGTAGGCCCTAGTGTGGGCCCTGGTGTGGGCCCTAGTGTGGGCCCTGGTGTGGGCCCTAGTGTGGGCCCTAATGTGGCCCTAATGTACTCCCTAGTGTAGGCCCTAATGTGGCCCTAATGTACTCCCTAGTGTAGGCCCTAATGTGGCCCTAATGTACTCCCTAGTGTAGGCCCTAATGTGGCCCTAATGTACTCCCTAGTGTAGGCCAAAGGTGAAGGAAAACAAAGACACTAAAAGAAAACATAATTCCTAAAGGCCTCACTCAGACATCCAGGCTTCCCCAGAGTGAAGTGATCCCCTTTTACAAATAAAGGTATTCCTATCATCTATACAGGTGATTGAGGCTTAGTCTCCACATGTGTCTCTTTCCACATGGCGATGACAGCAGCAGCCCCAACCCAAGAGGAAGTGGTGTCTTTGGTCGGGGGCCGCCATGACGCTGCTTCCTGTCCCCATGACTGAGTTAGAGTTTCCAACGGGCTGTAGTTAAAAGAGCCAGAGGGCGTGCTGTGTCTCTTCAGTCTGTTAGTCTGTCTGTCCGTGCGTTTGGTTTGTTCCTCTTTCACTGTGGATTAGTAACTCACGCCACGCTGTTATTTTGCCTGCAGCTTGCCTGAGGTGAAAGAACGCTGGTTGGATACACTTCACAGGTAAGCACTACTATTTTGTTAGTTTTTATTGGACCTTTATTTAAACAGGGAGTCACCATTGAGACCAAGGTCTCTTTCGCAAGGGAGCCCTGCACATACAATGCATAGACAAAAAAAAACACATAAAAATAAAATAACTAACTAAAACACAGCACTATTACCTCTATAGATACTGTAAATGTCCCTTGATTGTGCCCGTAAATGGCTAACCTGGTTACTGGGTTATACGATACAATTATTTATAATTACCTTTTTATTTTATTTTTGGCGGTCTCTGCTTACGTAATATAGAAACATTGTGGGATCTATCAATGTATTTGTAGTAACTTGCAGTATCAATGGGACTGTACTGTCTATGTCATTCAATTACATACAGTATAAGATATAAAATGTATGCACGCTTGACTAAGTCTCTTTAGATAAAAGCGTCTGCTAAATGGCACATGATTATATTAATTAGTATTGGGCTAAGTGTAGAATTAGTATTGACAGGTAGTATAAAGACATCTGTGATGGAGATAGGAACTGTATTTTAGTTAATATTACCATTCTTCATGATATCACAAATTATCGTTTATAGTTAAACATTTTCTGTCATACAATTATTAGTGGTAATCATCCTTTTCACTCATAATCACTCATACATTTTCACTCATAAATAATAATAAAGATTTTATCGTATTGACAATATCCATTTGACCACCTTTTTGATGGTCCCCCCCCACCCCTCTAAACAGGGACTAGTCTCTATCCACACCCCTCTAAACAGGGACTAGTCTCTCTCCACACCCCTCTAAACAGGGACTAGTCTCTCTCCACA
Source organism: Oncorhynchus clarkii lewisi (assembly GCF_045791955.1). Lineage (NCBI taxonomy): Eukaryota > Metazoa > Chordata > Actinopteri > Salmoniformes > Salmonidae > Oncorhynchus > Oncorhynchus clarkii. The sequence goes on from NC_092154.1 coordinate 14,112,082, forward strand.
CCCCTCTAAACAGGGACTAGTCTCTCTCCACACCCCTCTAAACAGGGACTAGTCTCTCTCCACACCCCTGTAAACAGGGACTAGTCTCTATCCATCTTTCTCCATTATGGCTCACCAGAATAACTAGGGATTTACTTGAGGTCAATCAAATATTAATATTTGTATGTATGTCTTTTAATCTTTCCAGGAAAATTAAAGCAGCAACAGAGAGGGCAGGTTCTATCACACCCCTCCCAAGTGTTCGGATGAAGGTGCTGAGCAACAGTATCACAGTAAGTTTCTCACTTAGGGTCCCGTCCCAAATGGCACCCTATTCTGTATACAGTACACTGAAAAAACTAAACGGAACAGGGTGCCATTTGGGATGAAGCTTTAGCTTACTCGCCAGTGTGCTAAATATACAATAACAGCAATTAGAACAGCTGAAACAGAGAAGAGCTGTGTGATTTATTACCACATACTGTGTCGTATGTAGACCTATTCCCTGATACCTTACAAACAGATTCTCCTTACCAAAGGGGGTGATGGCAGATACTGTAGAAAAGATGGATCTGCTTTCGCCTGTCTGCAGTCGGTCATTGATATCGAGATACCGTTGTATTGCTCGGCTATTGATTTCAAGATATCATTGTGTTGCCACTTCATAATATTCACTCTTATTCAATCTATTTCTCTCATGTTGATGGGCTTTGATGGCTCTGAAGAGGAATATACTGTAACCTCTAGAAAGGGCCATTATCAGTAAGGTTATAACCTCTAGAAAGGGCCATTATCAGTAAGGATATAACCTCTAGAAATGTCCATTATCAGTAAGGACGGAGTATTGGACATTCTTAGAAAGGCACTCAATGCAGACACACATTGCAGTACGTCAAAACATGATCTATGGTCATTCAGACATATATAGGCCTTTGTTTGACACCATGTAAATATAGAATTAGAATGAGCATACATTGACCTTTACCGAAATATTATAATTGCTTCTGGAAGGAGTCGACTTTATCTTCAACAACTTTAATCTGCATTATAGATAATTCTCTCTCTCTCTCTTTCTCTTTCTCTTTCTCTCTCTCTCTCTCTCTCTCTCTCTGTGTGTTTAAGGCTAAAACTCTAACAGGAAGTGGCATGGACCCGTTTATCGAGTTTCCCCTTGATGTGAGTACCGTACAGTACAGACCCCGCTTCTGCTTCTCTCATCCATGTGTCAACTGTTCTGGAAACACCTTTGGTTTCCCTAGACCTCAGGGGGAAAATATCAAGTTTATTTTTAGGTTTGATGGGGGAATTCTAACTACTGCAATCTGTTGCTCAGATAATAAGCACTTACATAACACAAGTGTATTCGTTGTAACAGTTGATTGATACTGTACAGTGATGATGCTTTTTGGAGGGTTTGTGCTGTTTGGTTCAAATGGAGAACCTTGTGTTGATCTTGAGTACATATTGGTGTGAAAGTGGTGGGTGTTTTGAGGGGGGTTTCTGGGGGGGTAAATTCTGAGGGGTAAATTGTTTGTGATGGAGGAGTTTAAGGAGGGTGTGTGGGCGAGTAACACTCTTACCACCCTGCACCCTCACATGGAAACAGGCGTGCAGACACAGGGGCATAGAGCAGAGGCTCCTCCCCTCCCTCCCCTGCCACACGTTCCTCACACATTCTCATGACAACATCTCCTGTTTTGTGTTTCCAGGGCGGCACAAAGATCTCCACCCTGCCCAGGGAGTTGTGTAACGCAAAAGCAACGCAGCCCATTGGTGAGTTTGAACATTGCTGAAAAACAACGTCATGGTATCAGTTAGCATTACTGTATACTGTGCCCAATACTGCACACTACATCTATACCTACTCAAGTTCTCTAATCATTTGGCTTCTTTCATAACAGAAAAGGGCGGCAACAGTAAGAGAAGCATCAGCATCTTGAGGAAATTGAAGAGGAGTTCCACCCTCAACAGCATGTCCTCCTGTCCAGACACAGACTCCAAGAGCCAACTGTTTGGACAGCCTCTCTCCAAGATCTGCCCAGAGGATGGGATGCTTCCCAAGCCCATCACAGTACGTCACTCTACCACAACTATCTTGGTTCTGTACTATCTTTGTATGTCAGCATTGAGTGAGAAAGATTTGATTGATTGTGCGATATAACATAACACTTTCAATTCATGAACTGAACTGCCATAATGAACTGCCATAATGAGTTGTAGTGAGAGCTGTTGATTTGACCCGTACCTCATTCTACCAAGTGTCCGTTAGGTAGTGCCCACTAGGTAGTGCCCACTAGGTAGTGCCCACTAGGTAGTGCCCACTAGGTAGCGCCCACTAGGTAGCGCCCACTAGGTAGTGTCCGTTAGGTAGTGCCCGCTAGGTAGTGCCCACTAGGTAGTGCCCACTAGGTAGTGCCCACTAGGTAGCGTCCTCTAAAATAAATAAACCCTTCTAACCTAACACCTTGGTAGAATGAGGTGCATGTCAATTCAATAGTTAGGAATCACTAGGAATCATTATGGTAGTTCAGTTTATGAAGTGATTTATTGATTAGGGCACTTGATTAATCAGGTCATTAAATTGTCACTAATAAGTGCAGTTAACAAAGCATTTGATAATGGTTGCTAAGAACCTGCCTGTCTGCAACCCAACCATTGATTTGATTTACATGTGATGTTCCAGCTGATGAACACGCACAATGCACCAACCTCCCATCTCACTCTGACCCTGCCCTCCCCCTCCCCCTCCCCCTCACAGAACACACACACACACACACACACACACACACACACACACACACACGGCAGGTTGTTTGATTTGTTCATGCCTTTTCTCAGCCTGGTCTGACCTCTGCTTGTTCTTCTCTCTCCCCACCAGGAGATATTGGTGCTTCTATGGAAGAAAGGCCCCTCCACAGAGGGGGTGTTCAGGACGACATGCAACCATAAGACCCTGAAGGCCATCAGGGAGATGCTCAACAGTGGGACGGACGTGGAGATGGATGCCCTGCCCGTGGTTCTCCTGGTGGGTCTATTCAAGGTAAAGAGTCATCCATCTTTTCACTCATCTGTCCCATCTGTCCGTCCATCCATCCGTTGGACACTCTCGCTACTTATCAGCAGTCTTCCATTGTGTTCTAACCACCAACACCTTCCCTCCTAATTACAGAGTTTTCTGAACGAGCTCCCGGGACGTCTGCTAGTGTCGGAGCTGTTTGAGACCTGGATGAAGGCCCTCGAGAGTGAGGATGTCCACCAGAGAGGCTTGCAGCTCAAGAGGTAAGCTACCAAACACTAACGAGCTGATGCTAGGCTAAAAGTAGCATTAGCTAGCCACTACTAGGACCAACTGTTAATGCTATGCTAAATGTGGCATTAGCACTAGCTACTATAGCTACTAGCTACTATACCACCTGTCCAGTCACCCCCATTGGTGACCTATAAAACTGTAAGCTATGCTAATGTAAGACTAATGTAGGCTTTTGGTTGAATACAAAAATCCCTGAACTTTTCCATTGCTATTGTAGGTGTGGCAAAGTACATATTCAAGGGGCTTTTGAATGGGGTTTTTCAGAGATTCAGATAAAGAGGAAGTAGTGTCTCTCCCCTCAATGTGTATATTTCAGACAAGGCACTTCTCTTTTTTCGTTGAATTCCCCTCTCAAAAAGAGAAGCTTCAAATAATTATTTTAAAAAAGAGCGGCAAACTGATCTACATTTTCTTCCTGTTCTTTCTCTCCTCCCTTCTCTCTTCCCTCCTCCTCTCAGGGTGGTTGACAAGCTACCAGGGCTCAACATCCTGCTGCTGCGGAACCTTCTGTGTGTGTTCCACCACATCACGAAGAGCGGGCATGCCAACATGATGGACGCCAATAATTTGGCTGTGTGCATCGCTCCCACTCTGCTGCGGAAGGACGACATGTCCTTAGACGTGCAGACCGTGGACAAGGTGAGAATACGGTTCTGACTGGACTCTTTGAAGCTGCCAATGTGGTTTTCATGCACTGAAAACCACAGTGTGTGTATGTGTGTTTTGTGTGTCTGTGTATAGGCCTGTGGTTTCGCAAGAACTTTACCCTACAGTAGTCTACACTGAAACAGGACTGAGTTGTTCAGTGAAAGGAGATGCCAACCCTCTTTCTAAGTAATGTTGACCTTTTATGTTCTTTGTGATGTTTCCTTTAGGTGGTAGAGCTGACAAAGTTCCTGATAGAGCATTGCAGTGAGATCTTTGGAAAAGACATCCTGAGCCTTTTGGGAGATCCTGATGAAGATAGCTCAGGTAAGAGAACTGGGCTGCTTTAGGCACCACTCTTTGCAGTGCTACACATTGTATCACAGAAAATGAAAACATTCTGTGAAAACAGATTTCTGGGAACACATTTCAAAGTAGAACGATGGGAATAGGAATCATACACTGCAACTGATCAACATTCTGCCTCTTTCTCCTCAGAATCTGTGTTGTCACAGCGGCACGACTCTGCATATGACAGCACTGACCCGGACTCTGAGGGGGACAGCATGGGGTCCATGCAGGGAGAGGGGGAAAGTGGCAGCTCGTCCCCATCTCTGCTCTCCGCGTGCGGGATGGAACGTGGCACTGTCCCCTCCTGCCCTACCAATGCCATCTTCCACTCCTTCACCAACAAGACACCCTTTAACCGCCGCTGCTCAGAGCCAATCATCTTCCCCTCTGCTGGGAAAAGGAACCTGGCCCGTAGCCATGACGACTTCTCCGTGGAGGGCCGGGACTTTGAGGAGCAGCCACTCAAAAAGCAGATCTCTAATGACTCCTTCCTGCTCCCGGGGCATGGTGCCGCTACCAGGCCTGCCGCCACGCTGTCCCTTCCCAAACTCTGCGGCAGCCATCCGTCATGCTCGTCATCCTGCTCCCTGGAGAGCACCACCTCCAATGCATCGGAGGGTTCTGTGTTTACCAGCTCGCCGCTGGCCTCCCCGGGCTGCCCACGCAGGGCCCAGTCCACACATCCGAGGGCGGACACGGTGGAAGTGGCCAAGCGACGCACCCAGTCCATGAAGGTGAACAGCAAAGCCCCGATGACGACCAATAACCTGGGATCCTTCGCTCGAATCAGTCTGAAGAAAGGCCACCTCCAGAAGGAGAAACCTTTCCCCTGTGGAACCCTCCAGGAGGACTCCCAGAGTGAGGCCGAGGCTCCTCTCAGGCAGAAGCATCCCCTGTCTGCCATGGAGGCCTTCCAGCAGGTGGATAGCAGACTGCCATTGCAGCCCCCCTCGTACGAGCAGGCAGTCCAGAGTGTGGCTCAGCTCACCCTGTCACATTACGGCTCCATGACTGTCAAGGCCGCAGCCGCCACTCTTAGCAGGAATTCCCGCCCAGCTTCTATGAACGCAAACTTCATGTACTCCTGTACCGTCAATCAATACACAGACTGCTTCTTTCAGGGGACAGACAGTGATGATGTCACTGCAGTCCAACAACATTCCGGAGGGTTCCGCCAGCGAGCGATGTCTGAGTCTGTGTCAAGAGCACGCCATGAGACCATGTCACACCATGAGACTGTGTCACGGAGGTGCAGCCAGCCCGTATTCGAGGAGTTTTCTTACGCCAAGGAGTCCTACGTTTAATGACCTTTTTCTGACATTATATCTCACTTTTCACTTTGAATGTACACAAACTATAATGTACAACTGCTAGGTTGAACTTGCTGAGTAGTACTGTTTAGAGTACAGAATGAAAGACATTTCACCTGAAAAGCTATTAATGAAGGTAGATACTCCTCTAGTGTATCTACAGAAAAGCTATGTAAATAATCACAATCTGAATCTGCAGGTATTTTGGATATCTCCTCCAGTTTTACTTTTGTTAATATACTGATATGTACTGTACATAAATGTGTAACTTTGTAAAGGTGTATATTTTGGTGTCTTGACTCTACAACATATTTCTTTCCACTACAATAAAGCACCTTTATGTTACATTGTTACTTTGTTCTCCAGTTATTAAAGTCTGTACACTTTTTGGGGGATTTTTTTTGGGGGGAGGGAAGCCCTAGGAGCATTCAAGTCCTGTGACTTTGCAGCTTTGGCTAGAATCGATTGGCCATTGCATCCCCAAGCACACAGTTCCACTCAAAACATTGTGTGCATGCAAGTACAAGAGATGAGCTCCCATACATACATAAGCCATACTGCTTTCTCAGTTCATCCCATGGGCTCCACCAACATTAACACAGCCATTTTAGAAGGATTGTAGGCTTGTAGATGTTTGCGTTGTCTTACTATTGTCACACTAAGAACACACAAACCAAACTGGAACCAGGCTAGGTTAGATGGACTTCTTCTCACCATTCAACTACACCATGCAAATGCATTAATGAGGAACTAATATGGGCCATGTGGGGTCGGGGCTGTGAGTATTAGACCAGTTAGGCCTGGCTTTCTTCTCCTTTTTAGGACGGTTATGCAACACAATCTAACAGCCTTCATTAAGAGAACAGCATGTTCTGGCTGGTGGCTCGCAGAAGAGGAAACCAGACACTGATCACGTGGACGGATTTGGTTTTTCTCTGAATTGCTTGTTGTCGTGGCTGCCTTGATGAGCCAATCCGATGCCATGGCTTCCCTTTCCTCTCTCAACTTTTTAGTTAGATGTTTCCTCTCTTAGCGTTGGTCTCTAATTCATTAATGGTGTTCAGTTCTAGTAGGCTTTCATTTTCCTGCAGGGCAAACACCCTTAATGGACTAAAGTATTAATTTAACTGTGATTATTAAGGCCTTACCTACTCATGACTATTCTCACCAAGAAGGATTAATTTCCTAGAATCTTTCCTAGATGAATTTACTAGGAGCATGATTAATTTCCTCAAATCCAAGATGCCTGTTAGGCCAGTAGCCATGATGAGAAAGAGAGTAACCGACCATGTGCAACGTGACCGTCCATAAAAATCTGTTGATGTGCCCTTGAGCAATGCACTTAACACTAATTGCTCCAGGGTCATGCGTATTAATACACACTTGCACATGTGTGAAAGAGGACAAATATAAGCACCCACCATATTATTATTTTGGCAAATGTCGTTACAATACTTAAGTAATGGGAAAGAGAGAGGTGAAGAGAGCTGGGTTAACACACAAAGCATGCTGTTGGTTTTCTGAACACATTCTGTGAACTGTGTGAAGAGAATATGAAGCAATAGCCAAAAGGCTATGTGATGTTTTTCAGGTCCTGTAGACCAGGGCTGCCCAACCCTCTTCCTGGAGATCTACCGTCCTTTTTCAGTCCAACCCTAATTCAACACACCTGATTTGACTAATTAGCTGCTCAACAAGACCTTAACCAGCTGAATCAGATATGCTCAATTAGGGTTGGACTGAAAACCTACTGGAGAGTAGATCTGGGGCTGTCCTGCTCTAACCGCTAGCCTAACTGCCACTATACATCTGCATTTGACAGTTGAGGCACTAGCATCATGCAGGCGTGGCACAACCTGACTTTAGAAAAATGTTCTTATGTCCTGATGTTACCACAAGCCTGTCCTCCCCATTTAAGGTGCCACCAACCACCTGTGATTACAGTACATGTATTTTACAGTACATGTAAAAAAAATTTACAGCACATGAAGATCCAATGTTTTATGTTGAACCTAACCATTATGAGCCTTACTGACCATAGATAACAATGGAATAAAGCATGATGGGGACTGAGGCTGAGATTGAGACTACAGAGAAAGGGGTCAGCCAGGTTACTGTACCTGCACACATCACCTCTATACCTACAACTACAAAAGGTGAAAAATATCTAATGTGAAAAGATCTGATTTTATTGGTCAAAATACCAATTAGTGGAAAAAAATATCAAAATTGGGCTGCCTTGTAAAGTAAAGGGCTGGACTGAGTGATTGACTGAGTGATTGACAGAATTAATGGAAGTTTCTACATCAGTATAAGAACATGGTGTCTACAGAAATGACTACGGTGACAGCAGTAAACAATGTACACCCAGAGAGAGAACAGGGTGAAGGGAGGGTGAGGGAGGAGGCCGACAAACATCAATACAACATCACATACTCTTTTTTTCACACCCCTTTTTCTCCCCAATTTGGTGGTGTCCAATTGTTGTAGTGGCTACTATCTTGTCTCGTCGCTACAACTCCCGTACGGGCTCGGGAGAGACGAAGGTTGAAAGTCATGCGTCTTCCGATACACAACCCAACCTAGCCGCACTGCTTCTTAACACAGCGAGCATCCAACCCGGAAGCCAGCCGCACAAATGTGTCGGAGGAAACACCGTGCACCTGGCAACCTTGGTTAGCGCACACTGCGCCCGGACCACCACAGAAGTCGCTGGTGCGCGATGAGACAAGGACATCCCTACCGACCAAGCCCTCCCTAACCCGGACGACGCTAGGCCAATTGTGCGTCGCCCCATGGACCTCCCGATCGCGGCCGGTTACGACAGAGCCTGGGCGCGAACCCAGAGTCTCTGATGGCACAGCTGGAGCTGCAGTACACCGCCCTTAACCACTGCGCAGCATCACATACTTGTAATGATTGGGAAACCGTATCCCTCCAGCTATTCAAAGGAGGACGTAAAGGGATGGTTGAAAATAGCCTTTCTGAGATGTTTGATTAAAGTGTCCATGTGCTATATTGGGCTCTTGTCAGAATTGGGCTGCCTGTGTAAACGCAACCTAAGGCATGTCTCATGCTTTCCAGTTGAAGCAGTTTGCACATATATTATGATGTTTTCTTTCGTTTTGGTGTTCGGCAGGTTTTCTTTCCCACTAATCATGTAAATGTTGACCCCATGACCCCCACAACTGATGTAGCCTAATTAATTTGCTTAGTGTTGTAACAGCTAATAACACACAAAACAAAAAACAAGCAATTATGTTTGCTTTGCCATAGCGTATAAATTTAACACAGAAGGGATAGTGTGACAAAGCTGGCCGATGTTTCTCACATTAAAAAGTTTTACAATATGACTGGAACAAGATTTACTCAAAAATACCCGTTTTATTTTCCATAAATATAATAAATACAGACTTAGAAAACAAGGATAGAGGTCACGATCCATGTCATCCATCCTTGCCTGAACTGAGAACCATGTGCTTCTCCCACACATAATTAGCAGGCCAAATCAGTGGGAGGGCTATTAATTATCAATTAACCAATAACTGTTCAAACATACATGAAAAACAATTACACAATAAAGAATAGACTGAATGGGAAGAAATGGTTGGGAATATATAAACTATGGTTTGAATATGAATAATGGAATATAGGCAGGTACACTACATCATGTAAATAAACATTCACAAATACAATTAAATATGGAGAAAATGTCTGTGTGTGAGTGGTGATCCACTCACACAATGTCTGTGTGTGAGTGGATCAGAGAACCTAATTTAAAAGATAACAGAGTGTAACCATAAATATTGGATCATTACTGTTTGTACAAACTTGCATAGTTGCAGCTAACCACTGGCATAGAACAAAGGCATAGAAATGCAATGTTTACCTTTACCACAGTGGTTTCACCTCTGTCACTACATAGATCTAGCCTGTGTCTACTTCCTGTGGCATATATTCCATTCTTTCACTTGTGGGGTTATTTAGGCTGCGTTTATACAGGCAGCCCAATTCAGATATTTTTTTCCACCAATTGGTCTTTTGACCAATCAGATTATCTCTGAAAATTGGTCAAAAGACCAATTAGTGGAAAAAAATATCAGAATTGGGCTGCCTGTGTAAACGCAGATTAGGTTTGTCTCATGCTTTCCATTCGAAACAGCTATCTTGAAAGGATTGACACAGAAGATGAGAAGTAGGTACAGGGAGTGAAGGTTTAATAACTGACAGACACAAAACAGAACAGAACAGGAACAGTGTCTGGACAGGAACACATAATAACAATTAATGTTGACACAGGGAACACCACCGAGGAACAGACAGAGGAACAGACAGATATATAGGGGCAATCAACCACGTGAAGAGCGCTGCTGCGCATAATGATAGTGACAAGTGCATGTAAAGACGGGCAGGGAGGGGCAGCGGGAGCAGGCGTGACATAGCTCATATATTATGAACTTTCTTGACATATTTTTTTGTGGCAAGTCGAAGTGCGATAGCCGAAGTCTACGCCCCTTTTTCTGTGATTGGTCAACAGTACTACTAGTAGGAGTGGGAACTATGGACGGAATCTTGAATTAAGTGTTTGTTATTCAATGAGAGACAACTAATACTGTACCAAACATTTTAGATGTAAAATTGCGCAACTAGTCGTAGTTGTAGATATTCCATTAAAAAAAGCTGCCGTTTCCAGTTACAATAGTCATGTTATAACAGTAACAATATCTACACTCTGCAAAAACATCTACATTAATTACATATTTACAGATTCATACAGACTATTTTGAGGTGTTATGGCTATGTTGTTGCTACGGTGGCTGAGGAGGGAACTACAACAGAAGTATTTTTTTTTTCCTTCTCATTTTTCAAGCAAATGTCTTTAGGGAGTATGTGAGCACAGACGTTCCTTTGCCTAGCCGAGTTCTGCTAGGAGCAAGCCAAACCTGCATGCGGACACCTTTAGAGAACTGATTATGCTGTTTGTGGTTGACATGCACATTTTGTTACAGTTTCATATAGTTTTGTTAAGCCTTTTTTTAAAGCCATACAAGCAGAGCAAAATAAAAACATTTCAAATGTGGTTTCATTTCACTCATGCATGACTAGTGTTCTCTCTGTTTACTATGAGACCACAACTGCTTCCTGGTGTCAGTGAGAATGTTTCAAATGCTAAACAAAGTGTCAATTCAGGATACAGTATACCACTTATGTACATACAGTGCCATCAGAAAGTTTTCACAGTCGTTGAATTTTTCCACATTTTGTTATATAGTGGGATCCAAATAGATTTAAACTTCTTCAGGATTGGTGGGTCCCCTGCAGGACGGTTGGGCTAACGTAGGCTAATGCGATTAGCATGAGGTTGTAAGTAACAAGGATTTCCCAGGACATAGACATATCTGATATTGGCAGAAAACTTAAATTCTTATTAATCTAACTGCACTGTCCAATTTACAGTAACTAGTGAAATACCATGCTATTGTTTGAGGAGAGTGCACAGTTTTACATAATTTATTAATAAACAAATTAGGCACATCTGAGCAGTCTTCATACAACATTTTGAACAGAAATGGAATGGTTCATTGGAAGTCTAAAACTTTGCACATACACTTCTTCCATCTAGTGGTCAAAATCTAAATTGCACTTGGGCTGGAATACATTATGGCCTTTCTCTTGCATTTCAAAGATGGTACACAAAAAAACGTTTGGTTTTTTCTTCGTATTATCATTTACCAGATGTAATGTGTTCTCCTACATTCCTTTCACATTTTCACAAACTTCAAAGTGTTTCCTTTCGAATAGTACCAAGAAAATGCATATCCTTGCTTCAGTGCCTGAGCTATAGGCAGTTATATTTGGGTATGTTAATTTGGGGGGGGGTTGAATCAAATCAAATGTTATTTGTCACATGTGCCGAATACAACAAGTTACTGTAAAATGCTTATTTACAAGCCCTTAACCAACAGTGTAGTTCAAGAAGAGTTAAGAAAATATGGGTCCCTCTGCTCTCTTGGCCGCCCAGAGCAGACTCTGTTGCCCCGGCTGCAGGAGGGCACAGAGGATACAAGGCAGACGGACCGTCGCCACCCACCTACCCCAGAACTATGGTGGGGTCCCTCTCCTGCCCCATCACCTCGTGCTGAGGGACGACAGCAGGGAGGGCACAGCATGCGGTGGAGCAACAACCTATCAAACGTCACTGCCATAGGGACATGCCTGGGGGACCCAGGCGCTCAGTGCGCCAGAGGAGAGGCGGGCCCCGGCAGGACCCCTGACACACCCTTACACGGTCTCAGTCGCTTCTCCCGTTCTCAAAGGGAAAAGTGGGAGGAGGGTATGGGGTCCCCCTGGGTGTTGTCCAAAATGCTCGAGGGTTACCGACTCCAAATCCGGTGCCGGCCCCCGTCCTTCAGGGGCCTTCGTGTCACCCCCTCCCCCCTGAAGAAAACTCTGCGGCTGGAGAGCTCGAGACATCCGAACCGCTAGGTAGGTTCTACTACACTTATTTTGTGGTCCCAAAAAGAGACAGAGTTTCGACCGATTCTGGACCTCCGCAACCTCAATGGTTACTTGAAGGTTCTGAGATTCCACATGCTGCCCCCAGCCCGCATGTTGCAGGACGTGTCCAGGGATCAGTGGGCTGTGACTCTGGACCTGCGGGATGCGTACTTCCATGTTCCTGTTCACCCAGCTCATTGGCAGTACCTCCGATCCGCTTTCGAAGGGATGGTTCTTGGTTCTTCATGGTTCTTCCCTTCGGCCTCTCCTTGGCACCCCACACTTTCACAAAGTGCATGGACGCTGTCTTGGCACCTCTCGCATCCCGAGGATTGTTGATCGTCAATTACCTGGACGTTTGGCTGATTTGTGCCCCGACCAGGACCCAGGTCCTGTCAGACAGAGACATACTCCTGACCCACATCGGCTGACTGGGCATTACGTAAACAAGAAGAATAGTCATCTGACCCCCACCCAGAGGGTGGCCTTCATTGGCATGTAACTTGACTCAGTCCTAGTGAGAGTACACCTGCCCACCAGGAGAGTTCAGGCAATCTTATCTTGCCACGACCACTTTCGGCAGGGGCCGCCCTGACCTGCCAACACCCGTTGCTGATTCCCCTGGGCCTGCTCCATCTCCGGCCTCTTCAACGGTGGTTCAACCCCCACCGGCTGCACCCGAAGCGCCAATGTCACCGTGCTGTCGCTACTTTCTCTCAGGTAGGGTGGAGATGCTGAGGATGTGCCACCGGGAGCTGGTCAGCACAGGCGCCTCCCAGATTGGCTGGGGGGTGTGACCTAGGGCAGGTTGGTCAGTGGCTGTTGGCTACCCCCTTGGAGCGGCCGGCACATCAATACACGAGAGCTCCGAGCTGTACTGCTGGCCCTGCGGTCTTTCCTTCCACATCTGAAGGGAAGACATGTCCTGGTGAGAATGGACAACACTGCAGAGGTGTACCTAGCATCCTGAATGTGGCAGAGGATATGCTCTCGAAAGAGGGCCCGCCGCCTTGAGACTGGAGCCTACATCCCCAGGTGGTGCAGCATCCATGGGAAAAGTTCAGGAGAGCGCAGGTGGACCTGTTTGCCTCCCTGGACAATGCACACTGCCCCCTGTGGTACTGCATGTCGGAGCCACCAGGGCCTCTGGCCTTGGATGCTCTGGCTCATTGGCCAGGGCAGGAGCTTTACGCATTCCCCCCTTTTCCCCTGATCAGCCTTCTCCTGTCCCTGTTGTCTGGGACACCTTTGCAACTGCCCCTGAGACCCAACCTGCTGTCTCAGGCCGGTGGAACTCTGTGGCATCCGAGACCGCACCGCCTCAGTGTGTGGGCTTGGTCCCTGAACGGCACCAATGGTCCATGTTAGGACTACAGGAGGGCGTAATGAACATCTGCTTCCGCAAGCTCAAGCTCCCCACGCCCACCTACGGAGACCTCATTACTACCTGGTGTCGGCTACCATGAGCGGGGTGACCACCTGCCTTCGCTTCCGAGAACAGTTCAACGCCGACCTCCACAAGCTAGCCATCAGCATGGTACCCTTCCCGAGTCTGCACTTCATGCCCAACAACGTCAAGACTGCTGCCTGTAACACCACACCCCCTGGACTCAAGATATCCGCCACCTTCATAGGCAACAATACAGCCATCCAAGAGCTGTTTAAGTGTCTCTGAGCAGTTCACTGCCATGTTCCGTCGCAAGGCCTTCCTACTGGTACACCGGGGAGGGCATGGATGAGATAGAGTTCACCGAGGCAGAGAGCAATTTGAACAACTTGGTATTGGAGTACCAGGATGCCATCGCCGAGGGGGAGGTATATGAGGATGAAGAGGAAGAGTCTGGAATCCAGAGCCAAAATGTAACTTTCTTAAACCATCAAATAATGGGTCGTTCCAAAAACAATAAAACAGTAACAAAGAGCAGATGCATCCCATTACATTTACGCAACTACGGTACCACTTGAATAACATTTATAAAATAATAATTGTTGCTTTTTCTGTATATAAACTATATTGAAGCCACTTTATAATGATCTTTTTCTCCTATATGCATTTTATTAGGCAATATTTGAATTAAAGTAAAGATTTTGTTTTTCCATACTGCACAGTGCATAGGATTATATTTATTATTGAACTGTACATAAGGGTCCATAAGAGTGGAGTGGAAGACCATCATATTAAAATGAAATTACTTGAGCTGAATATATGTCAGTCCTGCATAAAATGTAAATGCCTTGCTTTGCTAGCCCCCCCAACCAAAATAGCAAAACTACTAGCAGGCAACCGAGGAAGTGATGTAACAGCAAAGTTACACTTCCTGGAAATCGTTGCTATGACAAACGTCAACAACTAGACACTCTTCTTCACTTTCATTTAGCTACCAGTTTTAATGTTTTTATCAAATAATACGGTTTGTTTTCATTAGAATAATTTTGCTAGTTAGAGATTAGTTATTTGCTAACTGTAAATCAAAGAATGACATCCGTTTTACAGCCTCAAAAGGAGGCTCCAAACGGGACTTACACATTCGCCAGTCGCCCAAGACCTGTTCAAAACCGCACCAAATACAGAGAGCCCGCAGCGGAGCAGTAAGTTTGATAGACAACGATATATGCTGTCAGTAACTGATAGTTTAGCCAAAAGCTAACTTCAGCAGCGTAAACAACTAGACTTTTTGCTTAATGAAATGGGTAGCTAGATTATTGTCAGCATAGCAGAGTTGGGGTCAGTTACATTTCGATTCCTGTCAGTTGTTGCACTGTATATTTTGCAGGGTCAGGCAGCTGAAATGGTGCTAGCAATTGTTCAGGTTTTCAATAAGTACGCTATCCAGTCTTGATTGATTAAAAACAGGTGCAAAACCTGGTTCATTAATGTAACTGCATTAGTGCACGGCTGTGGATAAGTGTATGCTAATTCGTTTTTATCAAGATTGTACATAGAAAAAAAAGAGCACCTGTTCCCTTGTCATGCAGAAGTGATGGACAGAGCAATTATGGAAACATCATGTATGACCGACGTGTTGTCAGGGGAAACACGTATGCCCAGCACATCCTACCAGTGGTGAGTTTCCAGCTCACCAAGTCAGATATTGAAAGTGATAACCACATTGGTAAAAATGTTTCCATCACGTCTTGTATAATTATGTATTGGCCAGGCAGCTCAGCCTGACCCTATTGAGGTCCAGAGACAGCAGGAGTCCAGAAGGAGATCGGTCGCTCGGAAGCGTGCCATGGAGCAGTTCAGGCCCAGGACTCCAGAGGCTCTGGAGGGAAGGAAGCACATAGATGTACAGACAGGTAAAACCTAAATCTATGGGTAAAACAGAACAACATCTTAGCTGCCTACTGTCATTGTTGATTGATAGGACAACACAGAGGTTGGATTATTTCAGAGCTTTATCTTGAGGAGCTGAATGATCGCGTAGAGGACACCAGCGTCGAGTGCCAGACCGACGCCTTCCTGGACAAACCGGCCACCCCCCTCTTCATTCCTGCCAAGTCCGGTAAAGATGTGGCCACACAGATAGAGGAGGGAGAGGTATTACATCTTTTTATTTTTCCTCTTCTTCATTGCTGTGCAATGAAAACAATTCAACATTTTGTGAAGGAGCTTCCTTCAAATGGATTGGCAACAGGTTGAAAACACGTTAGGCATATCTTTGTATTTATTATGGATCCCCATACTCTTCCTGGGGTCCAAACAAGATTAAGGCGATTACATCAGAAAAAATATAAACGAAACAGTACATCATTCAACACATTATTACACCACTACTCTACCACTACATATCTACAATACAAAATGTATAATATAAGAATGTGTGTGTCTCTTCACAGTCCGCATTGTTCTAAAAGGTGTAGTTTCATCTGTTGAAACAGTATATTTGAAAATGTATTCAACACACTTTTAACCCTTTATTTTTTATTTGTACCCACTTTTTAACCCCTCCATGCCCATGTCCCCTGCCTTGTCCTGCAGCTGTTTGACTTTGACATGGAGGTGCGCCCGGTGCTGGAGGTGCTGGTGGGGAAGACTGTGGAGCAGGCCCTGCTGGAGGTCATGGAGGAGGAGGAGCTGGCCAGCCTGCGGGCACAGCAGCGGGCCTTCGAGGAGCTCCGCAACGCCGAGCTGGTGGAGGTGCAGCGGCTGGAGGAGCAAGAGAGACGCCACCGTGAGGAGAAGGTACAGGACCACCAGACATGGCTGCTGCCACACGGATACATGTAACCAATTCTCAGGCCAAAGATACATTACGGGATAGATTAGTTTTAAAAAGTTAATGTCCATTACTCTCAATAGTGCAACAGAGGTGGTTTGTTAGGGTGCTGAGTAGTGGTCTGCTTGCCTGAGACCTGAAAATATTTGCTTCCTGAGTGAATGCCTAGGCTTTCACTAGGGAAGACGGTGCCAATTAATCAGCCTGCAGGGATTGACATTAAGGTCTGAAAGGCAATCGCCCATTGGGCAAGTCAGCAGTATTTTGGGGTTCCCCAAAATTATGATAACTTGCCAGAACATTTAAAGTAGCTATTTTTACCAACACACATGGGAGGAACCAGAAAGACCAGACTATTGGAATTCTTTGCATTTTGGTTGTTATTAGTCAAGTAAAATAAAACACCTGGCGAATGGAGCAGCCTCAGAGCATGCTTAACTTGAGCGACTGCTCAGGGCACTTTCCCCAGGCAATAAGGCAACCCTCAATCCCTGACCTGGGTTTGATATCTGCTCAGGCACCATAGCATGAGGTTCCAGACAGACTCTTTGGAGGGAAACAGACCCATGACTTTCATTGTCTCTCTTCTCTGAACAGGAGCGTCGAATCACCCAGCAGCGAGAGGTGCTGAAGAAGGAGATGGAGACTGCGGACAAGATTGCGGCGCGAGCGTTTGCCCAGCACTACCTGGCCGACCTGCTCCCCTCAGTCTACACCACGCTGAGGGAACACGGCTACTTCTACGACCCTGTGGAGAGAGGTCAGTCTTCCCCCAGGGCCCTGCTGACTGTCCCTTGACCCTTTCCTCCAACAGTTACATAAGAGGTCGTGCTACATGAGATGTTCAATGCACAAGAGAGGACTGCCAAGACTGGTATTAGTTTGGTATTTTATTAGAATTCCCATTAGCTGTTGCGATGGCAGCAGCTGGTCTTCCACGGATCCACGTGAAGATCCATGGAAGAATCTCAATGCATAGTCCTCGCATCCTTGCTCCTTGCCTCCTGGAGGTGAAGGTCAGAGGGGAGGGACATCTGGCTTTCTCAAATGGGTTTTGAGGAGGCGAGGAGAGAGGACTCAAGGAGTATGCAATTGAGATTCTCCCTATGTATAGTTCGAGTACCAACATATTAAGTATTTGGTTCTAAAGATACATGCGTATTTAACATTCAATGTGTTTTTTTTGTTTTTTTTGCGTGTGTGCTCTGGTCTTCTCTAATGTCCAGATATTGAGACTGGCTTCCTCCCGTGGCTGATGGCTCATGTCAGTAACACTTTGGAGAAGAGATACGTGGCAAGAGCAGTGTTGGACAGTAAGTGGATGAATGCACTTCTGAGATTTTTCAAATATCAATACTTTAAATCTTAGTATCTGTGCAGTTAACACATTCCCATAAGCCTTCCACAGAAGTGCATTTGCTGTGAGGCCCTCTTGAGATTTAACTGGTCATAAACATTGTTTTGGCTCCATCTAGTGGCTATAATTTAATACTACAGAAGCGATTGTAATTGAGAGAACCACCCCCCTGGCATTTACAGTGCTGCAGTTCTAAACTCAAATATCCTACAAAGACCATTGATGCAACAGCAACCTATAAAATGCCATTTCAAAGACGTGTTATGCCTATGTTGTATCTGTGTTATGTCCGCAAGGGGTACTAGAACCATGAGGGTTAAACCCACCAGGGTACTCCGACACAGACCAAAGAGTTATAGCATACCCTCTCCGTATTTGTTTTAGTGCTTATCCATGATGTCACCCAGAAGAGGCTGGAGCTGTTCCAACAGATGCAGCCCCACGACCACTCCACCCAATGAGGGCCTGTACCACTATGGGGGGACATACAGGTAACATCAGCCAATTCGAAAGAACCAGCATTTGTTAATGGTATAAACAAATGAATAAACCCACTGCCTGTATGCTTAAGGCTAGTTATTTGATATTGGAGCCAGAACCATTGATGCTGTGAGTGTGTTCGTTTGAATGAAAGAGACCTCCCCATTCTGTCAGGCCTGAATCCAAAACCGTTATTCGGTAGTCCCCATAGGAGAACCTTTTTGGATTCCGTGTAAAACCCTCTGTCGAAAGGGTTCTATCTGGAACGAATAGGATTCTTCAAATGGTTCTCTTCTGGGGACAGCCAAAGAACCCTTTAAGCGTGTAGCTTGAAAACCATGCCTGCATAACTCAAGTTTTCATACAAATCTTTCATCCATGTTACACACAAGTCAGACTTAAAAGGCGCACTTAAGTCTGACTTTTGTCACAACTTAAGTGCGTCAGACTTAACATGCATGAATGATATGTATGACAACTTGAGTTATGCAGGCATGGATTACAAGCTACACGCTTAAAGGGTTCTTCGGCTGTCCCCAGAGGAGAACCCTTTGAAGAAACCTTTCTGGTTGCAGGTAGAACCCTTTCAAATTATGAATCGGTCCTTAGAGAGATGTACTACATGTTCCTCATGCTGGCCTACACCACTTAACAGCTCCTCCCTTGAGTTACAATCAAAATCAGGATGGTAGAGTGACTGATAAAGCAGGTTGATGTTAATGTTTTTAACCACACATCTGTAAGAATAGAAGAGTCTTCGAGCACTGTTTTTACACCTGACGACTCATTGCTATTGCATATACAGTAAATAACCCATAGCCGGTCTGGTCCCAGATCTGATTGTGCTGTCTAAAGCCACAGTGTTTAAAAATAAAAATATTTGCATCAGCATGTTGTTAATCCAGCGGTCCTGGCTAAATGCAAAAATCCATCAAGATTACGTATAGGGTATTCCCCTCCATTCTGACACTTCTGTCTTTCCCCAAACAGAATCCAATCACATTATTGGTTGATATTCTGAACAAACACCAATTTGATTATTTTAAAGTGTTTAATCTAACCCAGGCAGCACAGCACCTTTAATCATATGTACTGTACGTAATGTAATCCATTACAAAGTTCATCTCTGCTGCTACTGTGTCCAGGAAGTTAACACAAACCATGCTTTTTTTGGTCTGTTTTCTTTACAGGGAATGCATTTCAAATGAAAAGTTGAGGAGCTGAATGGTGAAAGGAAAATCTCTACATTAAATGGTTATTAAAAAATGATATATTCATGATTTGAAAATATCGAACAACTGTCTACAATAAAGACTATAGATTTAACTCTTAGCATTTTTCTACAAATCTCATTAGTCTTTGGTTTCATGGACAGTGCATTTATAGCCTATTAGTTTCCTGTCCTTACCCTTAGTGTTGTCGACCGAGTTTACTGACTTTTGATGTAATGTGTTGGAGGCTTGTGTTTCAGTAGCTCATAATCTGCAATTGGTGACTTGTCTTATTTTCCCTGCTGGTACAGTCATTTTCCCAAAATGGTATGTCTCTTGAAATTATACTGGTATTCAATCACTAAATTCCGGTTTACAAAAAGTCACATCCCTCAACAACAATCCTATAGTATTTGTGCCAGTGCCTTAACTTGAAAGTAATCTGCTAAACCAAAAATATTGCCTACTTGAAAATGTTTACCAAACATTAGCTCTTGCGGTCATACCATTATGCTATTATTATTATTTTTTAAACAAATAAGACATGCTGGAAAGTACAGTACATCTGTGTTTCAGGACACATGTATACGATCCTTGTTGTTTATAAATAGATTGTAAACTATTTCCTCTTTACAAGTGGCTGTTTCGGTCCAATAGAATGCATGCGTTGTGACCTATAGCGCGAGTTTTAGTGCACGCACTTCAGCGTTTATCTCTGATATATACCGTTCTATTTTAATCCTACTCAACTATTGGTCCGTTTCCATTTATGAAACCTTCCCAACCCGTTCACAGCGTTCCCTAGGTTGAGTTTTAGAGGGTGTGCTTCTGACGCGCACTATTACTCAACTATACAAATAGAAACACAAGAATGGTAATCCAAACAAATATACACGTGCATCTAATATCTTACTTTTGTTTGTTTATGACGCCATAGTTATTTTGTTAGAATGAATGTGTGGTATTAAATTACCACTTCCCATAATAGACTTAATCCACAGTAGCAACAGCAATTCGTAAAATTCTCAGATTATGTGGTGTTTTTATATGTAATTTTGACTGTAATGTAATTGACTTTTAAATGTAATTTTGCACTTTTTTTTGTAGTTGTATGCCTAAACCCAATAAATCATGTTAAAGCTACTCTGGTAATAAACTTATGGCACATAATGCTCACATAATGCTCTCATCTGAATACTCTTATGATGTGGCCTCTTGGTTATCTCAAGGTCTTCCCTTCTGTACAATGACACAACTATTCCATCTGGTCTGTTTTATCCTCAAGGTCATGGAGTGAAGCCATTGCATTTGTGAAATAAATATGCTGTTTAGTGCCTGTCTTTTTATAATTAGCCAAATATAACAGGCTAATTGTATAATTGTTTGCTAGTCAACAATGAGCAGTATGTACTATTAAGAAAATGTGCTTTGACTGTAGCCAAAGTTATATTCTGCCTGGTTGATATAGCGAGACTCAGGTTATAAATGATTATACTGTTCTGCCTGCGGCTATGGAATCCTGACCTGTTCCCCGGACGTGCTACCTGTCCCAGACCTATTATTTGACCATGCTGGTCATTTATGAACATTTGAACATCTTGGCCATGTTCTGTTATAATCTCCACCCGGCACAGCCAGAAGAGGACTGGCCACCCCTCATAGCCTGGTTCCTCTCTAGGTTTCTTCCTAGGTTTTGGCCTTTCTAGGGAGTTTTTCCTAGCCAACGTGCTTCAACACCTGCATTGCTTGCTGTTTGGGGTTTTAGGCTGGGTTTCTGTACAGCACTTTGAGATATCAGCTGATGTACGAAGGGCTATATAAATACATTTGATTTGATTTGATATAAATGCAGGCCTACTGAGTGGTTTCAACGGTGATAAATGACATACTGTAGGTGCCCCATAAAGGGTTGTCAGGGTACCAGAAACAATGTGCCCATAAAGAGTTATTGACCACATTGAATCACTGATCCTTCAATGGTCAACATTTTTCTATGATAATTTTAAAGCTTTGCCATATATTTTCACCCCAAATTAATTGTAATTACTTATCACAAATTAGGTTACTAATTTTAAAATAATGTTTCTCCATAATAAACATACCATTTTAATCCTACAGTAGATCAGTTGTAGGGTTTTGCCCTTATTTTGCATTTTTCTACAAGCTTGCTTGAGTTCAAACAGTTTTCAGTATAAACTACGTGTCATTAATGGGAGTCGCTGTTGTACGAATGACGGTTCCCTCTTGCCTGGCACCGGTGACAAACAGGAACTCATGCAAGCAGGCGGCAATAGTCGGAGCGCTGAAGTAGCGGAGGTCAGCCATATTGCCGCGCTGTTAGTTCTGCAGAGGAGTGTCCGAGGCTGCCCTGCGGTAGAACCATTTTAAATCACACCTGCTCTGGTAAGCCATTGTACCTATTAATGAATAGGCGATCGAATATTTATGTGAACGTGAGACAGTTGAACAGAATAGGGATGCTCACTACTTTGTTTCCGCACTTGTTGCACCACTTCTACCGCCGCTTCCCACAAAGGGGAGAAATATAACAACAGGTGTCTGGGATAATTGTAGTGGGTTGTGGCTTGGTAAAATGCTAGAAATGGAAGAGTATGTAGCTTGCAAGTGTAAAAATGTATCCATGATGCAACGGCTATTTTATTCGAATGTTTGCTCCAAAATGCACAATTAAAACCTATTCGAGTCGGTCAAATAATTATCTTGGATAATAATATTATGACATTTGACAACAAAGAAGATTCACTGATTAGCCTAGTAGCCTATGCTAGGCAACTACAGATTTAGGTTGGTAACGTTAGGTGGACTCAACTTGTTTCCTTTGTAGGTCTGTCTACTTCTACACACGTCGTGTAACCTAATAGGTTTTGTTATTTTTGAAAAAGCCTAAACAGTGTTGGCCTAATGTGTATTTTCTTCAGAAGTTAATGAAGCTCGTGGCTATTTAGTGATCCCAACTGCCCTGTTAAAGGATATAGACAAGGTGTTACATTGTAACAGACGGCAGACCCTAAGCGCAACAGTATATTTGATACGCAACAGTATATTTGATGTCCCTGTGATGGATAGGCTACTTTGTATTGGCTTCACATCACCCAGTAGTAGCCAATATTAATTGATTCTGAAGGAAAATGTATCTGCAGTACACCGTGTATCATATATTGTAGGCTACATCGAACGTCCCCTCATAATTTTATCCGAGCAAGGATCACACCTAGATACCACAGTAGTGGTGCTGAAGTAAGATGTTTACCTATAAGGGTGGAGACTCCTAATTTATTTCGGTATTAAAGCTCGACTCTCCGTTTTGTGGCTGTTATGGGTGAGGATCGTTTAATCTGAATTTCCATAGACTATTTATAAAAAGTGATTCATACGGCTGTACGAGGGCTGCGTCAACCAATCTCTATTTCGCACCAGCGTTTAAAGAAGGCAGGGTAGTCCCGTCTGACTGGTTATCACCGGAGTGGCTGAAACGCGTTTATCCTCTTTCGCTCTCTCTGACAGGAAGGCACTGACTGTGGAGACGTCATTTAGTAGGCTATCCGAAGTATTTGGAAACCAACTTCACAGCTCCGCGCACGGACCCAGGAAAAGGACACAAAATGCCTAAAGCTGTAAGTATTGCAGTGATTTTATATATTTCAAATATGTTAAGGTCGTCAGAGTTCTGAGTTGTCTAAACATATGCTTGGTAACTAAAGAGGATACGTTGGCAGTCCTGAGTCGAGATCCAAGTAGCCCAGGCAGGCAAGAGACACGATGTCTGCTCATGATAAGAGGAGGTACTATAAGCTATTTGTGCTGTAATGACTATCTTACACCAAATATATATTATTTTTCTATGGTTTAATTTGTAGTTTCACTTGTAGATGAAAATACAAACATCCTCACTTATATCAATACATTCTCTTGAAGATGAGAATAAGAAGTTGGCCTCTTGTAAGTGGTCACACTGTCTGAATATATGTGCTTCCTCACATGTTTAGTCATCTTCATTAGTCTTACTCTCAGAACCTTTTTATTTGACTTAATGTAATATCCTAGCTGAGGCCTACCTGGGTTTAAAGCTGGTCATTTTTTTGGTGACATTTGTCTTTGACAGCACTTCCCCAAAAAACTATGGACTTTCATTAGCCCCCCCAGTCTCTCATCCGAGACACTAGAAGACTAGGAGTCATAAAGTGTTAAGAGCATCACTGGAAAGTGACATCATTGTGGTGCTGGCTACATGACACAGTAGCACTCTCTGGTACTCCACATTTAGGCACACAACTTGAAAACCTGCCCTTTTTGGTAATATAATGGCAGACCGTTTTATTTTCTCTCCACGATATCAATGATGAGGCATAAGCATTGATTTACTGCCACTTACTGGCTTCTCTCTATATACCGTGAGTTAAGAAAGACATTAAATATTGCCAATGTTTTTTTGATGATCTTGCGCCTATTTATAGCATTGGTTGGTCAACATGTTTTGTTAGGCTGTGGCTGCTATGCTCACTACTGACTAGAAGTGCTTTCTATAACACAAACTGAGTTTCACTGACATGATGATCAGCCCATATTGAGATTCAGTATCGTGAGTTGTGATGCAATACTATCAACCATTTAAGCCAAAATCCTATTTACTGTGAAAAACACATCAAACCTGGTAGAATGTATCTATCATATAGAGAAATACAACTAGAGTAGATTTCAATGGTTTAGAAGAGAAAGTAATCTGACAAGAGAAAGTTGAGATTTGAGCAGCTGAGATTGAGATCCTGGTTTGGTGTTCTCTCTCTCAATTTACACTTGTCAGAATGACACATTGTCAGCAGGTTGACCTTTAATAGGATACATCTTGTCCTGGAGGCAGATCCAAGTGATTTCCACTAGATGGGCTAGCTGCAAAGTCAAAATTGGCTATATATCGTAAGAATTCACAAAAACTAAAATTTGCTTAAATTTGTCTTAAATTAAGGTTAGGCATAAGGTAAACAGTGCGGTAAAGATTAGGGTTAGATTTCAGATTGTATTACTTTGTGGCTATGCCAGCTATTGACTATCCTGCAGAGCTGCCTCCAGTACATGAGTCATCCCAATAAATGCCAACCTGCACATTGTCATCAAGTGAATCATGTTCCCTCCTTGGCTCTCCCTGAATCCTGTTTCACGGCCCCTTGAACATCCATTTGACACACACACACACACACACACACACACACACACACACACACACACACACACACACACACACACACACACACAGATGTGGGTGTTTCCTTCTCTTGTCTGAAACCCATTGTTAATAATTTGTTCTCGTGTATAATTGATAACTCAATAATATGACGATGCCTGCTGTTACGCCCTCTGGGCATGTCACTCCGAAGAGTCATCATGTTGGCACTTATCACATCATTATATATTTAGACATCATTATATAGTCTTTAGTTGTTAACAAAAAAGTTAATACACTATGTTCAGTCAACAAGTTGGCCAAGCTGAGGTGCCCCAGTCTGCAAAACTAACCCACTATTAGAGGTCTCAGTCCTAAATACCTAATTGAAAGGGACGCAGCAGGGGTGTATTCTACCCCCACTCCAGTCTCCATGGGACCTTCAGCTGGTCAGCAGGTAGGACCCAGCCCAGTGGGAGTTTATGGCTATATGGTTCTGTGGGGCATTGCAGACATGTTCCCATGACAACCCCACATTGCAACAGACTCCTTTAAAGTCACACCGTTGTTAAATATTGAATGGGAATGTAGCATGTAGCCCATTCTGTTGAGCCACTGTGGTGAGATGATGATCACCATCGGTCAACCAACTCATTAACCAGTGAAGGGTGTTGCATACTAGACTAGAGGTTCTCAAATGGTTTTGCCTCGGGACCCAGGTTGTCTCAGTCGTGACCCAATATTCATATCTTTAAGGCCGAAATGCAATCTGGAAAACTAGTTTTAATGCTATATTGACTGTAAATGTAGCAATTACATTACACAAGTGAACAACATTCCTAACTTTTTCATTCTCAATAATTCCATATTGATCATATTCTTGATGAAGAATGTTGTCAAGCTCACATGTTTGAAACCACAAAATCTGCTAATTGGCGCTAATAACTACATATTGAAAATATATTTATTCAAGCTTTTTTTTTCAAAGAATACATTTCTACACACTTTCTACCTGGTATGTTGTTTAAATTCAGACTGCAGCATTTTTTCACCCCCAAAAAATTTATTATATTTAAAAATATATATTTATATATTATTTTACTTAGACACCTGCGATCCACTCAACCTCAATTTGGTTACGACTAGGGATGTAAGGATTCACAGATCCACATCGGTCACCGGTTCAAATGTTTAATAAGATGTGAGTGCATCGGTCCGCGGGACCCCAAAAGATCCAAATGTAGCATGCATCGGTCAGAAAATGTATTCAAGTGTATTCAATCGGAGTTGAGTTTTTTTTGTATTTTTTGTATTATTTTCTTTATACCTTCCGAAAATACCTCTCATCTTTTGTGACAACCGCGTCCTCGCCTTCAGTGTCGAACTTAGTATGGAATTGTGTTGACAGTCATTGATCTACAAGTCATTTTGCATTCCCAACAACCCTATGCACTATCAGTAGCATAGTCAAACTGTGTGCTATGCAGCTTTGCACAATGATCAACTAGAACTATTCTGTTCGGTTTCTGTTAGATTATAAAAATAATCATCTCTGTTTTCTATTATTATTTTAAACATTAAACGCACTATGCATTATGAGGGTTGAATGCCTTAAGAACACAGAATAAAACTATTAATAAAAGTCCCATGATGGTACTGACGGCCCATTACACTTATTAACCATCATTTATTCACATGACTTTAATCAAATATTTCAGTTGTTGTGTATATTACATTTGTTTTATTTGATGACTTTATTTCGTTCCAAGTCATCATCTTCTCTCTATAGAGGGGCTGCCTATGCAGCCTGACAAAATCACTATTTTAGTAGTCTGGATTTGATTTATCTCTAGATAAACTGTGCGTTGTGCGCACTGAGCTCACAAAAAAACCCCACATGAAATGGAATTCAAATTATTGAACCAATGTTGGTCAATTAGTTGTTTAAAAAATGGAAAATAACCAACATTTGGGTTAATCGCTCAGCACTAGTGATCTGGCACACCTGCGCATCACCTTCAGCATTCAAATGTTTGGAAAATGGCTTGCGCTTTCTAATGTTGGTAGTTTTGCTTGAAACAATCAGTATTATGGTAATTTTTGGATATACAGGATAAAGTTGATAATTTCATAACGAGGACAGTAATCACTTTTGCTACACGCACTGCATGGTAGAAGCAACTCACTCCGAGTCTGTCAACACATCCAAACAGTCTAAACTATTCGATTGAGATGAGACGGGGGCGATTTTAAAAGATAAATATAGAGCCAGTAATGTATCAAACACTTTTAATCTGCAATAATGACAAATTCATGAGTTGGTGATGGGGATTTCAGATTGAAAGTGTGGGGGGGGTAGGTTCTCAGTTTCCCTTATGGCTCAGCTCAGGTGCCTACATACACCATAGACAAATACATCATTTACAGGCCTCTTTCCTGTGACTGACACACAGACACACAGACACACAGACACAGACACAGACACAGACACAGACACAGACAGACAGACAGACAGACAGACAGACAGACAGACAGACAGACAGACAGACAGACAGACAGTTCAGAGAGGCCCATAATTTAGAATGGAAAATGAATGTGTTTATGCAACAAGTGTTATTGTATCGCATTGAGTCAAATCACATTTGGTTTGTTGATTAATATACAAAGGATCATTTCGAGTCAGTTGGAAAGTTTGCTGTCATAAGCATACGTGTACTTCTCTTGTGGTTTCAGAATAATAATTATAGTCATTCTCACCAGAGTTGCACTTTCTGGAAATGTAGGTCTTTGCCCAGTGTATTTTTATCATTAATGTCATGTTTTCTGGTAATGTTCTGACTGAATGGCTTCAGTGACTTACCGTTAGTCGAATTGCATGAGATCAGATGTCACTCACCCACTGGTTTTGTGTGTGTGGCGGTGCCCACTCACTTGTTCCTCTCTTTGTTGGTCTGGGTGTGTTGACTTAGGGTGCCCCGATTTAGTCATTACTCTAGGTATATTATACAACGATGTGGAGGGATAACGTTGTGCACGTTTCCTGTCCTTTTCCTCCACTTAGCTGATCCGGAGTCAGTTTAACTGTGTCGTCACAGGGAAAAGGCCTGTCTGTCTCCCTCACACAGCTGATCTGGAGTCAGTTTGACTGTGTGCAGTCTGGGACCTAAGGTCTGTTTAGAAGGCATAGTGGTATAGGAGAGGAACCACTGGGGAGACCCAGCTGAAAGGGGATCTTTGTGTTGCTGTTTAATGGAGTTTTCTTCTGTCTCTCTCTTTTTTTTACCTCTGTTTTGGATGCTGCTTCCCACAGTGTGAGCTAGGAGCCCCCCACCTCCAGGTTTAGTGATGATACTGTCAGTCCCTGGTTGTTTAATAGAGAGCTAAACTTGCTAAATTTGTCCAATAAGAACACATATTTTAATTTTTCTGTTGGAAAATGTTTTGCTACGGTGTGCCATGCTGAATTTCTGTTGAACTACCCCCCCTCCTCCAACTGGACTCCCAGACTCAGACTGAACCAGTCACAGCTGACCACAACATTCAATATGTCCATTATGAGGCTTTTCCAATGCAAAAAATAAACAACCTTTCATGCTACCTTACCTACCTGTACCTTTTCATCTACCTTACCTACCTTACTTTTTATCTATCTATCTTTCCTACCTTACCTTAACTTACCTACCTTACCTTTAATCTACCTTACCTACCTTACCTAAACTTACTTACCTACCTTAACTTTAATCTACCTTACCTACCTTAATTTTAATCTACCTTACCTACCTTACCTTTAATCTACCTTACCTAAACTTACCTACCTTAATTTTTATCTACCTTGCCTACCTTTTATTTACATTTCTACCTTACCTGAACTTACCTACCATACCTTTTCATCTACCTTACATTTTCATCTACCTTTTATCTACCTTACCTACATTACCTAACTTACCTAAACTTACCTACCTTACATTTTCATCTACCTTACCGACCTTACCTTTTATCTACATTACCTACCTTACCTTTTATCTACATTACCTACCTTACCTTTTATCTACTTTACCTACCTTACCTTTTATCTACCTTACCTACCTTACCTTTTATCTACATTACCTACCTTACCTTTCATCTACATTACCTACCTTACCTTTCATCTACATGACCTACCTTACCTTTTATCTACATTACCTACCTTACCTTTTATCTACATTACCTACCTTACCTTTTATCTACATTACCTACCTTACCTTTTATCTACATTACCTACCTTACCTTTTATCTACATTACCTACCTTACCTTTTATCTACATTACCTACCTTACCTTTCATCTACATTACCTACCTTACCTTTTATCTACATTACCTACCTTACCTTTTATCTACATTACCTACCTTACCTTTTATCTACCGTAGTTGAATGTGCTGACTGTAAGTCACTCTGGATAAGAGCATCTGCTAAATGACCTAAATGTAAATGTAGATGCAATTTTCTCTTTGTAGTCCATTCACATTCACTTTGTTCTGAAAGGGTTGAATTGTTCTTTCTATGGAATAATTGTCTACTGCCATCGTCACGTCAGTTATTCTGTGTAGGCTCAGTATGTAGCCTACGAGGCAGCTAGGGAGCATGGCTGTGAGTCAACAGTCAGTCAGTAAGAGCCCAGGGCCCAGCCCAGCAGACGTCCCGTTTGGCCGTTTCCATTAGGCACCATTGAGTTTGCTCACTACAGAGCCTCAATGTCATTCACAATGGCCAGGAGATGACAGATTACACCAAAGGCTCTGCTAACAGCAGGCTTCCACTCCCTCATCTCTAAGTCCACACACTTCTTTATAGGGTTGTCAGTCAGTGCTAACCAATAACCTGGGTAAATACTGTACTGTAGAACCGAATCATAACTGAAACAACATCTGACCTAGAAGAGAGAGTTGAAGGACTGGTGTGTGTTAGAGAGCTCACAATGCTGACATTGTAATGAATATGATGTATTTTAGCAGGACTTTAGTGACTGAAGTGGTGATATCCTATCACGGGTCTCTATTGTGAAAGCCTTACACAGTTGATGTCATGTCTCATTCATTGAAATTGGGAAGATGCTCTCATTGCAACTCACAAGGCAGTTTTTTCCCCCTACGTTTTTCTCCGTATTTGCAACGTTTTAGTTGTTTGAATCATTTTATTACCTAAGTGGACCTCCGTAAGCAGACCAAAACTAGGACTGTTTGTGCAGCATAGGTCAGCCTTATCAATCATTAACCGAAGAATGGAAACGCATGCCTTTTCTCTCAAAACTGCAGTGAATGGACATAGGCTGTATTGACAAACTTCCCTGCCCACCCACGCCAACCTGATAGGCTGGTCTGTGTCAAGGGGTTATGACACTATCGCCCTCACCACCTATGGCTATCTCCGACAGGGGCCCCCTCTGAAGTCAACCATGTGCCTTTACTGTAACTAGCTAACTGCAGCTGGTAGCTACAAAAGGCTGACGTGCTTCACAACCACACACAATGTACTTTATAGTCAAACAGAGAAGTTTACCAGACTAGCTTAGTATGAAATCTGAAACGAGAGCTCAGGAGTAAATATTTGAGGTAAAACACATCGTGATTTTCCCACTCAGTTCCCTCCGATCAGTCTTTCTGTCTGTTACAAAGCATAGATAAACAAACACATGCTCTGTTGTGTTTATTCTGTCTTTACATACAGTATCATCCCCTTTGAAGTACACGTCTTTGTGACATGTAGATTACTCCTCAGCTGCTCTGTCACTGTTAGTTCCTATAGTGTTTTAACCCCTCTCTCTCTGACTAGATAGTAAATAGTCATGTTTTTGTGTTACTAATGTCTTTCTGTCATGTCTCTCCCTCCACAGGTCAATGTTCGTGTCACCACCATGGACGCTGAGCTGGAGTTTGCCGTCCAGCCCAGCACCACTGGTAAACAGCTCTTTGACCAGGTCAGTGTTTACAGTATCCTTCTTGCTGTTATATTCACAGGGTTGGTCCTGTTATTACCAGCAACAACAGAGCACCTAGAGTATTTACAATACATTTTTGCAGACATTTTTATTAAATATATTTTAAAGCCATCCTCTCGTGTGTGTGTGTGTGTGTGCGCGCGCGCTTATCAGTTGCCCTGCTCTAGTGACCCGGCCCCAAGCCCACTCCCCCACCTCTCCATACCTCCAGGCCTGTCCTGTACCCACTCACAGCCATTGATATGTTATCTAAGGCAGGGTTTCAAGAGATTTGAACTGGAATTGTTCTTATCAGACCCTCTCTCCTCACGTACTCTAGCAACCATTTCCCGAAAGGGGTGTTGTGCTTAGAGCCAAGAGGTTACTGAAACTGATTACCGGTAGGGTGATGTTACTGAAACTGATTACTGGTAGTGTGAGGCTGCTGAAACTGATTACTGGTAGTGTGAGGCTACTGAAACTGATTACTGGTAGTGTGAGGCTACTGAAACTGATTACTGGTAGTGTGAGGCTACTGAAACTGATTACCGGTAGTGTGAGGCTACTGAAACTGATTACCGGTAGTGTGAGGCTACTGAAACTGATTACCGGTAGTGTGAGGCTACTGAAACTGATTACCGGTAGTGTGAGGCTACTGAAACTGATTACCGGTAGGGTGATGTTACTGAAACTGATTACCGGTAGTGTTAGAAGAGAGAGCATGATAAAAGCCTTTTTCTTTTTATCAGATTACAATATATATAACAATCTAGATGTAAAATTGACATTATTTATGGAAGTGAATAGAGGTCGACCGATTATTCGGAATGGCCGATTAATTAGGGCCGATTTCAAGTTTTCATAAAAACGGTAATCGGCATTTTTGGACACCGATCATGGCCGATTGATTACATTACACTCCACGAGGAGACTGCGTGGCAGGCTGACTACCTGTTATGCGAGTGCAGCAAGGAGCCAAGGTAAGGTGCTAGCTAGCATTAAATGTATCTTATAAAAACAATCAATCTTAACATAATCACTAGTTAACCTCTCTAGGATAGGAGACGCAGCGCGGCAAATTCAAATAAAATTATATAAAAATCAAACTTTCATTAAATCCCACATGTAAGATACTAAATTAAAGCTACACTCGTTGTGAATCCAGCCAACATGTCAGATTTTAAAAAGGCTTTTCGGCGAAAGAATAAGAAGCCATTATCTGATGATAGCACAACAGTAAACAAAGATAGTAGCATATTTCAACCCTGCAGGCGCTACACAAAACACAGAAATAAAAT
The DNA here is from genome assembly GCF_045791955.1 of Oncorhynchus clarkii lewisi. Classification (NCBI taxonomy): domain Eukaryota; kingdom Metazoa; phylum Chordata; class Actinopteri; order Salmoniformes; family Salmonidae; genus Oncorhynchus; species Oncorhynchus clarkii. Next base: position 14,143,874 of record NC_092154.1, read on the forward strand.
ATAAAACATGCCTTACCTTTGACGAGTACCTCTGGCACTCCAATATGTCCCATAAACATCACAATTGGTCCTTTTGTTCTATTAATTCCGTCCATATATATCCAAAATGTCAATTTATTTGGCGCGTTTGATCCAGAAAAAAACAGCTTCCAATTTGCGCAACGTCACTACAAAATATCTCAAAAGTTGCCTGTAAACTTTGCCAAAAGATTTCAAACTACTTTTGTAATACAACTTTAGGTATTTTTAAACGTTAATAATCGATCAAATTGAAGACGGGTTTATTTGTGTTCAGTACAGGAAGACAACAAACCAACGCTACTTTTCAAGTGTTGCGCAACTCTCAACAGTGTCACCCAGTTCCTAGATGGCCGTACTTCTTCATTGCACAAAGGAATAACCTCAACCAAATTCCAAAGACTGGTGACATCCAGTGGAAGCGGTATGAGTAGCAGGAAGTTGAAATTGGGCACGCTATTTATCCAAAAGTGAAAATGCTGCCCCCTATACCTTAAGAAGTTAACTACACATAGTTGATGATATTACTAGTTTATCTAGCTTGTCCTGCATTGCATATAATCGATGCGGTGCCTGTTAATTTATCATTGAATCATAGCCTACTTTGCCAAACAGGTGATTTAACAAGCGCATTCGCGAAGAAAGCACTGTCGTTGCACCAATGTGTACCTAACCATAAACATCAACACCTTTCTTAAAATCATTACACAAGTATATATTTATAAACCTGCATATTTAGTTAATATTGCCTGCTAACATGAATTTCTTTTAACTAGGGAAATTGTGTCACTTCTCTTGCGTTCTGTGCAACAGAGTCAGGGTATATGCAGCAGTTTGGGCCGCCTGGCTCGTTGCAAACTGTGTGAAGACTATTTCTTCTTAACAAAGATAGCCAACTTCGCCAAACGGGGGATGATTTAACAAATGTGCATTTGCGAAAAAAGCACAATCGTTGCACGAATGTACCTTACCATAAACATCAATGCCTTTCTTAAAATCAATACACAAAGTATATATTTTTTAAACCTGCATATTTAGTTAAAATAAATTCATGTTAGCAGGCAATATTAAACTAGGGAAATTGTGTCACTTCTCTTGCGTTCATTGCGCGCAGAGTCAGGGTATATGCAACAGTTTGGGACCCCTGGCTCGTTGCAAACTAATTGGCCAGAATTGTACATAATTATGACATAACATTGAAGGTTGTGCAATGCAACAGCAATATTTAGACTTATGGATGCCACCCGTTAGATAAAATACGGAACGGTTCTGTATTTCACTGAAAGAATAAACTTTTTGTTTTCGAAATTATAGTTTCCGGATTTGACCATATTAATGACCTAGGGCTCGTATTTCTGTGTGTTATTATATTATAATTAAGTCTAGGATTTGACAGAGCAGTCTGACTGAGCGATGGTGGGCAGCAGCAGGCTCACAAGCATTCATTCAAACAGCACTTTACTGCTTTTGCCAGCAGCTCTTTGCAATGCTTCAAGCATTGCTCTGTTTATGACTTCAAGCCTATCAACTCCCGAGATTAGGCTGGCAATACTAAGGTACGTATTAGAACATCCAATAGTCAAAGGTATATGAAATACAAATGGTATAGAGAGAAATAGTCCTACAATAACTACAACCTAAAACTTCTTACCTGGGAATATTGAAGACTCATGTTAAAAGGAACCACCAGCTTTCATATGTTCTCATGTTCAGGGCAAGGGATTTACACGTTAGCTTTTTTACATGGCACATATTGAACTTTTACTTTCTTCTCCAACATTTTTTTTTTGCATTATTGAAACCAAATTGAACATGTTTCATTATTTATTTGAGATTACATTTATTTTATTGATGTATTATTTTAAGTTCATTCAGTATTGTTGTAATTGTCATTATTACAAATATATATATATATATATATACAGTGCCTTGCGAAAGTATTCGGCCCCCTTGAACTTTGCGACCTTTTGCCACATTTCAGGCTTCAAACATAAAGATATAAAACTGTATTTTTTTGTGAAGAATCAACAACAAGTGGGACACAATCATGAAGTGGAACGACATTTATTGGATATTTCAAACTTTTTTAACAAATCAAAAACTGAAAAATTGGGCGTGCAAAATTATTCAGCCCCTTTACTTTCAGTGCAGCAAACTCTCTCCAGAAGTTCAGTGAGGATCTCTGAATGATCCAATGTTGACCTAAATGACTAATGATGATAAATACAATCCACCTGTGTGTAATCAAGTCTCTGTATAAATGCACCTGCACTGTGATAGTCTCAGAGGTCCGTTAAAAGCGCAGAGAGCATCATGAAGAACAAGGAACACACCAGGCAGGTCCGAGATACTGTTGTGAAGAAGTTTAAAGCCGGATTTGGATACAAAAAGATTTCCCAAGCTTTAAACATCCCAAGGAGCACTGTGCAAGCGATAATATTGAAATGGAAGGAGTATCAGACCACTGCAAATCTACCAAGACCTGGCCGTCCCTCTAAACTTTCAGCTCACACACACACACACACACATATTTTAAATACTTTATTTTAATCCACCAATCAAATGTACAAACATTTCAAAGGTCCCTGTATGCGTGGCACTCAAGTGTACAGAAGGCACCTCCTTCTCCTAACAGCTAGGCTTCCCACGACAGCTGAAACAGACCAGTACCTAGCCAACTGGTCTCCTTCTCCTAACAGCTAGGCTGCCCACGACAGCTGAAACAGAGCCGTACCTAGCCAACTGGTCTCCTTCTTCTAACAGCTAGGCTGCCCACGACAGCTGAAACAGACCAGTACCTAGTCAATTGCTTTGCCCTAGTTTTTGTGAGGCCCATAATCTGGAGGCCACGCAAGCCTGTGTACATGGTTGAGACTGCTGAATATCAGAGCCACCAGCTTGCACCTTCATGTGAGGCTGTCCCAGCATGCCACGAGGGGCTGTTTATTTAAGCAGCTTCTCGGCAAAGGCCTGCTCCATACTGTATAGCCGTCAAATGAGCAGCCCAGCCCAGATCATATCCTCCTCTCTGTGGTGGGCCCTGATCATATCCTCCTCTCTGTGGTGGGCCCTGATCATATCCTCCTCTCTGTGGTGGGTCCTGATCATATCCTCCTCTCTGTGGTGGGCCCTGATAATATCCTCCTCTCTGTGGTGGGCCCGGATCATATCCTCCTCTCTGTGGTGGGCCCTGATCATATCCTCCTCTCTGTGGTGGGCCCTGATCATATCCTCCTCTCTGGGGGGGGGGGGGGGGCTGATCATAGGACCATTGACGTGCAGCCCTGCTGCCTCAGCCCTACCTCTTCAACACACTCACTTTGATTTTTCCATAGAACTGCTTAAAGCCTTTTCCCCCACAGTTTTTCTTAGATACTGTGAATGTATACGTTCAGGACAGGCCACCTAAACAGTTCACTGTTCACATTTGACTGGAGTGACCGTACAAGGTGTGGCATTCGTGCTCCTGTCTCACTGTTCAGACTGCATGTGATGCAGAGTGGGAGATTCTCTAAAGTTGTCCAGAGGTGGTTCAAGCTGCTTCTCAATAGTTTTTTCCCCTCCAGTTTTATATACAGGATGTAGATTGTGTATATTATACATCTTTAATCCTTTGAATAATACTGCATATTTAACAATGATCTGCGCCCCAAAGATAAAGAATGAGAGAATCTTTTGATGTCATGCATGGCACAATTCTTGAATCCATTGTGGGACTAAACTAGGTCTTTTGTGTTGGGTGAGAACAGCTAACATGTAATCTACAGTTTGAGCTTCATTGATTCAACTGCAAATGTTTGTCTTAGAGCTGTTTAATGATTGGCTGATGGCCTGGCAGTGAGTGTCACACCCAGTTTGTAACTCTTTGGTCAAGTACTTTGCAGCCTTTTAACTCCAGGTTGATTAGTTCATTCCAGTACTTATGGTGGGGTTTTGTCTTTAATACAGGTACTATTGTTATTTGATAAAAATCTGTTTGACCCATCCCTAGACGGACATGTTCTGCTTTTGCAGACGGACAAAGGCCTCTAGTTGTACTTATTCCCCTGGGGAAAAGGAATCCTTCATTTAAATGACTCAATACCCTCTCTCTCTCTACCTAGCCCCTCTCTGTGTGGTTCCCGGTCCTGTTTGTGTCCTGAAACCCTCAGGACTTTCATTCCAGGGGAGACAACACAGTCAGATGCACTCTCTCATTTCAGGCCTGACTAGTCAGTGCTTGTTGTGCTAAAATACAATTTGGAGAGAAAAAACTTAACCTGAATCAAAGTCATTCATCTCCTGCAACTCTGGCACGTTAGCCCAGATCCATATTTGGTGGCAGCTAAGTAAGTACTGAGCGCTTGATTTTATGTTAACCTTGGCCACTGCTTATCGGATAGGAATGGGTGTGTGTGTGTGTGTGTGTGTGTGTGTGTGTTCACTCAAGCTGCTTCAACCAACCAGCTAAGCACCCCACATGATGATTGGGTGGGGAATCTGGCAGCGACACAAACAGAACATGGCCTGGCGACTGGTGAGAGTTTCTCATCCTAATTGAAATGCCTGGTCGATAGACTCTCCATAACCCATAATATATAACTATAGGGTGCCATTTCAGCCTATACATATATCTATGTTGCAGTCATTTTGGAAAATAATTTAAAAACCTAGAGATCAAAGAAGTCTCTGGTCTATCACAGTTGAGCTCCGAAGTCAGCGGAAAAGAGCACCTCTCCTTACAGCAACAAGTGGTTTCCCAGATCTGTAATTGACTACTCTTCCCTCTCACTACGCTAATCCCTGATTAATGGGATAATAAAATTGATATAGTTACATATCAGGGTATAGTCTTTTACGATATATGTTATCTTATCATTTTGACAATAGCGTAATATAATTTTTGTGCTAGTTGGCTGTACCTGCACCAAAACTCCAGTATTTTTCCTTCATAGCTTGTTCTCCTTCTTTTTAAATAGGGAGCCAATTCGTTTTCAGCCCTTTTATTTCCATGACTGATCAGAACTGGTTTTCTCATGGCTCTCTCTTCTCCCTCTGCTGCAGCAAAGTTATGGTGAGCAATATGTTTGTGCCCCCGAATCGCAATAGAATGATAGTATCGAATTGCAATACATATCGTATCGGCACCGAAGTATCATGATAATACTGGTTCGTGAGGTCCCTGGCAATTCCCAGCCCATCATTTCCTAATGTTCCAGTGTGTTGTAAAGAAACCAGTCATACAGACAGTACACACTAGTCATTCACTATTAGGGTTCCTCAGAAGTCAAACAATAGAGGCATAGTGTTGGGGAGTAGTGTTGGGGAGTAGTGTTGGGGAGTAGATATTGGGGAGTAGTGTTGGGGAGTAGTGTTGGGGAGTAGTGTTGGGGAGTAGTGTTGGGGAGTAGTGTTGGGGAGTAGTGTTGGGGAGTAGATATTGGTAGGATGCAGTTAAAGAGTATGCAATGCTTGAGATGTCCAGCCCTGAGAGGGTGGAGAGGAGAATCAAATGCTTCATGGAGCGGAAGGCAGAGATCTAGGAGGATGAGAACAGAGGAGATGAGTCAGCTTTGGCAGTGAGGACAGCCTCTGTGACACATAGAAGAGCAGTCTCGGTTGAGTGACCCGTCTTGAAGCCTGACTGGTTAGGGTCAAGAAGATCATTCTGAGAGAGATAGCGAGAGAGTTGGTCAAAGACTCAAGTGTTTTGGAAAGATGATACATAAGGGAGACCAGTGAGAGTGTTGGTTTTTGAGGAGGGGAGAGACTCTAGCCATTTTGAAGTCAGAGGGGATGCAGCCAGTGGTCGAGGATGATTTGATGAGGGAAGTGAGGAATGGGAAAAGGTCTCCAGAGCTGGCTGGAGAAGGGAGGGGGGTTTGGAGTCAAGTGGGCAGGTTGTCAGGCGGCCGGACTTCACTTGTTACAGAATTTCAACTGGAGAGCGAGGGGAGAATGAGGTCAAGGCGTAGGATAGTTATGTGTGAGTGGGACCAGTGGACTCAATAGGCTAATTGAATGAGGAGCGGATGTCGTCAACCTTCTTTTCAAAGTGGTTAACAAAGTCGTCCTCAGAGAGGAAGGAGGGAGGGGGAGGGGTGGACGATTAAGGAGGGAGGAGAAGGTGGAAAATAGTTTCCTAGGGTTAGATGCAGAAGCTTGAAATTTAGAGTGATAAAATGCAAAAGCAGCAGCTACTCTTTCTGGGGTCCACACAAAACATAAAACATGACATAATACAGAACATTAATAGAAAACAACAGCTCAAGGACAGAACTACATACATTTAAAACATCTGACATAGCCTACATATGAGTATGTACACAAACTATCTGAACCAAGTTTGTTGTTCCCTTGAGCAATCTGAAATGGGAGGTCCATACAATCATGGCTCTATATAGTACTGTAAGTTTTCTTGAATTTGTTCTGGATTTGGGGACTGTGAAAATACCCCTGGTGGCAGGTCTGCTGGGTTAAGTGTGTGTGTCAGAGCTGTGTGTAAGTTGACTATACAAACTATTTGGAACACATTGTTTTTATAAAAACAAGAAGTGATGCAGTCAGTCTCTCCTCAACTTTTAACCAAGAGAAACTGCTATGCATATTATTGATATTAGCCTTCTGATTACAGGGAAGAGCAAGATGTGCCATTCTGTTCTGGGCTAGCTGCAGTTTTTCTAGGTCCTTCTTTGCAGCACTTAACCACACGACTGGGCAAGAATCAAGATAAGATTAAACTAGAGCCTGCAGGACTTGACCACACGACTGGGCAAGAATCAAGATAAGATTAAACTAGAGCCTGCAGGACTTGACCACACGACTGGGCAAGAATCAAGATAAGATGAAACTAGAGCCTGCAGGACTTGACCACACGACTGGGCAAGAATCAAGATAAGATTAAACTAGAGCCTGCAGGACTTGACCACACGACTGGGCAAGAATCAAGATAAGATTAAACTAGAGCCTGCAGGACTTGACCACACGACTGGGCAAGAATCAAGATAAGATGAAACTAGAGCCTGCAGGACTTGACCACACGACTGGGCAAGAATCAAGATAAGATGAAACTAGAGCCTGCAGGACTTGACCACACGACTGGGCAAGAATCAAGATAAGATTAAACTAGAGCCTGCAGGACTTGACCACACGACTGGGCAAGAATCAAGATAAGATTAAACTAGAGCCTGCAGGACTTGACCACACGACTGGGCAAGAATCAAGATAAGATTAAACTAGAGCCTGCAGGACTTGACCACACGACTGGGCAAGAATCAAGATAAGATTAAACTAGAGCCTGCAGGACTTGACCACACGACTGGGCAAGAATCAAGATAAGATTAAACTAGAGCCTGCAGGACTTGACCACACGACTGGGCAAGAATCAAGATAAGATGAAACTAGAGCCTGCAGGACTTGACCACACGACTGGGCAAGAATCAAGATAAGATTAAACTAGAGCCTGCAGGACTTGACCACACGACTGGGCAAGAATCAAGATAAGATTAAACTAGAGCCTGCAGGACTTTCTTTGTGGAGTGTGGTGTCAAAAAAGCAGAGCATCTCCTTATTACAGACAGACCTCTCCCCATCTTTACAACCATTGAATTAATATGTTTTGACCATGACAACTTACTCAACAGCCACATTATTCATTATCAGATTCAGCTGAGGTCCAGGATTTAGGGAATGATTTGTACCAAATACAATGCTCTTAGTTTTAGAGATGTTCGGGACTAGTTTATTACTGGCCACCCATTCTAAAACTGACTGCAACTCTTTGTTTAGGGTTGCAGGGATTTCACTTGCTGTGGTTGCTGACACATATAGGGTTGAATCATCAGCATACATAGGCAGACAGGCTTTGTTTAATGCCAGTGCCATGTCATTAGTAAAAATAGTAAGTAGCTTTAGCAGAGGATGCAGAGGAAGAGAAGGTAGGGAGGAGGGAGTGAAAGGATGATAGGTCTTCCATAAGTTTAGTTCCCCTCGATTTTCACACAGCTGCCTGCAGCACTGTTCTTTAAGCTTGCAATGAGTCACTCAGCCAGGAGGGAAGGGCTGAGCCAGCCGGGGGGAAAGGGGGCAGTGTGAGTCAAAGGATGTGGAAAGGGAGGATAGTGAGGTCGAAGAGGCAGAATCAGGAGACAGGAGGGAGAAGGATTTAGAGCGAGATGATGGCGATCCGCGATGGCGGATGTCCATCTGGGTAGGGGATGAGTTGGTAGGGTTGGAGGAGAGGGGAAACTGCTAAAGAAACAAAGTAGTAATCAAATACCTAGAATGGGGTTGCAGTGAGATTAGTAGGCAAATAGCATCTAGTAAAGATGAGGTCAAGCGCATTGCCTGCCTTGTGAGTGGGAGGGGACTGGGAAAAGAGGAAATGAGTGGAAAGAAAGAGGTGGAAAGAAATTAATCGGAGGCAGACGCCAGGAGGTTGAAGTCGCCCAGTACAATGAGTGTTGAGCCATTGTCAGGAAATTAGATTATCAAGGTGTCAAGCTCATTGAGGAACTCGATGGTTACCTGGTGGCCAGTAGATGGCAACGATGTTAAGCTTGAGTGGACAAGTGACAGTGACAGCATGTAAAGCAAATGAGGAGATGGATAGGGTGAGTGAGGGAGAAAAGAGAAAATCTCCACTTAAGAGAAATGAGTATCCCTGTGCCACCACTGCGACAACCTGATGAACTGCGACAACCAGATGCTCAAGAATCAGCTGCAAGTTATGAGCAGCCAACAGTTCACACACCAAGTAGGCTACTGGGTAGACAGACAACATTTAAAGTAGATGGCACTAGCTAGAAAAAAGACAGTACTAGACAACAACAGATTAGGATAAAAATGTACTTATCACTCCTGGAGATATCAGGAGTCCTCTAGCTATAGATTGAAGCACAACAACTGAATATATATGACGTTGTTGTGGCTAGCTACTCGCTGCTTTCAGTCAGTGCAGATTTGATCTTACTGCTTTTCCCATTAAAGTCTCCTGTGGAGAAGGAGCCGAGTCTGGTCCCAGATCTGTATGTGCTGTTGTGCTGTTATCAACTCTGGCAAGACAGCACAATCAGATCTGGGACCAATACGAGTTGGCAAAACATAAGAAACAGATCTGGGACCAATAGGAGTTGGCAAAATAGCACAAACGGATCTGGAACCAATAGGAGTTGGCAAGACAGCACAATCAGATCTGGCTCCAGGCTAGAAGGAGCTAACCCGTATGTCTGGGGCTGGGAAAAGCGTAATCCTATGAGGCCTGGCCAGATTAAGCCTGGTACCTGAGTATGTCATTTTAAGGGCAAGCGCTCCGGGTCGTGCCAACATAATGCCACAGGGCTCAAAGGCCTGTTTATACAAGACGCTCTGCTCTGCTTGTGATCATGCTACAATCTAGTTTATTTTACAAATCAAATCAAAGTTTATTTGTCACGTGCGCCGAATACACCTTACAGTGAAATGCTTACTTACAGGCTCTAACCAATGGTGTGTGTGTGTGTGTGTGTGTGTGTGTGTGTGTGTGTGTGTGTGTGTGTGTGTGTGTGTGTGTGTGTGTGTGTGTGTGTGTGTGTGTGTGTGTGTGTGTGTGTGTGTGTGTGTGTGTGTGTGTGTGTGTGTGTGTGTGTGTGTGTGTGTGTGTAAGTAAAGAAATAAAACAACAGTAAAAAGACATTTGAAAAAAGAGTAGCAAGGCTTTATACAGACACCTGTTAGTCAGGCTTATTAAAGTAGTATGTACATGTAGGTATCGTTAAAGTGACTATGCATATATGATGAACAGAGTAGCAGAAGCGTAAAAAGAGGGGTTGGTGGGTGGTGGGACACAATGCAGATAGCCCGGTTAGCAAATTTGGTTACCTGTTCAGGAGTCTTATGGCTTGGGGGTAAAAACTGTTGAGAAGCCTTTTTGTCCTAGCCTTGGCACTCCGGTACCACTTGCCATGAGGTAGTAGAGAGAACAGTCTATGACTGGGGTGGCTGGGGTCTTTGACAATTTTTAGAGCCTTCCTCTGACACCGCCTGGTGTAGAGGTCCTGGATGGCAGGCAGCTTTGCCCCAGTGATGTACTGGGTATATGCACTACCCTCTGTAGTGCCTTGCGGTCGGAGGCCGAGCAATTGCCGTACCAGGCAGTGATCAAGTTTTTAATCAATGTACAGTACCAGTCCAGTTTTGACACACGTACTAATTCAAGTGTTTTTCTATATTTTTATTATTTTCTACATTGTAGAATAATAGTGAAGACATCAAAACTCTGAAATAACACACACAGCTTCACCTGGAATGCGTTTCCAACAGTCTTGAAGGAGTTCCCACATATCCTGAGCACTTGTTGGCTGCTTTTCCTTCACTCTGCGGTTCAACTCATCCCAAACCATCTCAATTGGGTTGAGGTCGGGGGATTGTGGAACCCAGGTCATCTGATGCAGCACTCCATTCCTCTCCTTCTTGGAAAAATAGCCCTTACACAGCCTGGAGGTGTGTTTTGGATCATTGTCCTGTTGAAAAACAAATGATAGTCCCACTAAGCGCAAACCAGATGGGAGGGCGTATCCCTGCAGAATGCTGTGGTAGCCATGCTGGTTAAGTGTGCCTTGAATTCTAAATAAATCACAGACGGTGTCACCAGCAGAGCACCCCAACACCTCCTTCTCCATGCTTTATGGTGGGAACCACACATGCAGAGATCATCCGTTCACCTACTCTGCGTCTCACAAAGACATGGCGGTTGGAACCAAAGGACAGATTTCCACTGGTCTAATGTCCATTGCTCGTGTTTCTTGGCACAAGCAAGTCTCTTCTTATTATTGGTTTTCTTTAGTAGTGGTTTCTTTGCAGCAATTCAACCTTTAAGGCCTGATTTCACACAGTCTCCTCTGAACAGTTGATGTTGAGATGTGTCTGTTACTTGAACTCTGTGAAACAATTATTTGAGCTGCAATTTCTGAGGCTGGTAATTCTAATGAACTTATCCTCTGCAGCAGAGGTAACTCTGGGTCTTCCTTTCCTGTGATGGTCCTCATGAGAGCCAGTTTCATCATAGCGCTTGATGGTTTTTGCAACTGCACTTGAAGAAACTTTCAAAGTTCTTGAAACTTTCCGTTCGTGTCTTAAAGTAATGATGAACTGTCATTTCTCTTTGCTTATTTGAGCTGTTCTTGCCATAATATGGACTTGGTCTTTTACCATATAGGGATATCTTCTGTATACCACCCCTACCTTGTCACAACACAACTGATTGTCTCAAACGCATTAAGAAGGAAATAAATTACACAAATTAACTTTTAACAAGGCACACCTGTTAATTGAAATTAATTCCAGGTGACTACCTCATGAAGCTGGTTGAGAGAATGCCAGGAGTGTGCAAAGGGTGGCTACTTTGAAGAATCTCAAATATATTTAGATGTAACACTTTTTGGGTTACTACATGATTCCATATGTGTTATTTCATAGTTTTGATGTCTTCTCTATTATTGTACAATGTAGAAAATAGTCAAAATAAAGAAAAACCCTTGGAGTAGGTTTGGCCAGTACTGTATATATTTTGACCAGTACTGTATATACTATTGCCGTGTGGCAGTTGTGTAAGCTAGTGGATTTAATATATAGAGGTACTATACATTGTTCATTTTGGCCTAGAGATCTGTGCATGTAACTTGAGTTTTCACTCAAATCTTCCATTGACATCAATGCATGATTTATGCAATTATCAAGAAGTGCTCAGATCTCAATTCAGGTTCCTGCCTTCACAGTGTATCCTATTTATTTTGTGTTTGGTATGTACAGTTTGTCTCTAGTAACTGTCTTACTGACAGTGTTGATTCATGGTACTGTCTCTTTCTCATTCACAGGTGGTGAAGACCATCGGCTTGAGGGAGGTCTGGTACTCTGGTCTTCAGTATGTAGACGGTAAAGGATACCTCACCTGGCTGAAGCTTGACAAAAAGGTAAGGTTAATCTAGGACTAAAAATGTTACAAGTCCCCTGTATTTTTCCTGATGTAGTACTGTACAAATATTTGTTCATATCTGCTCAGGCATTCTCAAACCATTTCCTGCTGTATTCTTAAACCGCTGGACTCCATAACCATTCTATGGTAAACTAAATAAAATAGGCCATACAAAAAGAGCACATTCTTGTAAAGGCGGGGTCAAATCACTCCACACTACATTTGCTTGCCACTCACTCACTGCATTATTGAATTCACATAATGCATTGCGGCTGCCCAATGGCCACCCTCTCTCACTCCTGTGCAGGCCAGTGGCTATTTCTTAATCTCTCTTCTTTTATTTTCACATCCTGTCAGGGACTCTGTCAAATGGCACCCTATTCCCTATTTAGTGCACTACTTTTGACCAGGGCCCATAAGGATCCCCACGGGGCTCTGGTCAAAAGTAGTGCACTCTATAGGGAATATGGCGCCATTTGTGACGTAAGCAATTTCCAGTGAATCCACTCCAAGGAAATTCCTGTGCAGTCGGTAGTGTGAACTCTTAGTGAACTGCTAGAAACTATAATACTAGTTCTACTTCACTCTTGCTGTTGTTCCTGAGCAAACAGAAATCTCACACTGCTCTGTCTTCATTCACTTGTAGATCATGTAGGCTCTGTACTGACAGTATAGCGACGGTATAGCTACAGTATATCTACAGTATAGTTACATTATAGGTAAAACACCTCCACATGTGTTTGTGGAATTGAGTTGAGCCTGTGTCAATGTGCAGCATTTCCAAATGGGTCAGATGGTTATCACCAGAGCTGTATATACAGGATATGTACTGTATGTATCAAATGGCTCTGGTATCACATCAGAGGTCACACACATGGTTATAGGGGTAGTAGAGTAACTTTACTTAGTTTACAGTGAAAGGTGTATAAGTGGTAATAGGGGTAGTAGAGTAACTTTACTTAGTTTACAGTGAAAGGTGTATAAGTGGTTATAGGGGTAGTAGAGTAACTTTACTTAGTTTACAGTGAAAGGTGTATAAGTGGTTATAGGGGTAGTAGAGTAACTTTACTTAGTTTACAGTGAAATGTGTATAAATGTGTATAAATGGTTATAGGGGTAGTAGAGTAACTTTACTTAGTTTACAGTGAAATGTGTATAAATGTGTATAAATGGTTATAGGGGTAGTAGAGTAACTTTACTTAGTTTACAGTGAAATGTGTATAAATGTGTATAAATGGTTATAGGGGTAGTAGAGTAACTTTACTTAGTTTACAGTGAAAGGTGTATAAATGTGTATAAATGGTTATAGGGGTAGTAGAGTAACTTTACTTAGTTTACAGTGAAAGGTGTATAAATGGTTATAGGGGTAGTAGAGTAACTTTACTTAGTTTACAGTGAAAGGTGTATAAGTGGTTATAGGGGTAGTAGAGTAACTTTACTTAGTTTACAGTGAAATGTGTATAAATGTGTATAAATGGTTATAGGGGTAGTAGAGTAACTTTACTTAGTTTACAGTGAAATGTGTATAAATGTGTATAAATGGTTATAGGGGTAGTAGAGTAACTTTACTTAGTTTACAGTGAAATGTGTATAAATGTGTATAAATGGTTATAGGGGTAGTAGAGTAACTTTACTTAGTTTACAGTGAAATGTGTATACATGTGTATAAATGGTTATAGGGGTAGTAGAGTAACTTTACTTAGTTTACAGTGAAAGGTGTATAAATGTGTATAAATGGTTATAGGGGTAGTAGAGTAACTTTACTTAGTTTACAGTGAAAGGTGTATAAATGGTTATAGGGGTAGTAGAGTAACTTTACTTAGTTTACAGTGAAAGGTGTATAAGTGGTTATAGGGGTAGTAGAGTAACTTTACTTAGTTTACAGTGAAAGGTGTATAAGTGGTTATAGGGGTAGTAGAGTAACTTTACTTAGTTTACAGTGAAATGTGTATAAATGTGTATAAATGGTTATAGGGGTAGTAGAGTAACTTTACTTAGTTTACAGTGAAATGTGTATAAATGTGTATAAATGGTTATAGGGGTAGTAGAGTAACTTTACTTAGTTTACAGTGAAATGTGTATAAATGTGTATAAATGGTTATAGGGGTAGTAGAGTAACTTTACTTAGTTTACAGTGAAATGTGTATAAATGTGTATAAATGGTTATAGGGGTAGTAGAGTAACTTTACTTAGTTTACAGTGAAAGGTGTATAAATGGTTATAGGGGTAGTAGAGTAACTTTACTTAGTTTACAGTGAAAGGTGTATAAATGTGTATAAATGGTTATAGGGGTAGTAGAGTAACTTTACTTAGTTTACAGTGAAAGGTGTATAAATGTGTATAAATGGTTATAGGGGTAGTAGAGTAACTTTACTTAGTTTACAGTGAAATGTGTATAAATGTGTATAAATGGTTATAGGGGTAGTAGAGTAACTTTACTTAGTTTACAGTGAAATGTGTATAAATGTGTATAAATGGTTATAGGGGTAGTAGAGTAACTTTACTTAGTTTACAGTGAAAGGTGTATAAGTGGTTATAGGGGTAGTAGAGTAACTTTACTTAGTTTACAGTGAAATGTGTATAAATGTGTATAAATGGTTATAGGGGTAGTAGAGTAACTTTACTTAGTTTACAGTGAAATGTGTATAAATGTGTATAAATGGTTATAGGGGTAGTAGAGTAACTTTACTTAGTTTACAGTGAAATGTGTATAAATGTGTATAAATGGTTATAGGGGTAGTAGAGTAACTTTACTTAGTTTACAGTGAAATGTGTATAAATGTGTATAAATGGTTATAGGGGTAGTAGAGTAACTTTACTTAGTTTACAGTGAAAGGTGTATAAATGTGTATAAATGGTTATAGGGGTAGTAGAGTAACTTTACTTAGTTTACAGTGAAAGGTGTATAAATGGTTATAGGGGTAGTAGAGTAACTTTACTTAGTTTACAGTGAAAGGTGTATAAGTGGTTATAGGGGTAGTAGAGTAACTTTACTTAGTTTACAGTGAAAGGTGTATAAGTGGTTATAGAGGTAGTAGAGTAACTTTACTTAGTTTACAGTGAAATGTGTATAAATGTGTATAAATGGTTATAGGGGTAGTATAGTAACTTTACTTAGTTTACAGTGAAAGGTGTATAAGTGGTTATAGGGGTAGTAGAGTAACTTTACTTAGTTTACAGTGAAATGTGTATAAATGTGTATAAATGGTTATAGGGGTAGTAGAGTAACTTTACTTAGTTTACAGTGAAATGTGTATAAATGTGTATAAATGGTTATAGGGGTAGTAGAGTAACTTTACTTAGTTTACAGTGAAATGTGTATAAATGTGTATAAATGGTTATAGGGGTAGTAGAGTAACTTTACTTAGTTTACAGTGAAATGTGTATAAATGTGTATAAATGGTTATAGGGGTAGTAGAGTAACTTTACTTAGTTTACAGTGAAAGGTGTATAAATGTGTATAAATGGTTATAGGGGTAGTAGAGTAACTTTACTTAGTTTACAGTGAAAGGTGTATAAATGGTTATAGGGGTAGTAGAGTAACTTTACTTAGTTTACAGTGAAAGGTGTATAAGTGGTTATAGGGGTAGTAGAGTAACTTTACTTAGTTTACAGTGAAAGGTGTATAAGTGGTTATAGGGGTAGTAGAGTAACTTTACTTAGTTTACAGTGAAATGTGTATAAATGTGTATAAATGGTTATAGGGGTAGTATAGTAACTTTACTTAGTTTACAGTGAAAGGTGTATAAGTGGTTATAGGGGTAGTAGAGTAACTTTACTTAGTTTACAGTGAAATGTGTATAAATGTGTATAAATGGTTATAGGGGTAGTAGAGTAACTTTACTTAGTTTACAGTGAAATGTGTATAAATGTGTATAAATGGTTATAGGGGTAGTAGAGTAACTTTACTTAGTTTACAGTGAAATGTGTATAAATGTGTATAAATGGTTATAGGGGTAGTAGAGTAACTTTACTTAGTTTACAGTGAAATGTGTATAAATGTGTATAAATGGTTATAGGGGTAGTAGAGTAACTTTACTTAGTTTACAGTGAAAGGTGTATAAATGGTTATAGGGGTAGTAGAGTAACTTTACTTAGTTTACAGTGAAAGGTGTATAAATGGTTATAGGGGTAGTAGAGTAACTTTACTTAGTTTACAGTGAAAGGTGTATAAATGGTTATAGGGGTAGTAGAGTAACTTTACTTAGTTTACAGTGAAAGGTGTATAAATGATTATAGGGGTAGTAGAGTAACTTTACTTAGTTTACAGTGAAAGGTGTTTAAATGGTTATAGGGGTAGTAGAGTAACTTTACTTAGTTTACAGTGAAAGGTGTATAAATGGTTATAGGGGTAGTAGAGTAACTTTACTTAGTTTACAGTGAAATGTGTATAAATGGTTATAGGGGTAGTAGAGTAACTTTACTTAGTTTACAGTGAAAGGTGTATACATGGTTATAGGGGTAGTAGAGTAACTTTACTTAGTTTACAGTGAAAGGTGTATAAATGGTTATAGGGGTAGTAGAGTAACTTTACTTAGTTTACAGTGAAAGCTGTATACATGGTTATAGGGGTAGTAGAGTAACTTTACTTAGTTACTTAGGAACATTCCAGTGATTTCACACAGCCACCCCATTCACTCCCCATTCTTCACACAGCCACCCCATTCACTCCCCATTCTTCACACAGCCACCCCATTCACTCCCCATTCTTCACACAGCCACCCCATTCACTCCCCATTCTTCACACAGCCACCCCATTCGCCTCATCAATACCTTTTGGTTCCTGTTTCGGAGCCAACACAGAAGAAGAGACCAATGCCAGTAAACAAACAACGTTACAGAGGATCATTCAAGTTTATCAGTACCATTTTACCCATCCCTATTTTAAAGAGGAATTTAACAGTGCATTTTTTAATGCAGCACCGTGCGTCCAAGATCATTTAACCCCCCTGGGAACAATAAAGTTGATCCAATCCCATCATTCTTTGCTACTCATGAAACTAGTAGACATAGGGCTACATCCCAAATGGCACACTATTCCCTTATAGTAGTGCACTACAGGGCTCTGGTCAAAAGTAGTGCACTATATAGAGAATAGGGTGCCATTTGGGATGTAGATCATTCTTGAAGGACATACATCAATCAATGATCAGTAAATCGTCTCTCTCCAACCAGGTATCTTCCCAGGACGTGAAGAAGGAGAACCCGCTGCAGTTCAAGTTCCGCGCCAAGTTCTTCCCCGAGGATGTGTCTGAGGAGCTCATCCAGGACATCACCCAGAAGCTGTTCTTCATGCAGGTAACACACACACACACACACACACACTGTTATACTATTCTTTGTACTCACAATGCTTCATTGCTGATACAAACAAAGTTGTTAAGCGTGTGTGTGTGTGTGTGTGTGTGTCCAGGTGAAGGAGGGCATCCTGAGCGATGAGGTGTACTGTCCCCCAGAGACGGCCGTGCTGCTGGCCTCCTACTCTGTCCAGGCCAAGTTCGGAGACTATACCCGGGACATCCACCGGCCCGGCTACCTCACCTCAGACCGTCTGCTGCCCCAGCGGTGAGCGTCGATCCACTCCCAGCCCACACTAGGGCTGCGTCCCAAATGGCACCCTATTCCCTATCCAGGCCCTGGTCAAAAGTTGTGCACTACATAGGGAATAGGGTGCCATTTAGGACACATCCGAGAGCTATTTTAGCACAGTAGCATGAAGCATTATCTTTGCTTCATTCATATCAATGTATTGGAACATAGGAAGCCAGGAGTACAGATACTAGACAATAGCTCAGTGTGCTGCTGTTATAAATCAGAACAGGATGAAGTTTTGTGTTCACATACATACATAGACACAAAGGAATCCAGATATTGATCATAACATGAGTACCCTTTATTCAGTGTACTCTCTGTTTACCCCCTCTTCTGTTCCTCCTCCTTCTTCCTCTCTTCCTTTCTGTCCTCCCTCCTTCTCCTCCCGCTTCCCCCTCTTTCTCCTCCTTTTCCTCCTCTTCTTTCTCCTCCTCCTCCTCTGTAGGGTTCTTGAGCAGCACAAGCTGTCCAGGGATCAGTGGGAGGAGAGGATCCAGGTGTGGCATGAGGAACACTGTGGAATGCTCAAGTGAGTTTCGGTCTGTTTTGGTTTGTATGAATCTCTATGTTGGTGTCCCTGTCATAAGGAAACAGGTCAATTGCATTATTTGTTGTACCTCAAAAAGCAGTGAATAGTTTCTTGTGGAGCAGTTTAATGAATAGTACAGCTGTGTGTGTGTGTGTGTGTGTGTGTGTGTGTGTGTGTGTGTGTGTGTGTGTGTGTGTGTGTGTGTGTGTGTGTGTGTGTGTGTGTGTGTGTGTGTGTGTGTGTGTGTGTGTGTGTGTGTGTGTGTGTGTGTGTGTGTGTGTGTGTGTGTGTGTGTGTGTGTGTGTGTGTGCGGAGTCAAATAAATTCCAAACCATTCCTTAATTTGTTCATGTTTGATTGTGCAGGGAGGATGCCATGCTGGAGTACCTGAAGATAGCGCAGGACCTGGAGATGTACGGAGTCAACTACTTTGACATCAAGAACAAGAAGGGGACCGAGCTGTGGCTGGGAGTAGACGCCCTGGGACTCAATATCTACGAGAAGGAGGACAAGTAAGAAACAGAGTCCTGTTCAGTAGGTCATACCGTAGCAACATTTTTTGCAAAGAAACATTTAAATGTCCAGGTAGTCCCTCCCTGTTTCAGTCTGTTTCAAATGTTTATTCCCTACTGGACACCACCCATGTTCCCTCTCTGAACTGACCACTAGGGGGTCAATTCATGAAAAACTTGATTTGGGTTTGCTTGATAATGCCTGGTGTGCCAGTTGGGCAAGGTTTACACTTCTGGGTCTATCCCAATGCTTCCATTGAGCCAGACAAGCTCAATCAAACACATCTGAAAGATTTCAAATACTATTTGAACTCAGGTCTAAAGTAATGTAGCCTATCTACCCATTCTGGTTCTGCTTGTCAATGATACCGGTGTGTTTTCCGGCCTTAGCCACAGTTCTGTGTCAGACATTGAAGCCTAATTCCAATGGATTTGACTATTGGAGCCGTACAGGTTAACCCACGTCTTTACTTAATCAGTACCAATGAAGATGATTCTCACCAGACAGTTACCACAACTCTCTTCCCTTCCACTCTCTCTATCTTTTGATGAGCTTTTACTGTGACTTCCTACCCAAGATTGCTCTGTGAATCTGCGATCCACCAAACACTTTGCTGAAGCTCAAAAGTACGATATTTTACGAGATTGCTTGAGCGACACATGCGGTAACTGCGTGATTATGTGTTAATTACTTGTTCCTTTTGAGGTCACTAAAGGTAATGTGTTAATTACTTGTTCCTTTTGAGGTCACTAAAGGTAATGTGTTAACTACTTGTTCCCTTTGAGGTCACTAAAGGTAATGTGTTAACTACTTGTTCCTTTTGAGGTCACTAAAGGTAATGTGTTAAAGTAGATTGTGACGTAATGTTCCAGATGACAGACATGGCAGCTCTGCTTTTAGCTCCTAAGCAACTTTACGCTCGTCCTAATATTTCTATAAATATATATTTTACTTTTAGATTTGTGTGTATTGTTGTGAATTGTTATATTCTACTGCACTATTGGAACTAGGAACACAAACATTTCGCTACACCCGCATCTGCTAAATATGTGTGTGACCAATAAAATGTGATTTTATTTCATTTAATATGTGTCCCCAGCTTCTCTATACAGCCGATGGCCCTGCAGTCACTGACCCTCTGGCAGAGGAGTCAAGTAGTATTTGTTTATTTTCAAATACTTTGAGCGTTTGAGTGAACCTGTCAGAGTGCTAGATGATTGGGGTTTACACTTTGTAGTTTTGGCACTACTCCACTCAATCAAGCACAGATAAAAGCACAGAAAAGTATGTCTGGAAGACATGCCAAAGTAGTGTTTTGGGTGCAGTGGACTAACCTCTTGCTGGATTGTGTTGTTAACGGCCGTTACTCCCTCCCTACAGCTTCATGCACTGTTTAAACCCTCCATGCCAAAGGTCTCTTGAAAGCTGTCTGATCCAAGAGCCCCTAGAAGACTCTGTCTGGCCACAGATGGTAACTATTTAACTTGAGTGGCCACAGATGGCAATGCTGTATCTCTAACTCGAGTGGCCACAGATGGCAATGCTGTAACTCTGTAACTTGAGTGGCCACAGATGGCAATGCTGTATCTCTGTAACTTGAGTGGCCACAGATGGCAATGCTGTAACTCTGTAACTTGAGTGGCCACAGATGGCAATGCTGTATCTCTGTAACTTGAGTGGCCACAGATGGCAATGCTGTAACTCTGTAACTTGAGTGGCCACAGATGGCAATGCTGTAACTCTGTAACTTGAGTGGCCACAGATGGTGTGCTGTAACTTGGATTGTTTGGGATTCCCCATTGTCTTACTCTCCACCCATATTATTGTGGCTTGTGTCCAAATTGTCTGGAGGTTTTATGTTTCGCTTTAAATCCATACAAAGCACACATTGATGAGTGTTAGAGTTCCATGAAAGTGTTTATTTACAGAAACTTTTGTACCATAGAATGGCTTTAAAATGAATCAAACGCTCTTATTTTAAGTTAGTAGTCTGATACCTGTAAATCTGGCTAACCATAAAGAAGAGCGAGACACTCAAACACAGGGCTCTGTGTGTGTATGTAGGGTTCTTAGTGTCCTTGAGTGTGTATGCATGCGTGTGTGTGTGTGTTTGTGCATTCTGGGGCTCGGCTGTAACCATGGCAACGCTGACTGGTTTTTCAAGCTGTGCCTTAAGAATCCGAGACTAACTTAGAGCGCAGGCCCCGCGAAGAGGGTTCCAGGCCATAGACAATATGTAGCACCATTACTGCCAAGAACTCACACACACACACACTAACGTAGCATTGCTCCTTTTTGTGTCAGATATTGCCATTCTGCCAAGGTTTTAGTCCTTAGGCCCTTTGTCAAACAAACACACACCCTCATTTAGCAGAAGACATATAGCTAGCTATCAGGACAGGATTCCATTTGAACCCTATATCACACCACTGGGACCTTTTAGTTTGTAGAAAATAAGGTCTATTTTGTGTTTTTTTGTCCTATATTGTCCCTGATTGCTGGATAAAGCCATCCACATACATGTTCACATTTCTATGAGATTCTATATAACGCAGAACACACCATATATTCTTTATATATTCTCTATGGAACACATCTCTGTGGATAACAGTTGTTAGGGGTCCTTGGAAGGGGTTACCTTATCTTCTTGACGCACCCATCCCGTTAGCGGGATCATTTTCATCAACACCCGCTGAATTACAGCGCCCCAAATTCAAATTAAATTACTAAAAATATTTAATTTTCATGAAATCACAAGTGCAATATAGCAAAACACAGCTTAGCTTGTTGTTATTCCACCTGGTGTGTCAGATTTCAATAAAGCTTTTTGGCGAAAGCATAACAAGCGTTTATGTAAGAACATCTCTCTCAGTAGACAAAATATTACAAACAGCTAGCAGCCAAGTAGATTGGTCTCGAAAGTCAGAAAAGCAATAAATGAAATCGCTTACCTTTGATGATCTTCGGATGTTTGCACTCACGAGACTCCCAGTTACACAATATATGTTCCTTTTGTTCCATAAAGATTATTTTCATATCCAAAATACCTCCATTTGTTTGGCGCGTTATGTTCAGAAATCCACAGGCTCGAGCGGTCACGACATCAGAGACAAAAATTCCAAATAGTATCCGTAATGTCCACAGAAACATGTCAAACGTTTTTTTTATAATCAATCCTCAGGTTGTTTTAAAAATATATAATCGATAATATATCAACCGTAGCTTTTTCAATAGAAGAGGGAGAGACAATGGCTGCGCCACTCTGTTGCAAAACAGCATTTCGCTACAGTACAAGCATTTCGCTACACTCGCATTAACATCTGCTAACCATGTGTATGTGACAAATAAAATTTGATTTGATTTGATTTGAAACTCTGCGAACACCCAGCTATCCACTGATGCGATGTGATCTTTCTCGCTCACTTTTCAAAATAAAAGCCTGAAACTGTCTAAAGACTATTGACACCTTGAGGAAGCCATAGGAAAATGAATCTGGTTGATATCCCTTTAAATGGAGGCAAGGCATCCAATGGAACAGAGAGCTTTCAGGGAAAAAGCACTTCCTTGTTGGATTTTCCTCAGGTTTTCGCCTGCAATATCAGTTCTGTTATACTCACAGACAATATTTTGACCGTTTTGGAACCTTTTAGAGTGTTTTCTATCCTAATCGGACAATTATATGCATATTCTAGTTTCTGGGCCTGAGAAATAGGCAGTTTCAAATGGGTACATTTTTTTTGGCCAAAAACGAAAATCCTGCTCCCTACACTCAAGAAGTTATACAACGTCTAATCTAACACTTAGCCATGCCTCTAGATAAGACCTTGATCATCGTTATGTCTCAGTCCTCCTCGATGTCTTTAGATAAGACCTTGATCAGCGTTATGTCTGTCCTCCTCTATGTCTCTAGATAAGACCTTGATCAGTGTTATGTCTCAGTCCTCCTCGATGTCTTTAGATAAGACCTTGATCATGGTTATGTCTCAGTCCTCCTCTATGTCTCTAGATAAGACCTTGATCAGCGTTATGTCTGTCCTCCTCTATGTCTCTAGATAAGACCTTGACCATCGTTATGTGTCAGTCCTCCTCTGTCTCTAGATAAGACCTTGATCAGCATTATGTCTCAGTCTTCCTCTATGTCTCAGTCCTCCTCTATGTCTCAGTCTTCCTCTATGTCTCTAGATAAGACCTTGATCAGCGTTATGTCTCAGTCCTCCTCTATGTCTCAGTCCTCCTCTATGTCTCAGTCCTCCTCTATGTCTCTAGATAAGACCTTGATCAGCGTTATGTCTCAGTCCTCCTCTATGTCTCAGTCCTCCTCTATGTCTCAGTCGTCCTCTATGTCTCAGTCCTCCTCTATGTCTCTAGATAAGACCTTGATCAGTGTTATGTCTCAGTCCTCATCTATGTCTCTAGATAAGACCTTGATCAGTGTTATGTCTCAGTCCTCCTCTATGTCTCAGTCCTCCTCTATGTCTCTAGATAAGACCTTGATCAGCATTATGTCTCAGTCTTCCTCTATGTCTCAGTCTTCCTCTATGTCTCTAGATAAGACCTTGATCAGTGTTATGTCTCAGTCCTCCTCTATGTCTCTAGATAAGACCTTGATCAGTGTTATGTCTCAGTCCTCCTCTATGTCTCTAGATAAGACCTTGATCAGTGTTATGTCTCAGTCTTCCTCTACCTGATCCACATCTACCACAAACAGGATAACCAGGTTCCTAGAGTTAACGCCCAGAGAGACAGACAACTACTGGAGATCCCAGTACTGGAGATCTGGAGCATGTCAGCAGTTATGTTTTCAAGATGGAGCACTTTCAGTACAGAGCAAAAAAATGATCTATCCCTTTAACTTAACAGTGTTCACTAACATTGATGCTAAAATATCCTGTAGAGTTCAGGTTTGGATCTCCATGGAAAGCTTGTTGAAGAGAAAACTGCTCAAATAACCTCTAGTCTGGTATCAGATCTGTTTGTACAAAAGGTGACAAAACGTGACGTAGGTGTTAACAATACAGCACAAACAGATCTGGGATTAGTTAGGTGTATGTCACCCAGGAATTTAAATACCAGTTCAGGCAGCAGCAGGGTTTCACTGTGTCTCACTGGGTGTCACTGCGAGGCGGATCAAACAACTGTGTGTGTGTGTGTGCTCTCGCGTGTGTGTGTCTGTAAATTGCCACATGAGATTGGCATCCAGTCAATGTGTCTCTCTCTAGTACACAATGGACGAGCCCCACCCCAGATTCCTCCCACCTAGCCCTATTGATACAGAGGCCAACATGTACAACACAGCAGTACAACACACAGTCCTGCCTCACACATGGATGAATCATATCCTATTTGCAATTGTTTCCTACCACATCCCAGGCTGCGTAACCAATGGCACCCTTTTCCATATGTAGTGCATAGCCCTATGGGGCCCTGGTCAAAAGTAGTGCACTATATTTAAGCAATAAGGCCCAACGAAGTGTAGTATATGACCAATATATCACTGCTAAGGGCTGTTCCATGCACCATGCAACGTAGAGTGCCTGGATACAGCCATTAGCCTTGGTATATTGGCCATATACCACAAACCCCAGGGGGAGGGGCGGGCCCAGCCACCTAGCTCTGTTCCTCCTGCCTAAAATCATTTCAACTGAAAGATTTGGCTACAAAAACCCTGGATTGTGAGTTGGGAAATAATCTGGAATAAATCTATGGAAAATGTACACTGTAATGTCCACTATTTAGCCACATAAAGAAGCTTGTCCTGGAGGCAGTGATTTCCACTAGATGGGCTAGCTGCAAAGTCAAAATTGGCTATATATCGTAAGAATTCATGAAAACAAAAATGTGCTTTTTGGTTTTAATTTGGGTTAGGGTTAGGCATAAGGTTAGAAGTGTGGTTAAGGTGAGGGTTAGGTTTAAAATGAGATTTTATGACTGTGGCTGTGTCAGCTAGTGACCACCCTGCAGAGCTGCCTCCAGTACATGAGTCATCCCAATAAATGACAACCTGTTTAAAGCACATGCGGCCTACACAATACTTACACTGGTTTGCCTCCTCCCCCACCAGACTGACCCCAAAGATCGGCTTCCCCTGGAGCGAGATCAGGAACATCTCCTTCAACGACAAGAAGTTCATCATCAAACCCATCGACAAGAAGGCCCCGGTGAGTTACACACTATAAACTGAGTCTACAAACATTAGGAACACCTGCTTTTTCCATGACACAGACTGACCAGGTGAATCCAGGTGAAAGCTATGATCCCTTATTGATGTGACGTGTTAAATCCACTTCAATCAGTGTAGATAAAGGGGAGGAGACAGGTTATTAAAGGATTTTTAAGCCTTGAGACAATTGAGACATGGATTGTGTATGTGTGCCATTAAGAGGGTGAATGGGCAAGACAAAATATTGAAGTGCCATTGAACGGGGTATGGTAGTAGGTGCCAGGCGCACCAGTTTGAGTGTGTCAAGAAATGCAACGCTGCTGGGTTTTTCATGCTCAACAGTTTCCTGTGTGTATCAAGAATGGTCCACCACACAAAGGACATCCAGCCAACTTGACACTGTGGGAAGCATTGGAGTCAACATGGGCCAGTATCCCTGTGGAACGTTTTTGAAACATTTTAGAGTCCATGCCTTTACGACTTGAGGCTGTTCTGAGGGCAAAAGGGGGGGCAATTCAATATTAGGAAGGTGTTCCTAATGTTTTGTACACTCAGTTTAGATCCACACTACAGGGCCAAACCAAGAAGGCTCCAGTGAGTTACACTATATTTCCACACTACAGGGCCAAACCAAAACGGCTCCAGTGAGTTACACTATATTTCCACACTACAGGGCCAAACCAAGTAATGTAAACTCACCCCGTTCCATACAAATGTGCGCAACCGTGACATTCAAACGAGGCTACAAAGAAAACTAATGGGATTGTGGCGACTGTGTTGACTTCAAAATCGGGGGTGTGAACTAGGTTTCTATTCAAGCGTTGATCGACATGGTAATAGCTCTATAGTATTGGAGAAAAGTTCAAAACTGACCCTCCGTTACATCTTGACATGCCATGTCGTAATGTACAGCACGCATAAAGCAACTATTTCTGTCTTACAATCTCTCTCCACCAGGTGTAGCACTTCTCTCATCCTTTAAAAAGAAGAACTGGACAGTGACGGGGTAAGGGGGGGATACCTAGTCATTTTTTGCGTCGTCAATGCAAGCGATCATGACTCTCAAATTACACTGTTTACTTCTGAATATCACTTTAGCACCGCCCCAAAAACCTGATTCAAATTCGACACAAACCTTCAAATAGGTATGTAATGACACATTATATAAGATCTTTATAGTGTTTTATTTACATTTTTAGAGGCGATAAGGTGATAAGTTGGACAGATCGAGTGGGAAAAAAGCCGTTTTCCCACACGACATCTCTCCTTCTCACTATCACACATTAGTTTCTCTTCCCCACTCACCATTTTTAAAAAGACTGTTAGGAATATTATGAATAAATGACTAAACAATATTCTCATTTTAAATGGAACTGTAACTAAGTAAACTTATACTCTGTTTTATTATATCTGATTAACAATATGAGTTCATAAGAAGGGATTGTGTGACACGGACAAGGAGTAATTAAATATAACGAACACCATTCCAAACTAGTCTGGAGAGGAGTGGGTTAAGTAAGCACACAGGGTCGTTAACCTATGGTTGAACCGACGAAACTGAGCTCTGGGGTGTTTTAGATAAGGCAGTGAGTGCATTCCTAGGTTTTCTGTTAATTAGAACTATCAGCTAAGTGGTGATCGATAATGGTGAGCGGTCAAGAGTTAATTCAGTTATGTTGTGTGACCTGTGAGTGTGTTAGTGAGTTGGAATGAACTTTTAAACTCAATTAATTCTAGGTCGGGAGGAGGGGATTCGTTCTAGAAGCAATGAAAGGACGTCATGTTATTGTATATAAACTGTTGCTCGTGGTAATGTGGCAGCGTGCTCCGAGAATAAATACTTTTATATATTATTGATAAGACTGGTCTCCGTCTATTTTATGCAAACAAGAATCTTACAAATTCTCATAAAATAGATTAAGCGAATTAAATTAATGAAAACATATTGGAATAATTAAATTACAGTAACAAAGACCCGACGGAGCTCATTGCCTTCTTGAATCATGCAGAAATGTGCAGCGTGGAGGTCATGTCATTGATTTTGTTGGAAAGGGGAAAAATTGTGCTTTACAATGGTATTGACATTACAGTTGATCTGGAAGTGTTACGTTTTTGGGGCACTAAAATAAAGTCAATTGTACGGACCAAGGCGATGTACAAAAGTGAGTGAGTTTACGTTAGGTTCCAGTGAGTTACACTATAGTTCCACACTACAGGGCCAAACCAAGAAGACTCCAGTGAGTTACACTATAGTTCCACACTACAAAGCCAAACCAAGAAGGCTCCAGTGAGTTACACTACAGGGCCAAACCAAGAAGACTCCAGTGAGTTACACTATAGTTCCACACTACAGGGCCAAACCAAGAAGACTCCAGTGAGTTACACTATAGTTCCACACTACAGGGCCAAACCAAGAAGACTCCAGTGAGTTACACTATAGTTCCACACTACAGGGCCAAACCAAGAAGGCCCCAGTGAGTTACACTATAGTTCCACACTACAGGGCCAAACCAAGAAGGCTCCAGTGAGTTACACTACAGGGCCAAACCAAGAAGACTCCAGTGAGTTACACTATAGTTCCACACTACAGGGCCAAACCAAGAAGACTCCAGTGAGTTACACTATAGTTCCACACTACAGGGCCAAACCAAGAAGACTCCAGTGAGTTACACTATAGTTCCACACTACAGGGCCAAACCAAGAAGACTCCAGTGAGTTACACTATAGTTCCACACTACAGGGCCAAACCAAGAAGACTCCAGTGAGTTACACTATAGTTCCACACTACAGGGCCAAACCAAGAAAACTCCAGTGAGTTACACTATAGTTCCACACTACAGGGCCAAACCAAGAAGACTCTAGTGAGTTACACTATAGTTCCACACTACAGGGCCAAACCAAGAAGACTCCAGTGAGTTACACTATAGTTCCACACTACAGAGCCAAACCAAGCCAAGCTATTCTGGTCTGGTTACGCATCTACCATAGTTGCTGGAACTGTGCTGTATAGGACAATGTGAAAATAAATAAACTTATTAGAGCCAACACATTACAGTTTGGGTCAGCCCTACAGTCTGAATCAGGCATCATATGCAGGTCGCCATGATCCTGAATCACAATGACACTGTTTTGATGATGGATGGCATTCACCACATCACACACTGTCTCCACACACCACACTTAACATGACAATGAAACCAATCTGAAAGCATCAGCAAACAGCTGCAGCAGCTGTCCTGATGGACCAATTTAAAACACAGTAAGCCTGGTCCCAGATCTGTTTGTGTTTGGCCAAACAACAACCATAGGAGTTGGCTATACAGCACAAACAAATCAATGCAGTGTAAGTATGAGGTACAGGAAGATGTTTACTGTAAGTACAATTACACTGTGGGTGTTGGCTCGCTCACCTCCCATATTGCCAGTTCTACCTGCCTGCCTACCTGCCTCCTATCTCCTCTCCTATCCTTCATTAACCCTATCCTAACCTCTCAGCCCTATCCTAACCTCTCAGCCCTATCCTAACCTCTCTCCTCTGTCTCCTTCATTAGCCCTATCCTAACCTCTCTCCTCCTCTGTCTCCTTCATTAGCCCTATCCTAACCTCTCTCCTCCTCTGTCTCCTTCATTAGCCCTATCCTAACCTCTCTCCTCCTCTGTCTCCTTCATTAGCCCTATCCTAACCTCTCTCCTCCTCTGTCTCCTTCATTAGCCCTATCCTAACCTCTCAGCCCTATCCTAACCTCTCTCCTCTCCTATGTCTCCATCATTAACCCTATCCTAACCTCTCAGCCTTATCCTATCTCCTCTCCATCTCCTTCATTAGCCCTATCCTCTCTTCTCCTCCTCTGTCTCCTTGGGAGCAGCAGGTCCATTAGCCCTATCCTCTCCTCTCCTCCTCTGTCTCCTTGGGAGCAGCAGGTCCATTAGCCCTATCCTCAATCCCATCTTCCATTGTCAACAGAACCCTGGCTCCAGCCCCTGTGGCACAGATAGGGAGCAATACAGACACACATGCACACAAACGTGCATGAGGATGCACACACACACATGTGCATCCATACACACACGTGCACACACCCTGAGTGCTCTTCTAATGTCCTAATGTCCATCAAGCCTCTACACTCAAGGCACCTTATCTCTTCTGCTCAAGCCAGTGTGTGTGTGCGTGTGTGTGTGTGCGCGCCAGGGTTTCCGTTAGCCGGTAATTGCCGACCTTTTGGCAGATATAAACAATTAAAAGCCAATAAATATAATTGTTGCCGGCCAAATTGACCGGGAGAAAAAACTCTCCCAAACCAAGAAGGGCCCACGTTTCCCATGCATACCGTTGTATAGGCAACAGTATGCAGGCAGGTGGAAGCAGTATGCATACCGTTGTATAGGCAACAGTATGCAGGCAGGTGGAAGCAGTATGCATACCGTTGTATAGGCAACAGTATGCAGGCAGGTGGAAGCAGTATGCATACCGTTGTATAGGCAACAGTATGCAGGCAGGTGGAAGCAGTATGCATACTGTTGTATAGGCAACAGTATGCAGGCAGGTGGAAGCAGTATGCATACCGTTGTATAGGCAACAGTATGCAGGCAGGTGGAAGCAGTATGCATTTGGAAAACATGTACTTAAAACATGGAGGCAATTATTTTGTTTCAACTTTATTTTGTTGTCCAGAAGCCAAAGGCACAATCCTAGTCATAGTAACAACCCATCCTAGTCATAGTAACAACCCATCCTAGTCATATTAACAACCCATCCTAGTCATATTAACAACCCATCCTAGTCATATTAACAACCCATCCTAGTCATATTAACAACCCATCCTAGTCATAGTAACAACCCATCCTAGTCATAGTAACAACCCATCCTAGTCATATTAACAACCCATCCTAGTCATATTAACAACCCATCCTAGTCATATTAACAACCCATCCTAGTCATAGTAACAACCCATCCTAGTCATATTAACAACCCATCCTAGTCATATTAACAACCCATCCTAGTCATAGTAACAACCCATCCTAGTCATATTAACAACCCATCCTAGTCATATTAACAACCCATCCTAGTCATATTAACAACCCATCCTAGTCATAGTAACAACCCATCCTAGTCATATTAACAACCCATCCTAGTCATAGTAACAACCCATCCTAGTCATAGTAACAACCCATCCTAGTCATAGTAACAACCCATCCTAGTCATATTAACAACCCATCCTAGTCATATTAACAACCCATCCTAGTCATAGTAACAACCCATCCTAGTCATATTAACAACCCATCCTAGTCATAGTAACAACCCATCCTAGTCATAGTAACAACCCATCCTAGTCATATTAACAACCCATCCTAGTCATAGTAACAACCCATCCTAGTCATAGTAACAACCCATCCTAGTCATAGTAACAACCCATCCTAGTCATAGTAACAACCCATCCTAGTCATAGTAACAACCCATCCTAGTCATATTAACAACCCATCCTAGTCATATTAACAACCCATCCTAGTCATATTAACAACCCATCCTAGTCATATTAACAACCCATCCTAGTCATATTAACAACCCATCCTAGTCATAGTAACAACCCATCCTAGTCATAGTAACAACCCATCCTAGTCATATTAACAACCCATCCTAGTCATAGTAACAACCCATCCTAGTCATAGTAACAACCCATCCTAGTCATAGTAACAACCCATCCTAGTCATAGTAACAACCCATCCTAGTCATATTAACAACCCATCCTAGTCATAGTAACAACCCATCCTAGTCATATTAACAACCCATCCTAGTCATAGTAACAACCCATCCTAGTCATAGTAACAACCCATCCTAGTCATAGCAACAACCCATCCTAGTCATAGCAACAACCCATCCTAGTCATAGCAACAACCATCCTAGTCATATTAACAACCCATCCTAGTCATAGTAACAACCCATCCTAGTCATAGTAACAACCCATCCTAGTCATAGTAACAACCCATCCTAGTCATAGTAACAACCCATCCTAGTCATAGTAACAACCCATCCTAGTCATAGTAACAACCCATCCTAGTCATAGTAACAACCCATCCTAGTCATAGTAACAACCCATCCTAGTCATATTAACAACCCATCCTAGTCATATTAACAACCCATCCTAGTCATAGTAACAACCCATCCTAGTCATAGTAACAACCCATCCTAGTCATAGTAACAACCCATCCTAGTCATAGTAACAACCCATCCTAGTCATAGTAACAACCCATCCTAGTCATATTAACAACCCATCCTAGTCATAGTAACAACCCATCCTAGTCATAGTAACAACCCATCCTAGTCATAGTAACAACCCATCCTAGTCATATTAACAACCCATCCTAGTCATAGTAACAACCCATCCTAGTCATAGTAACAACCCATCCTAGTCATATTAACAACCCATCCTAGTCATAGTAACAACCCATCCTAGTCATATTAACAACCCATCCTAGTCATAGTAACAACCCATCCTAGTCATATTAACAACCCATCCTAGTCATAGTAACAACCCATCCTAGTCATATTAACAACCCATCCTAGTCATAGTAACAACCCATCCTAGTCATATTAACAACCCATCCTAGTCATATTAACAACCCATCCTAGTCATATTAACAACCCATCCTAGTCATAGTAACAACCCATCCTAGTCATATTAACAACCCATCCTAGTCATAGTAACAACCCATCCTAGTCATATTAACAACCCATCCTAGTCATAGTAACAACCCATCCTAGTCATATTAACAACCCATCCTAGTCATAGTAACAACCCATCCTAGTCATATTAACAACCCATCCTAGTCATATTAACAACCCATCCTAGTCATAGTAACAACCCATCCTAGTCATAGTAACAACCCATCCTAGTCATAGTAACAACCCATCCTAGTCATAGTAACAACCCATCCTAGTCATAGTAACAACCCATCCTAGTCATAGTAACAACCCATCCTAGTCATAGTAACAACCCATCCTAGTCATAGCAACAACCCATCCTAGTCATAGCAACAACCCGTCCTAGTCATAGCAACAACCCGTCCTAGTCATAGCAACAACCCGTCCTAGTCATAGTAACAACCCGTCCTAGTCATTGCAACAACCCGTCCTAGTCATAGCAACAACCCGTCCTAGTCATAGTAACAACCCACCCTAGTCCTATTACCAACCCATCCTAGTCCTATTAACAACCAATCCTAGTCATAGTAACAACCGTCCTAGTCATATTAACAACCCATCCCAGTCATAGTAACAACCCGTCATAGTAACAACCCATCCTAGTCATAGTAACAACCCATCCTAGTCATAGTAACAACCCGTCCTAGTCCTATTAACAACCCATCCTAGTCATAGTAACAACCCATCCTAGTCATAGTAACAACCCATCCTAGTCATAGTAACAACCCATCCTAGTCATAGTAACAACCCATCCTAGTCATAGTAACAACCCATCCTAGTCATAGTAACAACCCATCCTAGTCATAGCAACAACCCATCCTAGTCATAGCAACAACCCGTCCTAGTCATAGCAACAACCCGTCCTAGTCATAGCAACAACCCGTCCTAGTCATAGTAACAACCCGTCCTAGTCATTGCAACAACCCGTCCTAGTCATAGCAACAACCCGTCCTAGTCATAGTAACAACCCACCCTAGTCCTATTACCAACCCATCCTAGTCCTATTAACAACCAATACTAGTCATAGTAACAACCGTCCTAGTCATATTAACAACCCATCCCAGTCATAGTAACAACCCGTCATAGTAACAACCCATCCTAGTCATAGTAACAACCCATCCTAGTCATAGTAACAACCCGTCCTAGTCCTATTAACAACCCATCCTAGTCATAGTAACAACCCATTCTAGTCATACATACACCTTAGCCAAATACATTTAAACTTAGTTTTTCACAAATCCTTGTCAGTTAGGATCACACTTTATTTTAAGAATGTGAAATGCCAGAATAATAGTATAGAGAATTATTTATTTCAGATGTTATTTCTTTCATCACATTCCCAGTGGGTCAGAAGTTTACATACACTAAATTAGTATTTGGTAGCATTGCCTTTAAATTGTTTAACTTGGGTCAAATGTTTCGGGAAGCCTTCCACAAGCTTCCCACTGTAAATTGGGTGAATTTTGGCCCATTTCTCCTGACAGAGCTGGTGTAACTGAGACAGGTTTGTAGGCTTCCTTGCTCACACAAACTTTTTCAGTTCTGCCCACACATTTTCTATAGGATTGAGGCCAGGGCTTTGTGATGGCCACTCCAATACCTTGACATTGTTGTCCTTGAGCCATTTTTCCACAACTTTGGAAGTATATTTGGGGTCATTGTCCATTTGGAAGACCCATTTGCGACCAAGCTTTAACTTCCTGACTGATGTCTTGAGATGTTGCTTCAATATATCCCCTCCTCATGATGCCATCTATTTTGTAAAGTGCACCAGTCTCTCCTGCAGCAAAGCACCCCCACAACATGATGCTGCCACCCCCGTGTTTCACGTCTGGGAGGGTGTTCTTTGGCTGCAAGCCTCCCCCTTTTCCCTCCAAACATAATGATAGTCATTATGGCGAAACAGTTCTGTTTTTGTTTCATCAGACCAGAGGACATTTCTCCAAAAAGTACGATCTATGTCCCCATGTGCAGTTGCAAACCGTAGTCTGGTTTTTATATATTTTTTTTTTATAGAAGCCAGTGGCTTCTTCCTTGCTGAGGAGCCTTTCAGGTTATGTCGATATAGGACTCGTTTTTCTGTGGATATAGATACGTTTGTACCTGTTTTCTCCAGCATCTTCACAAGGTCTTTGCTGTTGTTCTGGGATTGATTTGCACTTTTCGCACCAAAGTACGTTCATCTCTAGGAGACAGGCGTCTCCTTCCTGAGCGGTATGACAGCTGCATGGTCCCATGGTGTTTATACTTGCGTACTATTGTTTGTAGAGATGAATGTGGTACCTTCAGGCTTTTGGAAATTGCTCCCAACGATGAACCAGACTTGTGGAGGTCAAGCAAAGAGGCACTGAGTTTGAAGGTAGGCCTTGAAATACATCCACAGGTACACCTCCAATGAACTCAAATTATGTCAATTAGCCAATCAGAAGCTTCTAAAGTCATGACATAATTTTCTGGAATGGAAGTTATTTAAAGGCACAGCCAACTTAAGTGAAATAATCTGTCTGTAAACAAATGTTGAAAAAATGACTTGTGTCATGTACAATGTAGATGTCCTAACCGACTTGCCAAAACTATAGTTAGTTAACAAGAATTTTGTGGAGTGGTTGAAATATTAGTTTTAATGACTCCAACCTAAGTGTATGTATCCCTCCGACTTCAACTGTACATGTGATGTCTGTCATTCTGAGCATCGTGGGTAGATGCCCTAAATGGTTATGCACCAATAGCATACGGTTCCAGTAAATTAAAATCTTTCCGGTCATGTTGTCCAGTGCCACATTTTCCTAACGGGAACCCTGGTGTGTGTGTGTGTGTGTGGGGGGGGGGCAGCCTAACTGTGTTCAGTAACCGCAGATGGGAAGTGTCTCCTTCAAATTAAAGGTTTGGTTTAGTCATCCCTACTGTTCCTTTCAGCTGCCATTTTAACTTTCCATTCCAAACTAAATGGTCGCTATGGGTGTTGTCGAGTTTCGGACTCTGCACCTGCCTACTGTTAGTAGAGCCTTTGTCATTTCAACGTTATGGAAACACTAAAGATGGCTGGTTGCAAAACCATTTAGTCTGACCTGAGTTTTGTTATTTTCTCCACCCTCCTTCACCATTCTCTCACCCACCACTCTCCCCTGCTCTCTCTCTCTCTCTCTCCACTCACCCCTCCCCCTTTCTCTCTACCCATTCTCTCTCTTTTCCTACCCCCCTCTCTTTCTAATCTCTTCCTCTCTCAGGACTTTGTGTTCTTTGCCCCTCGCCTGCGCATCAACAAGCGTATCCTGCAGCTGTGCATGGGCAACCATGAGCTGTACATGCGCCGCCGCAAGCCAGACACCATCGAGGTGCAGCAGATGAAGGCCCAGGCCCGCGAGGAGAAACACCAGAAACAGATGGAGAGGTGTGTGTGTGTGTGTGTGTGTGTGTGCGCGCGCGTGCGTGTGTGTGTGAGTTTAGAATTGGGGTGGCCAACTCTCCTCCTGGAGAACTACTGTATGTGCATGCTTTTGCTCCATCCCTACACAAACACACATAATCAGATTGAGAATATCACTCACGAAAAGGGATATATTGTATCCCATGATCGGAGTTGCCCAAAGTTACAAAAATATGCCATGAATCATATCCTAGCATGTATCTCTTGCTCCAAAGCATAGCATGCTCTTCATTATAGCAAGACATGCTCAGCACCTTTGCAGGATTCACAGGTACATGAAGTACTGCAGAGATAGGCCACTAGCATAACTAGAGTAATCCCAGCGTAGCACTGATGATTCAGTAGCATGACCTCATTCTGGGATGAGTGACGCGACCTAAAGACAAGGTTGTGGGAGCTGGCTGCTGTATCTTCTAGTGTTAGCGGGACAGGATGGCCTTCGCACAGCTCTTCAACATGATGTTAGATGGCCAGGGTCCGTCACAATCACCTGTAGGACTTTCCCTACATTAGAACCTAACCCTACACTAGAACCTAACCCTAACCCTAAACCTACACTAGAACCTAAACCTACACTAGAACCTAACCCTAACCCTACACTAGAACCTAAACGTAAACCTACACCAGAACCTAACCCTACACTAGAACCTAACCTTAACCCTACACTAGAACCTAACCCTAAACCTAACCCTATACTAGAACCTAACCCTAAACCTAACCCTATACTGGAACCTAACCCTACACTGGAACCTAACCCTAAACCTAACCCTACACTAGAACCTAACCCTAAACCTAACCCTACACTAGAACCTAACCCTACACTGGAACCTAACCCTAAACCGAACCCTACACTGGAACCTAACCCTAAACCTAACCCTACACTAGAACCTAACCCTACACTGGAACCTAACCCCAAACCTAACCCTACACTGGAACCTAACCCTAAACCTACACTGGAACCTAACCCTAAACCTAACCCTACACTGGAACCTAACCCTAAACCTAACCCTACACTGGAACCTAACCCTACACTGGAACCTAACCCTACACTGGAACCTAACCCAAAACCTAACCCTACACTGGAACCTAACCCTACACTAGAACCTAACCCTACACTGGAACCTAACCCCAAACCTAACCCTACACTAGAACCTAACCCTAAACCTACACTGGAACCTAACCCTAACCCTATACTGGAACCTAACCCTACACTGGAACCCAACCCTAAACCTAACCCTACACTAGAACCTAACCCTAAACCTAACCCTACACTGGAACCTAACCTAACCCTACACTAGAACCTAACCCTACACTGGAACCTAACCCCAAACCTAACCCTACACTAGAACCTAACCCTAAACCTACACGGTAGCCTAACCCTACACGGGAGCCTAACCCGACACTGGAACCTAACCCTAACCCTACATGGGAGCCTAACCCTACACTGGAACCTAACCCTAACCCTACACTAGAACCTAACCCTAAACCTACATGGGAGCCTAACCCTACACTGGAGCCTAACCCTATACTGGAACCTAAACCTACGCTGCCAACCATCAACAATAAAGGGGAAAGGGTGTTTTTGTGTCATTAGTCTAGATTGTCTAACCAGCTTATTTAACATCACTGAACAAACTACGAAGGGTATCTGTAGAATGACAGTTTATACCTGCTACACTGTGCCCTGTGTGTGTGTGTGTGTGTGTGTGTGTGTGTGTGTGTGTGTGTGTGTGTGTGTGTGTGTGTGTGTGTGTGTGTGTGTGTGCGTGTGCGTGCGCGTGCGTGTGCGTGCGTGCACAAAGTGTGTCTCTACTCAATGTGTGTAATATCACACAGCGAGAGGGGCCAATGACCCCCTGGGTGGTTATTACTTAATTAGCCAGCACACGTCAGCCTCTCTTTGTGTCTCACACCGGCCCTCTCTTATCTGCAGGGCCCAGCTGGAGAACGAGAAGAAGAAGAGGGAGGCCATAGAGAGAGAGAAGGAGCAGATGGAGAGAGAGAAGCAGGATCTGATGATGAGACTCTACCAGTTTGAGGAGAAGACCAAGAAGGCAGAGAAAGGTATGCCCGGGGAGAACAGGGTCTGACTGGTGAGGACACTAGGGTCAACCAGAGCACATTTATCACCTAAATGTAGGGAGATGTGTGAGTAAGAGAGACAGAGAATGTGTGTGTGTACATGCGTTTGTTGGTGTGTGTGCTGCGTTTTCATGCCGCATTAAATAGCTTAAAACAGTAATGATATTTGAGAAAATTACTCTGTTGACAACAATTTGCATTTAAATAGTTTGAAAATTTCTATTGAAGTTATTTTTTACTGGAAGTAGTAGTTTACAGCTAGCCTTGTGCTATGTGTGACTTTATGTCCCGGTGAACCTTAGATAGCCCGGCGGTATTGTTTCTGCATGGTTAGATATCAGTTATCAGGTTGATAAGGCATTTACTGACTGTCAATGCTTCCTCATCGACCTTTGTTTGTAACCTTATATATTATTATACTATACATGGGTTGTATTCATTAGGCATCAAATGGAAGAAAAGCTACTAAAACAGGAAGGGACTACCTGAACGTGTCCAATAAGAAATACTTGCTTTTTTTTTCTGTTGCAAAACATTTCTGCAATGTTTTGCTACGGTGAGCCCTAATGAATATGACCATGGTTTATCTCCATATTCAGTCTAGCAGACAGCGTATACCTTCTGCCGGATTTACTTAACCGGATTATTATTGTATTATTATTTCCATGAATAGCTGTGGAGAGGGTTTAGGATTACATCATGGAAGTAGAACAACCCTGTAACTACAGTAAGTGCCTGGTGGTTCCATACTATCCATAATGCAATCATACATTTCTAAGATTTTGTACTTCGTTTTGAAGGTCTGCTTCAGAGGTCGGTCCTTTGTCCTTACTAACATTTTAAGTGTAGTGTTAGAGAGTTGTTAGGGTGGTTCTGATTGTAGTGTTAGAGAGTTGTTAGGGTGTTTCTGATTGTAATGTTAGAGAGTTGTTAGGGTGTTTCTGATTGTAATGTTAGGGTGTTTCTGATTGTAATGTTAGAGAGTTGTTAGGGTGTTTCTGATTGTAATGTTAGAGAGTTGTTAGGGTGTTTCTGATTGTAATGTTAGAGAGTTGTTAGGGTGGTTCTGATTGTAATGTTAGAGAGTTGTTAGGGTGGTTCTGATTGTAATGTTAGAGAGTTGTTAGGGTGGTTCTGATTGTAATGTTAGAGAGTTGTTAGGGTGGTTCTGATTGTAATGTTAGAGAGTTGTTAGGGTGGTTCTGATTGTAATGTTAGAGAGTTGTTAGGGTGGTTCTGATTGTTATGTTAGAGAGTTGTTAGGGTGGTTCTGATTGTAATGTTAGAGAGTTGTTAGGGTGGTTCTGATTGTAATGTTAGAGAGTTGTTAGGGTGGTTCTGATTGTAATGTTAGAGAGTTGTTAGGGTGGTTCTGATTGTAATGTTAGAGAGTTGTTAGGGTGGTTCTGATTGTAATGTTAGTTGTTAGTGACCTTATGTTTACTATGTGGTTGTAGTGTTTGTCTAAAACTATATGCGTTCCTTAGTGTAGTTCTGTTCTATGTCTAGTACTATATGTGTTCCTTAGTGTAGTTATGTACTATGTCTAGTACTATATGTGTTCCTTAGTGTAGTTCTGTACTATATGTGTTCCTTAGTGTAGTTATGTACTATGTCTAGTACTATATGTGTTCCTTAGTGTAGTTCTGTACTATATGTGTTCCTTAGTGTAGTTATGTACTATGTCTAGTACTATATGTGTTCCTTAGTGTAGTTATATACTATGTCTAGTACTATATGTGTTCCTTAGTGTAGTTCTGTGCTATGTCTAGTACTATATGTGTTTCTTAGTATAGTTCTGTAGTATGTCTGGTACTATTTACTATATGTGTTTATGAATATCTCTGTCTTGCAGAGGTGTATTTGTCTTTTATCTGTCAGTGTCTCTCTGAGTCTGACCTGCATGAGGAGCATGTGTTTGGGTGTTTTAGGTGTTTTCCAGGTCATCTTTGATGCCTTACTAGTCTGTGTATCGTGTTAGGCTACTTTCAGATCTCACAACGCCTGAAAAAGTGTTAAACCAGCATCTCTGAAACCACATTAGTTTCAAGTTTCACGTTTTATTTGTCACATGCACAAGTGCAGTGGAATGCTT
This sequence comes from Oncorhynchus clarkii lewisi, assembly GCF_045791955.1. NCBI lineage: Eukaryota > Metazoa > Chordata > Actinopteri > Salmoniformes > Salmonidae > Oncorhynchus > Oncorhynchus clarkii. Next base: position 14,182,918 of record NC_092154.1, read on the forward strand.
AACTTGCAAGCCCTTCACAACAGTGCAGTATTCAATATTAAATATATATTCTGTATTCTCTCTCTCTCTCCACTCCACTCCACTCCACTCCACTCCAGACCTGCAGGAGCAGATGCAACGTGCCATGCAGCTGGAGGTGGAGAGGAGGATGGCGGAGGACGAGGCTGCCCGCCTGGAGGCTGAGCGTCAGGCCGCCCTGCTGGCCAAGGAGGAGCTGGCCCGCCACGCCCAGGACCAGATGCACAACCAGGAGCAGCTGGTGAGAACCACCACACAAACATCATACGACCATGTTATAACATTATACAACAATGTTACAACCATCTGACAACATGTTACAACCATCTGACAACATGTTACAACCATCTGACAACATGTTACAACCATGTTATGACAACATGTTACAACCATGTTATAACATCATACGACCATGTTATAACATCTTACAACCATGTTATAACCATGTCAGAATCATGTTACAACCATGTTACAACCATGTCACAACATCTTACAACCATGTTATAACATCTTACAACCATGTTATAACATCTTACAACCATAACCATCTGACAACATGTTACAACCATGTTATAACATCTTACAACATGTTACAACCATGTTATAACATCTTACAACCATGTTACAACCATGTTATAACATCTTACAACCATGTTATAACATGTCAGAATCATGTTACAACCATGTTACAACCATGTCACAACATCTTACAACCATGTTATAACATGTCAGAATCATGTTACAACCATGTTACAACCATGTCACAACATCTTACTACCATGTTATAACATCTTACAACATGTTACAACCATGTTATAACATCTTACAACCATGTTATAACCATGTCAGAATCATGTTACAACCATGTTACAACCATGTCACAACATCTTACAACCATGTTATAACATCTTACAACCATGTTATAACATCTTACAACCATAACCATCTGACAACATGTTACAACCATGTTATAACATCTTACAACATGTTACAACCATGTTATAACATCTTACAACCATGTTATAACATGTCAGAATCATGTTACAACCATGTTACAACCATGTCACAACATCTTACAACCATGTTATAACATCTTACAACATGTTACAACCATGTTATAACATCTTACAACCATGTTAAAACCATGTCAGAATCATGTTACAACCATGTCACAACCCCCCTATAACCTTACTGCACTGTACCATAACGCTACCATGTCACAACCCCCTTATAACCTTACCTCACTGTACATTAACGCTACTATGTCACAGCAAATTGAAACCCTGCTATAACCCTACTATACTGTACAATTCTGAAATTGACCTGTCTGTGACACAAGACTGTGTTAGCCTGCTGAGCTTAAGCCTAGACACCACCTCTTCAACATGTAAAACTCCAAACCTCACCTCACTAGCGCACTGTGCAGAGCTGAAATTAACTCCTCCATGCAGCACTGAAGACTGCGCCTCTGTACCTTACTGTAATAATGTCCTTCACCACAGTAACAGTGGACTACATCCCTTTATGCCAGACAGTGTCCACCCCACCCTGCTCTGCACCCTGCACCCTGCTCTGCACCAGACCACACACAGGGTCACTGTAACAGACCTGACAGTAAACCTGTAGTCTAGGGAGAAGACTATTGACAGTGGAACACTGAGGCTGTTTTTACAGGGAAAAGTTGGGACAACAGCCACTCTGAACCAACCCCATAACAGAGCAATGTGTCATGATAAACAGATAAAGACACCAGACAATAAGCCACTATAAAACATCTAAATGGTCCGTCTCTGTGAAGAAACAGAATGTAGGATACGCTACAGGGTTTGCTCTAATGGGGCTTTCCTCAAACATGTAATGCCTCGCTATGAACCCATATATACAACAGGCACCACTAGTATGAACATTACAACACAATCTACTGTTTCTCTCAACATCTCCTCAGCTTTAACTAGGTAGACTGGAATCTCCAGTGACTAAGCAGCAGTCTAGCCTAGCAACCTGTTGACTGTTTTCAATAGAGGCTGTGTTGGCCCTTTTTGGGCCAGACACCAATTTTACAGCTGAACACACTTGACAGATGTGTTTTATGGTCAAGTATCCCCACTGTGTGTGTGTGTGTGTGTGTGTGTGTGTGTGTGTGTGTGTGTGTGTGTGTGTGTGTGTGTGTGTGTGTGTGTGTGTGTGTGTGTGTGTGTGTGTGTGTGTGTGTGTGTGTGAACAACAAAGCAGCGTACTGAGCCCTACAATAAGCACTAAGCACTGTACTCTACTCGAATGTATTCTACTGCAGGTCTCTCTGGTACAATGGTGTATCTACTATATGGCCCACACCATATAGTTAGATAGAGGACTCCAGATGAATATAACCCATTTTAATGGCGCTGCCCATGCTGTCAGAGATGCCAGGTTGGCACAGATACAAATATGAGTCTTCTATCTAACTCTATGGCCCACACTGAAGTCATTATACCTCATCACCAGATTATTAGCCCCAGCACTTGAGACAGACTGGACTCTGGCCAGCCCCAGCACTTGTTTAGTCAGACTGGACTCTGGCCAGTCCCAGCACTTGTTTAGTCAGACTGGACTCTGGCCAGCCCCAGCACATGTTGAGACAGACTGGACTCTGGCCAATCCCAGCACATGTTGAGACAGACTGGACTCTGGCCAATCCCAGCACATGTTGAGACAGACTGGACTCTGGCCAGCCCCAGCACATGTTGAGACAGACTGGACTCTGGCCAGCCCCAGCACATGTTGAGGCAGATTGGACTCTGGCCAGCCCCAGCACATGTTGAGACAGATTGGACTCTGGCCAGCCCCAGCACATGTTGAGACAGATTGGACTCTGGCCAGCCCCAGCACATGTTGAGACAGATTGGATTCTGGCCAGCCCCAGCACATGTTGAGTCAGATTGGACTCTGGCCAGCCCCAAGCACATGTTGAGTCAGATTGGACTCTGGCCAGCCCCAGTACATGTTGAGTCAGATTGGACTCTGGCCAGCCCCAGCACATGTTGAGACAGATTGGACTCTGGCCAGCCCCAGCACATGTTGAGACAGATTGGATTCTGGCCAGCCCCAGCACATGTTGAGTCAGATTGGACTCTGGCCAGCCCCAAGCACATGTTGAGTCAGATTGGACTCTGGCCAGCCCCAGTACATGTTGAGTCAGATTGGACTCTGGCCAGCCCCAGCACATGTTGAGTCAGATTGGATTCTGGCCAGCCCCAGCACATGTTGAGACAGATTGGACTACTCCGCCCTGTAATGCTCTCAGCCCTGAATTAAAACCTGTAGGCCTCCACACTATCCCCTCCACCCATCGCTGTCTCTCCATCCCTTCCCACAGACCTGTAGTCTTTTGTGTACTGTACCCAACTGTCTGTGACCTGTCGCCCTCCTCCTCTGTCCTCCTCCTTGTCTCTCCCAGATGTGTAAGTCCTCACCTCTTTCCCTTCTCTCCTCTGTTGTCTCTCTCAGGCCGCGGAGCTGGCAGAGCACACAGCTAGGATCGCCCTGCTGGAGGAGGCCAAGAGGCGCAAGGAGGAGGAGGCTGACACATGGCAACACAGGGTGAGTTGCCCACACACAGACATGAACAAATGCATGCACGCATATGTACGCATGCACAAGCACGCACAGTTGGATGCACACACACACGCACACCCACTCACACGATCAGGGTTCTATTAAATCAGATCCGCTTTAGCCAGTATCGGAGGTGAAACTGCATTAGAGCTGTTAAATCCACAAGCGGCTCCCGGCACTATACCTAAAGCGGATATTGCCATTGGCTGCATGGAGTCGCATTAACACAGAATGTGAGATGTAATCTACACCTCCGTTAGGCTGATAGAAATCCTAATTACTTTGTTGAATGATTTTTCAATTTGAGCGCTATTATTTCTTGATAGCCTACATTTTCTTGCTCTGAACTTCTAATGAGAGTGGGACGGCTGTGGCTTCGTGACATTGAACAAGGTCAGCTGCTCACCAATTTGACAGCACCAACGTAGTTACACCTCCGACAACGCCAATATATCAGCATTGCGGGTGTCGGCTATCGCCGGTTAACGCTTGATCTGATTGAGTCTAAGCCTGTGTCACACAGTCAAGTAACTGTAGTTACTCTACCTTTGACATGGAATCACTTTTTGCTGTGGCTCAAGATGAGAATAGGTTGTATTGTAATGTGGGGCATTCCACAGTGTTCTGTAGTAATAACCCTCTCTCTCTCCCTGTCCTCCCACCCCACCCCCTCAGGCTCAGGAGGCCCAGGACGACCTGCTGAAGACCAAGGAGGAGCTGCAAATGGTGATGACGGCCCCCACTCAGGCGCCCCCTCCCCCCATGTTCGTGGAGGTGCCCATGTTTGTGGACAACCAGGACTTTTTGATGGTGGAGGAGCAGAATGACAGCGAGAACAACAGCACGTACAGTGCCGACCTGCAGAACGAGGGCTTCAACGACCACCGCCTGGAAGAGGAGCGCCTCACCGAGGCCGAGAAGAACGAGCGTGTGCAGAGGCAGCTCATGGTAAGAGCAATTAGTTTGCAGCAAGATGTGCAAATTTGCAGGGATTGGTGGGTTGCTTAATGGGTTGAGTATCACTTGATTGATCACTTGATTGATTGATTGTTTAAATCATTAATTCATTAAATCACTCAGTCTTGAATCATATATTACTGGTTGAAAATCAACCTACAGTTGAAGTCAGAAGTTTGCATGCACCTTAGACAAATACATTTAAACTCAGTTTTTCACAATTTCTGACATTTAATCCTAGTAAAAATGCCCTGTCTTATGTCAGTTAGGATCACCACTATATTTTAAGAATGTAAAGACAAATAGACAAATAGACAAATAGTAGAGAGAATTATTTATTTCAGCGTTCATTTCTTTCATCACAGTCCCAGTGGGTCAGAAGTTTACATACACTCAATTAGTATTTGGTAGCCTTTAAATTGTTTAATTTGGGTCAAACGTTTCATGTAGCCTTCCACAAGCTTCCCACAATAAGTTGGGTGAATTTTGGCCCATTCCTTCTGACAGAGCTGGTGTAACTAAGTCAGCTTTGTAGGCCTCCTTGTTCGCCCACGCTTTTTCAGTTCTGCCCACACATTTTCTATAGGATTGAGGTCAGGGCTTTGTGATGGCCACTCCAATACCTTGACTTTGTTGTCCTCAAGCCATTTTGCCACAACTTTGGAAGTATGCTTGGGGTCATTGGTCGGAAATGGGTCTTCCAAATGGACAATCGTTAACTTCCTGACTGTTGTCTTGAGATGTTGCTTCAATATATCCACATAATTTTCCTACCTCATGATGCCATGTATTTTGCGAAGATAGAACCACCCTCCTTCAGCAAAGCACCCCCACAACATGATGCTGCCACCCCCGTGCTTCACGGTTGGGATGGTGTTCTTCGGCTTGCAAGCCTCCCCTATTTTCCTCCAAACGAAATTATGGCCAAACAGTTCTATTTTTGTTTCATCAGACCAGAGGACATTTCTCCAAAAAGTATGATCTTTGTCCCCATGTGCAGTTGCAAACCGAAGTCTGTCTTTTTTATGGAGGTTTTGGAGCAGTGGCTTCTTCCTTGCTGAGCGGCCTTTCAGGTTATGTCGATATCGGACTCGTGTTACTGTGGATATAGATACTTTTGTAACTGTTTCCTCCAGCATCTTCACAATGTCCTTAGCTGTTGTTCTGGGATTGATTTGCACTTTTCGCACAAAGTATGTTCATCTCTAGGAGACAGAACACGTCTCCTTCCTGAGCGGTATGACGAACAGGTCCCAAACATCATCATGAAGGGACAATTTTAAGTTAAACAAATAGCTAATGCAACAGTGATGTTAGTTAGTAGGAGATATGAGTCTTTGAAATTACTTACCACGGATATAAAGCGCTCCACACGTCATCGTGTGGAAAAATGGCCTAGAAAGGCAAGCGACAGCAGCGAACAGCCTACTCTGCCCCTATTGAGTCTGCAGCTGTGCTGCGCTTTTAGCTGATCCAACATTACAACATGGCAATTGGTGCTTTGGAAACATGCTAAAGTACAGAATGACTGCTGGGAACATGTCTACAACTTCATCAGCAAGCTGTCAAACTATCGTAATTAAGTGCCAAACTACACACTGTTTATCAGTAGTGCCCAACATCCTTAGCTAGTTAGCTAAAATTCCATCCCTGCGTTTGTCAGTGAAGCTAGTTAGCAGCAGGCAAGCTACAACAAGCTAAATCAGCTGATGAGTTCACTGGCAACCGATATACTTGCACATATTTTGTGCAGGAGTAGAGAGATGTAATTTTGTTTTTACAACTTTCTCACTGTTTCATGGCGAGTGAGTCATGCACAAGACAGGTCGTGGGAGACAATGCTCGTAAAAAAAGTGTCGAGTGGACATCGTCTCAATGCTCATTTAGCCCAAAACACTTACAAATTTGTGATCACTATCGAACACAACAGCAAGTGGCCATGTGATAAAGGGCTTAGGGTTCAAGTGTTAGATTTGAGGTTCAACCTATGGCTGAGATAGATAGATAGAACGTCATTGCCCCCTAGCAGCCACATACTCAATAGAACCACCATGCGAAATAGGACCATATTCTGTATTTTTTATTCATGTGGAATTAAATGAATTTGTCTTGTTTTAACGGAAAACAGATAAAAATGCAGTTTTCCAAAACAAATTTTTCCATTTATCACATTGCTAATTCTGATTGGATGGTACAGAATAATATATATTTGTATATTTACTCGGTAGTCCACTAGAACAGATAATTATAGACTAATAGGTGAAAACTACTTAGCCAAATATGGCATTCAAATTATGTTACCAGGGAGCTAAAATGGTAGGTGAAAATATATGGTTAACAACTCGAGTTTCCCTTCAAGGGGAATGTGTCATTGTCAGTCTGGAATAAGCAGCTCTAGCAGAGGAATTTCTCTGTCAGCATTGTGGTAGTTTCTCAGAATAGCGTGGCTTCTGAGCAGAAGTGAAGCGTTTAACACAATGCATACGTACTATTTGTGTCTAAATATAATATATAGAATATTCTGGATATATTTATTGGATTATTATAAAGATCTGGTTCAAATCCAGATCTTCAACAGCTTGTTGTCCTGTTGATCACTCATGTCCTTGGCATGTTCCTCCCTGGTTGACTTCTTCTTGACTCATCGTGTTCCTCCTTGCAGGCCCTGAGCTCGGAGCTGGCCCAGGCCCGCGACGACACTAAGCATACCCAGAACGATCTGCTCCACACAGAGAACGTGCGCGCCGGCCGGGACAAGTACAAGACCCTGCGGCAGATCCGATCGGGCAACACCAAGCAGAGGATTGATGAGTTTGAGGCCTTATAAGAAGGCCCCTCCCCAGAGGCCATGAGGGCCACACAGCCACGTACCCTTTCTGAATGGTCACTGAACTAATCCCTCCACTGCCCCACACACACACACACACACACACACACACACACACACACACACACACACACACACACACACAGGAGCAGTATAAAGAGAGTGAGTGATACACACATCTGCCTCACCACTTTTACCAGTTCCCCCTTAGTGAGAACTTACTCCTGTAAAAAGGCTTATCAAATTCTTGTAAGAAAACTTACTAGTGCCAAAATATATATTATTTTCTTTTAGCATAACAAATCTTCTTTCTGTTTTGGTTATTTGTAATTTGTCATTTGATGCGATCAAACAAAATCACTCACCATTATTTTTAACCAGAGGTGTGGGACTAGACAGTAATAGTACGCCATGATGTGCACCTGATAGACATCAAGTACAGCCAATCAGAGCCTTGCTTTTTGGTGTTTTCTTAAATGTGGTGTCAATTTTGAAAAAGGGTAATATATATTTATTTTTTTCTGACAGGGACCACTCAGAAAGGGGAACATACAGTATATTAACTTCATACTCTTACTTGCAGAAAAGTGTACTATGTTCTGTTTCATTGTTTTTCCATAATATTTGAACACTTTCATTTATGTTTAATATTGCTCTACAGTATCTGGGAAATCATGAATAGTTTAATATTTATACGATAAATGGTTCATTTAAAAAAAGGGTTATTTCCTCTTGGTTTGTATATTTCTGCTATTCTACTAATGATCACAAGAACATTTAAAATGTATCAGGTTCTATATAAACCAAAATAATGATAGTTTTGTGTTCCATAAGGTTTTCTTTTAGATCAGTAAATTAAAGAGATTTATTTGTAAATTATAACTTTCTTTTTATACTTTAGAAAATATTCCACTCATCAAATCAACATAAGGAGACCATGCAGTTCACGGTAGCTAGCAGCATTTTGCCATGCAGTTCACGGTAGCTAGCAGCATTTTGCCATGCAGTTCACGGTAGCTAGCAGCATTTTGCCATGCAGTTCACGGTAGCTAGCAGCATTTTGCCATGCAGTTCACGGTAGCTAGCAGCATTTTGCCATGAAGTTCACGGTAGCTAGCAGCATTTTGCCATGAAGTTCACGGTAGCTAGCAGCATTTTGCCATGCAGTTCACGGTAGCTAGCAGCATTTTTCCATGCAGTTCACGGTAGCTAGCAGCATTTTTCCATGCAGTTCACGGTAGCTAGCAGCATTTTGCCATGCAGTTCACGGTAGCTAGCAGCATTTTGCCATGCAGTTCACGGTAGCTAGCAGCATTTTGCCATGAAGTTCACGGTAGCTAGCAGCATTTTGCCATGAAGTTCACGGTAGCTAGCAGCATTTTGCCATGCAGTTCACGGTAGCTAGCAGCATTTTGCCATGCAGTTCACGGTAGCTAGCAGCATTTCCAAGGCATATTATTTCAACTGGATTTTATAATGAGGTGTTTAGCATATTGGCAATAAAGATCTATGATTACAGCTTCATACTGTGTTTTCACTTTCTGCTTTCTGATCTTCTGACTTGAGGGAAAAACGTTAGCTAGGGGTTAACTACAGGTTACAGAAACTCATGAATAGAAAGGACAAGAAGAAACTAAGAAAGAATGAGACAACCACATGTTTTCTTATGTTGTAGACAGTCACTTTCTCAGACGTTTAATGACTTTCATTCATTCAATGTTATCAGGTGAGCATGCTTAAAGCACAAGGAATATTCCCCTCAAAATACAACTTAACATGATTTTCCACTTGAACACCTCAGTTGTAGGCCATTTTCCAAGGAAAGTGGAAAAATCATGTTGGGTTGTATTTGAGTGGAACATCCCTTTAAAAACAGTAATAAAGAACAATAGGTTTCCTTTTGAGTAGAACATCCTTTTAATACATAAAAGGTCATCAATTGAACATAAATAGTTAATAGGAGGGACTTTCACTAAGCAAGGGCCTGACAGTCAGTGCAAATAGAGGTAAAGGTAGAGTAGGGGCTCTATTCAGTCTGTATTGCAGAAATGTAAAAGTCATTTCATATTGAGCCGAAATCCGCAACGTTTACCGTAAATGCAGACTCCGCTAATGTGGGAGCATTGCCTTTAAATTACGCTGAATTTCTGCGATACGGATTGAATAGAGCCCTTAAAGTGCCAAGGTTTTTCTTGTGGAGAGACCGTGTCCAGTCCAGGTGCTTTTTTTCCCTGTTGACTCTGACATCATGTTCTCCTGCTGTTGATGTTGGCTTGCATGGGTAAACTGAAGTCATGCCACATGTTGGGTGTCTGCAGCACCAGTTGCCATGATGACCCTAAGAAACATGTGGTTAACAGAGAGTGCCAGGTCAGTGACATCATCAGTCCTTCCTTGCTTCCTCTCAAATTTTTTCAATGTTTTATAGTTCTGTGAAACCACAGACGGCACTAAGCTGAGTCCATCACACAGAGAGAGAGAGAGCACGAGAGAATGAAAAGAGAGAAATTATATGCTAAGGAGAGAGAGTCCTCAATACCCTGTAAGGTGAAATTGAGGAAACAGGTTTCACCTGATGGCCCTCTAAATTCCATTAGTGTGAAATAGGACATTGGTGCTCTTGTTAATTCAATTATCATTGACGTTTTACTCAGTCTGGGATTTTAGACAACTGGAGTTGGTATTAGATGAAGTAAACCCAGTTGAAGAATTTAAAAACAAATAATGTATCTCACCTCAAGCCCCCTTGGATGGGCCTGGTCAAACTTTTCTATTTACGCCATTTCATTTTCATGCAAACTGATTCAAATCTACTGTATGATTGTAAAGGTATGACAGACAGCCATATTACCGGCTTCCATTCTGACCCAGCCCAGGAGGCGGTCTGAGAAGGTAAAGGGGGCGTGGTCCCAGAGGTCAAGCTCCAGAGTGCAGATCTGGAGGTCATAGGGCGTGACTCTGCTGAAGAGCAGCTGGATGAGACCACGCCGGACTGGGCTTCTTCAGGACAGGGGTCCTCTGGACCAGCTCTCTGGACCCGGGAAGAGTCAAGCACCTAAAATACAAACATGTAAAGATAAACTGTTATGGGATTTTTTATGAATAATGACTAAATGATGTATACATTTAGCTTAGAATTATAACTAAACAGAATACTACTCTGTTACTGTATGAATGTATGAATCTTATTATAACCATAATACTGAATATGATGTGTGTAGCTTGTGTCAAGAATTAGAACAAGGACTTTCTGTTCCTTGTTAGAAACGAATGGAGCTATTGTCAGACCAGCTAGAATACTGTGTTCCTTACAGGACATTCTGTCCCTACCCAGGGAGGGGAGAGACCTTGGGCTTGTAGTAGATTGTTTAACAGGTGGCAGACAATGTGAGAAGGCTTGTGAACTATATTGCCATTGTATCTGAGAGGAGGAGGGACATTTATGACAAAACGTGAGGTATATAAACCAATGTACATGGTATTATGACCAGAGCTCTATGCTATTGATTAATTTTGAGCCTGGTCTCTGTCCATTTTATGCAAATAAGAATCTTACAAATTCTTAGAAACGGACAGTGTTTTAATTGAATTGGTTAATGAACACAATAATTAAATTCCTCTAACATAAACATATAGTTCATAAAACACACACACACACGTACTGTATGTATGCATGAAACACATGTACTCATAGATACATAAACACACAACACACCTAAAACAGACACACAATATCACACCCCAGCAAACACACACACTAATCATACATTTACCCTTTCACATAGGTGTTCTGACTGTTGTTTGCTTTAGTGGGCAGATTTTTGGCACCAGTAACAAGAACAGTCAGTTGACCAACATCATGTGGTCCAATATGAACCGCTGTGAGGAGGAACAAAATAAATCAAGGTCATTTCAAACCAATATAAGGATCTTCTGACCACTGGTGCTGTAAAAACACACTGTAAACTGTTTCAAAATCAGGTCTTATTCATTAGACACCAAAGAGGTGAAAACAAAATGAAACAGGGAGGGACTAACTGAGATATAAACATTTGTTTTCTGTAGCAAAACGTTTCGGTGCGTGAACGGTAGAGAGTCAACTTACCATCTGTGTGGCAAACCCAGGACGGCTGGGACAAGGAGGTGAACTTCATTCTGACCAGCAGTTCTCCTGCTGTATCCTGCTCTACTGCATTCCCTTCTGGACTCTCAGGCTATTGACCGAGAGAGAAATAAGAGTGAGATAGAGAGAGGACAGAGGAGACACACCAGCAAGTTGAACAAAACTTTTTCCTAAAAATATTGTTTTATAAAGATAAAGGGTATTGTGTGAACGTTTCTTCATGTCAGCAGTTATACCCTACCTTTGGACACAGGGGGTACCAGTTGGAGCCCTGGGTGGTGCTGTCCTTAAATATACAGCCCTCCAGCGGGACGAGGACCTCTCCCAGAAACACCTTCTTCTTCAGGGTCGCAGAGTGCCACACAGACACCTGCAGAGTACTCCTGGACAACAAGGGGCTCTCCATCTGGCACTGTGCATCAGGGAATACAATACATAGGTGGGTGAAAAACAGGAGATTTCATTGCCATGTAGCCTATTCCACTCACTACTTTTAAGCCAGTTCAGGGTATTCTTTAGACACTAAATTGAAGCTTGTTTTGATTTTAAGTTGAACAAGTTTTTACTATGTTTTGTAGTGTCCAAATGAATATGACCCATAATATTTGTCTCCTTACCTGTAAAATTTCATTATAAATGGGATCCATTGTGTTCCTCTTGATAGTTGTCTTCAGTTTGCTGCTCTGAGACTTCTCCGGCAGTAGGTAGACTTTGACGTACCTGCCCATGATGTTGACACATACAGTACAGCGTGAGGAGATCTAGTTTTCAAATGGATATATCAGTACAACAGAGAGTAATAATCTGTTATGAAAGACATAGAATTACTAGAATGGGCCTCCCCAATCAAGTCAGCATTCAATGATGGGTAGGGCCTCTATAATCTAGGGCAGGGTAGGGCCTCTTCTATAATCTGGTGTATTGAGTAATAATGCTTACGGGTGACACTTCTTCCTCTTGATATCTCCATACGCCAGGTTTCTGCAGCCGTTTATTGTGATCTCCAGGCAGGAAGTGATGTGGTTGAAGGCGATGGCGAGCTTTAGCTCCCCTGTCACTCTGTTGATCTCCAAGAGTCTGTACCAGTGCTACTAGCACTACTGCCCTGTAATATTAATATATGTATTTTTTTATATACAGATCAACATGTCACATTGCCTCTTTAAAAGGATGTTATGACAGCATAATGCAGGTCTATTCCGTAATGTATTCAGATGATTTGGATGCATTGCTTTCTAGCTTCTCCGCCAGCGACAAGACTATGCAGCTATGCGAGACATGAAAAATACACGACAACCACATAACAACAATCCTTATCTGATAAAATGTCAAATAGATTGTGAAGTTTGGCACGAGCTGCTGTTGCACAAGTCCCTGTGTTCTTTATGTCTCTTTTCTTCATCATCAGGGCACTCAACTCACCCTCTTTCCCCATGAGTACTCTGAACCCAGGGAAAGGTCCTCATCCGCCCCTGACGAGGAACTGCTCTGGTCATCATTCCGGCTCTTCTTGAACAGGTTGGTAAGACTGGGGCCTTTGGTAAGCTGTGAGGAGAGAGGTTGTGTCTGTTGAAATATAGTATACTTTTGTTCATTTTCTAGTGAATTTCCAGGGAAGCGCAACTGGTACTTGAATCCGGGTCCCTGCGTCTGTCAGTCCAACATCTTAGCCATTCCACTGAGGCTTGAACCTCTTGACAAGATGGAAATGTGTATCATTATTAAAGGTTGTTCCAATAGCTGTTTCTAAAGTCTCCCTCTTTCCTGTCTGAAATAGTTGTCAGTGTCATACGTGTCATATGTAGGTGGGGTCTCTTTGATTTTACCCCAGGGGTTTGACGAAATATATGTGGTCTGTGACTTGATAGTGTGATACTTTGACAAAGTTGAGGGGTTGATATGTATTTGGTTTCTCTTACATTGTTGTATTTGTTGATGTTTGTGTCAGAGAGGCTTTTCCAGCCAGTGCTCTGTCCCCGCCTGTTGTCCACTGTAAGAAGATCCTGTTCCACTCGTACATCCTGTTGCGACCTGGAGAACCCTGCAACCAGAACGGTAGGGCGGATAACACACACAGACCGTCTCCAACCATAACATAGCACTTCTGACGTGCTGCTTGCGAACAAGCTTCAATATAGATACAGTATCATATCTTATCTTATTTCCTAGGTGCGGTTTCCTTAACACCGACAACTGATCGCAAGGATATCTTATCGACAAATTACATTAAGGTTTGCGATAACGCTCAGAGGAAATGTGTCACTGTTTTGACTTTCTTGGATCCTAGTTCTCACCAAGATGTACATAAAATTACTTCATATTGAAAGATCATACAGTTTTCTTTTTTTACAGAGACCTTGGCTGCGTTTCAAAATCATAAAAGACACACCCTAGTCCACTTACCTTTGCCTTATGCCCTTGGGGGAATCCCTGTAGCCATATTTGTCTTCGGTCCAAATGACTAGCCAAGCAAGGGAAGTTTGCAACGAAAACCTCTGCGACAGAAGTTTTCTGGACTCAAACTCAGGATTTCTAGTGGCACAGCTAGCACAGTGATGCAGTGCCTTAGACCACTGCACCACTCGGGAGGCCCAGGGTGTGTCTTTTAAGTGTTTGGAATGCAGCCTTTTTTTTCGTAAATACCAAAATGGCTCAAAAGAGTCACTTACTTCTCATGTGGCTTGTGAGGGAAACCATCAGGTCCTCCATAGACTTGGTGAATGTTTTTTTTGGTTTGTTCAGTCCCTAGAGATGATTGACAATACATCTGACAGACCAAGTCATAATTGTGGTTCATGAAACTGTGAAGGAGTGAGCCCATCACAACCTATTTATTGAATAAAATAAGTTGTATGCAGAATCCCTTTCATTTTAACAATTCATAATTCCAGGCAATTCTATAGCTGCAATGTCAATTGCACCTCTTGGATTTTTTGGACATCATGTTCAAATCATCTATAAGTGACTTTGTTGAGCTTCAATCAATTTGAGATACTTTTGGATGATTTGGACATGATGCGCGAAAAATGCTAATATCGGGCCCATGACTTAAGTGGGATTTGTGCCACAAACGCTAAAATGTTAGCACATGGAAACAGTGCTAGGGAAACATAACCAAAGCATGGATTGCTGCCAGACCATGTCCATAGACTGCTTACAGAGGAAGGAAACCAACCTTTTACAATAAGTTAAGCATTTTTGCACGATACTTCTCAGATGGTTTTTAAAGCCTTTTAAGTGGTAGATCATTTGGATATCTTTATTTGACCTTACCCCTGATCTGCTGAAGGATGGACCATCGTAATAGGGTGGAGCGGTTGGCGGAACGACTGTTATATGACTGGAAAGTGAAACACACACACAGAGAATGCTATTTCCATGTTTCTATTAAACATGACCTATAATTCATCACAATATAAGTTAAATAGTTTTTCTTCCCCCCCAAAATGTAGTAGTTAAATAAGCAGTTTTTCTACGTTTGAACGGTGTGGGTGTATACTGGTTGCTAAAAATAGTAATAACAAGTAAACAGCTGATTGGCCAGGCCAGCCAATGAGACGTCTCGGCCAAAAACGTGACATCACGTTATATGAGGAAATGCCAAACATTTTTGAAACAGTCAGATAGTTTGAAGTGGGTTTTTTTAAGTGTTTTTTTTCCTCTCACAAATGTATGCTTTGGCCACACAAGTATAGGATAAGTCAACCATTATTTGGGCATGACTTAACAGAATGAGCTTTTAAAAGTGATATTTTCACTGAACAGTGTTTTGCCCACCAATTTCTGATGTTTTTAAATATTGATAAAGTACATACCTGCATCCATCTGTGTCTAATATCTCTATCAGACACTATGGTCACATAATACAATACATTTATAAATTATGACTGCCCATTGACTCACCTCAACCTCTGGTAAGACTTTAGTAGCTTCTCCCCAACAGTCTCATGCCTTTCTGTAAATTAAAAGAGTATTGCTATAGCTGCCAACACCAGTACACATACACTATTAAATATTACTGTTATGGACTCTATCCCACTCTCCCGGGCAATGTCCTAGCAGACAGCAACAATGCATTATTCAGTCAAAGCAGTTCTCTAAACCATACACACATTAGAAGATTATGTAGAAGACCACTTTTCAATACCATGCAAAACAACTGAAACACATCTAGCTGTATGATGTATTACTTGACTAGTCCTGTACTGTATAGCTGTGTTTTTAGACATACAAGGCATTTTTACATTTTAGTAATTTCATGAGTGCATATGGCTTCATACTTTTTCATACTGCCATTTTACTTCTGAGAGAATTAGGCATGTGAGGGGTAAAGGAAACAAACCCGAGTCAGGTGGAAATTTCTTGTCCCTTTCTTCCAAAAACCACTCCCCGGACCTGATCTTAACCTTCCTAAGAAGTGTGAAGAAATGCATTTGAGATAAATTATCCTTTGTTTACCAGGGCTGTTAAATTCTGGTCCTGGAAGGCCGAAACACTTCTGGTTTTTGTTTCTACTTGCTAGTAAATTACACTCACCTGTTGTCCCAGGTTGGAATTAGTCCCTTATAAGAAGGACAGGATGAAACCCAGAAGTGTTTTAGCCCTCCAGGACCGATATTGAACAGCCCTGGTTTAGATTACAAAGGAAATACTGTACATTTTGTCAGTTCATTCTCTCAACATGTTAACACGCCTTAAAATATTGAATAAAGGATAGAGGATACCAATAATAAAGAGGTTAGAGCATACAGTTAGAGGTTAGAGGTTAGAGGTTAGAGGTTAGAGCATACATTCTATGTTACGGCACTGAGATGACAGTATGTTATTGCACTAACATAAAAGTATATGTTATAACAATTACATAACATTCTATGTTACAGTGCTGACATGTGAGTCCATGTTACAGTTTTGGTATTGACATAACTTTCTATGTTACGGTTCTGACATCTAAGTCTATGTTACAGCACTGACATGCCTCCTACCTGTAGGCGTGGCAGACGGTACACTTCCAGTCCAGGGCGGACACGCCCACACGACACTTGTTGCAGACGCGGTGGCTGCAGCCTCGGCACACGGCGCCCGAGTTCCAGAACATTCCCAGCGGCCTCTGACAGCGGGCGCAAGTCCTTTCGCTGTACTGCCGGGCAAAACTCTTGGCACCTTTCCTTCGGATCTCCTGTAGCTCCGTCTTCAGCCTCCTGTAACAGTAGATGGTCGCAGGTGGGGGATACAGCACAGGAGGTTGGTGGCAACTTAATTGGGGAGGACAAGCTCGTGGTAATGGCTGGAGTGGAATTAGTGGAATGGTATTAAACACATGGTTTCTATGTGTCTGATGCCATTCCATTTGCTTCGTTCTGGCCATTATTATGAGCCGTCCTCCCCTCAGCAGCCTGAGGTACAGTAACGATGGCAGTGGTTTAACTGTACTGATCATCTCTTCGCATCCACTTTTCCTGTCAGTCAGCCACTGGCAATTCATTCTAATTAAATGCATTATAGTATTAATGATACATTTTACACCAACGATTGTGAATACTATTTTGAGGAGCATCAGTTAAGCGTTGTCATTGTCTCCACAGATCCTGAAGTACCCTCTGAGTGTTGTTGTTATACAGTGTGTCCATGCAGTAAATGTGAAAAGCTTGGCTGAAGTAAATTATGTTGTCTACCTTATCCTGTCGTCATCCGTGCTGCGTAAAAGTTTGTCTCTCTGAAGAACCTCCAGAACCTTCTCTCTCTCCAGAGCCTTGAGCACACCCAGATCCATCTGTAAAAATGTGAGTTTCTTTCTTCTCTCGTCCCCACTTTACCTCTCTAGTCTCTCCTTTTCTCTCTCTCTCTCTCGCTTATTCTTCTTCTGTCTCCTCCCTTTGTTCCACCCTCTTTCTCTTTTTATTGGGTGCCGGATGTTGCTTCAAGCTGGACGACGTCTTCACTTGTTACCAGACTGAGGGCAGAATGAAAGTCATGTTGATTTCGCTGCACAGTCAGAGACATCCCATGTCCCCGTCACGATATTCACAGAAGCTCTCTCCGCTTCGCATCACAGACCTTGATGTGTTTCTGCTCTGGTGACCAGCACTACCTCTTACGCTCTGCTCTCTAACCCATTCATAGTGCTGCATCCAAGAAGCAAACTCTGACCTATAGTCACAGGGATCCTCTTCACAAAGTCTGATGACTGATGTTCACTTTGTTCACTAGGACAAGAAAAGAGCAACCAGTCATTTAGTCATTGTAGCCCTCACAGAAACGTCCCACTCACTAAGGCAGAACAGGGAAAGACCAACAGAATGACAATGCCGCATGCTGTGCACAGGAGGTTGGTGGCCCCTTAATTGGGGAGGACGGGCTCGTGGTAATGGCTGGAGCGGAATAGGTAGAATGATATCAAATATATGGTTTCCATGTGTTTGATGCCATTGCATTAACTCAATTGCAGCCATTATTATGTGTTGTCCTCTCCTCAGCAGCCTCCACTGGTGCTGTGTATAATGCTACAGTATCAGAGCCATCTGATAACCCATTGAACGTATCTCGCCCTTCCTCCCGACTCCTGTATTGTACACTTGCCCTTAATGTCAATGTGCTTTGCTCAGAATAGTAAATCCCATTTGGTCCTGCCACAGCTCCCACATGCACCGATCCTCTCACAGCAAGCTGACTACTCTGCCACGGTAATGTAGTGATGCTCCAGTGAAGGCATCACACACACACGTTATCCAAATGCCAACCGCTGCATTATTAATGTCTCTGTTTTTCTTTTTTTAGTTTGGGAGGTGGGATGTGAAGTATGGTGAGAAAGAGCGTCATCAGAGTGTATTTTGGTTTGGGAGAGGAGATGTAATCTGAAGCATGGTGAGAAAGGGGGAAAGAGCCTCATTAGTGACTGGATGCCATCATGTGTTGTCTCTGCCTTTCTCCATGACAGCAGAGGGCCACTGTAAACAATCAGTGTCACAATTAATGTGATCAATCCCCCATGGCGAAGCAGCAGCATCTTTATGGTTCTGTCCCAAATGACACCCTATTCCCTACAGCCCTATGGGTACTGGTCAAAAGTAGTGCACTAGAGAGGGAATAGGGTGTCATTTGGGATGCATTTTTTGCATTTCTGATAAAGAGAGTGGACAGGAGACACTGAGCAGAAAGAGTGCAACAAGTGTAACAAGTTTTCTCCTATTCAATTAACTGCTATCTTTTGATAATATACTGTAGTTATACAATACAATATTATAATATATTAATATTCCATGTATAACTAAAAGTAGCTCTTCCACTTGTTTCTCAACTGTGTGCGGGGGTTGAAATTATGCCTATAAAAAATACGAGGTATTTTCAGGAGCTGTTTTTCAAATGCAGCATCAGACTTTAGCCTAACTTCAATACCATTTACAGCACTAAATTTGAATGGCAAATGTCTGTCCGTTTCTGACCGTCATATTAAACCGTTAAACTGTCATGGTGAAATGCACTAATTTAATGATTACCGGCGCTAGCAGACCACCATGACAGCTTAAGTGTAGATAATGGGGATGAGGGCTATGCTTGTTTAATGAGGATGATGAATTCCCAGACGTGACAGTGACCTGATTCAATCCACCTCAGTAATGACAGTAGGACACCTCACTGTGTGTGTGCACGTGTGCACACACACACTCGCTTAGGGCCTTCTGGGGGTCCTAAGCGAGATTTGGTTGGGGGGGCCCCCCCACCTCATGGATGGCATAACATTTTAGTGGCCCTTCTCTTGACGACAGAGAGAAAATGTAAGTTTGAAAGTTTATTTCTTGCAATTTTACCATGGGGCGGAGAGAACATTTTGACATTTTAAACATCCAAAATTATTACTTTTTGGCTGAAAGACAATGTCCATAATTTACACAACAATTGAAGTCAATAAATCATTGTATTATATATTTCAGGTTGATGTGGAAATCCAATGTGGTAACTTAAGATATTTTCAGTGCGTTTGCCCAATTTTTTTTGGTTTTTTTACCAGTAAATTGACTGAGACAACCTGGGGAATAGTTACTGGGGAGAGGAGGGAATGAGCCAATTGGAAGCTGGGGATGATTAGGTAGCCAGCATGGTATTTGGGCCAGGACACCAGGGTTAACACCCCTACTCTTACAATAAGTGCCATGGGATCTTAGGCAACCACAGAGAGTCAGGACACCTGTTTAACATCTCATCTGAAAGACAGCACCCTACACAGGGAAATGACCCCAATCACTGCCCTGGAGAATTTGGATTTTTTTTTTAGACCAGAGGAGAGAGTTCCTCCTACTGGCCCACCAAAACACCACTTCTAGCAGCACCTGGTCTCCCATCCCGGACCAAACCTGCTTAGCTTCAGAGGCAAGCCAGCAGTCGGATGCAGGGTGGTATGCTACAGGCCTTGTGATATGACAAGCTAATACTTTTCAGTCTACGTATCTTTTCAGGGCTGGGTTTTATTTGAATGTTACCACCAACCAGCATGGCATTTATTAATCAGAAACACTTGCAAAGTTCTTCCTCTGCGAGTCGCGAGTGAGCTGAGCAATATAATCGATGATCTTTAGCTGAGCCAAACAGCTTTTCGCCTGAGCTATGGAGCAAATGTATTGTTTTGCACCTCCACTTTTCTTTACCAGCAAATTATCATAATCCATTAGATAATTTGTCAAGTTTCACTTATTTTTGAGCCAGTCTGTATTTTGTAAATGGTGAAATTGATTGCATTTTGGAATCCCGCTTCCCCCGTCGCTCCGAGATTAATGGTTTGACCATGCTTCCATGCTTTGATAGCCTTATACCAACCATCCTGATCTCGCCAGCTCACATTCTGGCCCCGTTTCAAGCTCAAAGTAGACGGCCCTAAACCCTCAGCCCTATGCCCTTTGGGGAATTCCATCGGTTATATTTGTCGTCAGTCCAAATAATTAGCCAAGCAAAGGAAGTTTGCAACGTCAGCCCTCGTTTTTAATTGAGTTTGCGAGTGTACAATGATGTTCACTTCGAAGCCTGAAACGCCCAATAATTCAATTCGCAATGATTGTACATCCGCTAAGAAAAGTCCGCCAAAGCATGGAACCTCATCGTCAATATGGAGTCAACATACAAATGTAAGTAAAAACGAATTTGAATAAGTTAGAAATTGTGCTACTAATCTATATACATGTACTTTCTGTATTGATTTGTTGTTAATAAAAAAAATAGTGTCCACTTAATTTGAGGGTGTGTATTTTAAGTGTTTAATGCAGACTGTGTTTCGTGTAGAGAAACAGAATGTGAGCTCGCGAGATCAGGATGGTTCGTACGAGGCTACTGCTTTGATTAGTGCATCTAGAAATCACAAGTGTCTATCCGATAATGAAAAGGCATCCGCACATTTATTTTTTACGGATGTATCTATTTTGTGCTGTTACATTTCTATTGTTGTTTCGTGTCAGATGCGTTCAGGTTGTTGATACATAACAGTATAATTTGCGGCGTGCATCATGATCAAAGTCATTGTACTTTGTATCATTTGACTTCCCCCTAGTTGTGAGAACCATGTCATGTGCACGGGCCAGTGTAGTGAACTATATGTAATTACATTTCTAGTTTAATTAAATTTTACAGTAGCTTGGTGGTAGCCTAACTAAATTCAAATCTTGGTAGTGTTTTCAGTTGTTCATTACTTTTTGACATGTGTTGTAGCTAACTACTGGAACTACACAATCCTTTTTTTGCTAAATGAAAACCAAATATGGGTGAAGTTGGCAAGAATTTACAGACTTGTTTAGCTTGAAACACTTTTTGTGTGCCTAATTATTTTTGTGTTTAGGCTAAATTACACATTCTGTTGACATTGGACTCCAGGGTGATCTGTTTTTTCAATTTATGGTCTATGACATTTCAGATTTAGATATGATAATTATCTAGTAGTTTAGATGTAGTGAACTACTTTTTCCAACTTTAGCTTTAATGTAACTGAAGTTCCAGTGTGAAGTAATTAGCTAAGTAAACTATATTTTCAGTGTAGCTTCCCCAAGACTGGCACGGGCTGATTTGACATTGCTGTAGCTAAGCCTGTGTCATTCTTCGGAGGTGAAACATAAATGAGAATTTCCGCAATAGGACAGAAAGCAAAATTCCTACAATTCTACACAATTTGCCATGACTTATGCGGTGTTAATATGATATGAGTGAGAATGACTAACAAGATCAATGTGGCCACATGGTGGTCAGGCCCCCTAGTCATGTGCGCTGTGTGCCTGGTTGGTATTCGGCCATGATTAACACAAGTTTAGATAGCTGACCAATTGTCAGCTAATTGAGTGACTGACATAATAAGAGAGAAACTGCTGATGCACAACCAAGTTTTGAGATTGAATGAAATAGAATTTTACTATTCTTACTCTCAATAGTAAATTGAGACCCCGACTGAGTTAATTTTAAAAAAGTGGGCACCATGAGAGTATAGTGCGTTCTCACAGCAGCCGGGGGTCCTAAGTGACCGCTTATGTCGCTTATGCCTGGAGCCGGCCCCGTGTATGTGTGTGGGACCACATACGTGTCTGTCTGCTGTGAGAACTCATGGGGCCCACAGACACGTTACCCAAGCATATACACGTTTCCTGGAAGAAGTTACCTCGCTGCTAACCAATAATTACTTACCTTACTCAACTCGTCCGAAGAGATGTACATAGCAACAGGAGACACCACCATTTCTTCAGTGGTGTAAATTAATGAAGTAAAAATACTTGAAAGTACTACTTTAGTAGTTTTTTAGGGTAACTTTTACTTCACTACATTCCTAATAAAAATTACTATTTTTACTCCATACATTTTCCCGACACCCCAACAAATTACTATTTACATTTTGAATCCTAGCAGGACAAGAAATGGGCTAATTCACACATTTCTCAAGAGAACATTCCTGGTCATCCCTAATAACTCTGATCTGGCGGACTCACTAAACATGTGCTTAGTTTGTAAATGATGTCTGAGTGTTGGAGTCTTTTTCCACCATTGCAGTTCTGTATCCTCACAGTTCAACACAGATACCAAATAAAGCTCCTCTGAAATAGGTTGCATTTCTCACCAGGGTTGAGATCAATTTAAATTCAGTCAATCTAGGCAAGGATAAGCAATGGGTTTCTCCCTGAATTGCTAAGTTAACTCCCTGAATTGACTGAATTGAAATGGAATTGACATGTGGTGACTACAACAGTGTTTCTCACAGAAGAGATCTAAGCGCCCATCGGCTGCCGAGCCATTGCTATGCAGACAACTAAAAGAGAGCACAGATGAAACAACCACAGAATAGAAACCTATGCATTGCTTTGCAGCAGATTCAGAATGAGAGCAATTTCAAACACCTACAGTACCACTCACAGTCATAAAGACAAATCCTAAATGCTCTGTAGAGGCTGTAGATCACTTTACAAGTAATTTACCTCCTTAGTATACTGCTGAGCATTGCAGTAACGGAATATGCAATAGTCCTCTACTGTGGATGGCAACTGGAAGGACTAAATCCTAAGAATCATCCAGCAATGCCAGGGTTAGGTAGAGGCCACCAAGCTGACAAGGCCTTGAGGCATTGACCTCATGGAATACCTAGTTTCTTATCTTATCCTTAAAATTGCCTCATGTGCAAACCAATCAAACAAAGAAAAACCAATTGTGGCACTTACTGAAGAACAGCTACTGTATCAGCTGCATGAGCCGTTTCTTCTCAAAGCCCCCCACCAAAAAAAGTAAAACAGTCAGATGAAGTCAGGATCTTACCTCTTGAGCTGAGGCCTCAGTGCAGTGCTGTTTGTATGACCCGTGGTCACCCTGAGAGAGGCAGATTCTTATGTGCAGCCAAGGTAACAAGGAAAACACTTCACTTTCTGTTTCCTTCCTTCCTGCTGTCACACAACTGCTGCTTGACAGAGCTGAGGTGAATGAGGTTGGTTGAAGTGGCCCCGGGTGCAATTTCTTCTTCCTTTGGTTTTCTTTGTTGAGGGCCCGGTTTAGGGTGTGTGTGGCAGGGGAGGAAGTATTTTTGTAAAATTAGCCATTTTTAATGGAACCCCATTGTGAGAGGTTTTGTTGTTGTCTTGTAGGCTCTGCCTTAATTTGTGCCGTCTGACACCTGGAGTTGCAAGGAAAACGGTCAAGGAACAAAGGACCAATTTTTTTATTTAAGGACTAGTCAGCCCTTTATCTCTTTGGTACAGTATCCAGAGCACTGAATGTGGTAGAATACTACTATAGGATCCATGTCTGGTTTCTGTCTGAATGTAATGCGATGCGAAGCGGCAGAGAAGTCAGGCGCAGGAGAGCAGAAACTGATTTACAACGGTTGTGGTTAATAACCAGAAACCACCGTCAACAGAATGATTCAATAAATGGGTCAAACAAAACCCGGTAACTAACAGCATACCGTGCACAAGCACAACAACAAACAATTACGGACATGGGGGGGAACAGAGGGTTAAATACTCAACATGTAATTAATGGAATTGGAACCAGGTGTGATGGAAGACAAGACAAAACGAATGGAAAATGAAAAGTGGATCGGCGATAGCTAGAAGGTCGGTGACGTCGACCGCCGCCCGAACAAACCAACTTCGTCGGAAGTCGTGACACTGAAACTTGTTTACTGAGGATAACTCGGATGCTATCTATATGGATGTATGATCTCAGTGCAACTTGTATCTCTGTACAGGGTGAACTCTGAATTACTATATGCAAAAACCTTTTATGGTCCTCTCAGGCAGTGGCAATTTTAGCATGTCAATCTTGGTGTGGAAAACTCTAAGCCACAACACAACACTAAGCAATGCATTAATTGCACTATGAAGCTGACAAATGGTGCCCACAAATTGTTAGTACCTACATAAAGCTGTCTCAACAGCAGAGATTTCTTTTCAGCACCATGGAGTGAATCCTTATCATTGCTTCATCTGGCTATCAGCAGAGCCTTGTCTGGCAGCAAAACAGTTAATTCAGCCTAATTTACTGCCTTTAAAAAAACAGATGATATGGCTGACTTGCTGAAGCAAATGTGGTTTCTACTGACAATTGAGATGTACAAACTATGGCATAAGGGGACGATTAAGACATTGAGCGAGTTAGGATGGATGTAGTCAATATAACTATGTGTTCAGCACTTTTGAACTGTACAGCGACATAATTCAGAACATTGGCTTACAGTATTCTCCCTGTACACCAAGTCAGAACTGTAGGATAAATAAAGGGGGCACATAAGCAGACAATGAAAGCTCTTACAATATTTGATGGTGACATTTCTCTAAAACAGGCTATAGACTACATGTGCACCAACAAGTCAGAACAGTAGGCTAAGTTATGAGGGGGAAAGGGACCTACTTATTAGGGTGAGGCACATGGGCTATTAACAGATTACTAAACAACATACACTTAGCATTACTTTCTTAGCTACAGTATACATATCTCCCTGGCATATTATATAATGTATGCAGCAGCATAAATTCACCTTGTTGTGCTGTGCTCACTTGAACAGGAAGGTGGTCCTTAGTGGGCAAATCTTGACATCAAACTTTGTCATCAAAATCTAGCATTCTCCAGATTTAAGGTGCTTTCAAGACAACTGGGAACTCTGGAAAAAACAATGTCTAGGCCCAAGTTCCTGACTTGGAATTCCGAGTTAGATGCCTGTTCAAAATGTATTTTCCCAGTCAGAGCTAGTTCCCAGTTGTCTTGAACTCACTGAAGTCAGAGATTTCCCAGTGCCGAGTTTCCAGTTGTTTTGAACACGGCAGAAGTCATGCTGGATTGACAGCATGGCCAATGTAGACTGTTTATAATTTTAAGTTTGGAAAAGAGACCCTTAAACCCAGACTTGGACCACATACCCACTCCACTGAATAGCCGGCAAGTGATTGCTTTGCAAAGCTTGCAGTTAGCCACTGATCCCTTCCAAACCACTCATTGTTGATTTGCGATTTTCAACTTGTTGTGTAATGTTTATGTCCAATGGCTAATGAGCACTGATACGTTTTATCTATAATTTCTCTCCATAATTTCTCTTCATATGACAAGGATTGAAATGGATTTACAAGTAGATTGTCGACTTGATTCATGATGATGACTGCTAGCTAAGATTTTAAGTCTGATGTTGGCATGATCAGTCATTTTATCTGTGGTCAGTGACCTTGAGCCTTCTTGGATGGGCACTTCTAATGTAACTCAATGGCAGCACCAAAGGGGCTTGAATTTTCTAGTTCTCCCTGTAGATTTTGCAGTGACGTAGTGTCCCTATGAGTGACAGAACACTGAGCCAATCACAGTGCAACTAGAGAACATTACCAACCCCATACGCTCCTTATTTTCCACTGGCTGCCCCACCACCACAGAAAGCACTGTGCTAGGCTGAAACACCTGCATTTCGGAGCTGCCTTACTCAAGAAAGCAAAAAATAAACTGTTTGTATGCTGCTTTATTAACTCAATGATTATACACTGCTCAAAAAAAAGGGAACACTTAAACAACACAATGTAACTCCAAGTCAATCACACTTCTGTGAAATCAAACTGTCCACTTAGGAAGCAACACTGATTGACAAATTTCACATGCTGTTGTGCAAATGGAATAGACAACAGGTGGAAATTATAGGCAATTAGCAAGACACGCCCACTAAAGGAGTGGTTCTGCAGGTGGTGACCACAGACCACTTCTCAGTTCCTATGCTTCCTGGCTGATGTTTTGGTCACTTTTGAATGCTGGCGGTGCTTTCACTCTAGTGGTAGCATGAGACGGAGTCTACAACCCACCCAAGTGGCTCAGGTAGTGCAGCTCATCCAGGATGGCACATCAATGCGAGCTGTGGCAAGAAGGTTTGCTGTGTCTGTCAGCGTAGTGTCCAGAGCATGGAGGCGCTACCAGGAGGCCAGTACATCAGGAGACGTGGAGGAGGCCGTAGGAGGGCAACAACCCAGCAGCAGGACCGCTACCTCTGCCTTTGTGCAAGGAGGAGCAGGAGGAGCACTGCCAGAGCCCTGCAAAATGACCTCCAGCAGACCACAAATGTGCATGTGTCTACTCAAACGGTCAGAAACAGACTCCATGAGGGTGGTATGAGGGCCGACGTCCACAGGTGGGTGTTGTGCTTACAGCCCAACACCGTGCAGGACGTTTGACATTTGCCAGAGAACACCAAGATTGGCAAATTCGCCACTGGCGCCCTGTTCTCTTCACAGATGAAAGCAGGTTCACACTGAGCGCATGTGACAGACGTGGCAGAGTCTGTAGACGCTGTGGAGAACGTTCTGCTGCCCGCAACATCCTCCAGCATGACCGGTTTGGCGGTGGGTCAGTCATGGTGTGAGGTGGCATTTCTTTGGGAGTCCGCACAGCCCTCCATGTGCTCACCAGAGGTAGCCTGACTGCCATTAGGTACCGAGATGAGATCCTCAGCCCCTTTGTGAGACCATATGCTGGTGCGGTTGGCCCTGTGTTCCTCCTAATGCAAGACAATGCTAGACCTCATGTGGCTGGAGTGTGTCAGCAGTTCCTGCAAGAGGAAGGCATTGATGCTATGGACTGGCCCGCCCGTTCCCCAGACCCGAATCCAATTGAGCACATCTGGGACATCATGTCTCGCTCCATCTACCCACAGACTGTCCAGGAGTTGGCGGATGCTTTAGTCCAGGTCTGGGAGGAGATCCCTCAGGAGACCATCCGCCACCTCATCAGGAGCATGCCCATGTGTTGTAGGGAGGTCATACAGGCACGTGGAGGCCACACACACTACTGAGCCTCATTTTGACTTGTTTTAAGGACATTACATCAAAGTTGGATCCGCCTGTAGTGTGGTTTTCCACTTTAATCTTGAGTGTGACTCCAAATCCAGACCTCCATGGGTTGATACATTTGATTTCCATTGATAATTTTTGTGTGATTTTGTGTCAGCACATTCAACTATGTAAAGAAAAAGTATTTAATAAGAATATTTCATTCATTCAGATCTAGGATGTGTTATTTTAGTGTTTTTTGGAGCAGTGTATATATTTATTTTTTTACATTGTTAGCAAACTGGTATGTGACACGTATTAATGCCAAAATAACATATAAAACAGGTGGCCAACGTTTCCCAGGAATTCAGTCTTATTTACTTTGGTTTGCTCACCCACACAAGCCTTTAAATGCCGTGACACCCTGTGGAGATTGGATCTGGGAGTGTTTTGGTCACTGTACATTTGGTATTGTTTGATTGGTCAATGGTGGTTGGTTTGGTGTTGAAAGGTTACACCTTCAGATGTTATAAATGGAATTAAATGCTTTTGTTTTCTCTCTAATCCTGCATTCAGTCCACAGAGGAAGGTTGTTTGATCAGTTATCATTTCCTAGACTTCTAGGCCTATGCCCTAGTAAACATCTCTTTGTTCATGCTTTGTCCTATGAGTTAACCTTAGGATCTATATGCTTGGAATAATGCCTTGTAATGCTTGTTATTGCTTTGTAACTTAAGCTTAATGCCTTTTATGTGAATCCATTCATTGTACAATGTTAATTGTCTATATCAAAGGAAGATGTTTCATTCTCAGACCAATTCTTGTTAGTCAAATCAAATCAAATTTTATTTGTCACATACACATGGTTAGCAGATGTTAATGCGAGTGTAGCGAAATGCTTGTGCTTCTAGTTCCGACAATGCAGTAATAACAAGTAATCTAACTAACAATTCCAAAACTACTGTCTTGTACACAGTGTAAGGGGATAAAGAATATGTACATAAGGATATATGAATGAGTGATGGTACAGAGCAGCATATGCAAGATACAGTAGATGGTATCGAGTACAGTATGTACAAATGAGATGAGTATGTAAACAAAGTGGCATAGTTTAAAGTGGCTAGTGATACATGTATTACATAAGGATACAGTCGATGATATAGAGTACAGTATATAAGTATGCATATGAGATGAATAATGTAGGGTAAGTAACATTATATAAGGTAGCATTGTTTAAAGTGGCTAGTGATATATTTACATCATTTCCCATCAATTCCCATTATTAAAGTGGCTGGAGTTGAGTCAGTGTCAGTGTGTTGGCAGCAGCCACTCAGTGTTAGTGGTGGCTGTTTAACAGTCTGATGGCCTTGAGATAGAAGCTGTTTTTCAGTCTCTCGGTCCCAGCTTTGATGCACCTGTACTGACCTCGCCTTCTGGATGATAGCGGGGTGAACAGGCAGTGGCTCGGGTGGTTGATGTCCTTGATGATCTTTATGGCCTTCCTGTGACATCGGGTGGTGTAGGTGTCCTGGAGGGCAGGTAGTTTGCCCCCGGTGATGCGTTGTGCAGACCTCACTACCCTCTGGAGAGCCTTACGGTTGAGGGCGGTGCAGTTGCCATACCAGGCGGTGATACAGCCCGCCAGGATGCTCTCGATTGTGCATCTGTAGAAGTTAGTGAGTGCTTTTGGTGACAAGCCAAATTTCTTCAGCCTCCTGAGGTTGAAGAGGCGCTGCTGCGCCTTCTTCACGATGCTGTCTGTGTGAGTGGACCAATTCAGTTTGTCTGTGATGTGTATGCCGAGGAACTTAAAACTTGCTACCCTCTCCACTACTGTTCCATCGATGTGGATAGGGGGGTGTTCCCTCTGCTGTTTCCTGAAGTCCACAATCATCTCCTTAGTTTTGTTGACGTTGAGTGTGAGGTTATTTTCCTGACACCACACTCCGAGGGCCCTCACCTCCTCCCTGTAGGCCGTCTCGTCGTTGTTGGTAATCAAGCCTACCACTGTTGTGTCGTCCGCAAACTTGATGATTGAGTTGGAGGCGTGCATGGCCACGCAGTCGTGGGTGAACAGGGAGTACAGGAGAGGGCTCAGAACGCACCCTTGTGGGGCCCCAGTGTTGAGGATCAGCGGGGAGGAGATGTTGTTGCCTACCCTCACCACCTGGGGGCGGCCCGTCAGGAAGTCCAGTACCCAGTTGCACAGGGCGGGGTCGAGACCCAGGGTCTCGAGCTTGATGACGAGCTTGGAGGGTACTATGGTGTTGAATGCCGAGCTGTAGTCGGTGAACAGCATTCTCACATAGGTATTCCTCTTGTCCAGATGGGTTAGGGCAGTGTGCAGTGTGGTTGAGATTGCATCGTCTGTGGACCTATTTGGGCGGTAAGCAAATTGGAGTGGGTCTAGGGTGTCAGGTAGGGTGGAGGTGATATGGTCCTTGACTAGTCTCTCAAAGCACTTCATGATGACGGATGTGAGTGCTACGGGGCGGTAGTCGTTTAGCTCAGTTACCTTAGCTTTCTTGGGAACAGGAACAATGGTGGCCCTCTTGAAGCATGTGGGAACAGCAGACTGGTATAGGGATTGATTGAATATGTCCGTAAACACACCGGCCAGCTGGTCTGCGCATGCTCTGAGGGCGCGGCTGGGGATGCCGTCTGGGCCTGCAGCCTTGCGAGGGTTAACACGTTTAAATGTCTTACTCACCTCGGCTGCAGTGAAGGAGAGAACCGTTGCAGGCCGTGTCAGTGGCACTGTATTGTCCTCAAAGCGGGCAAAAAAGTTATTTAGTCTGCCTGGGAGCAAGACATCCTGGTCCGTGACTGGGCTGGATTTCTTCCTGTAGTCCGTGATTGACTGTAGATCCTGCCACATGCCTCTTGTGTCTGAGCCGTTGAATTGAGATTCTACTTTGTCTCTGTACTGGCGCTTAGCTTGTTTGATAGCCTTGCGGAGGGAATAGCTGCACTGTTTGTATTCGGTCATGTTACCAGACACCTTGCCCTGATTAAAAGTAGTGGTTCGCGCTTTCAGTTTCACACGAATGCTGCCATCAATCCACGGTTTCTGGTTAGGGAATGTTTTAATCGTTGCTATGGGAACGACATCTTCAACGCACGTTCTAATGAACTCGCACACCGAATCAGCGTATTCGTCAATGTTGTTATCTGACGCAATACGAAACATCTCCCAGTCCACGTGATGGAAGCAGTCTTGGAGTGTGGAGTCAGCTTGGTCGGACCAGCGTTGGACAGACCTCAGCGTGGGAGCCTCTTGTTTTAGTTTCTGTCTGTAGGCAGGGATCAACAAAATGGAGTCGTGGTCAGCTTTTCCGAAAGGGGGGCGGGGCAGGGCCTTATATGCGTCGCGGAAGTTAGAGTAACAATGATCCAAGGTCTTTCCACCCCTGGTTGCGCAATCGATATGCTGATAAAATTTAGGGAGTCTTGTTTTCAGATTAGCCTTGTTAAAATCCCCAGCTACAATGAATGCAGCCTCCGGATAAATCGTTTCCAGTTTGCAGAGAGTTAAATAAAGTTCGTTCAGAGCCATCGATGTGTCTGCTTGGGGGGGATATATACGGCTGTGATTATAATCGAAGAGAATTCTCTTGGTAGATAATGCGGTCTACATTTGATTGTGAGGAATTCTAAATCAGGTGAACAGAAGGATTTGAGTTCCTGTATGTTTCTTTCATCACACCATGTCACGTTGGCCATGAGGCATACGCCCCCGCCCCTCTTCTTACCAGAAAGATGTTTGTTTCTGTCAGCGCGATGCGTGGAGAAACCCGTTGGCTGCACCGCTTCGGATAGAGTCTCTCCAGTGAGCCATGTTTCAGTGAAGCAAAGGACGTTACAGTCTCTGATGTCCCTCTGGAATGCTACCCGTGCTCGGATTTCATCAACCTTGTTGTCAAGAGACTGGACATTGGCAAGAAGAATGCTAGGGAGTGGTGCACGGTGTGCCCGTCTCAGGAGTCTGACCAGAAGACCGCCTCGTTTCCCTCTCTTTCGGAGTCGTTTTTTTGGGTCGCTGCATAGGATCCACTCCGTTGTCCTGTTTGTAAGGCAGAACACAGGATCCGCTTCGCGAAAAACATATTCTTGGTCGTACTGATGGTGAGTTGACGCTGATCTTATATTCAGTAGTTCTTCTCGACTGTATGTAATGAAACCTAAGATGACCTGGGGTACTAATGTAAGAAATAACACGTAAAAAAACAAAAAAATGCATAGTTTCCTAGGAACGCGAAGCGAGGCGGCCATCTCTGTCGGCGCCGGAAGTCACACTAGTCAACGTCAACTCCTTGCCTAATGTATCTTTATGGAGTCAGAGAACCATTTTAATAGGCTAATTGCTAGGTCTTATTACAGGTTGCCTGGAAGGTATTTATAATATCATACATGACAAATATTAGTGTCCACTACAGTCTTGCTGTGTTAAACAAGGCTTTGAGTCCCCAAGGTCGTTCCTGCCCATCCTTTGCAGAGATTTTTGTACACTGTCTTTATATCTGTCATTACTTATGGGCAGATGTGTGAGGAAAATGCAAACTTTTAATTGTTTTACATAATGGGAAAATAATGTAGGTATTCAATGTTTTAGTTTAACTCATGTCAAAATACTCTTGACTTGTCAGTTGCTTGTTGTGGATAAATTGGTGCACACTGCTGAAAGACTGACAACTTACATAACGCCAGTAGAAGACCAACTAAAAGTGGGAGCTTTTCACTGAGCCAGTGTTGACCCCCTGTGGCAGTTGTTAATATGTATATTATTACTTTTGTTTTTATTTCACTCAGTGGTCATGCTGCTGCTTGCCCTATGATCATTCCACCCCACACCCTCAAGCCTTTACTCTGCCTCCACCCCAATGGACAGGTATATATTCATCACTGCTACAGTTATGATGTACATAGTTCTATTTCAATTATTTTCATTATTTTATTTCACTAGTCCTGCATGTTGGAGCTCCAAGCCTTAGATGTTCACTGTACCCTGCAATCACACCTTCAACCCTGTACATGTGACTATTAAACAATCTGAATCTCTGAATGTTAGATAACTACTCAGTTTTTCACAATTCTTGACATTTAATCCGAGCAAAAATTCCATTTTAGGTCAGTTAGGATCACCATTTTATTTTAAGAATGTCAGAATAATAGTAGTGATTGATTTCAGCTTTTATTTCTTTCATCACATTCCCAGAGGGTCAAAAGATTACACACACTCAATCAGTATTTGGTAACATTGCCTTTAAATTGTTTAACTTGGGTCAAATGTTTCAGGGAGCCTTCTACAAGCTTCCCACAATAAATTGGGTGAATTTTGGCCCATTCCTCCTGACAGAGCTGGTGTAACTGAGTCAGGTTTGTAGGCTTCCTTGCTCGCACACGCTTTTTCAGTTCTGCCCACAAATGTTGTATAGGCTTGAGGTCAGGGTTTTGTGATGGCCACTCCAATACCTTGACTTTGTTGTCCTTAAGCTATTTTGCCACAACTTTGTAAGTATGCTGGGGTCATTGTCCATTTAGAAGACCCATTTGCAACCAAGCTTTAACTTCCTGACTGATGTCTTGAGACGTTGCTTCAATATATCCACATAATTTTCCTACCTCATGATGCCAATGATTTTGGGAAGTGCACCAGTCCCTCCTGCAGCAAAGAACCCCTACAACATGATCCTGCCACCTCCGTGGTTCACGGTTGGGATGGTGTTCTTTGGCTTGCAAGCCTCCCCCTTTTTCCTCCAAACATAACAATGGCCATTGTGGCCAAACAGTTCTATTTTTGTTCCATCAGACCAGAGGACATTTCTCCAAAAAGTACCATCTTTGTCCCCATGTGCAGTTGCAAACCGTAGTCTGGCTTTTATATGTCGGTTTTGGAGCAGGGGCTTCTTCCTTGCTGAGCGGCCTTTCAGGTTATGTCGATATAGGACTCGTTTTACTGTGGATATGGATCATTTTGTACCTGTTTCCTCCAGCATCTTCACAAGGTCCTTTGCTGCTGTTCTGGGATTGATTTGTACTTTTCGCAACAAAGTACATTCATCTCTAGGAGACAGAACGCGTCTCCTTCCTGAGCGGTATGACATCTATGTGGTACCATGGTGTTTGTACTTGTGTACTATTGTTTGTACAGATAAATATGGTACCTTCAGGTGTTTGGAAATTTCTCCCAAGGATGAGACTTGAGTTCTACAATTGTTTTTCTGAAGTCTTGGCTGATTTCTTTTGATTTTCCCATGATGTCAAACAAAGAGGCACGGAGTTTGAAGGTAGGCCTTGAAATACATCCACAGGTACACTCCAATTGACGTCAATTAGCCTATCAGAAGCTTCTAAAGCCATGACATAATTTTCTGGAATTTAAGCTGTTTAAAGGCACAGTGAACTTAGTGTAAACTTCTGACCCACTGAATTATAAGTGGAAAAATTCCTTGTCGTGCACAAAGTAGATGTTCTAACCGACTTGCCAAAACTATAGTTTGTTAACAAAATTGTGGAGTGGTTGAAAAACGAGTTTAATGACTTCAACTGTACATTGGATGTCATGTACTGCATATCTTGTTTCATACACTGTATACTTTGTATTTTAGAGTCATGCTAATCTTGGTATTACTTTAAGTTCCGGTCACGACCAAAGTACACACATGTACATGTATTTGCAACCACAACACATGTACACCACATACTTATGTGCACACACCAATAGTCCTGTCAAGAATTTAATCCCAATTCCCCACATCAACTTCACAACCTTTAATTTACAGTGACAGAGCAATAAAAATAAACTCAATATATAAAAACATTGATATTAACAAAATAAAAACACTATCTAGTCAAACATACAATGACACCATTTGGCAAGTGCAACCATGAACATGTGTGTGGAATGTGTGGTTTTCCTGTTTTTGTTCTTGTAGACTAAACATTTTATTTTGAGCACCCATGCCATGTCTTTCAGCCAACTCTCCGAATCACAGACATCGGAGTCAAACACTTTGGCAGTGTTTCAGGCCTTCGGCCAGTGGCCGTTACTAACTTTTGCATTCCAGAATGTCTGAGGTTTCCTGAGAATGTCCCAGCTATTATAATCACTTAGTCAAATAGAATTCCTATTTATATGCCGGTTTCCTCGTATTTTCTTCCATTCTCACTCTTTCCCCTTGTTTTTCTGGGATGAAAGAGGGGTGTTTGGGGTTCAGCAGAGTGGTAGATGGATCTACAGTGCATTCGGAAAGTATTTAGACCCCTTGACTTGTCCATTTTGTTGCGTTACAGACTTATTCTAAAATAGATTTGTTTAAATCCCTCAATCTACACACAATACCCCATAATGACAAAGTAATAACAGGTTTTTAGACATTTTTGCAAATGTAAAAATAAATAACTGAAATCACAGTTACATAAGTATTCAGACCCTTTACTCAGTACTTTGGTGAAGCACCTTTGGCAACGTTTACAGTCAAGTCTTCTTGGGTATGACACTACAAGCTTTGTACATCCGTATTTGGGGAGTTTCTCCCATTCTTCTCTGCAGATCCTCTCAAACTCTGTCAGGTTGGATGTGGAACGTCGCTGCATAGTTATTATCAGGTCTCTCCAGAGATGTTCGATTGGGTTCAAGTGGGACCTTATATAGACAGGTGTGTGCCTTTCCAAATCATGTCCAATCAATTGAATTTACAACAGGTGGACTCCAATCAAGTTGTAGAAACATCTCAAGGATGATCAATGGAAACAGGATGCACCTGAGCTCAAATTCAAGTCTCATGACAAAGGGTCTGAATACTTATGTAAATGTCATATTTCAGTTTTTCTATAACGTTTTTTTTTTTTTTAGATTTGTCATTATGGGGTATTGTGTGTAGATGTATTTATTTAATCAATTTTAGAATAAGGCTGTAACAAGAAAATGGGTCTGAATACTCTCCAAATGCACTGTAATGATGACTTCTTTGGTTCAGTGTTCTGGCTCAAGTCCAAACAGACAACGGTCTATTATATTATGTCTCATAACTTTGGCTTCTTTCAGTGTATGCCTTTCTGGTTTAAAGTCTATGATTGAGGTTCAAGCGACTTTCAGGCAATTTCTCACTTAAACAGTACAGCTTTTTTTTCCTCTTTATGCACTTAAATATAAGTGTTACACCTTTTTGAATTTAATGGGATCCAAGGCTACACATTTAGCCCGTGCCTTTTTACTTGCATATGTGTAATAAGGCCTTACAGCGATAACAAAATATGGTACTAAAACCTGCCGGAGGCAACTTCTTGGGATCTTAGAAAGTCTGTAAAAATGTCTTGAGCTGTAGCGTTTCCTCCACTGATATCCTGTTGTGGTAGAAGCTGAGTCCAGTCAGGAGCTCTATGTCTCGGACCCGGGAAGCATGGAACTGGGCCCACTCCTGGACCCATCGGAAGTCTGAGCCATTCTGAGGAGACAGGGAGGAGGAGGAAAAGGAGGGCTGAGTCACTAATAATATTCATAGATTATCTTAAACAGCAAAACTAGAGGATCCCATATGATCTCCAGACCTAGGTCAAATACACAATCAAATACTTTGAAATTCCTGAAAATATTTCAGGTGCAGCTGATTTAGCTTGAAATGTGCACATTTGAGACGATTTAATTGGTTGCATTGTACACGGCTAACTAAATGAAGTGCTGCTCAAGTATTTGACAGTATTTGACATACAGCATCTATTTAAACCAGGTCTGATTATCTCAGCCATCCTTTGGTCTGTTGACATGTTACATTTCCTCAACAGGCTTTTCAGGTGACCCAGTAGGAAAGAGTAGGACAGCCAGCCAGAGCGGTGTGACTCACAGCACAGGTCTCAGTGTGGTCTGGTCTATGGGGGAGGGTGAAGGAGGTGGTCTCCAGGGGACCCTGGCAGTCAGCAGGGGAGAAGGAAGAGTTTCCACAGCTGGTCAGGATCACATAGAAGTGAGTGGGGATGGGAGCCTCATGTCTGCAGGAGAGAAAGATGGAAACATGTTCATGTACAACTGAGAATTAAAAAAAAGCCAGCAGCAACAACACGCATGGATGATGAACACTTACTGTGGTGTGCTAACTGTAGGAGCGTCAAAGTGTCCGTCGTAGTGCTGGTCAAAGATAGGTCCACTCATAACGTTGACCCCATTCAGCTGCTGGGAATATTTCACCAGGAGGACATCATGGAAGTACGTCCAAACAGCTGCAAACATACAATCATATACTTATTAAAACAAGAAGTTACTGAACAATGTCTTCAGGGCCCGTATTCACAAAAATGTCTTAGAGTATGACTGTTGATCTAGAATCAGTTTTGCCCTTTAGATCATAATAAATGTGATTAAATGGACAGTGTTGGGGGCTGATCCTAGATCAGCATTTCTACTCTGTAGACTTTCACCATTTGCCACCAGAGGGCAGTGAGTGTTTGTAAAGTTATCCACAGAGTGCTTCTGTTCATGGATTTAAAAAACAAAATCCCCTTGTATGACATATCACACTTAATAAACCCCTTTTATGATGGATTACCTGTGTCCACGGGCATCAACAAAAGTAACAACCATTTGCATCTCCCTTTCATCAATATGGAACCCACAAGATGGCATCATATTGTACCATCCTAACCGCTATCCCATAACCGAGTCCCAAACAGTATCCTACAGCCCAGTGTTTAAAACGCTGTGCTATTATTTTCCATCAGAGTAGACATGACCCCACACCACATTAGCAACATTGTCTGTCTGGGAAAGTCAGGAACACATCTTTAGGTCTACTACCAACACATTGACGGTCTATGAGTAACTACACCACAAGTTGTTATCGGAATGTTGCATCAGGAGTGCTCATGTTCTCACAAATGACATTACGTGCCAAGCAGAGAGTACAAAATGGGGTGGGATTTTAAACGTAACAAACTCCCCTTCTTTAGAATAGCATAGCAAGCAATCACTTTTGTCAAGCCAGTTACACAGAATGGAAAGTGAACAATAAAA
Source organism: Oncorhynchus clarkii lewisi (assembly GCF_045791955.1). Lineage (NCBI taxonomy): Eukaryota > Metazoa > Chordata > Actinopteri > Salmoniformes > Salmonidae > Oncorhynchus > Oncorhynchus clarkii. The sequence goes on from NC_092154.1 coordinate 14,220,183, forward strand.
CACTAAAAGAGAGCTTAGGGAGTGGGCTGGGTTTTTACCGTGACCACTGCCTGATATGGTAACGCCCTGCTGCACCACTACTGTACACTACTGTCCCCTAGACAAAATGTAACAGAGATCCTATGTCTACTGAATAAATATGGCTCACTATGACCATGGTCAGATTATCATGTTAATTCACATGGAAGCTTTTATGTTGACAGACCAATCTGAGATTTCTCAGTTGGTGTGAGAGTTTTAAACCCTGCTCCTAAATCTACAGCTTGTTATTGAGTTAAATATTTACTATGGAGTCAGCTTTTTTCCACTATTCAACTAGAACCTTAGATCCTAGGAAAAATGGTACGATCTAACAGGAAATACAAGGGGAAAAACTGTCCTAGTACGTTATCTCAGCAGTTGGATCTTTGGGCTGAAATGTATACCTAATTGGCCAAGGCTAGTTCAAAATAGAATAGCGATGCAGGCTGGGAGTGTTACATGCTGTAAGAGTAAGCCTAAGAGTAAAAGTAAAACTGATAGAAACTACACTGAACAAAAATACAAAAACACAACATGTAACAATTGCAACGATTTTACTGAGTTACAGTTCATATAAGGAAATCAGTCAATTGAAATAAATTCATTAGGCCCTAATCTATGGGTTTCACATGACTGGGAATACAGATATGCATCTGTTGGTCACAGATACCGTTCAGAAAACAAGTAGGGGTGTTGATCAGAAAACCAGTCAACCAACCAACCATGGAGTGCGAGATCTCCTTCACAGAGTTAATCAGGCTGCTGTTGATTGTGGCCTGTGGAATGTTGTCCCACTCCTCTTCAATGGCTGTGCGAAGTTGCTGGATATTGTCGGGAACTGGAACATGCTGTAGTACACTCCAATCTAGAGCGTCCTTGGTGAGTATGCAGGCCATGCAAGAACTGGGACATTTGAACTTCCAGGAATTGTGTGCAGATCCTTGCGACATGGGGCCGTGTATTATCATGCTGAAATGAGGTGATGGATGAATGGCAGGACAATGGGCCTCAGGATCTCATCATGGTATCTATGTATTCAAATTTCCATTGATAAAATGCTATTGTGTTCGTTGTCCATAGCTTACGCCTGCCCATACCATAACCCCACCGCCACCATGGGGCACCCTGTTCACAACGTTAACATCAGCAAACAACTCGCCCACACGACGCCACATCAGCCATCTGCCAAGTACAATTGAAACCGGGATTTATCTGTGAAGAGCACACTTCTCCAGTGTGCCAGGGGCCTTCAAAGGTGAACATTTGCCCACTGAAGTTGGTTACAACAGTCGAACTACAATCAGGTCAAGATCCTGGTTGCTGGTCTCAGACTATCCCGCAGGTGAAGAATCTCCTGGGCTGGCGTGGTTACACGTGGTCTGCGGTTCTGAGGCCGGTTGGATGTACTGCCAAATTCTCTAAAGCGGCGTATGGTAGAGAATTGAACATTAAATTCTCTGGCAACAGCTCTGGTGGACATTCCTGGAGTCAACATGCCAATTGCACGCTCCTTCAAATCATCTGTGAGATTGTGTTGTGAGACAAAACTGCATTTTAGAGTGGTATTTTACTGTCACCAGCACAAGGAGCACCTGTGCAATTATGTTGTTTAATCAGCATCTTGATATGCCACAACTTTCAGGTAGCTTGATTATCTTGGCAAAGGAAAAATGCTCACTCACAAGGATGTAAACATATTTCTGCACAAAATTTGAAAGAAATAATATTTTTGTGCATATGAACAATTTCTGGGAGCTTTTATTTCAGCTCATGAAACATGGAATTAACACTTTACATGGTATTTTATTCTATTTTTGATCAGTATAAAACAAACCCATTAGTCCAGTGAGCAATCTTATAGTAGGCCTATACATGCATCATGCAAAGACACACTTGGTCCTAAGAAGTCATTTCCTGAAGCTGCATGTCCATAAGAAATCACACATACCTGGTTGAGTGTTTGAGCTATTATTGCACAGTACCTGAGATTTATCTGTCTCTTAGCCAGCTAGCTTGACCTGCTCACCTTTAAAAGCAGGGTACATGGGCGCAATGTTGCTGGTGAGTAGTGACTCTGCCTCTGTTCCATTGGCACCCAGATCTGAAACATCAACATGAATTAATCACTTAAACACACACACACTAAACACTTCATTTAACAATTCATTTAAATCATCAACTGGTCTTCAAAAGTTGTATGAGAACTGTCCTGATTTAGTGTTAGAATCTGATGCACCACTGGCTATATGCACGTCCAGTAATATGGAGTAGGTATTTAACAAAAGGTTTTGGGGTGTAATCTCCCTTTCCTCACTGGGTGGATGCAGCAGGCCGTAGGACAGCGCAGGGTTGTCCTTGTATCGGACACAGTTCTGGCTGAAGAGCGGCGCCACACGGACGTCTGCACGGACACAGGCCTCCGCTACTGGACTCAGTGGCTGGACATTGTTCTGACGGGGACGAGAGAGATGATTCCAGTTCTTGAGCTCTGGTATTAGTTATGTGAACCTGGTTTCATTCCTTATTGCAGGGTTGACTCAATATATACATTAGGATAATGCTTTTCCCGTTACCTTCTCCTCAGATAAAATAAAACCATGAATCATCTACTTTCCATCCTCTTAATAGCTTTTAGACAGAAAGTAATGGAATAAAAGGAGGATGTTGAGAGAACGAAAGCCAGGGATAGATATACTGTAGAGAGACGTCCTGATTTACATTGAGGTTTTCACCACATAATGACAAACACAAGAAGCTATGAAAGCCAGCACGAGTTAGGAAGATCTACAGCCAGCTAGCAGGGCCAGGCAGCAGCTCAGCTCTCAGCACTTCACACATCTTTACAACTTATTTCATTTCCTAGCCAAAAACACTAACCAGAGAAACACTAACACTAACCAGAGAAACACTAACCAGAGAAACACTAACCAGAGAAACACTAACCAGAGAAACACTAACCAGAGAAACACAAACACTAACACTAACCAGAGAAACACTAACCAGAGAAACACTAACCAGAGAAACACTAACCAGAAAAACACTAACCAGAAAAACACTAACCAGAGAAACACTAACCAGAGAAACACTAACCAGAGAAACACTAACCAGAGAAACACAAACACTAACACTAGCCAGAGAAACACTAACCAGAGAAACACTAACCAGAGAAACACTAACCAGAGAAACAAACCAGAGAAACCCTAACCAGAGAAACACTAACCAGAGAAACACAAACACTAACACTAACCAGAGAAACACTAACACTAACCAGAGAAACACAAACACTAACACTAACCAGAGAAACCCTAACCAGAGAAACCCTAACCAGAGAAACACTAACCAGAGAAACTAACCAGAGAAACACTAACCAGAGAAACACTAACCAGAGAAACACTAACCAGAGAAACACTAACCAGAGAAACACTAACCAGAGAAACACTAACCAGAGAAACACTAACACTAACCAGAGAAACACTAACCAGAGAAACACTAACCAGAGAAACACTAACACTAACCAGAGAAACACTAACCAGAGAAACACTAACCAGAGAAACACTAACCAGAGAAACACTAACCAGAGAAACACTAACACTAACCAGAGAAACACTAACCAGAGAAACACTAACACTAACCAGAGAAACACTAACCAGAGAAACACTAACCAGAGAAACACTAACACTAACCAGAGAAACACTAACCAGAGAAACACTAACCAGAGAAACACTAACACTAACCAGAGAAACACTAACCAGAGAAACACTAACCAGAGAAACACTAACCAGAGAAACACTAACCAGAGAAACATAATACAACAGTGCATCTCCAACACAACATACTATCTATCTGTAGACATTAAAGAGAGCCAGAGTGTAATGGAGGTGGTTTAGAACCAAGCTCGCGTGAGGGGTAACATTTCCTAAGATTCTGAAGACTTGCGTTAACTCCCCCAAGCAAATGCCTCGGCTTTAGCTAAGCAGACTAACACATACCTGGGTATGAAACCTGGTCGTTCACACAAGCACATAAAGACTCACCAGTGGGTTAATTGTGTAGGCGACCCATAAGGGCATGAGAGTATCTTTGCTGTAACCGTTGATGTAGTCGGCGTGGTGCAGGACACAGTACTCTGAATTCTCCTGGAGAACTCGAGGGATTCCATATGGTAGGTGAAGAGCCTTGGTTCCGGAAACTGAGAGAGGGGAGGGTGTGATAAAAAACATAATCATAGACAAAATAGAGCCATGATTACGCTAACTGGAGTGTTTGGCAAAGCTTTTACTACTAAGCCATTACAAAGAGACCCCATGAAGTGTGTACTCACTGGAATTGTCTTTGATGAGTTGCCTGTTCATAGTCTTCTCCTGAAACATATATTTTCAGCATGTTAGTGTGTCTGTCAACTTCTCTCCCTCTGAGTGCTTCTGGGTTATCAATCATAAAGTGAGGATAAATATTAGTTTTCAATGAAGCACCTTTCAAACATTGAGGATTTAGAGTGTTATGGACAGGACAGACCCTCTGTCTACCCCTCCCCTCCCAGTCCTGCTCTCTGGGGATGGATGTGCGAGTTTGAGGATACACCCCCCTCCCTGATTGTACCCCCTGGTCATACCGCTGCTTTGGTGCGGGTGCTGCAGCTACAGCCCAGGTGGTCAGAGGGGGCAAGGCCACTGGCCTCACAGGTGGAGTTAGAGGAGAGCTCAGCTGGGTACACGGGGCGGTGGGGAGGGTTCTTCAGGAGGTGGTTCAGACTCCCATGGGTCCCGTTGTTAGGAGCAGGGGGAACGTCCAACAAATCTGACAGGCAAAGAGAGAGGGTGATAGATAGAGACGGGGGGGGGGGGGGAATAAAGTGATAGTAGAGAGTTGAAAAGGTATTTTCTTTAACTGACTAGATTTGATCTAATGGGCTAACTGTACAGAATAGCTGTGTGACTATGGACTTAGTTTCCAGTGGTGGTGCTGTGGCCTTCTCAACTGGCACATCCTCTTTGAAACGTATCACAATGTTGAGAAATAGTCCTGGGAGTTCTGTATAGAAGTGGTTGAAATGATGCTATAATGAATGTAAAGCCAGTTCGGCCTGCTGAAATAATTTCACTTTAGAGAAGTATTACTTAGCCTGGGTACCAGTCTGTTTAGATATCATTCCACTCCTTTGGCATGACAATTCCATCAGGAGTTGGCAAGAGAGCGAAAACAGACTGGCACCCAGGCTAATCCTTTCTAGTTATGCAACAGGACATTGTCCCCATGTTAAATGGTCCATTGACTAACAGGCTTACCACACAGGAGGTTGTACACTTCAATGTTTTCAAAAGGTGCAACTTGGGTCTTGTATTTCAGCCCTGGTCCATAACTGATAAAAATGGCCTGAAAAATACAAAAACAATTCATTTTCACAAGAATAACTGACACATAAATAGATAGAGACACGCTATTCATGACAGTGGAGTAGACATGTTAGATATGGAGAGAAGAACAAAGTAACCACAATTTCACCATCTCATTTAGTTAAAATTTCCCTACACCTACGAAGGAGTCAAAACCACAAATAGACCATGTGTAAACATCAGAATAGCTAAAAGTAAACCGTGTGGGAGTTTAAGTACTTAAATGACCTTCCAAAAAGGTGGGTTGAAAAGCAATTAACATTTTGAAATAATCATAAGATGAGCCTTAAAGCGGCAATCAGCAGTAGAAACAATAACAAGGGGACTCCCAGCCCTTGTTTAAGTAAAAAGCTGAGAGATTGGGGCTGGAGAAATCGACCACTCTCAAATTCAGAGCTATTGATGCAAGGACTAACCATCCATGAAATCAAAATGATAGTTTTAACCATGTTGCGGCTGTATAGTGTTTGGTCACATTTACTTTGTTTACAAACATTTAAGTAAAACAAACTTACAGTATATTTTGGGTTCTGATGGGGTATGACAGTTTGAGGCATTCTTAACTTGTATTCTTCATGAGTCAATGGGCACATAATTCATTTATAAGTCCAAAAATGTATGTAGTAACTGCTGATTGCCCCTTTTAAAACGTGGGTGGCTACTAAATTAAATAGGTGATGTTGTTACTTGCTAGCTACGTCTGCTTTTCTTCCGGTCTGCAGCAAGACACACAGAAGATATTTTCAGCAGACTTTCATTTGTCTCATGCACCTGTTTTATTTAGGTTAGCGAGTAAAGTCGCAGGGATAATTATAGCAACACATTCCAGGTGTGACCACATCTAGAAAGATACACAGACCTATTATAAACATAAAGACTAACAGGGAGATGCCAGGGAGACGTCTAGTAAACTATAGTAAACATAGCCATGAGAAAACACAACACAAATGGGAACAAAGCATACTGTTATAGGGGATGGTATTTCAGCAGGCTTATTTTGGGAGAGATTTTCTAAGGCCGGAAACATACACAGACCGATCATAAAGACTAACATGGAGACGGGGAGAAATCTAGTAAAACCTAGTAAACCTAGTAAAAATGTACATGGGAAAACAACAACTCCAAATGGGAGGACATTACTGTTATAGGTGATGGTATTGCAGTGGGTTTACTTTGGGAGAGACTTGACTCTCTCGGAGGACACAGCTTGATTTAACCTAAAGAATGTCAAGCATGATTTAACAAACTGGGGCTCCTTTGGAGTGGCCTGCTCCCAGATCTGTTTGGGACATTTGGCCTGAGAATGGCCATACAGGTGTAGGATCTTAATTTGAGCCAGTTTGCTACAGCAGGAAAATAATCCTGCAGCTACAGGAAATGTGGATTATAATGGACTTTTTTGTAGGCGTTGATACATTTTTCTGCAAATCAAGTCTGAAATGTTTAAGTGAAAATTACAAACGTAGGGCCTCCCGGGTGGCGCAGTGGTTAAGGGCACCAGTCTCTGCTGTGCCACCAGAGACTCTGGGTTCGCGCCCAGGCTCTGTCGTAACTGGCCGTGACCGGGAGGTTCGTGGGGCGACGCACAATTGGCCTAGCGTCATCCGGGTTAGGGAGGGTTTGGCCGGTAGGGATATCCTTGTCTCATCGCGAACCAGCGACTCCTGTGGCGGGCCGGGCGCAGTGCGCGCTAACCAAGGATGCCAGGTGCACGGTGTTTTCTCCGACACATTGGTACGGCTGGCTTCCGGGTTGGATGCGCGCTGTGTTAGTTGGGTTGTGTATTGGAGGACGCATGACTTTCGACCTTCGTCTCTCCCGAGCCCGTACGGGAGTTGTAGCGATGAGACAAGATAGTGGCTACTAACAATTAGATACCATGAAAAAGGGGGTAGAAATTCAACAAAAAAATCAAAAAAAGAAAATTACCTTTTAAAAACTCAAATACACTAAGTTTGCTTTTCCTGCCACCCAGGACCTATATACTAGGTGGTGTCACCTTGTAAGATCCAAAAAATGGTTGAAGACTCCAGTAACCCAAGTCAGACTGTTCTCTCTGCTATCACACGGCAAGCGGTACCGGAGCACCAAGTCTAGGTCCTTAACAGCTTCTACCCCCAAGCCATATGCCTGCTGAACAATTAATCCAAAGGCCACCCGACCTATTTACATTGACACCCACACCCACTTTGTTTTTACAATGCTGCTATTATCTATGCATGGTCACTTTACCCCTACCTACATGTACAAATTACCTCGACTAACCTGTACCCCCGCACATTGACTCGTTATTGTTATGTACTTTTTTTGTTACTTTTGATTCGATTTTTTTTTTTCTTAAAAAAATATTTACTATATAAACTAAACTCTTTCTTGAACTGCATTGTTGGTTAAGTAAGCATTTCACGGTAAGGTCTACCTACACCTGCTGTAGTCGGCGCATGTGACAAATCAGCAACAAAAGGGTAATCAAATTAAGATGCTATATCTGTAGGAGATGGCAATCAGATCTGGGACTCAGGCTACCTCTCTGTAGTGCTTTCATCATAGAACTTCACATCAAAATAAAAATTAGTTGTGTTTTTTTTTTTTTTAATCTCCATGTGATTCAAGTGTAATGTAGCTATTAGCGTTAGCTGTTTTTTAGTTAGAGACAGTATGTTCGGATGGGTTTCCCTGGATGTGTACATAACCACGTGTCCATACTGTAATATCACAGAGTATCAACGGAAGTACAGCATCATCCCTCTCACCCTTCCCTGACCTGCATGTTTTTGAAGACGTTATCCGAGCCGTGGAATCCACCAGTGCAGTACTTGACTTCCTTAGGTTGTCTGTGGATGAACAGAGATGAAAAAACATTATTCCATTCCTAGAAAAAACATCACACCTCCAACAGAACAGAGGGTGTTCTTTAATGGAAGTCTCTCCAAAATAATCCAGGTAGAATCAGGAATTCCTCAGGGCAGGTGTCTAGGCCCCTTACTTTTTCAATCTTTACTAATGGCATGACACGGAGTTCTGTATTTTATATATATTTATACAACACTAAAATTGAGGGGTTTTCAATTGAACAGCTGTATAAACCAGCCCAACTAAATAATAGCTCACATACTCAACTGTGGCAACCATAACAACAAGGAACAGCTTTCAGCACCCATTAAAGACATCTGTAAAAAACATGCCCAAACATGGGCAAAACAAAATGTATGTTGGTATGTTAATAGGCTTTCTGTTAACCGGAGACCAACTATCACTTTTCATATGTGGCAGCTGTTGAGAATTTCAGTGGTCAAGTTAGGGCTAGGGAGTCGTCTTGTCGAATAATGTCTCATTGCAACAGACGAACATAACGAGAGTTAAACATTTACTTTTGAATCATTTAGCAGACGCTCTTATCCAGAGCGACCCACAGTAGTGAGTGCATACATTTTTGTACTTTTCCGTATAAATATAAAGTGGGATCACCTTTTGCAAGTACCTGTAACTGCTTTCAAAGTGCATGTAGGGAGAAATGCATATAGGGACAAGTGCATGTAGGCACAACGTTTAAAGTGAATGTCAATGGATAATGTGTAGTTCTAACCGGTGTGGATTTAGTTTTGCCTGGAACTGATGACTTGAAAAAGGAGTGAACCGTGATGAGTAGGCTAACTATTAAATATTTAAAACGGTACTTATTTACTTAGGTTATTCCACAACAGATACTTTGGCTTAATGCCAGAGTAAAGCCAAGAGTGCAGCTTAGGTTATGTGATAAAACAAAGTGTTGCGTTTTCAAAGAAATTACATTTAGGGTTATGGTTCATACTGTATACGGTTCCTACAGATGTCATATCTTAATTTGATCGGTTGTCACAGAGAATGAGTCTTGTGATTTACATACCTTCATTGAAAACCCAGAATTATCTTTCTCTCAGTAGATCTAACTAAACTAAACTATAGCCTATCAAAGCTAATTTCCCATTTGCAGGATTATTTTACTCATGTTCAAATTAAGATCCCACATCTGTATGAATAAAGATGTAAAAACAAAATGTGTTATGAAAAAAAAAAAAAAAAGCAAACAAGAGAGTTATGTTATGACATACAGAGCTGCTTGCCAGCCAGGCTTCATGTAGAGATGGGCCTTCTCAATGCGCACGTTGTTAGCAAAGTGCATCCGTTTGGGAAGGTGCTCTTTGAGGTAGGGCCTCATGGGCTGGTCAGGGCTCCTGCACTTCAAAACACAAAGCAAGAGAAGAGCAGAGAGTCAATGAAGGGACAGAGGGAAAGGCCAGTTTGACATAAGCTAAGGCAAGCAAATCATTTTTCAATTCATCTTATTAACACAGAAGTCAACTGGGCACAATAACTTCACATACCGACAGATTCTTCACCAGGCCTTCATAGTCGACTGGGGGAATAAAAACAGACATAGTTGGTAACTCAAGGGTCATGACCTTCCCCTTCCCAAATCACTCTTGACCCCTTGGACCCAACCGCTTGCCCTTTTCCCCTTGGCCCTCAACCACTTGGCCCTCAACCACTTTGCCCTCAACCACTTTGCCCTCAACCACTTTGCCCCTTCTCCTTTGATCCCCAAATGCTGTATCCCTCCCGTTATGTTTGCAGATCTGGATGGTCTGCATAGGTACAGGGCGATTAAGATTAAAATCACTTTAGTCAATTGTACACATAGTCCAACCGAATACTTTAACCCAGCCCCTGCGAAAGATACACATACACATATATATATACAGGTTTTTGGAGATGTGCGGGGGGCTGCCACACCCGGAAAGCCAGGGAGCTGCTGTTGTGGGGGGTTAAGGCAATGGCATCTAGGATTTGATAGCAGCAACCCTTCAGTTGCCAGCTCACTCTAACCACTAGGATACCTGCTGCCCCAGTGAAGTGGTGAAGCTTCTACCTTAATTAATGCTTACACATTACTAAGGGGGAAGGAGGGAATTGGGACCAGCTGTAACACTGAATGGTGTTTCAACATAAGGCCAGGAAGAGGGAGGAAAACAGCTGGAAGTGACACGTTGACATCATCAACAGTCATCAGCAACAGTTACTCACAGGAGAAGAAGTCTTCTGGGAGGTTCTTGGGTCGGATTCGCGCAGCAGGGCCTTGGATGACAGTGAAGTCGTCAATGTTGTCCTGGTACGAGCTTACAAATGCAGCCTTTTTGCAGGAAGCTTCCTCCATTCCTGCAATTACAGTAAACACACACACACACACACACACACACACACACGCACACATCATTTAAAAAACAATTGCCATTGTTTGTATTGTTGTTCCTGGCAACTGGGCAGTCAGAGCAATAGGAGAAGTTAGAGCAGAGAAATGGAGAATGAGAAAAGACAGTATAAGACTTCAACAGCACCATAATTAAGTGGTCTAATCTGTACCAGATTTCAGAGAATTTTTTTTTTTTTTTACTGAACAAACTGTTAACTTTAAATTATAAACAGATTATTGTTACTAGGATTATATCCTCCATTTCCCAATCAATCAAAACATCAAATCGATCACAATCACATCAATAACATTGACAAAAAAATAACCCAAGAGCAATGCAATAATTGTTATAGGCTAAATAAAAAAGATTCCCATATGACATTTGTTATTATAAAAACCTGACATCAAAATGTACAACCCTGCAACGTGGAGCTTATTACAAGGCCAGTTGAGTAGCCATCGGTCGGTGCCACCAAATGAATTTCATTTTGTTAATCCTTTACACGCATAATGACATAATTACAAGACTAGACACATGTCAAATGCTATGCAGATGTTGCGAGCATCTCTTCTTTACAGACCTCTCCTCTGTAAACCTCCCTGGCTAAATCATTCACAGCTGTTTCAGCATTCAATCTGACCTTGTTTTACAAAAGTTTTCGCTCTGCCATGTGATTCCCCAACAACAGGTGCTAGGGCAGCGTCTCTAACGGAACCCTATTTCTTATATAGTGCACTATTTCTGAACCAGCCTTATGGGACCTGGTCAAAAGTATTGAACTAAATAGGGAATAGGGAGCCATTTTGGAAGCATCCATTGTCTCAGCCAAAACAAACAGTACGTGTGGCTGACAGTAAGCATTCAAATGCCCCCACAATGGCAGACCCCAGAGTACAGGCCAGAGGCTGGAAGACAATCCAAAAGTTACTCAATAGAAGAACTATAACATTTAAACAAAACAATATGTTGTGGTAATATACACTATGGCTACACTGTTAATTGTTATGTTTTATTTCTGAATTGCTACTTGTACAATAAAATCTGTAGACAATAACTTAATGATTGAGTTTGATAGTGGATTGTGTGCTATAAGGCAGGAGCTATGTAGCCTTTATACAACAGCTAAGGGAGGTTAGGCAGGAGCTATGCAGCCGTTATACAACAGCTAAGGGAGGTTAGGCAGGAGCTATGCAGCCGTTATACAACAGCTAAGGGAGGTTAGGCAGGAGCTATGCAGCCGTTATACAACAGCTAAGGGAGGTTAGGCAGGAGCTATGCAGCCGTTATACAACAGCTAAGGGAGGTTAGGCAGGAGCTATGCAGCCGTTATACAACAGCTAAGGGAGGTTAGGCAGGAGCTATGCAGCCGTTATACAACAGCTAAGGGAGGTTAGGCAGGAGCTATGCAGCCGTTATACAACAGCTAAGGGAGGTTAGGCAGGAGCTATGCAGCCGTTATACAACAGCTAAGGGAGGTTAGGCAGGAGCTATGCAGCCATTATACAACAGCTAAGGGAGGTTAGGCAGGAGCTATGCAGCCGTTATACAACAGCTAAGGGAGGTTAGGCAGGAGCTATGCAGCCGTTATACAACAGCTAAGGGAGGTTAGGCAGGAGCTATGCAGCCGTTATACAACAGCTAAGGGAGGTTAGGCAGGAGCTATGCAGCCGTTATACAACAGCTAAGGGAGGTTAGGCAGGAGCTATGCAGCCGTTATACAACAGCTAAGGGAGGTTAGGCAGGAGCTATGCAGCCGTTATACAACAGCTAAGGGAGGTTAGGCAGGAGCTATGCAGCCGTTATACAACAGCTAAGGGAGGTTAGCCATCATTTAGCTGCCAGATACTGACTCGATATGAGCTCTTTTTCTTTGATGAGTCACTAATATTTAGGGATGTAGGAAAATCAGCTACTTCCTCTTTTTATTTTCATCCCTTTTCCCCCCTAGACCAACTCCTCTTTCATGTTAAGTAGTAGTGGATGCTCACTATCGCATCACTTTATGATTTACAGCAGACCCATAAAGTAAACCACTTGTCTTTTTTCATTTGCCAAAAAACACTAAATGGGTTACCTCCGCCTCCCCTGCTTTCACATTGACTTTCTTAGTGCTTATCTCTGAGAAACATTGTTTCTCTTGTACTGTACATTTCCCCTCGAAGCCCTTTGCTCCAGTAGGAGCTAAAACAACAAGTCACTTTCCAATCTACTGTTTCATCTGAATGCTGTGTAGAAAACAAGGCTACTGATTCCTTGGTTGATCACAGAGACCACTGTGTGTACAGGACAATCCGGCTGTGTGTTGTGGCAACATGCTGCTCACCGTGGTCAGACAGAAGCACCAGGTTGACACAGCGGTGAAGGTTCTTCTGTTTCAAGCCGTCCATTAGAAGTCCTAACAACCTGTCCACGTTCAGCAGGGCCTCAATCACCTGCAAATACAGTATATAGTTATTCATAACACCACATGTTATACAAGGCCCAGGAGTTCTGCCTGACTACTTTGTGGCCTTTGCTGGGTCTGCTTTGATTGGTTATAAATTACCCCCCACCTGATTGGTGGGTTGAATGAATAGAGATGGATCTGACCTGGCTGCTCATTGGTCCGTATCGGTGGCCGGCAGAGTCTGGTTCCTCCATGTACAGAGTGTAAAAATCTGGCCTACATGAAAACACAATGAAAGGACTCTGATTACATAGTGAGGTCCGATCAAATGAAAGAGAACGACAGTGTTTGGACTGTCCTTCAAAATGATGCTCATTTAAAGGTTATAAGAAGCATATTACCATACCTTTCCCCTTGAGGCAAGTTCAGCCATTGCAATATGGTTGAGATTCTCTCCTCAAATGAGATGCTCCTAAAACAAAGATACTGCTTTATTTCTTACTTTAGAAAGCATCACTATGGATAGCTTACACACTGCTACAGTACACTACAGCAAATGCTGGTCACCTCCAAATAACACATTCATACTTTATATCTTTTTTTTTTATTTTATTTATTTTTTTATTTCACCTTTATTTAACCAGGTAGGCTAGTTGAGAACAAGTTCTCATTTGCAACTGCGACCTGGCCAAGATAAGGCATAGCAGTGTGAACAGACAACACAGAGTAAACAATTAACAAGTCAATAACACAGTAGAAAAAAGGGGAGTCTATATATACATTGTGTGCAAAAGGCATGAGAAGGTAGGCAAATAATTACAATTATGCAGATTAACACTGGAGTGATAAATGATCAGATGGTTATGTACAGGTAGAGATATTGGTGTGCAAAAGAGCAGAAAAATAAATAAATAAAAACAGTATGGGGATGAGGTAGGTGAAAATGGGTGGGCTATTTACCAATAGACTATGTACAGCTGCAGCGATCGGTTAGCTGCTCAGATAGCAGATGTTTGAAGTTGGTGAGGGAGATAAAAGTCTCCAACTTCAGCGATTTTTGCAATTCGTTCCAGTCACAGGCAGCAGAGAACTGGAACGAAAGGCGGCCAAATGAGGTGTTGGCTTTAGGGATGATCAGTGAGATACACCTGCTGGAGCGCGTGCTACGGATGGGTGTTGCCATCGTAACCAGTGAACTGAGATAAGGCGGAGCTTTACCTAGCATGGACTTGTAGATGACCTGGAGCCAGTGGGTCTGGCGACGAATATGTAGCGAGGGCCAGCCGACTAGAGCATACAAGTCGCAGTGGTGGGTGGTATAAGGTGCTTTAGTGACAAAACGGATGGCACTGTGATAAACTGCATCCAGTTTGCTCAGTAGAGTGTTGGAAGCAATTTTGTAGATGACATCGCCGAAGTCGAGGATCGGTAGGATAGTCAGTTTTACTAGGGTAAGTTTGGCGGCGTGAGTGAAGGAGGCTTTGTTGCGGAATAGAAAGCCGACTCTTGATTTGATTTTCAATTGGAGATGTTTGATATGGGTCTGGAAGGAGAGTTTAGAGTCTAGCCAGACACCTAGGTATTTATAGATGTCCACATATTCAAGGTCGGAACCATCCAGGGTGGTGATGCTGGTCAGGCGTGCGGGTGCAGGCAGCGAACGGTTGAAAAGCATGCATTTGGTTTTACTAGCGTTTAAGAGCAGTTGGAGGCCACGGAAGGAGTGCTGTATGGCATTGAAGCTCGTTTGGAGGTTAGATAGCACAGTGTCCAAGGACGGGCCGGAAGTATATAGAATGGTGTCGTCTGCGTAGAGGTGGATCAGGGAATCGCCCGCAGCATGAGAAACATCATTGATATATACAGAGAAAAGAGTCGGCCCGAGAATTGAACCCTGTGGCACCCCCATAGAGACTGCCAGAGGACCGGACAGCATGCCCTCCAATTTGACACACTGAACTCTGTCTGCAAAGTAATTGGTGAACCAGGCAAGGCAGTCATCCGAAAAACCGAGGCTACTGAGTCTGCCGATAAGAATACGGTGATTGACAGAGTCGAAAGCCTTGGCAAGGTCTATGAAGACGGCTGCACAGTACTGTCTTTTATCGATGGCGGTTATGATATCATTTAGTACCTTGGGCGTGGCTGAGGTACACCCGTGACCGGCTCGGAAACCAGATTGCACAGCAGAGAAGGTACGGTGGGATTCGAGATGGTCAGTGACCTGTTTGTTGACTTGGCTTTCGAAGACCTTAGATAGGCAGGGCAGGATGGATATAGGTCTGTAACAGTTTGGGTCCAGGGTGTCGCCCCCTTTGAAGAGGGGGATGACTGCGGCAGCTTTCCAATCCTTGGGGATCTCAGACGATATGAAAGAGAGGTTGAACAGGCTGGTAATAGGGGTTGCGACAATGGCGGCGGATAGTTTCAGGAATAGAGGGTCCAGATTGTCAAGCCCAGCTGATTTGTACGGGTCCAGGTTTTGCAGCTCTTTCAGAACATCTGCTATCTGGATTTGGGTAAAGGAGAACCTGGAGAGGCTTGGGCGAGTAGCTGCGGGGGGGGGGGGGAGCTGTTGGCCGAGGTTGGAGTAGCCAGGCGGAAGGCATGGCCAGCCGTTGAGAAATGCTTGTTGAAGTTTTCCATAATCATGGATTTATCGGTGGTGACCGTGTTACCTAGCCTCAGTGCAGTGGGCAGCTGGGAGGAGGTGCTCTTGTTCTCCATGGACTTCAGTGTCCCAGAACTTTTTGGAGTTGGAGCTACAGGATGCAAACTTCTGCCTGAAGAAGTTGGCTTTAGCTTTCCTGACTGACTGTGTGTATTGGTTCCTGACTTCCCTGAACAGTTGCATATCGCGGGGACTATTCGATGTTAGTGCAGTCCGCCACAGGATGTTTTTGTGCTGGTCGAGGGCAGTCAGGTCTGGAGTGAACCAGGGGCTATATCTGTTCTTAGTTCTGCATTTTTTGAACGGAGCATGCTTATCTAAAATGGTGAGGAAGTTACTTTTAAAGAAAGACCAGGCATCCTCAACTGACGGGATGAGGTCAATGTCCTTCCAGGATACCCGGGCCAGGTCGATTAGAAAGGCCTGCTCACAGAAGTGTTTTAGGGAGCGTTTGACAGTGATGAGGGGTGGTCGTTTGACTGCGGCTCCGTAGCGGATACAGGCAATGAGGCAGTGATCGCTGAGATCCTGGTTGAAGACAGCGGAGGTGTATTTGGAGGGCCAGTTGGTCAGGATGACGTTTATGAGGGTGCCCTTGTTTACAGAGTTAGGGTTGTACCTGGTGGGTTCCTTGATGATTTGAGTGAGATTGAGGGCATCTAGCTTAGATTGTAGGACTGCCGGGGTGTTAAGCATATCCCAGTTTAGGTCACCTAACAGAACAAACTCTGAAGCTAGATGGGGGGCGATCAATTCACAAATGGTGTCCAGGGCACAGCTGGGAGCTGAGGGGGGTCGGTAGCAGGCGGCAACAGTGAGAGACTTATTTCTGGAGAGAGTAATTTTCAAAATTAGTAGTTCGAACTGTTTGGGTATGGACCTGGAAAGTATGACATTACTTTGCAGGCTATCTCTGCAGTAGACTGCAACTCCTCCCCCTTTGGCAGTTCTATCTTGACGGAAGATGTTATAGTTGGGTATGGAAATCTCAGAATTTTTGGTGGCCTTCCTGAGCCAGGATTCAGACACGGCAAGGACATCAGGGTTAGCAGAGTGTGCTAGAGCAGTGAGTAAGACAAACTTAGGGAGAAGGCTTCTGATGTTGACATGCATGAAACCAAGGCTTTTTCGATCACAGAAGTCAACAAATGAGGGTGCCTGGGGACATGCAGGGCCTGGGTTTACCTCCACATCACCCGCGGAACAGAGAAGGAGTAGTATGAGGGTGCGGCTGAAGGCTATCAAAACTGGTCGCCTAGGGCGTTGGGGACAGAGAATAAGAGGAGCAGGTTTCTGGGCATGGTAGAATATATTCAGGGCATAATGCGCAAACAGGGGTATGGTGGGGTGCGGGTACAGCGGAGGTAAGCCCAGGCACTGGGTGATGATGAGAGAGGTTGTATCTCTGGACATGCTGGTTGTAATGGGTGAGGTCACCGCATGTGTGGGGGGTGGGACAAAGGAGGTATCAGGGGTATAAAGAGTGGAACTAGGGGCTCCATTGTAAACTAAAACAATGATAACTAACCTGCACAACAGTATACAAGGCATATTGACATTTGAGAGAGACATACAGCGAGGCATACAGTAATCACAGGTGTTGAATTGGGAGAGCTAGCTAAAACAGTAGGTGAGACAACAACAGCTAATCAGCTAGCACAACAACAGCAGGTAGAATGGCGATTGATTAGGCAGAGAGGGTCGGATTAACTACACACAGAGCCTAAGTGCGGCTGGGGCCGACAGATAAAACATAAACAAGCAGAATGGATTACCGTGATTAATGGACAGTCCAGCATGCATCAGCTATGTAGCCAAGTGATCAGTGTCCAGGGGGCAGCGGTGGATGGGGCAGGGAAGCTGGACTGGCGAGTGTTATCCAGGTTAGAAAACTAACAACGACTAAATAGCTTGTAGCCAGTTAGCTGGTTAGCTTCTGGAGGTTATTGAGTGTGTTCTAAAAATGTAAAGATAATAGCGGTTCCGTATCACATTGGGTGAGGCAGGTTACCGGAAGGTATAAACAAATTAAAAATCGAAAAGGGATAGAAAGTAAATATGGGTTCAGTGAGTGTTTGGGACGCGGCGATTCAGACGGTTAGCAGGCCTGTGCTAGCAAGCTAACAGTTAGTAGACGGTGCTAAACACGGTAGCAGTTAGCGGACCGGGCTAAACAAGCTAGCAGTTAGCAGGCCGAATTTGCAAGCAAGGAGATAGCAAGGGCTAGAGAGTTAGCCTTTGGGGACGTCGCGATGGGGGGAGTCTGTTTATTCCTCTTCATGCGGTGACATCGATGGACCGGTCGTGGGTCCGGATATTGTAGCCCAGGAGCTCAAAATGTTCCGTTTGCGGTGGGAATCCGGGGATGAGAAATAAAAAAATAAATAAGTCCGTTATGCTCTGGTTAGAGTCGCGTTGTTCGAACTGGCGAGAGCTTTCCGAGCTAAAGGTTAGCTGATGACCGGTTAGCTGAAGACCGCTAGCAATGTTTTGCTGAAGCTGGTAGTTAGTTGGCTAGCTTCAGTTGAGGGGTTCCAGATCCGAAGTAAATATAAATACTTTAGGAAAAATAGCTACGTTGGGTGAGGCGGGTTGCAGGAGAGTATTTAGAAGAAGTTGAGGTTCAGCAAATTGTTTTAAAGATATGCGAAGAAAAAAAACGAAAACAAACGATATATACAAGGGACACGACACGACAACACGTCCTACTGCTACGCCATCTTGGATCGAAAAATCTTACAAAACAAATAGATGGGGTATTCACTAACGGATAATTACCTACTCCTCTTTATTATGACAAACAAACATGGATAAGAAAGACCATTACGCATGTCTCTTACTTGTCATACTTCTTATAGAAGTCAGGTAATCTTCCATTGACTGCCACATCAGAGCCCGGCCAGAAGAATGTGGCTGACTTCAGGTTATTGTCCATGGCAGTGAACCAAACCTAGAGAGAGAGAGACAGACAGACAGTGGAGGTGCTCTGATCATCAAAACAACCACAGACCACTAGAAAGAGCTACTCTAATAGCTCTATAAACTCATCAAAACTGACCCTATACGCTGTTTGCCTTTCACTCCAGCCATCCGGGTTTGCTTCCTGCTCCCTCCGTTCGCTACATTGGTTGTCAGAAGTGAGATGGTGCCTGTTAGGCTATTGGAGAGGCATGTACACGTGAGGGGCACGCTCTCCCGAAGGAAGGGGGTAATGTAGCGACATTAACACCTAGAAACCTCATCAAGTGGTTCAGACCTCTTGGTGTAATGGTTAAGGCATTGGCTTGACAGTCGTTGGACCCAAGTCTGAGTCGCAGTTGGGGCTACCCCCCAAATTGGTTTCAGAAGTGGGATGGCGGCGGTGAGGCCACCAGAAAGCCTGGCGGACGTGTGAAGAGGCTTGAAAGAAAGTTGATGCACGGGGACGTGCCTTCCCGTTTGGAGGGCCCAGTGTAATGATCCTCAGCTCTTCACTATATGAGCCACATTACAATTCCCTCCCAATGGGTTAACCCTAACTCCCTAACGGGCTCGGGAGAGGCGAAGGTCGAATCATGACCCGCCAAACCGCGTTCCTTAACACCCGCCTGCTTAACCCGGAAGCCTGCTGCACCAATGTGTCGGAGGAAACACCGTTCAACTGACGACCGGAGTCAGCCTGCAGGCGCCCGGCCAGCCACAAGGAGTCTCTAGAGCGCGATGAGCCAAGTAAAGCCCCCGGCCAAACCCTCCCCTAACCCGGACGACGCTGTGCGACGCCCTATGGAACTCTTGTTTTAGTAAACATTGTTCTGTATTGTCATTATGTCTCATAGTTAGGGTTGTTTTAGTAAACACAGTTCAAATGAATTTCCTCAACAACATTCATGTTATTATTCCTCATGCATTTTTCCAGCTAAATGTTTCAGGAGGAAATCTTCTCAAAGTGCCATCTGTGACTTGTTCTAACAACAACAGGGCCCCTTATGTCTTCCCAAGCTCCACTCGTCTAGCCTGGGTACCAGTCTGTTTGAGTTATCATTACACTCCTTGTCATTCTTAACATGACACAAGGAGTGGAATGTTAGCCTGAAACGGAGAACCTGTTTTGCTACCAGTCAAGTTACATTTCTCCTAACACTAGGTCCATATTATCCTCAAACCAATAAGTTCTAGCAGTAAACTAACATTGAATGAAGGTGCGGTATTTGCACTGTTGTGTATTCCAATGTATCCACTCACTGGTTCTCCTTGGTACCATTTGGCATTGAATTTTTCGGGAACTTTCAAACTGAAGGAGGCGTTGCGGGTCACATCATACATCTTGTTGTCAACGATCCCATGGGACTCTGGATAGAGGCCCTGTGGGAGTAACACACACCAGTGAGGCCCTGTGGGAGTAACACACACCAGTGCTTTGACAGCTGCACGGCTAAGTAAGTGGACATATCATCTGTAACTTTACATCTAAACCACTTCATCACAGAGAGCCACCGGTTAACCCACTGTGTTGAAAGAATTCTGGAGGCTAAATGGAAGGTGTGGGTTAGTCCAGTAGATCTGAAATCACCGCCTACAGTTGCACACCTCCAACACAGTTTCTCCTGAGGTGCAGCATGTCCTAGCCATCCAGCCACAACAGTCGTAAGTGACAATTTGATGGATAAGGTGATTTAAAGAGTCATCTTTCTTTTAAGTGAATTCCATTTTCAAATAAACAAATAGGCCAGTCGTGTATACAATTCTGCAGAGTAACAGAGGGTTCCATATTAGAGCAACTAAGACGAGCATCAACACTTACAGTCACAATGGTGTAGTGGTTGGGGAAGGTCTTCGTGGGGTAGACAGGTCTCATGTATGAGGTAGAAGTGCCACAGTTGCCTGAAATAGATGGAGACGAAAAATAGTTAAAAGCTGCCAAAGTAAATGGATTTCACCATGTGGATAATGGTTTTAAAAGATTGACGTCTTTTGCGATGGTGCGGACATAAGTGGCCAAATAAACAATAGTTTCCTGAAACAGGATCATTTCCTCCACGACGTCTTTACTTGATTGTAATCTGATGTCGTTTCAACCAGAAACCAAATTTCAACCAGATAACTTCTTTAGAATGTTTCATGCCAAATGTTGCCCTACGCACCAGAAAACAATGGTGTGCTTACGTAATTTGCTGATGACTGGAAGAAGACTGCCATAGGCCTTTAAATAACCTGCCCGGAAGCCATCCATAGACACCAGGATCAGTGGGGGTTTGGAAAAACTGGGGATACAAACAGAGAATGAGCTGTATTGAGGTTAAAACAGAACATACATTTTTCCTGGAAAGCATGAATCTAAAACTGTCTGAGTCTGGCACAGTGTGGATGGTACAGTTCCACCGTTACAGTAGTTGTGCTGTGGGTTTGTGTGGAGGAACACAAAGCAAGCCCTTTGACTGTGGGGAACTGACATGAGCTGACTAGATGAGACGGATAGGCAGGATGGATTCAGCCCACACAGACACACAGAGAGGAGGGGAAGGGCAGGAAGAGGTCTGGGGCTGGATGGCTGCATCCAAGATGAGTCAGATGTTTCTAAGGCCTGTGGTTTAAAAATGTTCCCATTCCCTGAGAATTTTAAAAACTTTCCCCTTCCCCTTTTCAACTGAAATGCAATGCAGGGTAAAGACAGATTTCAGTCGAACACAACAGTTGCTTTTTTTCTCTCTCCTTCCTTTTTACTCCTTCTTCCGCTCTCCCTCTCTTTTCTCCAACATGAGGGATAACAGAGGTAAGTGATGTATGTTAAAGTTATTTAAGGCTCTCTGTGGTTCAGTAATAGGCGTTTTAAACGTATCTATTCATCATGACAGAGAGGGCCGCACCAGAGGAGATTTGTGTTTTCCTGTAAAGGCTAACAACTCAGAAAATAAACCCTAATTTGAAGTTATAGCCAATAGAAATCCTCCCCTTCCCCAAAAGAGAAAAGACAAGAATGAGTGACGTCAGTCATTAAGAAGAAGAAAACATTCAAAAGATAAACAACGTTAATTAGACCTTTGGGAAGGTCTTTCAGACTAAAAATGGCTTCAAGACAACCAGCTGTTAACTTTTCCATAGTCCAACAAGTCTGTGGTCCCAACCTTATCGCACAACATGCCACACACACACTCAATCCACAGCCCCATTAGCTAAGTTTCCATATAGACACTGAACAGCTTCACTCCAACTTCTCCATCATAAAAGCCAGGAATAACATTTGTGTTAATCCTGTTTTAGTCTCACAAGTAGAGCAAATGGCCTCAACTTGTACACAATGCATTTGCGTCATAATGTGCTCTGTTTTTGTCTGTAGTACGCACAGATTGTAGTGTGACTAAGTAACAACAGCACATTGTGTGTATACACTATCAAGCAGTTTAAATCAAGGACTGTGCTGTGCCTTAAAGCACAACAGTAGATACTATCTTCAGACTGTGGTGTATGAAAGTGTTTCTCACAGAGAAAGTACTGTAGTTGTGGAAAATGACTTACCTGGCAGGACATTGTGGTGTTTGAATGTCCTCACACTCCTCTTCTATCCAAGACTTCACTCCCACTGGAAAGTATTATAAAATCAACCATACTATCATCACTCATTTGTGGCGAACTACCAAACACACTGACAGTACATCTATCTACTAGACTAAAATCACATTACACTTAAACCACATCTAATATATATTTAAAAAATGTATGAAGTGAACATTGTGCTTGGATCGCTTAGGCTAAAGCAAGCCAAGTAATGGTGAATACTAGCTGAAATGACCATGAGTTAAAGCTTTATTTCGGTAGTTAAGAGCGATAAGTATGAAGCCAACTGGATGACTCTAAAACAGCTCTAAAATGTAGATATGAGATCCTGTATAGTCTAAGCCAGTGTTTCTCAACCTCAATTCTCTGACACTCATTTATTCAGTTCTAGAAGTGCTAGTGTAAGTGGGTGTCCAAATAGGAAGGCCCTAGCTTGCTGGTCCCTGGTACAAATAAGGTTGAGAAACACTGGTCTAAGCACTTATAAGATGGTCAGGGATAGTGAAAGATTGAGATGGCCTTATGTTGTGGAATTCATTCCACCACACTGGAGGAGCTAGAAAAGAGAGAGACCAACATCAATCAGAAATCAACACACACAAATCTATCTGTGGGACTGAGTGCATTGGAACTATAGGGAGAAGATGATTTTACAATCAAAGGTGGAATTCAGTTTATATTCAGCTGCAAATGTGTTAAATCCTAAAATCCCTTGACACAATGTCCTAATATCTGGTGAGCCTTACTTTCCTTTGGAATACAACTCTACCAACCGTCAACAACCAACTGTGAACAACCACCCACTCTAAACAACCAACCACCCACTCTAAACAACCAACCACCCACTCTAACGGTCAACAACCAACTGTAAACTGTCTGAGTATAGGCCTTTACGTAACAGACCTGGGCAAAATACTTGAAAGTATTTGAGGTGCACTTGATATAGCCTTAAAACAAGCATATGTAAAATATTTGAATCTATATGATAAATGTATTTGACCAAGGTCTGTTGCAAAAAAATGTATGTTGTTTGGGACTGCAATCCATGCAGGGACAGTTTAGTCTATGGTTTTACCTTTGCAGGAGCTGTAGTAATTTGCACAGCAGTCCCCTGCTTTCACACAGTCATCAGAGCAGGAGCACAGGCCATTGGCCAACCTCTCCTCACCACAGCGGAATCTGGAACAGGTCCAACGCTGACCTGAGAGGAGAGAGTGAGAGAGTTTATGACAGGAAAATATTTAAGTATGAGGGAGAGAGAGAAACAGATTTTATGACAGAAAAATAGGGAGAATGTGAGAGAGAGAAGGACAGAGAGGGGAGAGCGCGAGAGAGAGGAAGAGAGCGAGTACGTGTGTGTGAGCGTGTTTTTTTTTTTTGTAGGAGAGCAACTTAAGGACAAACTCAGAGAGCAGCATTTGAAGAATCTGTCATCTCTCCTACCGCTGTCTGCTTCTCACAAAGCACTACAGTAAAGCAAGTGAGTATTACCCATTAGAACAGACAGAGACAGAGCTCTACCTGTTTTGAGCCCATATTATTAGCAACAAACAGGCTTGTGTTTTGCATGTTATTCTTGCATTAATACGTGTCACATATCAGTTTGCAAACAAATATATATATATATATATATATCATTGAGTTAATAAAGCAGCATACAAACATGGTGTCTTTTTTGTTTTCTTGAGAAAGACAGCTCCAAACTGCAGGCGTTTCGGCCTAGCTCAGTGCTTTCTGTGGTGGTGTGGCAAGCCAGCAGAAAATACGGAGCGTTATGCCATGATTGACTCAGTGTTCTGTCACTCATGGGGACACTACGTCACCACCAAGTCTAAAGGTAGAGCTCTAAAATTCTAGCCCTTTGGGTGCTTCCATAGAGTTACATTAGAAGTGCCCATCCAAGATGGCTCAAGGTCATTGGCCACAAAATTACATCAAATCCCTACAGTAGCTTTGATTGGACTGATCATGTCAACATTATACTTTCAAAATCTTAGCTAGCAGTCATCATCATGAATCAAGTCAACAATCTACTGGCAAATCCTTGTCATATGAAGATAAATAATTAAGAGAAATTCTAGATAAAACGTATCGGTGCTCATCGGCCATTGGACATAAACATTACATAACAAGTTGGAAATCACAAATTCAACAATGAGTGGTTTGGAAGAAATCAGTGGCTAACTGCAAGCATTGTAAAGCAATCATTAGCCTGATATTCAGTGGAGTGGCTGTGTGGTCCCAAGTCTAAGATTAAGGTTATTTTTTCCTAGTGTAAAATTATAAACATTGGCCATGCTGTCAATGAAGCATGATTTGTGCCGTCCTCAAAATAACTTAACTCGGAACTGCAAAATCGGACTTTAGTGAGTTCAAGACAACTGGGAACTCAGGTAAAATGAGCTACGACTGAGAAAATACGTTTTGAACTTTGATCCAACAAATTGTAAACATCGGGAACTCTGGCCTCTTTCTAGAACCAGACTTTGATTACAAAATTTGCTCACGAAGGACTGCCGCGCCATCTTCCTGTTCAAGTGAGCACAGCACAACAAGGTGAGTCCAAACATGTAATGTATGCTGCTGCATAAATAATGTAATATGCCTGGGAGATATGCATAATGTAGCTAAGAAATGTATACTGTAGCTAAGAAAGTAATACTAAGTGTATGTTGTGTAGTAGGCTGTTTAGCCCTTGTGCCTCACCCTAATAATTTGGTCTATTTACCCCTCTTAAATGTGCCTACTGTTCTGACTTGGTGGTGCACACATAGCCTATAACCTGTTTTAGAGAAATGTAATCATCAAATATTTTAAGAGCTTTCATTGTCTGCTTATATGCCCACTTTATTTATCCTACGGTTCTGACTTGGTGTACAGAGAGAACACTAATAATGTACACCGACAGAATTCTGTCGCTGTACATTTCAAAAGTGCTGTACAAATAGTTATATTGACTACGTCTGTCCTAGCTCGCTTAATGTCTTAATCAAAATTACAGCTTGCCTCATATCCGCTTGTCGTCCCCGCACATGCTGACCAGACCGGACACGTCGCGTGCGCGAGCATCGCAAAATATATTTAGAAATCCATGTTATTAAATTATTGCACCCACACTGCTCAAGCGCACCAACGAGCGTCTGCGATGCCAAGGGATAAAATAGAACTCCTTTCTTTTTCTGACGTAGATCACGCTGAAAGTTCTGCCTCTCCCATCTCCTCATTGGTTTATAGAAGCAGGTACCCACGTGCCATCTCCTCATTGGTTATACCCACGTGGGTGAATGAAAGACGAACTGTTGCCGGTTGTCGTAGTAAAACTATGAAAGTTTAGATGCCAATCGCCATATAAGTTAAACGATTAAAAAAGCCTGGAAGGAGGAGAGATGACTAGAAACTATTCAGTTGGCCGTTTTATGTGTGGATTAATTGTCAGAGTATCTTCCTCTACATCTCTCATTCTGTCTCACTCGTTTCCTTCCTGCTAAAGTTTTTCTGCTGTTGTTTTGTTGTTTTGTTGTGCATTTCAGGTAAAATAACAACTCAATGTTTATATCCCAGGACAAATTAGCTAGCAACAGCAAGCTAGCTAAATAGGACAAATTAGCTCGCAAGTGCAAGCTAACTAACTAAATTGCCATACATGTTTAATGCTTTTCGACCTGTCCCCAAATTAATGTAATTGGTTCAGAGTTTGTTTTGATATTTTAACATGCGTGTCGTGATCGCGTTTGGTGTATTAGGACAAAATAAACTTATGCACGTTATCGCACGCGCGCGCGAAGCCGGTTTGGGTTCGGTGTTATGCCATAGTTTGTACATCTCAATTGTCAGTAGAAACCACATATGTTTAAGCAAGTCAGCCACATCAGCTATGTTTTTTTTTAAGTCAGTAGTTGCCAAACATCACTTGTTTTCTTTGGTGCAAAGATATTAAACTAAGAGCCAGCTTACTGTAAGTGTTGCTGTTTAGCTAGCAACAGCAGATACTGACATGTGAGTCTACAGAACATCACAGACTCACAGACTGAACCAGAAGTGCCGACTCAACTCGAGATGGTCTCTCTCTACCTCCCTCCCTACTGGTCAAGTGGAAGGTCTGTCAGGGGGATGCTAAGCTCAGTTAGTCTTAGGAGACATGCATCCATGTTACAATAATCAAGGGGAAAAACCAACATGTTCCTGTGAGGCTCAGTTGGTAGCGCATGGCATTTGCAACACCAGGGTTGTGTGTTCGATTTCCACATAGGACAAGTACGAAAAATGTATGAGCTCACTACTGTAAGTCACTCTGAATAAGAGCATCTGCTAAATGACTAAAATGTCATGTAAAATATAAAACCATGTGTGGGGAAACCACACTGCCGAGAATACCACATGGAAGCTAGGGGACCGCTGGCCACAGTGACCAGTGTAACCGGTGTGAAATGGCTAGCTAGTTAGTGTTGACATCACTAGCTGAGACCATGATGAAGTTGTTTCCCTTGCTCTGCAAGGGCTGCGGCTTTTGTGGAGCAATCAGTAATGATGCTTCGTGGGAGGCAGTTGTTGATGTGTTCAGGGTGAGGTGAGTGTTGGAAGCAGTACTGTTACACCAGAAAGGACCCTGAAAGGGAAGACTTGGCACTGTGGGTTTCATATGGGATGATGTTGCACACGATTGACCACATGGGTTCTGTCATGCTCTGCCTTATCTCAGAGTCAACATGCCTGCCATCTGCAGTGAACATTCCAGTTCACCTAAAAAAAAACGTGTTTTATAATAGTGTTAATCATTTATTCTGTACAGGAGAAAGCATTCATCTTTAAGTCCACGCACGCGCGCACACAAACAAGCATGTACACACACACACAGATCCTTTGACTTTGACACACACAGATCCTTTGACTTTTTCCACATTTTGTTACATTACAGCCTTATTCTAAAATGGATTACATTTACAATCTACACATAATACCCTATAATGACAAAGCGAAAACAGATTTTTTGAAATTTAAAAAAATGTATTAAAAATAAAAAACAAATACTTTATTTACATAAGTATTCAGACCTTTTGCTATGAGACTCGAAATTGAGCTCAGGTGCATCCTGTTTCAATTGATCATACTTGATATTTCTACAACTTGATTGGAGTCCACCTGTGGGAAATGTAATTGATTGGACATGATTTGGAAAGGCACACACAGGTTTATGTAAGGTCCCACAGTTGAGAGTGCATGTAAGAGAAAAAAAATCAAGCCATGAGGTCAAAGGAATTGTCCGTAAAGCTCTGAGACAGGATTGTCAAGGCACACATCTGGGGAAGGGTACCAAAAAATGTCTGCAGCATTGAAGGTCCCTAAGAACACAGTGGCCTCCATCATTCTTAAATTGCAGAAGTTTGGAACCACCAAGACTCTTCCTTGAGCTGGCCAACCGGCCAAACTGAGCAATCGGGGGAAAAGGGCCTTGATCAGAGAGGTGACAAAGAACCAGATGGTCACTCTGACAGAGCTCCAGTTCCACTGTGGTGATGGGAGAACCTTCTAGAAGGCCTGATTGCAGCACTCCGCCAATCAGGCTTTTAAGATTGGCCGACAGAAGCCACTCCTCTCTCAGTAAAAGGCACATGACAGCCCACTTGGAGTTTGCCAAAAGACACCTAAAGAACTCTCAGACCATGAGAAACAAGATTCTCTGGTCTGATGAAAACAAGATTGAACTCTTTGGCCTGAATGCCAAGCATCGCATCTGGAGGAAACCTGGCACCATCCCTACAGTGAAGCATGGTGGTGGCAGCATCATGCTGTGGGGATGTTTTTCAACGGCAGGGACTGGGAGACAAGTCAAGATCGAGGGAAAGATGAACGGAGCAAATTGGAGAGAGATCCTTGATAAAAACCTGCTCCAGAGCGTCCAGGACCTCAGACTGGGGGCGAAGGTTCACCTTCCAACAGGACAGCGACCCTAAGCACACAGCCAAGACAATGCAGGAGTGGCTTCGGGACAAGTCTCTGAACGTCCTTCAGTGTCCCAGCCAGAGCCCGGGCTTGAACCCAATCGAGCATCTCTGGAGAGACCTGAAAATAGCTGTGCAGCGACACTCCCCATCCAACCTGACAGAGCTTGAGAGGATCTGCAGAGGAGAATGGGAGAAACTCCCCAAATACAGGTGTGTCGAGCTTGTAGCGTCATACAGAAGAAGACTCAAGGCTGTAGTTGCTGCCAAAGGTGCTTCAACAAAGTACTGAGGTCTGAATAATTATGTAAATGCGATATTTCCGTTTTTTCCTTTGTCATTATGGGCTAATAGATGGTGGGTAGCTGGTGGGTAACCTGGCCCATTCTCTCCTGCTCCACATACCTCTGGTAGTGTAGTGTTGCAGTAACACTTGAGTTAGTCTAGGGACTTACCAGGCTCCACGCACACCTCAGTGTAATCCAGACAGCAGTTTCCCTCTTTCTCACAGGACAGGTCACAGTGGCACGATGCAGACTTGTCCCTGCTGCCCGTCACACACCTGTTTTTACAGCTTGACACTACAGGGGATGAGGAAAATATGTCATTGTGTTACTCAGGATGTCAACTACACTAATCAGAATGTCATTTGTTATTCAGAATGTGACTTGTTACACAGAATTACATTTATATTACTCAGAACGTCAAATACGTTACTCAGAATGTTATTTACATTCCTCAGAATAATTGGGAACATTTGACAGATTACAAAAAGCAGGAAAAAGTACATATGATTGGTTAGTTATGGCTGAAAACACATTGAATGCTGTGATTAACATGGATGTTAATGCTGACCCTTGGCTGTTTTTTGCCTTTTCTCAAAATAAAATATTGAACCATTTAAACTGGACATTCAATGCATTAAATTAGACTAGAACAGGATTTCTATTTTTACTGAAAAGCGTCTATTCAGTGGGCGAGCTCATAAAGACAATGGCGGGTTTTGTTTCTGTGTTTACAAATGGTCAGTTTTGCACAGCTGCCAAGCACAAAAAAGGGCCGTAGACAGAGATGGCTCGTTGTTAACTAAACCGTACCTTTAACATCGCAGCGCTGCTTCAAGGCAAATACGACCACGATGACAGTGATCATCAGCAAGCAGAGCAACAGTACCTATTGGTGAGACGAGATAAAAAAAACATTATAAAATTCCCCAAGTGTAGGAGTCCAAGCAATCAAATGTATTTCTAAAGTCCTTTTATATCAGCAGTTATCACAAAGTGCTTCACAGTAACCCTGGCCAAGAACTCAGAGGAAGAAACGCAGAAGCAGTGGCAGGAAAAGGTTCCTACAAGTAAAACATCTGGGAAGGAAAAGAGATACATTTAGCATCTTGTATAGTCCACTATTACCATTTTCACAGTATTCTGCCGACTCAAACCATACAGTGCTGGTTTGGATATTTTATTGTCACATTATCTTTCCAGCACGGTTCCAGTACCTACAGTGCATTCAGAAAGTATTCAGACCCTTTATCTTTTTCCATATTTTGTTGCATTACAACATTTTTTTAAATTGGGTTTTTTTCACCATCAATCTACACACAATACCCCATGATGACAAAGCAAAAAACGGTTATAATTTTTAGGAAAATTGTGTGTATGTGTGTGTGTGTGTGTGTGTGTATATATATATATACACACACACACACACACACACTGCTCAAAAAAATAAAGGGAACACTTAAACAACATAATGTAACTCCAAGTCAATTACACTGTCCACTTAGGAAGCAACACTGATTGACAATACAATTCACATGCCGTTGTGCAAATGGAATAGACAACAGGTGGAAATTATAGGCAATTAGCAAGACATCCCCAATAAAGGAGTGGTTCTGCAGGTGGTGACCACAGACCACTTCTCAGTTCCTATGCTTCCTGGCTGATGTTTTGGTCACTTTTGAATGCTGGTGGTGCTTTCACTCTAGTGGTAGCATGAGACGGAGTCTACAATCCACACAAGTGGCTCAGGTAGTGCAGCTCATCCAGGATGGCACATCAATGCGAGCTGTGGCAAGAAGGTTTGCTGTGTCTGTCAGCGTAGTGTCCAGAGCATGGAGGCGCTACCTGGAGACAGGCCAGTACATCAGGAGATGTGGAGGAGGCCGAAGGAGGGCAACAACCCAGCAGCAGGACCGCTACCTCTGCCTTTGTGCAAGGAGGAGCAGGAGGAGGAGCACTGCCAGAGCCCTGCAAAATGACCTCCAGCAGGCCACAAATGTGCATGTGTCTGCTCAAATGGTCAGAAACAGACTCCATGAGGGTGGTATGAGGGCCAGACGTCCACAGGTGGGGATTGTGCTTACAGCCCAACACTGTGCAGGACGTTTGGCATTTGCCAGAGAACACCAAGATTGGCAAATTCGCTACTGGCGCCCTGTGCTCTTCACAGATGAAAGCAGGTTCACACTGAGCACGTGACAGACGTGGCAGAGTCTGGAGACGCCGTGGAGAATGTTCTGCTGCCTGCAACATCCTCCAGCATGACCGGTTTGGCGGTGGGTCAGTCATGGTGTGGGGTGGCATTTCTTGGGGGGCTGCACAGGCCTCCATGTGCTCGTCAGAGGTAGCCGGACTGCCATTAGGTACCGAGATGAGATCCTCAGACCCCTTGTGAGACCATATGCTGGTGCAGTTGGTCCTGGGTTCCTCCTAATGCAAGACAATGCTAGACCTCATGTGGCTGGAGTGTGTCATCAGTTCCTGCAAGAGGAAGGCATTGATGCAATGGACTGGCCCGCCCGTTCCCCAGACCTGAATCCAATTGAGCACATCTGGGACATCATGTCTCGCTCCATCCACCACGTTGCACCACTGACTGTCCAGGAGTTGGCGGATGCTTTAGTCCAGGTCTGGGAGGAGATCCCTCAGGAGACCATCCGCCACCTCATCAGGAGCATGCCCAGGCGTTGTAGGGAGGTCATACAGGCACGTGGAGGCCACACACACTACTGAGCCTCATTTTGACTTGTTTTAAGAACACTACATCAAAGTTGGATCAGCCTGTAGTGTGGTTTTTCACTTTAATTTTGAGTGTGACTCCAAATCCAGACCTCCATGGGTTGATAAATTTGATTTCCATTGATAATGTGTGATTTTGTTGTCAGCACATTCAACTATGTAAAGAAAAAAGTATTTAATAAGAATATTTAATTCATTCAGATCTAGGATGTGTTATTTTAGTGTTCCCTTTATTTTTTTGAGCAGTGTATATACAGTGGGGCAAAAAAGTATTTAGTCAGCCACCAATTGTGCAAGTTCTCCCACTTAAAAAGATGAGGCCTGTAATTTTCATCATAGGTACACTTCAACTATGATAGACAAAATGAGAATAAAAAAAATCCAGAAAATCACATTGTAGGATTTTTAATGAATTTATTTGCAAATTATGGTGGAAAATAAGTATTTGGTCAATAACAAAAGTTTTTTCTCAATACTTTGTTATATACCCTTTGTTGGCTCTCTGAAATCTCCATCCCTAACTACAACATTTTCAGACAAGATAAAACGGCCAAAGGGGGCGGTGTTGCAATCTACTGCAAAGATAGCCTGCAGAGTTCTGTCCTACTATCCAGGTCTGTACCCAAACAATTTGAACTTCTACTTTTAAAAATCCACCTCTCTAAAAACAAGTCTCTCACCGTTGCCGCCTGCTATAGACCACCCTCTGCCCCCAGCTGTGCTCTGGACACCATATGTGAACTGATTGCCCCCCATCTACCTTCAGAGCTCGTGCTGCTAGGCGACCTAAACTGGAACATGCTTAACACCCCAGCCATCCTACAATCTAAGCTTGATGCCCTCAATCTCACACAAATTATCAATTAACCTACAAGGTACCACCCCAGAGCCGTAAACACGGGCACCCTCATAGATATCATCCTAACCAACTTGCCCTCTAAATACACATCTGCTCTTTTCAACCAAGATCTCAGCAATCACTGCCTCATTTCCTGCATCACTGTCAAACACAACCTGAAACACTTCAGTGAGC
Organism: Oncorhynchus clarkii lewisi; assembly: GCF_045791955.1. Taxonomy (NCBI): domain Eukaryota; kingdom Metazoa; phylum Chordata; class Actinopteri; order Salmoniformes; family Salmonidae; genus Oncorhynchus; species Oncorhynchus clarkii. The sequence continues at coordinate 14,252,411 of NC_092154.1, forward strand.
AGGCCTTTCTAATCGACCTGGCCGGGGTATCCTGGAAGGATATTGATCTCATCCCGTCAGTAGAGGATGCCTGGTTATTTTTTTTAAATGCCTTCCTCACCATCTTAAATAAGCATACCCTAATTCAAGAAATTTAGAACCAGGAACAGATATAGCCCTTGGTTCTCTTCCAGACCTAACTGCCCTTAACCAACACAAAAACATCCTATGGCGTTCTGCATTAGCATCGAATAGCCCCCGTGATATGCAACTTTTCAGGGAAGCTAGAAACCAATATACACAGGCAGTTAGAAAAGCCAAGGCTAGCTTTTTCAAGCAGAAATTTGCTTCCTGCAACACAAACTCAAAAAAGTTCTGGCACACTAAAGTCCATGGAGAATAAGGGCACCTCCTCCCAGCTGCCCACTGCACTGAGGATAGGAAACACTGTCACACCACCGATAAATCCACGACAATTGAGAATTTCAATAAGCATTTCTCTACGGCTGGCCATGCTTTCCACCTGGCTACCCCTACCCCGGTCAACAGCACTGCACCCCCCACAGTAACTCGCCCAAGCCTTCCCCATTTCTTCTTCTCCCAAATCCAGTCAGCTGAGGTTCTGAAAAAGCTGCAAAATCTGGACCCCTACAAATCAGCCGGGCAAGACAATCTGGACCCTTTCTTTCTAAAATTATCTGCCGAAATTGTTGGAACCCCTATTACTAGCCTGTTCAACCTCTCTTTCGTGCCGTCTGAGATTCCCAAAGATTGGAAAGCAGCTGCGGTCATCCCCCTCTTCAAAGGGGAGGGAGACTCTTGACCCAAACTGCTACAGACCTCTATCTATCCTATCCTGCCTTTCTAAGGTCTTCGAAAGCAAAGTCAACAAACCGATTACCGACCATTTTGAATCCCACCATACCTTCTCCGCTATGCAATCTGGTCTCAAAGCTGGTCATGGGTGCACCTCAGCCACGCTCAAGGTCGTAAACGATATCTTAACCGCCATCGATAAGAAACAATACTGTGCAGCCGTATTCATTGACCTGGCCAAGGCTTTCGACTCTGTCAATCACCACATCCTCATCGTCAGACTCGATAGCCTTGGTTTCTCAAATGATTGCCTAGCCTGGTTCACCAACTACTTCTCTGGTAGAGTTCAGTGTGTCAAATCGGAGGGCCTGTTGTCCGGGCCTCTGGCTGTCTCTATGGGGGTGCCACAGGGTTCAATTCTTGGATCGACTCTCTTCCATGTATACATCAATGATGTCGCTCTTGCTGCTGTAGAGTCTCTGATCCACCTCTATGCAGACGACACCATTCTGTATACTTCTGGCACTTCTTTGGACACTGTTAACAACCCTCCAGACGAGCTTCAATGCCATACAACTCTCCTTCTGTGGCCTCTAATTGCTCTTAAATACAAGTAAAACTAAATGCATGCTCTTCAACCGATCGCTGCCTGCGCCTGCCAGCCCGTCCAACATCACTATTCTGGACGGTTCTGACTTAGAATATGTGGACACCTACAAATACCTAGGTGTCTGGTTAGACTGTAAACTCTCCTTCCAGACTCACATCAAACATCTCCAATCCAAAGTTAAATCTAGAATTGGCTTCCTATTTCACAACAAAGCATCCTTCACTCATGCTGCCAAACATACCCTTGTAAAACGGACCATCCTACCGATCCTCGACTTTGGTGATGTCATTTCCAAAATAGCCTCCAATACCCTACTCAATAAACTGGATGCAGTCTATCACAGTGCCATCCGTTTTGTCACCAAAGCCCCATATACTACCTACCACTGCGACCTGTACTCTCTCGTTGGCTGGCCCTCGCTTCATACTCATCGCCAACCCCACTGGCTCCAGGTCATCTTCAAGAACCTGCTAGGTAAAGTCCCCACTTATCTCAGCTCACTCGTCACCATAGCAGCACCCACCTGTAGCACGCGCTCCAGCAGGTACAGTGCCTTGCGAAAGTATTCGGCCCCCTTGAACTTTGCAACCTTTTGCCACATTTCAGGCTTCAAACATAAAGATATAAAACTGTATTTTTTTGTGAAGAATCAACAACAAGTGGGACACAATCATGAAGTGGAACGACATTTATTGGATATTTCAAACTTTAACAAATCAAAAACTGAAAAATTGGGCGTGCAAAATTATTCAGCCCCTTTACTTTCAGTGCAGCAAACTCTCTCCAGAAGTTCAGTGAGGATCTCTGAATGATCCAATGTTGACCTAAATGACTAATGATGATAAATACAATCCACCTGTGTGTAATCAAGTCTCCGTATAAATGCACCTGCACTGTGATAGTCTCAGAGGTCCGTTAAAAGCGCAGAGAGCATCATGAAGAACAAGGAACACACCATGCAGGTCCGAGATACTGTTGTGAAGAAGTTTAAAGCCGGATTTGGATACAAAAAGATTTCCCAAGCTTTAAACATCCCAAGGAGCACTGTGCAAGCGATAATATTGAAATGGAAGGAGTATCAGGCCACTGCAAATCTACCAAGACCTGGCCGTCCCTCTAAACTTTCAGCTCATACAAGGAGAAGACTGATCAGAGATGCAGCCAAGAGGCCCATGATCACTCTGGATGAACTGCAGAGATCTACAGCTGAGGTGGGAGACTCTGTCCATAGGACAACAATCCGTCGTATATTGCACAAATCTGGCCTTTATGGAAGAGTGGCAAGAAGAAAGCCATTTCTTAAAGATATCCATAAAAAGTGTCGTTTAAAGTTTGCCACAAGCCACCTGGGAGACACACCAAACATGTGGAAGAAGGTGCTCTGGTCAGATGAAACCAAAATTGAACTTTTTGGCAACAATGCAAAACGTTATGTTTGGCGTAAAAGCAACACAGCTGAACACACCATCCCCACTGTCAAACATGGTGGTGGCAGCATCATGGTTTGGGGCTGCTTTTCTTCAGCAGGGACAGGGAAGATGGTTTGGGATGATGGGAAGATGGATGGAGCCAAATACAGGACCATTCTGGAAGAAAACCTGATGGAGTCTGCAAAAGACCTGAGACTGGGACGGAGATTTGTCTTCCAACAAGACAATGATCCAAAACATAAAGCAAAATCTACAATGGAATGGTTCAAACATAAACATATCCAGGTGTTAGAATGGCCAAGTCAAAGTCCAGACCTGAATCCAATCGAGAATCTGTGGAAAGAACTGAAAACTGCTATTCACAAATGCTCTCCATCCAACCTCACTGAGCTCGAGCTGTTTTGCAAGGAGGAATGGGAAAAAATGTCAGTCTCTCGATGTGCAAAACTGATAGAGACATACCCCAAGCGACTTACAGCTGTAATCGCAGCAAAAGGTGGCGCTACAAAGGATTAATTTAAGGGGGCTGAATAATTTTGCACGCCCAATTTTTCAGCTTTGAAATATCCAATAAATGTCGTTCCACTTCATGATTGTGTCCCACTTGTTGTTTATTCTTCACAAAAAAATACAGTTTTATATCTTTATGTTTGAAGCCTGAAATGTGGCAAAAGGTCGCAAAGTTCAAGGGGGCCGAATACTTTCGCAAGGCACTGTATATATTATTGTATATATATATTTTTCTACTGTATTATTGACTGTATGTTTGTTTTACTCCATACTCTGTTGTTGTATGTGTCGAACTGCTTTGCTTTATCTTGGCCAGGTCGCAATTGTAAATGAGAACTTGTTCTCAACTTGCCTACCTGGTTAAATAAAGGTGAAATACAATTTTTTTTAAATCCTCCTTTTTAAAAGGAAGAAAAGTTTTTCCCACCTCTAGTTTAATATGAAGTGTGTTGCTGTGGTTTGTTCCTTGTCGTCTTGCTTCCATAACAAATCTCAACAGATTGGGTCTGCTGTATGGTTGGGATATTTTCCTAAGGGTTGGCCCTCTTACTCCCTGACCCTGTAACTTTGCAGTGAGATTGCCAAGATGATAGGGACTATAAGCCAATTTGGGGAAAAATGGTTTAAACTGTGTATTTTTTGTATTTTTTTTTACCCCTTTTTCGTGGTATCCAATTGTTGTAGTAGCTACTATCTTGTCTCATCGCTACAACTCCCGTACGGGCTCAGGGGAGACGAAGGTTGAAAGTCATGCGTCCTCCGATACACAACCCAACCAAGCCGCACTTCTTAACACAGCGCACATCCAACCCGGAAGCCAGCCGCACCAATGCGCCGGAGGAAACACCGTGCACCTGGCCACCTTGGTTAGCGTACACTGCGCCCAGCCCGCCACAGGAGTCGCTGGTGCGCGATGAGACAAGGACACCCCTACCGACCAAGCCCTCCCTAACCCGGGCGACGCTAGGCCAATTGTGCGTTGCCCCACGGACCTCCCGGTCGCCCTTAACCACTGCGCCACCCGGGAGGCCTTAAACTGTGTATTTTTATTCTCTTTGACATTTGTTTTTAGAAATTTGTATTCAGAATATTGCTAGTAGTTATCATTTGTCATACAGTAAATCATTTGTCTGGATTTTCTGAATCAGAAATGCCCTAAACTAAACTGCTGTTCTGGTCAAGCCTCGAGGTTATGGCGAAGGTGAGTACAGATGCTATCTAGATACATGAAATTGTTATATAATTTGACCAAGAACAGTCGGAACCTCAACCGTCTGAAGCAATGTCGACAATGGCATTCATTATGGTCCTGCACCACTGCTACTTGAGAAACTTGAGTCCGAGCCAGCAACCTGTACACAGCATCCAGTCAAAGCCATCAACTGCCTTTTCTCTCATGTCTTTTTCTCTCACGCTGTGCGACGAGTCCACGTAGAGTGAGCATGGAGAGAGATCCTGTCAACTTCCTTCATGCTGCTGGTGTACTGGTAGGAAAATGGACAATACATAACGGACTGTAAAGGACAGTGAACATGTGCCATTTGGGAGGACGAACTGAAACACTATCTGAAGAAGAACATGAAGACACGCCAGAAGGATGAGTGCCGGGAAATAGGGTGTGGTCAACCATGCCTGTAATTGATTTAGCCTTATCCAAAATTACAGGTGACCATTGCTGTACATTCATATCCTGGGTGAGGATAACTTGACTATTGTAGTGGAACATCTGAAAGAGCTCAGCAGTGATCTCGCAAACTAACACCAACCAGACAACGATTGGAATGCGTTTTGAGGGTTCAGTTATTATTTGGTGTTATGGGAACTACAATGTTTATTTGATTGATTTATGTCTTGGAAATGTGTTTTTTCAATAAATACTTAACGGTCTAAGGCACTGCATCTCAGTGCAAGAGGCATTACTACAGTCCCTGGTTCGATTCCTGGCTGTATCACATCTGGACGTGATTGGGAGTCCCATAGGGCGGCGCACAATTGGCCCAGCGCCGTCCGGGTTTGGCCGCCATTGTAAATAAGAATTTGTTCTTCACTGACTTGCCTAGTTAAATAAAAGGTTAAATAAAAAATTAATGTGTGTTAAAAAAATTGTGCAGCTAAGCTGTTGACATTTCTTGCCATGCCATTACTGACCCCTGAAGGAGACACCTCAGAACCCTATTTACCGGATTTATTTCCTATGCCTGATTACATGTCTGATGAAGACTATGATAATCCATAACGACAAGGTAACAACATTGAATTAATGGTGCAACATGTCCATAGGCCATGCTCACGGCGGGGTTATGTGAATGGTGCTGCCAAGGTAGAGTGAACCATAACCTGCTCCAGAGCACTCAGGAGTGTTCATCATCAATCTCTCTGTACTTTGCTCTGTTCATCTTTCCCTCGATCCTGACTAGTCTCCCAGTCCATGCCGCTTAAAAACATCCCCACAGCATGATGCTGCCACCACCATGCTTCACCGTAGGGATGCTGCCAGATGTGATGCTTGGCATTCAGGCCAAAGAGTTCAATCTTGGTTTCATCAGACCAGAGAATCTTGTTTCTCATGGGCTGAGAGTCCTTTAGGTGCTTTTTAGCTAACTCCAAGCGGGCTGTCATTTGCCTTTTACTGAGTAGTGGCTTCCGTCTGGCCACTGTACCATAAAGGCCTGATTGGTGGAGTGCTGCAGAAATGGTTGTCCTTCTGGTAAGTTCTCCCATCTCCACAGAGGAACTCTGGAGCTCTGTCAGAGTGACCATCGGGTTCTTGGTCACCTCCCTAACCAAGGCCCTTCTCCCCCGATTGCTCAGTTTGGCCTGGCGGTCAGCTCTACAAACAGTCCAAACTTCTGTCATTTAAGATGATGGAGGCCACTGTGTTCTTGGGGACATTCAATGCAGCAGAATTTTTTTGGTACCCTTCCCAAATATGTGCCTTGACACAATCCTGTCTCTGAGCTCAACGGACAATTCCTTTGACCTCAAGGCTTGGTTTTTGCTGTGACATGCACTGTCAACTGTGGGACCTTACATAGACCGGTGTGTGCCTTTCCAAATCATGTCCAATCAATTGAATTCACTACAAGTGGACTCCAATCAAGTTGTAGAAACATCTCAAGGATGATGATCAATGGAAACAGGATGCACCAGAGCTCCATTTCAAGTCTCATAGCAAAGCATCTGAATACCTATGTAAATAAGGTATTTCTGTTTTTAAATCAGTTTTCCCTTTGCCAATGTAGGGTATTGTGTGTAGATGAATTAAATAAATATTTTCCTCATCAATTTTAGGATAAGGCTGTAACGTAACAAAATGTGGAAAAAGGGGTCTGAATAGTTTCCAAATGCACTGTATGTTGGATAGGTACGAGGCCAGCACAGTACATATCATGGGTATATAATGTTATGGAAGCATTGCGTCCTGAAAAACCATCTTGGATCTCTTCTCATCCGATCAAACTATTATCCCTATTGTGACGCTACGTAGCACTCACTCTGGTTAAACCAGAGTACTTCTTTCTCTGCTTTATCCCAGTATTCAATCTTCTGGGGATTGTTTTGTGGCTTTTTTTATATTGTGTACATGGGATTTTAAATCACTGTCACTGTTAGTAAGGCCAGTAAATCGAGACTGCAAAGTGACATCGCATACCACAGAAAAGTATTGCGTCAGAAAAATGATGAAGAGACGTTTGGCAGCAGTCTTTCCTGCTGTGACCTTGAGAAATATTATTGTAACTTGTGTATGAGGAAAACATCTAGTCGTTTATAATCGAGAGAAACCAAACTTTTTTTATTTATTATTATTTATTTTTTTAATAGACACATCCTAGAATAATAATCAACCAAAACAATAAATGAAATACTAAAGACCATACCCAAATTAATCTTCTTGAAAATGTGTCGTATGACACTTTAATCTTTCCCATTCAAATGTATACCTCTCTTCTGGGTACAAATAAAAAGTCAGTAATTCTCCACATCTGGGTGTTGGCCCTCTAACTGAGAAGTAAATGCTGGTCGTAAGACAACTCCCCTCCTCTTGGCTGCCTGGTGGTCTGCTCTGACTGGCTCCTCTGGCCATGGAAGGGTGCACGGCTGGCCACATGTTTAATTAGTGGGCGGTTCAAAGACTGTGGATCTCAGTGGTTTAAAGTTTCAACTGAGTCAGCCATGTTAAATTGGAGGGATATACAGAAGTTTAATAAGCAAGACTTGAAGAGAGTCAAGAGTCTCATTAGAGGCTAGCAGGACCTGTCAGGATTAGAACTGGGCTCTAATCAGTATGGCGTGTTCTCATTGTGGGTTAAAACCAAGAACCTGTAGTAAAGAGCATAAAAGACAACTCGGGTCCTAATCTTGGAGTGCTTTGAAAACTCTGAGGACTTTGTTTCATGAATCATATGCTGTACATGTGTGATGTCGTAAGTCGAATATGGCTTACTGGAAAAGCCATATTAGAACAAAATATTGTGCAAGTGTGTATATATGTGTGTGTGTGTGTGTGTGTAGATGTGTTTATGTTTGCAAGTGTGTGTGTGTGTGTGTGGTGTTTGAGAAACCTGGCTGGTGTCCTGGGAAAGCCAAGGGTAAAGTACCGAGGTCCAGTGAAAGTAAACACCCTGTCCGGTGGAAAGCTACAGCAGGCGCCTCAGGACACTAAACAGAATATACATCTCACAACCCAAATGTTGGGAGTAGCTATACACACCCCAGGTTAATTGAGCAAGACTACTCAAAAATGTCAATTTGCTTCATGTAATCATGAAGGATTCCTGTTATTGGTTGACTTTTTGTATTATTATTCTGTATGTAAATCCAAGACATTCAAGGGTTTTTCTTTATTTTTTCTTTTCTTTTCTACATTGTAGAATAATAGTGAAGACATCAAAACTGTGAAATAACATATGGCATACAGCAAGAACTGGCAAATCTGGTGCAGTCCATGAGGAGGAGATGCACTGCAGTACTTAATGCAGCTGGTGGCCACACCAGATACGGACTGTTACTTTTGATTTTGACCCTCCCTTTGTTCAGGGACACATTATTCAAATTCTGTTAGTCACATGTCTGTGGAACTTGTTCAGTTTGTTTCAGTTGCTGAATCTTGTTATGTTCATACAAATATTTACACATGTTAAGTTTGCTGAAAATAAACGCAGTGGACAGTAAGAGGACATTTCTTATTTTGCTGAGTTTATTTTCATGAACTGAAGTTTAATTTCAATAGGCGAACAACAATACTTACAAGGATTCCTAAATCATTGCTAAGAATAATGAAAATGACTGCAGTTTCTACTGGTCATTGTTTTCACGCTGGTTGTATTGGTGCTAGCTTGGTACCAAGCTAAAGCTAGCTACCCCTGAAGTTGCGGTCTAATAAATTATACTTTATTACCAATGCGGTATTGAAAACACATTGTTCGTGGCTGGTGTTTACAGACTTCTTTGTACAGCTTTGACAATGCTACTATATATGTTTTGATACGCAAAGACCCAAACGGCGTTCCATAGTATGTATGTCGTGAAGCTAATAGCAGTGACGCTATTACTGTGTAACTCTGGTAGGGCAACATCTGAAAAATAGCGCACTTGATAGTGTGTACCGGTGCTCGACCAGTCTGCGAAAGCCAACATCACCCACGACAGAGAACGGTTGATTGTCAAGGGCAATGAATTCCATTATTTTGGTTTTAATGGATTTCACTTTTGAGTTGTCTTGCTGAAATGTTCTTACTCTTTCAAATGACTGCTCGACTTGTTGACTGTTGATCCACACACCAGACGTTGTGGGCTAGGTTAGGAATGCTGTGTCACACGTGTAGGGCAACATTTTACGTGGCGTCATTACGCCATGTACCTACGTTATATAGGTATGCATGGCAGCTTTGATATCGATATTTTAACATCGGCGTTAAACTAGACATCGGGCTGATACCGATGTTGGCATTTTTAGCTAATATTGGCCGATTCCGATATGTTAACCGATATATTGTACATCCCTACTCAACACACCTCCAGGCTGTGTAAGGGCCATTTGACCAAGAAGGAGAGTGATGGAGTGCTGCATCAGATGACCAGGCCTCCACAATCACCTGACCTCAACCCAATTGAGATGGTTTGGGATGAGTTGGACCGCAGAATGAAATAAAAGCAGCCAAAAAGTGCTCAGCATATGTGGAAACTCCTTCAAGACTGTTGGGAAAGCATGAAGCTAGTTGAGAGAATGCCAAGTGTGCAAAGCTGTCATCAAGGCAAAGGGTGGCTACTTTGAAGAATTTCCAACATAAAATATATTTTGATTTGTTAACACTTTTTTGGCTACGACATGATTCCATATGTGTTATTTCACAGTTGTGATGTCTTCACTATTATTCTACAATGTAGAAAATAGTACAAATAAAGAAAAACCCTGGAATGACCAAACCTTTGACTGGTATCGTATGATATGTATTCATTTGCGGATGTCGATCATCCCTTTCGTATGACATGTTACGAATTTGCAAAATGTACATTTATGTTCAAAATTTGCAAAACGTACATTACAAATTGGCAAAATGTACAATATGTTATGAATTTGCAAATGTATGATACAGTTACAAATTCCAATTTGTTGTGGCTAATGCTAGCTAGGTGGCTAATGTTAGCTAGCTCTAGGGGTTAAGGTTAGGATTTGGGGTTAAAGGGTTAGCTAAAAGGGTTAAGGTTAGGTGAAGGGTTAGCTAACATGCTAAGTTGTTGCAAAGTAACTAAACAGTCGTAAGTATTTGCTAAGTTAATTAGCTAAGGTCCCCGTGATGAGTTTCAAACAAGCAACCTTCGGGTTGCTAGGCGTTCACGTTATACACCTACCCATCCACTCAGACCAACCACCCCTCCTGATGTTTTTGCCTTAAGTAATCTTATGCAACCATACCAAATGCAAACCATACCAAATGTAACATGTAACATACTCTCTAAGTTGAGTGTCCCGGCATTACGTTTACTATGTTATGTTTAGTCTATGAGACCAGTCTGTATGGCAACAAGCTCTAATATTGCCATCTGTTGTAATATTTCACAACTCTAAACCGACGTTTGCAGAATGATTCCTGAAGAGAGTTGACTCATGTCTGACAGGACATATTGCCCAAGTGCACACAAGCTGATTGTTGAGACATTGCGTTGTAAGTAGCGCACGTAGGCTACTGAGACATTCTTGAACATAAGGATATAGTAATTGCAGGTTCAGACAACCACAACGTCAATGGCTGGCACAGGCAAGTAGGGAAGTGAACTCAGGTCGCTGGCAAACACCCTACCCGTCACACGAAAGAGGTTAACTGGCTTGGTGGGAATTGGTGAGGATCGCTAAACGGCCCCTCCAAATGGGAAGGCAGGTCCTTGTGCTTTGACCTAGCATGGCCCCCTCACATGTCCTGTAGTGCGTTCTGATGGCCTCATGGCCACCATCTCACTTCTGACACCACTGTAGTAAAACAGCCGGGCAAGGAAGTAAACTCAGGTCCCTTGTGTGAAATGCAAACACCCTACGAATCGTGCCAATCGGATTAATCCGCTAGGTGAGAATTGTAACGTGGCTCATATATGGAGGATCGCTACTATATCGCCATTAATGATTGAACATCATTGCCCCAGGGCAGTGATATGGGACATTGCCCTGTTTAGGGTGCCATCTTTTGGATGGGACGTTAAACAGGTGTCCTGACTCTCTGTGTCACTTAAGATTACATGGCACTTAATCATAAGAGTAGGGGTGTTAACCCCGGTGTCCTGGCCCTCATACCATCATGGCCACCTAATCATCCACAACTTCCAGTTGGCTCATTCACCCTCTCTCCCCTGTAACTATTCCCTAGGTTGTTGCTGTAAATAAAAACATGTTCTCAGTCAACTTACCTGGTAAAATAACGTTTAAAATAAATACAATGTAAAAATACCTCATCAGCTTAGTTTAACTGTCTTACCCAATCAGAACCCAAAATATAAGATCGTTTTAGCCTACTCAACTGTTTGTAAACAATGTCATTGCTCCTTTATGTAATTCAATAGCCTATCAAATTCGATAACCTGTTCGCCTATGAACGAATCATTGAATGTGTACCATCCAAAATATAACACAAAATGAATTGAAATATATGGGCTATGCATGCTGGTAATTGGCTTTAAAGTTTGGCTAGGTTACATTGTATCATCATGCGATATAACATCACCAAGAGTGTAGACTGCGCAGGTACACTTGATCCTAGTTTTACCATAGCCTACCCAGCCCGAAAAGTTACAGTAATTCCACTCACCGCAACGATGACCATGCGGTTCTTCGACCTCTTTTTATGGACCTGTCCACTCTGTCTCATCTGATTGTCTCGACCAGGTGAACCTAGTAAATTGGCAGCCTGCTCAGTCGAAAGGTCATCTGCTTTGGATATTTCCATTCTGGAGAAAGTTTTTCCCGGGGGTTTGTAACAGAAAGTTTTTGCAGACTTGAGAGAAAATAGTCAGTCTGGTCTCTTTTGCCTTTGGATTTTGTAGGGCTCAATGAAGAACCGCCTTCTTTTAGTGTTGACGTCTCGAAGTTAGCGTTGTAGCCTAATCCTTATACAACATGTGCAGCCAGCTGAGTCAGGTTGAAGTACAGTATTGGAGTAGTACCATTAAAAAGTAAATTACAAGACTACCGCGACCAAGTACTGCCACACCACCCTCACGAATGGCAGAGGAAACATCGAAAATAGACGCCACAATAGGTATGGAGAGCTGGAGTTGGACGTTTGTAATTATGTTGAGAGGATATTTGTAATTAGTCAACATTCGCTTTATGTACAATAACTACTCACTGTAATTATTACAATAGACTACCTCGGACATGTATAAAGAAAGCTAAACTTCAGTTTGAAGGTGGTATACTGTTTAGGCTACACAACTCAACATCGCTCAAGGAAAAAATTCTACAAGTTCAGATAATGCATCACTGCCGCCATCTTTTGGTGATCATGACGCTTGCAACCGCCAACCTCATAACCTTCAAGACTATGGCTAATACGAGTGCTTAATTTGTAGATTGGGAGGTGCCGGAACAAAAAGTGAGCGCGAGAGTTGGCTGACCTGGGGAGTTCTGAGGTACCAGAAGGCATTGCATGCATATCATCGCATTTTCGTTATGGCATAGAGCAGTAGAATAAAAGCACTTACAGAAGTTGCACACGAGAAAACATTGTTGTAGTCTTTTATCCGGAAAAATGTTTGCCTTTTATAAACACATTTCGTGCAATACTATGTCATTTTACATGACTGGAGACTTTGGCAGCATCTTTTTAAAATACCGCAAAAAACGACCAGCTGAGATCAATAAAACGGCCTTGTCTTGAATCCATCTATAGCCCAGGCCTAGGTGGAGACATTGTAGGCTACAATATGAAGAGGAAATTCTAGTCCTAAAAATGACTCACACACTGACGCGCAGCTCACTCCCTGGCTGGCAGATGCGCTCGTGCCAAAGCCTATTTCGCTCTCTCTCTCTTGTAAAACAATCAATGGCGATATTAGCATGTAAATCTTAGTGGGACAAACTCAACATTTTTTATGCATGTTATCAAAGCCACAACAGGACACTAAACAATACATTAATTGCACTAAAACAGTGCCCACAAACTGTTAGGACCTACATAAAGCTGTCTCAACAGCAGAGATTTCTTTTCAGAACCATGGAGTGAATCCTTATCATTGCTACATCTGGATATCAGCAGAGCCTTGTCTGGCAGCGAAACAGTTCATTCAGCCTCATTTACTGCCTTTCAAAAAAACATAGCTGATATGGCTGACTTGCTTAGAGAAAATTAATGTGGTTTCTACTGACAATTGAGATGTACAAACTATAGCATAAAGGAACGATGAATGGATAAGAGGTAATCCGTAATTTTTATTAAGACATTAATGAGCGAGCTAAGGCGGACGTACTCAATATAACTATTTGTTCAGCACTTTTTAAAAGTGTAGCGACAGAATTCAGAACATGGGCTGTTCTTACAGCAGACAATGAAAGCTCTTGCAATATTCAATGATGACACTTCTCTAAAACAGGCTATAGGCTACATAGCTGTGTGTTGCCGCTTTCCATGTCTGTTGTCTGTAACTTGTGATGTGTGGAAACACTTTGTTGCTTTTATGAATTTTGTCTTGCTGCTTTTTGTTCTATGTTGTTCTGTCTGTATGCTACGTCTTGCTTGTCCTATGTTGCTCTGTCTGTATGCTATGTCTTGCTTGTCCTATGTTGCTATTGTCTATATTGTAATTGTTTTTAATAACCTGCCCAGGGACTGCGGTTGAAAATGAGCCGGCTGGCTAAAACTGGCACTTTTACTGAAACGTTGATTAATGTGCACTGTCCCTGTAAAAATAAACTCAAACTCAAATAAAATAAATAAACTCAAACATGTGCACCAGCAAGTCAGAACAGTAGGCTAAGTTATGAGGGGGGAAAGGGACCCAATTATTAGGGTGCGGCACATGGGCTACTAACAGCTTACTACACAACATACACTTAGTATTGCTTTCTTAGCTACGATATACATATCTCCCAGGCATATTACATCATTTATGCAGCAGCATATAAGACATTGTTGGACTCACCTTGTTATGCTGTGCTCACTTGAACAGGAAGGTGGCATGGCTGTCCTTGTGGGCAAATTTTGTAATCAAACTTAGTCATCAAAGTCTGGCATTCTCTGGATGTATGGTGCTTTCAATAAAACTGTGATGTCAGTGATCTTCAGGTTGGAGCTCTAGAAAGAGGCCCAAGTTCCTGACTTGGAATTCCGAGTTGGATGACCTTTCAAAAAGGATTTTCCCAGTCGGAGCTAGTTTTTTTCAGAGTTCTCAGTTGTCTTGAACATGGAAGAAGTCATGCTGGATTGACAGTATGGCCAATGTATTCAACCTTTTCTGGCCCATGGAGTTGCATGTGAATATTTTTCCATTTAAGCTTGGAAAAGAAACCCTTAAACCCAGACTTGGCCCACACATAATCTCCATTGAATTGCTTTGCAATGCTTGCAGTTAGCCACTGATTCCTTCCAAACCACTTGTTGAATTTGAGATTTCCAACTTGTTGTGTAATGTTTGTCCAATGGCCGATGAGCACCGATACATTTCATCTATAATTTCTTTATATGACAAGGTTTGAAAAGAATTTGCCAGTAGATTGTCAACTTGATTCACAATGATGAATGCTTGTCTAGCTAGCTAAGATTGACAGTATTATGTTGACATGATCAGTCCAATCAAAGCTACAGTAGATATAACGTGATTTGAAATTTTATCTGTGGCCAATTACCTTGAGCCTTCTTAGATGGGCACTTCTAATGTAAATCTATGGCAACACCCATGGGGCTTGAATTTTTGAGCTCTCCCCTGTAGATGTTGCACTGACGGTGTCCCCATGAGTGACAGATCACTGAGCCAATCACGGCGTAACTAGAGCACATTACCAACCCCTACGCTCTGTATTTTCCACTGGTTACCCCACCACCGACAGAAAGCACTGAGCTAGGCTTAAACACCTGTATTTTGGAGCTGCCTTACTCAAGAAAGCAAAAAAGAGACTGTTTGTATGCGGCTTTATTAACTCAAATATATTTTTTACATTGTTTTCATTTACATTGTTTGCAAACTGATATGTGACACGTATTTATGCCAAAATAACATGCAAAACAGGCAACAACTGCAATGTGTGCAATTTCATTTATTTCTGAAGAGACTGCAGTCATTCTATAACTTTGACAAATGTATTTCAATTGATCAGGGATGCTGCAGTTCCTTCAGAACCCTTCGTGCGGGTATGATTCCATATGGAAATAAATGATGAAGTGCAACACTGGATAGATGAGAGTTGCAGGCTCATGCATATCAGAGCAAAGAGGGAGAGAGATTATAAAAAGTGAATGTCATTCTCGTTATGTGAGAGATACTGGCGCTCTTCTTACACAGCCGCGTTCAAGCGTTGGTTTCAAACAGAGGTTACAATGTTGCGCAAACCATAAAACCGACCGAACCCAAAACAACTCTGAGAATATTAGCCCCGTGCTGAAAATCTACTTTTTGACATTACGTTTTTTGTGGGGGACAGGATAATTAATGAAGAGGCAACTCGATTGAACTTTGATTGATTTTATTAGAATTGTTACATTGCAAAAACATTGTTTTTCATGCCACGAAAGTTACTGGATCCGACCAAATAGGCTCGGAACAAAACAGTCCAACACGGAGAGGTGCCAGGATCCGGCTCAAATTAAGCACTGGTTACTACTATGTCATCATAGTTCATGGCCATACCATCGAGGTATACGTTGTAAATTCTAAAGTGAGGTGAGGCCTCACTTAACCACCGACTCAGTGAATGACTGTCATATGTACTACCCCTCAATAAAGGTAGCTACCAAAACATTCAAAGTTTTTTACCACCATGAACGAATTTAGGCCATTAAACCATCCTCTCTTGCAGTGTAGCCATATGCAAAACAATTATAGTGGGTTGAGTCTTCTTAATTATCTAGGAAATGATTCACGGTCTCCAGGGCTAGGTCTATTTACTGTATTCAGGTGGAAGCCGTTCAAATACACAGTGTTAACTCCCATCTACACCCACAAGGTGGTAGTGTTGTAACTGTCATTACTAGAGCCATAATGGCTGAGGCTTGACTTTGACAATGGACAGCACCTAATTTTACAGCAATTTTTCTCACGACGGCATATTTATTTATTTCAAACACGTTTTCCATAGCATTGTACATTGTATGTTTTTACAGCATTTGGGGTTGAGGTTAGGGTGTTCCACTGTCCCTCTGAGAAACGTAGTGCTCATGATGTCATGATGGCGATCACATTGCCAGCACTGGGGCAGGAACACGCGACCTCTGACCTCTCCCTTGTGTGACACTCAGGATTTACAACATGCCTGGGACTTACTGTTTCTAGTGCTGCGTGTTTATCTTTCTTTCTCTGTTTGTGTGTGTGTTTATTTACTGTGAGTGAGTGATGTGCAGTGTCCTATGCTCAGTGAACTAGTTTTGCCGCAGCAGTGTGTCTCAGCAGAGAGCCTACAGCTGTCCTCAACCCAGCTGGCCATTAGAATATGACCTTATCTGTGACCCTCACATTCAGCACTTATTGTCTCCATCGCACATTCTCCCTTGTTCTTAGAATCTTCTCTCACATTTTGCTCTTGAAAAGGCCTATATTGTCAATTTGATGGTGATGGGTAAGGTCTATAAGTACAATTAAATTGCTATATGGGTTCAATGGTTATGCCCCAAATGGCACCCTATTCCCTACAGTATATACTATATTAATATACAGTATGAATCTACCGTGTGTTCTCTCTCTGCTTCTCTCCCTCTCTTTCCCTCAGGGGTCAAGGCATACTTAAGAGTTTTTTATTTGATAGGGTTGCACGATTTAGAAAAATTAAATAAAATTGCAGTATTTTCACCATTAATTGCGATCTTTACTTACCATATGATTTCTTAACAGATCTTTTCACGTCAGATTTTCTTCAGAGCAGATCTGATTGGTCAAAAATCCAATGAGTGAAACACATTTCAGAATTGGGCTGCCTTTCTGTCAGGTAGATGTGTTTTCTTATGTCCTTGAGTCACGGAAAGTATGCCCGGTCTAGTTCACTGGAGGCCTCTGTGTTTGAGATAGTTGTTTTGACATAATGGCTCAATGGCTGTGTCTACACTTGACAGTTAATGCATTGTTTGTATTCTGATCATGGAGTTCTGATAATGGAATTCCGAACACATCATGCGTTTACACCTAGATTTAAATGTGTTTACCATGCCCATATTGTGTGTAGTGCACTACTTTTGACCAGGGCCCTATGGAATAGGGTGCCATTTGGGACGCATATTGACTAAGGCCAAAACATACCAGTTAGATCCATCAGGCATTTATGCCCAGGAGCAGAATTAGATGTCCAACAAGTGACAGCATAACTTTCCCTGGTCTCTTACTGCTAATCCCACAGGGATTCATGGGTAATGCTAATAACGTCAGAATGCCCTAACTTTTCCAAAGGCTGTTGCTGTTGAGGCTTTGGGGTTTATTAGCTTAGCTGCACCGCGTGTCATCACCGTGTTTGAAAAATCAATCCGCCTCAGTGGTACTTGAGGGGACGTTGAGTGGCTTCTCCAGCTCCGTCCCAGGCGAACAATGACACTTGAATAATGTAATATGAAGTGGTGGGAGTCATTCTTTAGTTTAAGAATTCATCAGCTGACAGTTATGAGCGCGACTCTCATCTTCCCTTGGAGAGAACGTAGGCCACTTATAAAAACGAGGTAAAAATGTAATGCTCGGGTGAATTATTCATTGGATGTGCGACATGCTCCTCAAAACGTTGCCATATTGAAATCGTCCTTCGTCTCAGCAATATCCGTCACAGATGTCATGTACTGTACATCAGCCATCAAGACTATCTGAACAGATGAGTGGTTGATTGACAAGCTAAGCCAACCTGGTTGCTCACAGTATTTATGTCCTGGAGAAGGACAGCCTTAGATAACTAGAAACTTGATTGGCTCCATTTGTGTGTATGAAAGAGACCGCTGGTAGCATTGTTCTTGTTAACAATGTTGTGAACATACAGAGTGGGCCCTCCAACTGTCACTACACAAACATAGTACAATGCTGGAGGGTCTTGTTTGAAGCCGCTCATCCATGGTGGCTGTGCCAGGGTTTTTAAAGTTGTGGAGGCAGCTAGGCTGGGGCTGAAAAAGGAGAACGGAGAGAGCTCACTTCTATTTTTCAGCTCTGGGTTTGGAAGGATTTGATCATATAGCCCACATCACCCCCTCCTCTCTCACTATGAGTAATGTGTTCGCCCCTGGTTATCCTCCCCCCTCTCTCTCCCTCCTCTCCCTCTCTTTCTCTCTCTCTTTCCTGCCTCTCCCTCTCTCTCTGCCTCTCTCTCTGTCGCTCTGTCTGTATTTCTCTCTCTCTCTCTCTCTCATCCTCTCGGATTCTTCCAATCATGGAGCACAGTCTGCATGATTTCTGCAGATCACTCCATTCCAATCAGTGCATTTGTTAAGGGTCATAAAACAAAAAACCTGTTTTTCGCTTCATTTAAGCATTGTGGTGTGTTCTGTGTATAGGTCTGCCTGACAGAGCCATAAGGATACACCATACAGTATATAAGTCTAATTGTTTTGGACATATGTGTTATGTCACTGCTTTTTTGCTTTCACTTGTGTAAGATTTTGTGTAACTCAGTGTCTTTTTTTAAGGATACGGCTCACGTCTTCACGGTAGTCTGTAGGAAACAAAGAACAACACATACAAATTCAACAGAAACATTTTCTTCTCTTTCAATTTGCTTATGAATGTAAGATGAGTCTTTTGGGGTTTAGAAGCATATTACAAAAGCTTTTTATACAACTGTGTTTGATATAGACAACGGCCAAGAACCTTGTTGGCTAACCTCAACCAAATATATATCCTGCAAGGACCATTGGTAAACCTCGACTAAAAACTCCTTGTGGAGAATAACCTTGATTTGTTAAGTGAAGGATATTGGCCATAAGGCACAGACAGACAGACAAACTGACAAACAAACAGGCCTATGTTCAGACAGACAGACAGACAGACAGACAGGCCTATGTTCAGACAGACAGACAGACAGACAGACAGGCCTATGTTCAGACAGACAGACAGACAGACAGACAGAGAGTAAACTGTGAGACAGACGGACTGACAGACACCAGACAGATGAACAGACAGATGGACAGGCAATCAGATAGGCAGGCAGGGGGTTAAACTGTGTGAGACGCAGCTTTAGTGCTAAAGATGTGTGGAGTGCTTCATCAATGTGTGTCAGACATGTCAAAGCGGGATACCTTTACTAAAGCTGGCGCAGCTGTTCTGAGCTTACTCTAGCTGTCAGTCACTAATAACCATCAAGATTACAATAAAGTCAAGTATATCACAGATTGAAATGGCCATTGAACAGCAGGACATCTTGCATATTGTGCCTTTATATGTTTTTACACTGCTGCTACTCACTGTTGATTATCTATGAATAGTCATTTTACCTCTACCTGTACAAACTTTTACTTTAATTTATTTAGTAAATAAATTAGTAAATAATATTTAGTAAATAAAGGTTAACTCTATTTTCTCAACTGCATTGTTGGTTAAGGGTTTCTAAGAAAGCATTTCATGGTAAGGTCTATCTACACCTGTTGTATTCGGCACAAATACAATTTGATTTGATTATTGAGAAATAATTGGTTAAAGTTGAGAAATGTGTGACATTTTGGCTTTAAACACGTCTTCTTTTAGACAGTAAAGTGATTATCCTGTAGATGCTACAAAGCTAGTCCTGGTGTCATTTGAAACCATACCCTGTGTTCTGTTTTTGGGAGCTAACTTGCTTACCACTTTTTCCATGTGGTTTCTTCCTTCACAGACTCCATGAAATGATGACCTCTTCCTAAATATTTGGTCAAATGATACATTTTGTGTATGGTTTCCTAGACAAAAGGGCGGCTCAACTTACCCCTTCGGCTCAACTTACCCCTATAACTCAGCTTACCCCACTCTCCCCTACTCAAACTTTGACATCACAACACATAGAAAAATTCTGAGAACAGCTAAACTATCAATCAAATGCAATCAAATGTATTTACGTCAGCTGTCATGTCTAACCTTTAGTAGTTGGGTACACATGCCAGAAATGACTTGCATTCACGGATACGGTTTGGTGGGAAAAACAATATGAATCACAATTGATTTTTATCAAGATTGTTGCTTTTGTCCATTTTCCTCTCTACAAAAGGCCTTATGTACGAAATGTGCAGGGCTGCAAAAAAAATCTGTCCATGTTTTCCAGGATTTGGCCAATATCCTTATTCAGACTTACTTGTTTTGTGAGTATTTTCAACAACTGCCATGTTCCCCAGTCCCACTCTATTTTGCTTTCATTATTCATACATTTCTCTTCACATACAGTGGGGAGAACAAGTATTTGATACATTGCCAATTTTGCAGGTTTTTCTACTTACAAAGCATGTAGAGGTCTGTAATTTTTATCATGGGAACACTTCAACTGTGAGAGACGGAATCTAAAACAAAAATCCAGAAAATCACATTGTATGATTTTTAAGTAATTAATTTGCATTTTATTGCATGACATAAGTATTTGATACATCAGAAAAGCAGAACTTAATATATGGTACAGAAATCTTTGTTTGCAATTACAGAGATCATACGTTTCTTGTAGTTCTTGACCAGGTTTGCACACACTGCAGCAGGGATTTTGGCCCACTCCTCCATACAGACCTTCTCCAGATCCTTCAGGTTTCAGGGCTGTCGCTGGGCAATACGGACTTTCAGCTCCCTCCAAAGATTTTCTATTGGGTTCAGGTCTGGTGACTGGCTAGGCCACTCCAGGACCTTGAGATGCTTCTTACGGAGCCACTCCTTAGTTGCCCTGACTGTGTGTTATGGGTCATTGTCATGCTGGAAGACCCAGCCATGACCCATCTTCAATGCTCTTACTGAGGGAAGGGGGTTGTTGGCCAAGATCTCGCAATACATGGCGCCATCCATTCTCCCCTCAATACGGTGCAGTTGTCCTGTCCCCTTTGCAGAAAAACATCCCCAAAGAATGATGTTTCCACCTCCATGCTTCATGGTTGGGATGGTGTTCCTGGGGTTGTACTCATCTTTCTTCTTCCTCCAAACACGGCGAGTGGAGTTTAGACCAAAAAGCTCTATTTTTGTCTCATCAGACCACACGACCTTCTCCCATTCCTCCTCTGGATCATCCAGATGGTCATTGGCAAACTTCATACGGGCCTGGACATGCGCAGGCTTGAGCAGTGGGACCTTGCGTGCACTGCACGGGCCTAGTGTGTTACCAATGGTTTTCTTTGAGACTGTGGTCCCAGCTCTCTTCAGGTCATTGACCAGGTCCTGCCGTGTAGTTCTGGGCTGATCCCTCACCTTCCTCATGATCATTGATGCCCCACGAGGCGAGATCTTGCATGGAGCCCCAGACTGAGGGTGATTGACCGTCATCTTGAACTTCTTCCATTTTCTAATAATTGCGCCAACAGTTGTTGCCTTCTCACCAAGCTGCTTGCCTATTGTCCTGTAGCCCATCCCAGCCTTGTGCAGGTCTACTGATGTCCTTACACAGCTCTCTGAGTCTTGGCCATTGTGGAGAGGTTGGTGTCTGTTTGATTGAGTGTGTGGACAGGTGTCTTTTATACAGGTAACGATTTCAAACAGGTGCAGTTAATACAGGTAATGAGTGGAGAACAGGGGGGATTCTTAAAGAAAAACTAACAGGTCTGTGAGAGACGGAATCCTTACTGGTTGGTTGGTGATCAAATACTTATGTCATGCAATAAAATTGAAATGTATTACTTAAAAATCATACAATGTGATTTTCTGGATTTTTGTTTTAGATTCCGTCTCTCACAGTTGAAGTGTACCTATGATAAAAAATTACAAACCTCTACATGCTTTGTAAGTAGGAAAACATTCAAAATTGGCAGTGTATCAAATTGTTCTCCCCACTGTATGGCTTTCTTATTACAGATAAATCAATCTAAGCAAACAACGATCTGCTGCCTAAAGCCACAGGACAAATTAGCTAACCTTTCCACCAAACAGACTAATTAAGTTCCTGCTGTCCATGCTTATTCAAATGATTTGGCACGCATGGAAAAGTACCCGGATGTAGAGATGTGGAGAAACAATTCACATAGGCAGATGGCATAGGCTAATATGATATTTGACATAGTGTGTTCTATTGCAGGTCACTTGATGATTAAAAGGGACATCCTAAATTGAAGTTTGTCTAACGTTTTAAGACTTAAAGTTGTCTAATGTCAAGATGAATCCCCATCCCATGCCATCGATTGTGTCGATCCAGCTACGTTCCTCAGCCTTATGCCTCAACCCTAAATGAATGAACAACACAAGCATTGTATAGAATTAAAATGTAACATGATATGGTGCTAATGTTTTTCATTCATTTAGGGTTGTGGCATACAGGTGAATCTACAAAATAGATGGCCTGAGACATGGATTTATCTCAATATGAGACCACAGTAGCTATTGGCGACAGATTTTATTGCGGATATTATAAAATCTGCATAAAACAATATATACCTTTTCTCACCAGAGATGTGTCTGTCTGTCTGTCTGTCTGTCTGTCTGTCTGTCTGTCTGTCTGTCTGTCTGTGTCTCTGTCTCTGTCTCTGTGTCTGTGTCTGTCTCTGTCTCTGTCTGTCTGTCTGTCTGTCTGTCTGTCTGTCTGTCTGTCTGTCTGTCTCTGTCTGTCTGTCTGTCTGTCTGTCTGTCTCTGTGTCTGTCTGTCTGTCTGTCTGTCTGCCTGTCTCTGTGTCTGTCTGCCTGTCTCTGTGTCTGTCTGTCTGTCTCTGTGTCTGTCTGTCTGTCTGTCTGTCTGTCTGTCTGTCTGTCTGTGTTTCCATCAAACATACTTATTGCAGATAAAAGGATGTACGTGATGACGTAGTGCACCTAAAAATTACTTTTGCGGTTAAATTCCCAAGTATCGAATAAAAAATACAGTGCCTTCAGAAAGTATTCACACCCCTTGACTTTTTCCACAATTTGTTGATCTACAGACAATACCACATAATGTCAAAGTGGACTTATGAATTAACAATGAAAAGCTAAATGTAGCTAAATGTATTACGTCAATAAGTATTCAACCTCTTTGTTATGGCACGCCTAAATAAGTTCAGGAGTAGAAATGTCATTAAAAAGTGTCATAATAAGTTGGATGGACTCTGTGTGCAATAATAGTGATTAACATGATTTTTGAACGATTACCTCATCTCTGTAACCCCCACGTATACAATTATCTGTAAGGTCCCTTACCCTTTGAGCATGGTGAAGTTATTAATTACACTTTGAATGGTGTATCAGTATACCCAGTCACTACAAAGGTACAGGTGTCCTTCCCAACTCTGTTTGCCTAAAAGGAAGGAAACCACTGAGGGATTTCATCATGAAAACAGTTACAGAGTTTAATGGCTGTGCTAGGAGAAAACAGAGAATGGATCAACACAATTGTAGTTACTCCACAATGCTAACCTAAATGACAGAGTGTAAATAAGCAAGCCTGTGCAGAATAAAAATATTTAAAATAATGTTTGCATTAAGTCAAAGGTAAGGTAAAACTGCAAAATACAAAGCATTATGTTTGTGGCAAAATTGAACACATCACTGAGTACCACTCTTCATATTTTCAAGCATGGAGGTGGCTGCATCATTTATGGGTATGCTTGCCATCGGCAAGGACTAGGGAGTTTTTAGGATAACAATAATTGGAATAGAGCCAAGCACAGGCAAAATCATAGAGGAAAACCTGGTTCCGTTTTTTTTCCAACAGACACTGGGAGACAAATTCACTTTTCAGTAGGACAATAACCTAAATCACAAGGCCAAATATACTCTGAAGTTGCTTACCAAGATGCCATTGAATGTTCCTGAGTGGCCTAGTTGCAGTTTTGACTTAAATTGGCTTGAAAATCAATGGCAAAATTTGAAAATGGCTGTTTAGCAATGATCCACAACCAATTTGACAGAGCTTGAAGAATAAAAAAATAACAATGGGCAAATATGATTTAATCCAGGTGTGCAAAGCTCTTAGACACTTACCCAGAAAGACTCACAGCTGTAACCGCTTTCAAAGGTGATTCTAACATGTATTGACTCAGGAGTGTGAAAAACTTAGGTAAATGTATATTTTTGTATTTAATTTCCACCCAAAACTCTTACATTTCTCAAAACATCATCATCATTATGTGGTATTGTGTTTAGATAATTGAGATTTTGTTTGTTTTAATTCAGCCTCTAACACAACAACATTTTGAATAATATGTCAAATGGTATGAACAATTTCTGAAGGCACTGTCAATGGGTTTCCATCGCATTTTCAACACTGCTGATGATTTTGTCACAAAAGCCTGTGTTGTATAGCGAATGTGCCCAAATAATCAATCAATCAAATGTGTATACAGTTGAAGTCGGAAGTTTACATACACCTTAGCCAAATACATTTAAACACGGTTTTTCAGTTCTGCCCACAAATTTTCGATAGGATTGAGGTCAGGATTTTGAGATGGCTACTCCAACATCTTGACTTTGTTGTCCTTAAGCCATTTTGCCACAACTTTGAAAGTATGCTTGGTCATTGTCGATTTGGAAGACCCATTTGCGACCAAGCTTCAAATTCCTGACTGATGTCTTGAGATGTTGCTTCAATATAGCCAAACAATTTTCCTGCCTCATGATGCCATCTATTTTGTGAAGTGCACCAGTA
The DNA here is from genome assembly GCF_045791955.1 of Oncorhynchus clarkii lewisi. Lineage (NCBI taxonomy): Eukaryota > Metazoa > Chordata > Actinopteri > Salmoniformes > Salmonidae > Oncorhynchus > Oncorhynchus clarkii. The sequence goes on from NC_092154.1 coordinate 14,277,120, forward strand.
TCTCCTGCAGCAAAGCACCCCCACATGATGCTGCCACCCCCGTGCTTCACGGTTGGGATGGTGTTCTTCGGCTTGCAAGCCTCCCCCTTTTTCCTCCAAACATAACGATGGTCATTATGGCCAAACAGTTCTATTTTTGTTTTATCGGACCAGAGGACATTTCTCCAAAAAGTATGATCTTTGTCCCCATGTGCAGTTGCAAACCGTAGTCTGGCTATTTTAAGGCGATTTTGGATCAGTGGCTTCTTCCTTGCTGAGCAGCCTTTCAGGTTATGTCGATATATGACTCGTTTTACTGTGGATATAGATACTTTTGTACCTGTTTCCTCTAGCATCTTCACAAGATCCTTTGCTGTTGTTCTGGGATTTATTTGCACTTTTCGCACCAAAATACGTTCATCTCTATGACGGCTGCATGGTCCCATGGTGTTTATACTTGCGTGCTATTGTCCAAGCTGTTTAAAGGCACAGCTTAGTTTATGTAAACTTCTGACCCACTGGAATTGTGATACAGTGAATTATAAGTGAAATAATCTGTCTGTAAACAATTGTTGGAAAAATTCCTTGTATCATGCACAAAGTAGATGTCCTAACCGACTTGCCAAAACTATAGTTTGTTAACAAGAAATTTGTGGAGTGGTTAAACTTCCGAATTCAACTGTATATAAAGCCCTTTTTACATCAGCCGATGTCACAAAGTGCTCTACAGAAACCCAGCCTAAAACCCCAAACAGCAAGCAATGCAGATGTAGAAGCATGGTGGTTAGGGAAAAACACCCTAGAAAGGCCAGAACCTAGGAAGAAACCTAGGCAGGAACCAGGCACTGGGGGGGGCGGGCAGTTCTCTTTTGGCTGTGCTGGGTGGAGATTATAACAGTACATGGCCAAGATGTTCAAACCTTCATAGATGACCAGCAGGGTCAAATAATAATAATCACAGTGGTTGTGGAGGGTGCAACTGGTCAAAACCTCAGGAGTAAATGTCAGTTGGCTTTTCATAGCCAAGCATTCAGAGTTAGAGACAGCAGGTGCGGTCAAGAGAGAGAGTCGAAAACAGCAGGTCCAGGACAAGGTAGCACATCCAGTGAACAGGTCAGGGTTCATAGCCTCAGGCAGAACAGTTGAAACTGGAGCAGCAGCACGACCAGGTGGACTGAGTCAAAGGAGTCATCAGGCCAGGTAGTCCTGAGGCATGGTCCCAGGGCTCAGGTCCTCCGGGAGGAGAGGGAGAGAGAATTAGAGGGAGCATACTTAAATTCACATAGGACACCAGATAAGACAAGAGAATTACACCAGATATAAAAGACTGACCCTAGCCCCCCGTGTCACGACTTCCGTCGAAGTTGGTCCCTCTCCTTGTTCGGGCGGCGTTCGGCGGTCGAAGTCACCGACCTTCTAGCCATCGCTGATCCTCTTTTCATTTTCCTTTGGTTTTGTCTTGTCTTCCATCACACCTGGTTCCAATCCCATCAATTACATGTTGTGTATTTAACCCTCTGTTCCCCCTCATGTCCTTGTGGGTGATTGTTTGTTGTAAGTGCTTGTGCACGTCTGTCCTGGTGTGTGTCGGGTTATGTACCCATTTATGTTATTATTCTGTTTTCCGGTGGGTTTTGTAAATAAACTGCGCCGTTGGAAACACAGTTATTTCTCTCCTGCGGCTGACTTCTCTGCCGCCATTTTGCACCCATTACACCCCGACACATAAACTATTGCAGCATAAATACTGGAGGCTGAGACAGGAGGAATCGGGAGACACTGTGGCCCCGTCAGATGATGCCCCTGGACAGGGCTAACCAGGCAGGAAATAACCCCACCCACTTTCCCAAAGCACAGCCCCCACACCACTAGAGGGATATCTTCAACCACCAACTTACTACCCTGAGAAATGGCTGAGTATAGCTCACAAAGATCTCCCCCACGGCACAAACCTGAGAGGGGGCGCCAACCCGGACAGGAAGATCACATCAGTGACTCAACCCACTCAAGTGACGCACCCCTCCTAGGGGCGGCAAGGAAGACCACCAGTAAGCCAGTGACTCAGGCCCCGTAATAGGGTTAGAGGCAGAGAATCTCAGTGAGAGAGGGGAACCGTCCAGGCAGAGACAGCAAGGACGGTTTGCAGCCAAGCATCGATCATCATGTCAACAGAATAAGACAGAGCATCAAGCTCATCTCCTTGCACTTTCACCACTCTGTGAAGTTCATCATAACTTATTTCATCTGTAGCCTAACAAACTGCATGGTTTCCAGACAAGTCATAGTGGGAGGACCACACACCACATGATTCCAGATGTACTTTGATAGGATGGTCATTATAGAAATATTTGCACATGAAGGCATTTCCACTGCCATTTCTTGCATAATTGTTTTTACAGACATGTAAAACAAACATGTTTTGAACATTTATAAAATTGTACCGGAATTTCCTGTTTCCATCAGCCCGGTCTGGACTTTTTTCATGTCTCAGGTAATTCCTCCGCATGAAATGGTTTGGTGGAAACTTGGTTATTGAGGTCTGAAAACATCTGACAAACTTTGATTTCGGAGTGTAATGTCTCTTTAAGTAATGTATTTTTAACGGCAAGTGCATGTTAATTTGGAGAGCATTTACATGGTGTTGGAAAGGGTCAGTTGGATGTACCAGGCTTTTGGAAAATGCATGCTTGTTGTTATGACTGCAATATAACCACACAGACATACTCTTTTGAATATGTGTAATTTGTGTCACCCTAAATATAAAGGTGCCAACCGTTTCCAACATAATTTATTCCAAAGTGAAATCTATTTCAAGGATACATTTTATGGATAAAGTGTTTAATCATTCAATAAAATACTTAATTAGAAATCAAATGCCTGCTAGCCCCTAGAACGAGCTAATCAGTTTCAATAATTGACACATTTCACATTTCAGAGATGTAGGTGTTTTGTCTGAATGGGCACAAAATCTAAATGCATTATCGCTTCAGGAGACGATATGGATTTGTGCCCTCTAGCCCAATACCCTTTTAAGACCCAACTAGGTTGTGTGAATGGGACAATGAGGATTGTTTAGTTATTTTTTACATGGCGCACAATATATGAAAATATATGTATTCAATCAAATGTATGCATATGAAGACCATTAAAGGGAAATAAAAGATTTAAAGGGAAAAAGGCATTGCCATTGAGTTGCCAGGTTGATTGACTTCCCCCACACAGCTTTAGTATGTCAATATGAGAGTTAAAAGGAGCTTAGAATCCATGATGTTTATTGGTTCTCTTAGATCTGCTGTATGTGGGCATCAGAGATACTGATCTGCTGTCTGTGGGTATCAGAGAGACTGATCTGCTGTATGTGGGAATCAGAGAGACTGATCTGCTATATGTGGGCATCAGAGAGACTGATCTGTCTGTGGGATTCAACAAGACTGATCTGCTGTCTGTGGGATTCAATGAGACTTATCTGCTGTTTGTGGACATCAACGAGACTGATCTGCTGTCTGTGGACATCAGAGAGACTGATCGTCGGCTGTGAGCATCAACGAGACTGATCTGCTGTCTGTGGACATCAGAGAGACTGATCGTCGGGTGTGAGCATCAACGAGACTGATCTGCTGTCTGTGGGCATCAGAGAGACTGATCGTGGACTGTGAGCATCAAAGAGACTGTATTGCTGTCTGTGGGCATCAAAGAGACTGTCGGCTGTGGGCATCAAAGAGACTAATCATGGGCTGTGGGCATCAAAGAGATTAATCATGGCCTGTGGACATCAAAGAGACTAATCATGGGCTGTGAGCATCAAAGATACTAATTGTGGGCTGTGAGCATATCACTGCAACTTGCAAAACTGACTGGGTTGAGTGTTTTTTCAACCCATGGGACACACAAGACTAGACAGAATCACATCTCAAAGTGCAGGTTACAACAAGTACAGGTTGTTGTTGTTGCTTCCAGGATATGAACCACAAGAGAGAGGAAACATAGTGTATATACGCTTAGGAAAACATAGGTAATGGGCTGAACACTGGGTATGAATACCCTCTTCATAATGCAATAGTTACTTTTATAATGCCTTGTGACCTATGCAAAATGCATTATAATGCATGACATAGGTGCTAGTAATTGCCTATAAACAACTATGACTGCATTTATAGTGCCTTATGACCAAGCCGTTTATGAAGCAAAGTCTTACAACATTGTTGTGAGGTCACAACCCTCACAAACACAAACTTTACATGGGGTCACATGCGAGCCCCTTAAACTCACCCGCCAGTGGCTGAGGCGCTTTTACATATCTCAAACAATATGCTTCAAAGTGTGTGCCATCAAACTGAAGGCCTGCTCATGTGAAAGAGAAATGAATGGACAAATTTGTTTTGCATGGCCCATTGGTCAAATCGCCACCCACCGGGGCACTGGGCCGTGCAAATCAAACTTGCCCAATCACTCCATAGTAAATCACAGGAACACGCAACACTACAAATACAGTGTGACACTGATTATGTCGGGTGAGCTTTTCCCCTTAGTATGTCTCCTTAGTCCTTAAGATCCCACAGTCTTAAAGGTCCACTCCTAAATTCTGAAAAACAACAAAACAGCAGCCCTGCTACTGGGGAAATGTAACCACTCTAAAATTTGTAGATGGGTCTATGGATGCAAGGACTGAGAAATGGGCTCAAATTATCACAGTGGGCCTTTAAAGGGCCAATCAACAGTTGAAACACTGACAACCCTGTGGGTTAACTGCCTTGCTCAGGGACAGAACGACAGCTTGGGGATTTGATTCAGCAACCTTTCGGTTACTGTCCCAACACTCCTTCCCACCAGGCTACATGCCACCCCTAGGCTATACAGTGTTTGTTTACATTTATTTGTTTATAAATATTTGTTTTAAAAAAACATTATATTTTGGGCTCTGATGGGGTACGATATTTGAACTAAGCTCATGGGGCATTTATATTCTTCAAGAATCAATGGGTACATATCAATAAGTCCAAAAATGGATGTAGCAACTGAAGATTTCCCCTTTAAGGAGGCACCAAGGCTTGAGAGGATGGCTAGAATGGAGGATAGTGTGCTTTGTTTTTTAAACGAGTGTAGGCTCATCTATGTGGCTATAATGTTTCACAGACTTTATCCTGTTCTATTTCTTCTGCGTCTGCTGCTTTGAGATAGCGGAGCTCCTTTTGATTTCTTGACTGAAAATCCGAGCTAGCTTTGTAACATCGATCTTGCAGAAATATAGATAAAAACAGAGCAATAAGATTGTATCTTATAAATAAATAATGCTATTTGGGGCTGGCTATTTCCTCCTTTCCCACAAATGGGTTCCTGCTGACCTCATCAGTGCATAGTTTCTACTGTACAGTTTCTACTGTATCTACTGTACAGTTTCTACTGTATCTACTGTACAGTTTCTACTGTATCTACTGTACATATCAGATACTGGCATATCATAATAGAAACCTGCGATACAACAACACATCACTTTTCCATTTGAATGGCATTCTGATATGTTGTGGCCGAAATAAAACATTTTTCCAATAATATATAATAGAATATGTCATTTAGCAGATGTTTTTACCTAAAGCGACTTACGGTCATACATATTTTCTGTATGGGTGGTCCCTGGAATCGAACCCACTGTCCCGGCTTTACAAGTGCCGTGCTCTACCAACTGATCTATAGAGAATCACCAATAAAACAAAAAATATTTTGTTGTACAACATTGGTAAGCTCAGGACATCGTTTTTAGAGCTTGACAAGTTGACACTTCAGTGGGCCTTTAAACATGACTTAACATGGACTGAAATGAGATGCAAGCAAATTTGACTTGATTTGATGTAACTAATGCTAGCTCAGCTTACCATGTTCCCTTACCGCTTCCAAAGAACACTGTACACTACATTTGGGAGGTATTGTATGCATAATGAAATCTTTCAGTCTTGTTTTCCTATTAAAGTCATTGAGGTAACAGGGGAGTGTTTGTGTTCAGAGTCCAATCCCCCAAATTACAAAGTTACACTTTCTTAATTATACCAATGCACATGATGAGTCTGACTCTAATGGACTGTAAAAGTTTTTCTACAGTAATACACTCCCAAGAGTGATGTCCCTGGGCCCCCTGGCTCTCCCTGCCCCACTTCCTCTACTTTCTGTCGCCTGCCCAAATTGTATTAATAAAAGGCCCCGGTCAACCCCTATCGCCCCCAGTCAGGAGTCAAGCCTGGTTACCAACTGGACCGATGATCCGTGCAGCCACAGCCCATGACATGTCCGGGATCATGCCTGTGTCTTGCTGACTGTGGGGGGAAATGGCATTGGACCCCCCCCATCCGCATTGCCTGGAGCCTAGGGCCTTGGGCCTGAAGAATGGAGCTTGGTGTTTGAAGTGTTCACATTGCTTCTCACAGAAGCTTGGTCAAGTTGCTTGTTGATCATTGCTAGACACCCATTTTTAAGTCTTGCCATAGATTTTCATGACAATTTAGGTCAAAATTGTAACAAGGCCACTCAGAAACATTCAATGGCATCTTGGTATGCAACTCCAGTTTATATTTGGACTTAATTTTGGGGTTATTGTCCTGCCGAAAGGTGAATTTGTCTTTGTTTTGCAAAGCAGGCTGAACTAGGTTTTCCTCTAGGATTTTGCCTGTGCATAGCTCTATTCTGTTTATTTTGATCCCCCCCCCCCCCCATCGTCCGGGTTAGGGAGGGATTGGTCGGTAGGGATCTCCTTGTCTCATCGTGCCCCAGCGACTCCTGTGGCGGGCCGGGCGCAGTGCGCGCTAGCCAAGGTTGCCGGGTGCACGGTGTAGCCTCCGACACATTGGTGCGGCTGGCTTCCGGGTTGGACGCGCGCTGTGTTAAGAAGCAGTACGGCTGGTTGGGTTGTGTATCGGAGGACGCATGACATTCAACCTTCGTCTCTCCCGAGCCCGTACGGGAGTTGTAGCAATGAGACAAGATAGTAGCTACTACAACAATTGGATACCACGAAATTGGGGAGAAAAAGGGGTAAAAAAAATAATAAAATAAAAAAAATAAAAAAACTTATTTTTCAACTGCTCCACAAATTTCTTGTTAACAAACTATAGTTTTGGCAAGTTGGTTAGGACATCTACTTTGTGCATTACACAAGGAATTTTTCCAACAATTGTTTACAGACAGATTATTTCACTTATAATTTACTGTATCACAGACTGTCTGGAAGAAGCTATGTGCCAGCTCAACCGGAACAGGATAAGGGTGCACCGGAACATCCCAATGTGCATCACAAATGCAGCGAGCCAGCGGAAGGTCATGTTGGATTCAGGCAGACGTTTTAGGCTAGCAATGAATTAAAGCTCACTTCTAAATAATGAGGTGACTTAAGAGCCCAATCCTGGAGGCACAAGTTATACTACAGTGGGGGCAAGTTGTAGAGCTCGGGAGAGGGTGTCTGAGTCCAGGGTTGGATGCTCTTTCCTTTCGTCAGAGCCTCGCAGTTGCCCCATTGAGCCTCAGAGGCTCGTGACTTAGAATACTTGGTTTTGCCATGCCAAGCAGTCTGTTGCCTTATCTATATCCAGACAATGGGCTTTTAGTGTCATCATGGCTGGCCTACTGGATTACCAACATTGTTGAATTACACAATAAAATACTCTTGAGTACAGGTACACAAATCTGAAAGATGTTTCTAATTTAAAACACATTATTAAACCACCATTTAATGGTATTGTGGCAGCCATATTGGATTTTGGACACCACAATGGATTTGGAATCAAACCTAGGGGGGCCCCCCAACGTAATTGCAAGAGGCTGAACATATAAATCCTGAGAGGAACCTTGAACTGACAAGAAATTAGAGTTTTCACTGTCTCAGCCCACTTGTTTTCCTTATAGACGATTAGATTATCACAACATCAAAAAACCTGTGTAACTGTATGCATTTTTGTCAGACAGGACCACACAGCACTGAATGAGAACACATTTGGCATGGAAAGGTGTCTGTTAAACAGTTAACAAAAAGTAAATGTTACATTCATCATGCATATTCATAGTTGTTTTTTCAACCTATTTTATCTGTGTGTTTACAGGTCTATATTTCCAAGATGCATTAAAAGTTCTTCGGGATCGGTGTCCCTTCCACGGGACAGTTGCGCTAACGTAGGCTAATGCGATTAGCATGAGGTTGTAAGTAACAAGAACATTTCCCAAGACATAGACATATCTGATATTGGCAGAAAGCTTTCATTCTTGTTAATCTAACTGAACTGTCCAATTTACAGTAGCTATTACAGTGAAATAATACCATGCTATTGTTTGAGGAGAGTGCACAATTTTGAGCATAAACAGTTTTTAATTAAAAAAAATTGCATATTTGGGCAGTCTTCATACAACATTTTGAACAGAAATGCAATGATTCATTGGATCAGTCTAAAATGTTGTACAGACACTGCTGCCGTCTAGTGGCCAGCATGTACATTGCACCTGGGCTGGAATAATACATTATGGCCTTTCTCTTTCATTTCAAAGAGAAAAAAAACTAAAGAATGGTGTTTTTTTTCTTTGTATTATCTTTTACCAGATCTATTGTGTTATTCTCCTACATTCCTTTCACATTTCCAGTATTTCCTTTCAAATGGTACCAAGAATATGCATATCCTTGCTTCAGGGCCTGAGCTACAGGCAGTTAGATTTGAGTATTTCAGGCGTAAATTGAATAAAAGGGGCAGATCCTTAAGAGGTTTTAAGATACAGTGCCTTGCGAAAGTATTCGGCCCCCTTGAACTTTGCGACCTTTTGCCACATTTCAGGCTTCAAACATAAAGATATAAAACTCTATTTTTTTGTGAAGAATCAACAACAAGTGGGACACAATCATGAAGTGGAACGACATTTATTGGATATTTCAAACTTTTTTAACAAATCAAAAACTGAAAAATTGGGCGTGCAAAATTATTCAGCCCCTTTACTTTCAGTGCAGCAAACTCTCTCCAGAAGTTCAGTGAGGATCTCTGAATGATCCAATGTTGACCTAAATGACTAATGATGATAAATACAATCCACCTGTGTGTAATCAAGTCTCCGTATAAATGCACCTGCACTGTGATAGTCTCAGAGGTCCGTTAAAAGCGCAGAGAGCATCATGAAGAACAAGGAACACACCAGGCAGGTCCGAGATACTGTTGTGAAAAAGTTTAAAGCCGGATTTGGATACAAAAAGATTTCCCAAGCTTTAAACATCCCAAGGAGCACTGTGCAAGCGATAATATTGAAATGGAAGGAGTATCAGACCACTGCAAATCTACCAAGACCTGGCCGTCCCTCTAAACTTTCAGCTCATACAAGGAGAAGACTGATCAGAGATGCAGCCAAGAGGCCCATGATCACTCTGGATGAACTGCAGAGATCTACAGCTGAGGTGGGAGACTCTGTCCATAGGACAACAATCAGTCGTATATTGCACAAATCTGGCCTTTATGGAAGAGTGGCAAGTAGAAAGCCATTTCTTAAAGATATCCATAAAAAGTGTTGTTTAAAGTTTGCCACAAGCCACCTGGGAGACACACCAAACATGTGGAAGAAGGTGCTCTGGTCAGATGAAACCAAAATTGAACTTTTTGGCAACAATGCAAAACGTTATGTTTGGCGTAAAAGCAACACAGCTGAACACACCATCCCCACTGTCAAACATGGTGGTGGCAGCATCATGGTTTGGGCCTGCTTTTCTTCAGCAGGGACAGGGAAGATGGTTAAAATTGATGGGAAGATGGATGGAGCCAAATACAGGACCATTCTGGAAGAAAACCTGATGGAGTCTGCAAAAGACCTGAGACTGGGACGGAGATTTGTCTTCCAACAAGACAATGATCCAAAACATAAAGCAAAATCTACAATGGAATGGTTCAAAAATAAATATATCCAGGTGTTAGAATGGCCAAGTCAAAGTCCAGACCTGAATCCAATCGATAATCTGTGGAAAGAACTGAAAACTGCTGTTCACAAATGCTCTCCATCCAACCTCACTGAGCTCGAGCTGTTTTGCAAGGAGGAATGGGAAAAAATTTCAGTCTCTCGATGTGCAAAACTGATAGACATACCCCAAGCGACTTACAGCTGTAATCGCAGCAAAAGGTGGCGCTACAAAGGATTAATTTAAGGGGGCTGAATAATTTTGCACGCCCAATTTTTCAGTTTTTGATTTGTTAAAAAAGTTTGAAATATCCAATAAATGTCGTTCCACTTCATGATTGTGTCCCACTTGTTGTTGATTCTTCACAAAAAAATACAGTTTTATATATTTATGTTTGAAGCCTGAAATGTGGCAAACGGTCGCAAAGTTCAAGGGGGCCGAATACTTTCGCAAGGCACTGTATAATGTTGTTTGTGTATGTAGGGAAGACAACTGACTGCTTGTATTCAACATTTTTGCAACATCAGAGCTTGCCATATTGGGTTAACTGAGCTTAGATGGCCCATCCCCCCTTCCACCTAGGCATTATTCTGGACTTTTTGAGTTTGTGTCACAATATTGATCAATTTACAAACTTTCATGTAAAATATTTTTTCACAACCATCCATTTAATAAATGGGAGACATTAGAGATGTGAAAAAACATGGTTGTGTTTTCTTCTACCTGGGTAGGGATATCTCAAAATCGAATCCCCTTTTTGAGGATTGGCCACTAGCCTATAAGGACTTCCTATCATCACCAATGAGAGGTGAGCATATCAGATTGATGTTTCCTTTGTTGATGGACTCTGCTGCATTTCAATTGAACTGAAATTAATCGTTTTTTGGGGGGATTTTGGATTTAAATTACTGCTTAGCTTTTTTCTGTGTTTGTGCATATTTAGATGCTCACTGTTTACATACTGTACTGCTTGCTATACTGCGGAAAGGTCAAGGGGTGAAATTATATCCTGCATGGTACCCAATCCTGCTTTAATTTAGCACATCTTTTCACGAAACAATGGGTCCTTTTGTTGTTCTACTTTTGGAGTGCTTGAAGGATCCCCACAAGAGCTTGGCCTAAGTTACACTTTATCTTGGCCAAAATACAGCCCGTAAATGTCTTGTCCTGGTTTGCACGACAGCACTCTCACTAATGTGAAAGTATTTACTGCGATGTGGACATTTTCGTGGTTTAAATTTATCACAATCGTCAAGGCTACGTGGAAAAACAATTTTTAAGAGGCACCTTTTTGGAATTAAATGTCATTGATTCATTGATCGTATCGACCGTTTCAGAGCCTGTGGTCTTTGGACCACAATGGAAAGGGCTCAGTCTCGGTTCAATACACTGAGCTGAATATTGAAGATAAAGCTATTTTTAACATGCCCCACATGTGCAATAAAACACTGACTGCACCAGGAACTGCCACAATGTTACAAAGACCATAGAGAATCAGTGTTTAAGATATGTTCTAATATTCTCTTCCATTTTTATGAATTCAGGTTTATTCCTGTTGCATTCCCAACATGCTGTGCGTGCGTCATTCATGATTGTTCATGAAATGCCTTGAGACACTAGCTAGATTCTAGGCGATGACACAGCAGGGGAAAAAAGTGTTTGTAAGCTATTATTCACTCCCAAAACTTATCGGTGCACACATCGAAATCGCCAACGTCACAGGACGAGATAAATACAGTGACATGGTGAAACAAAGGGGCAGGGGAGTGCACATCCTTATCGTAGCGGGAACAACATTAAATCAAAATGAGGACCAACAGGAAATAATAAAAGCTGATAAAGATAGCCTTCAGTTTCTATCTGAGCCCTCAGTCAGCACTCCCCTTGGGTTCAAATTGCATTTGAAATCATTACAAATACTTTAGCTTTGCTTATTTGAGCTTGCCTGTTGCAATACAACCAATAAAAATGTATCTAAAAAGTAAACCCTGCCCATCATGCACCACAGACAGGCTAAAGTAAACACTTAAAGTCTATTTGAGTGATTTCAAATGGCTTCCTTGGCAGTTGATTGAGCATCACACTCATCATCTATTGGTCCCCGGCTCCCATTGACGTATCACAGACCAGATTCTAGGATATGACACTGTGGATCCTATTTGATTGAACATTGTAATTATTCAATTTTTCTCCAACTCCCACTGACAAAGCCTATCAGAGAGCGAGAGATCCTAGGTTGTTATGACACAGTTTTTACTGGATGCTTATCTCTAACTGAACCTTCATAAGCATGACTGATGATCTTATTAACTTAGGAGCGGACTCTTAAATTGTTGGCTGATGCTTGTAGATGTACCTTTATTTGGCTTATAGACAACCTGCCAAGTACACATCTTCAACTTCCATGAATTACAAATGTAACAGAGTGGTCCAACCATTCACATATGACAATCCATGACCATCACTGTAAGTATAAAATAAAATAAAGTATGCATATCAAACAATGGCTAGTCATGTCTCTCACCCAGTGTACTGTATAGAGTTGCAAAGTGAGGCATTTCTACGAAATGTCTTGTGGATGAAATAATAGTTGACTGACATTTAGGCAGGTGTGAAATAGCCTTGAGCAAAAGCCAAGCCGAGCAGCAGGCATAAGAGATAAGAAATTACAGATTGCTTGTCAACAGGGACATGCCAGTACTGATAGCCTAGCTTTTTGTGTCTGTAGCTCTGCATGTTATGGAAGCTCATTCCTGCCACCAAAAAAGGACAATGTCAAATCAAATCAACTCAAAATTGTATTAGTCATAATAGCTGAATACAACAGTGAAATGCTTACTTACGAGCCCCTAACCAACAATGCAGTTTTAAAAAATATGGAAAATAATAAGAAATAAAAGTAACCAGTAATTAAAGAGCAGCAGTAAAATAACAATAGCGAGACTATACTGTATACAGGGGGGTATCGGCATAGAGTCAATGTGTGGGAACACCGGTTATTGGAGGTAATATGTACATTTAGGTAGAGTTGTTATAGTGACTACGCATAGATGGTAACAACAGAGAGTGGCTGCGGTGTAAAACAGTGGGAGGGGGGGAATGGAAATAGTCTGGGTAGCCATTTGATTGAATGTTCAGGAGTCTTATGGCTTGGGGGTAGAAACTGTTTAGAAGCCTCTTGGACCTAGACTTGGCACTCCGGTACCGCTTACTGTGCTGTAGCAGAGAGAACAGCCTATGACTAGGGTGGCTGGAGTCTTAGACAATTGTTAGGGCCTTCCTCTGACACCGCCTGGTATAAAGGTCCTGGATGGCAGGAAGCTTGGCCCCAATGATGTACTGGGCCGTTCGCACTGAGGGGTAATAGGTTTTGTCGTGCCCTCTTCACGAACGTCTTGGTGTGCTTGGACATGTTAGTTTGTTGGTGATGTGGACACCAAGGAACTTGAAGCTATCAACCTGCTCCACTGCAGCCCCGTGGATGAGAATGGGGGAGTGCCCAGTCCTCTTTTTCCTGTAGTCCACAATCAACTCCTTTGTCTTGATCACGTTGAGGGAGAGGTTGTTGTCCTTGCACCACATGGCCAGGTCTCTGACCTCCTCCCTATAGGTTGTCTTGTCGTTGTCAGTGATCAGGCCTACCACTGTTGTGTCATCAGCAAACTTAATGATGGTGTTGGAGTCGTGCCTGGCTGTGCAGTCATGAGTGAACAGGGAGTACAGGTGGGGACTGACCACGCACCCCTGAGGGGCCCCTGTGTTGTTACCTACCCTTACCACGTGGGGGCAGCTCGTCAGAAAGTCTAGGATCCAGTTGCAGAGGAAGATATTTAGTCCCAGGGTCCTTAGCTTATTGATGAGCTTTGAGGGCACTATAGTGTTGAACGCTGAGCTGTCAATGAATAAAATTCTCACATAGTTCCTTTTGTCCAGGTGGGAAAGGGCAGTGTGGAGTGCAATAGAGATTGCATTGTCTCTGGATCTGTTGGGGGCATTATGCAAATTGGAGTGGGTCTAGGGTTTCTGGGATAATGGTGTTGATGTGAGCCATGACCAGCCTTTCAAAGCACTTAATGGCTACAGATGTGAGTGCTATAGGTCAGTAGTCATTTAGGCAGGTTACCTTAGTGTTCATGGGCTCAGGCACTATGTTGGTCTGCTTAAAACATGTTGGTATTACAGACTCGGACTGGGAGAGTTTGAAAATCTCAGTGAAGACACTCGCCAGTTGGTAAGCGCATGCTCAGAGTACACATCCTGGTAATCCGTCTGGCCCCGCGGCCTTGTGAATGTTGACCTGTTTAAAGGTCTTACTCACATCGGCTGTGGAGAGCGTGATCACACAGTGTTCTGGAACAGCTGGTGCTCTCATGCATGTTTCAGTGTTATTTGCCTCGAAGAAAGCATAGAAGTAGTTTAGCTCGTCTGGTAGGCTCATGTCACTGGGCCGCTCTCGGCTGTGCTTCCCTTTGTAGTCTGTAATAGTTTGCAAGCCCTGCCACATCCAACGAGCGTCAAAGCCGGTGTAGTACGATTCAATCTTAGTCCTGTGTTGCCGCTTTGCCTGTTTGATGGTTCGTCGCAGGGCATAGTGGGATTTCTTATTCTTATTTCTTAGAGTCCCGCTCCTTGAAAGCGGCAGCTCTAGCCTTTAGCTCAGTGTGGATGTTGCCTGTAATCCATGGCTTCTGGTTGGGGTATGTACATACAGTCATCGGTGCACTTATTGCTGAGGCCAATGACTGATGTGATGTAGTCCTCAGTGCCATCGGAGGAATCCTAGTCTGTGCTAGCAAAACAGTCCTGTAGCTTAGCATCTGCTTCATCTGACCACTTTTTTATGGATCTTGTCACTGGTGCTTTCTGCATTAGGAGGATAGAATTATAGTCAGACTTGCCAAATGGAGGGTGAGGGAGAGCTTTGTATGCGTCTCGGTGTGTGGAGTAAAGGTGGTCCAGAGTTTTTTCCCTCTGGTTGCACATTTAACATGCTAATAGAAATTTGGTAAAACAGATTTAAGTTTCCCTGCATTAAAGTCCCCGGCTACTAGGAACGCCTCTTCTGGGTGAGCATTTCTTGTCTGCTTATGGCGGAAAACATCTCATTCAATGCTGTCAGCTTCGAAAAATACAGTTGAAAACTCTCTAGGTAGGTAGAGTGGTGGTAGATAGTGTGGTCTACAGCTTATCATGAGATACTCTACCTCAGGCGAGCAATAGCTCGAGACTTCCTTAGATATCGTGCACCAGCTGTTATTTACAAAAATGCATAGTCCGCCGCCCCTTGTCTTACCAGACTCTGCTGTTCTATCCTGCCGGTACAGCATATAACCAGTCAGCTGTATGTTGATAGTGTCGTCGTTCAGCCACGACTCCGTGAAGCATAAGATATTACAGTTTTGAATGTCCTGTTGGTAGTTTAATCTTCCGCGTAGGTCATCTATTTTATTCCCCAAAGATTGCATGTTTGCTAGCAGAATGGAAGGAAGTGGAGGTTTATTCGATCGCCTATGAATTTTCAGAAGGCAGCACGCCTTCTGGCCCCTTTTTCTCTGCCTCCTCTTCACGCAAATCACGGGGATCTGCGCCTGTTCCCGAGAAAGCAGTATATCATTCGAGTCGGGTTCATCAGACTTGTTAAAGGAAAAAAAGGATTCTGCCAGTCCATGGTGAGTAATCGCAGTCCTGATGTCCAGAAGTTTTTTTAATTCATAAGAGATGGCAGCGGCAACATTTTGTACAAAATAAGTTAAAAAAACAAGTTATCAACAACGCAAATAAACAAAATAAAAAACACAATTGTTTGGGGACACGTAAAACGTCAGCCTTTTTCTCCGGTGCCATTGTTACCTGTCAATACTATCTCAACATTTCGAGATACGTAAGGCCAAACATTTCGAGACACTTTCTCAAAATGTGGAGATGGTAGATCATACAGGATGTGTTGTTTTCATTTGTAGCATTGTGTGGGGATTTACATCTGTCCACGTTGCAGAGATCCTCACAGCAAGGCCAAAGGCAAAACATGTGGCGAGCTGACATTTGCCCCAGCACTCTTGATTTGGTTTAATAAAATATTTACAGAAAGAAAGAGGTTGTTAAGACTGTTAAGACTGATTTGCCTCATGATTTGTCAACTTGTGCACAATGAATATGTGCGTCTGTCTTATCAACTGAAACATACTGATAACAACCACAGAACAAATGTGGTATACAGTGCATTCTGAAAGTATTTAGACCCCTTGACTTCTTCCATATTTTGTTACGTTACAGCTTTATTCTAAAATTGATTAAAGAAATGTTTTTCCTCAATCTACACACAATACCCCACAGTGACAAAACAAAAACAGGTTTTTAGACATTTTTGCAAATGTATTTAAAATTAAAAAACAAAATAACTTATAAGTATTCAGACCCTTTGCTATGAGACTCAAAATTGAGCTCAGGTGGATCCTGTTTCCATTGATCATCCTTGATTAGAGTCCACCTGTGGTATATTTTATTGATTGGAAATTATTTGGAAAGACACACACCTGTCTATATAAGGTCCCACAGTTGACAGTGCATGTCAGAGCAAAAACCAAGCCATGAGGTCGAAGGAATTGTCCGTAGAGCTCTGAGACAGAATTGTGTCGAGGCACAGATCTGGGGAAGGGTACCAAAAAATGTCTGCAGCATTGAAGGTCCCCAAGTTTGGAACCACCAAGACTCTTCCTAGAGCTGGCCGCCTGGGCAAACTGAGCTATCGTGGGAGAAGGGCCTTGGTCAGGGAGGTGGCCAAGAAACCGATGGTCACTCTGACAGAGCTCTAGAGTTCCTCTGTGGAGACGAAAGAACCTTCCAGAAGGACAACCATCTCTACAGCACCACCAAGGCCTTTATGACTGAATGACCAGACAGAAGCCACTCCTCAGTAAAAAGAACATGAGAGCCCGCTTGGAGTTTGCCAAAAGGCACCTAAAGGCTTCTCAGACCATGAGACACAAGATTCTCTGGTCTGATGAAACCAATATTGAACTCTTTGGCCTGAATGCCAAGCGTCACATCTGGAGGAATCCTGGCACCATCCCTACAGTGAAGCATGGGGGTGGCAACATCATGCTGTGGTAATGTTTTTCAGTGGCAGGGACTGGGAGACTAGTCAGGATCGAGGGAAAGATGAACGGTGCAAAGTACAGAGAGGTCCTTGATGAAAACCTGCTCCAGAGTATTCAGGACCTCAGACTGGGTCGAAGGTTCAACTTCCAACAGGACAACAACCCTAAGCACACAGCCAAGACAACACAGGAGTGCCTTCGGGACAAATATCTGAATGTCCTTGAGTGGCCCAGCCAGAGCCCGGACTTAAACCCGATCGAACATCTCTGTGCAGTGACACTCCCCATCCAACCTGACAGAGCTTGAGAGGATCTGCAGAGAAGAATGGGAGAAACTCCCCAAGTCAGGTGTGCCAAGCTTGTAGTGTCATACCCAAGAAGACTTGAGGCTGTAATCGCTGCCAAAGGTGCTTCAAGAAAGTACTGAGTAAAGGGTCTGAATACCTTTTTTTTCATAGAAATTTGCAAACATTTCTAAAAAAACATTTTTGCTTTGTCATTATGAGGTATTACATGGCTGTAGCTTAACAAAATGTAGAAAAAGTCAAGGGATCTGAATACTTCCTGAATGATGTCATACCCTACAACTAGGGTCCAGAATTTTACCTTGTTAGGTTAGCCTACCAGATCAGGAAAAACTCTGGGTCCCAGGAAAACAAATCCCCCCCACCACTCTGGGATGCCACCTCTGTAATCACCACACAATGGAACAAATTAAGAAAGTTAGGTCTAATATCTTGTCATTTCCAGTCAGTATTATTACATTTTGATATAGGATCTCGCAATTTTGACTTACTTATCTCGAATTCTTTTGATATCTTGCAATTTGGACTTACCTATCTCGAAATGTTGAGATAGTATCTCACAATTTTGACTTACCATACCTATCTCGAAATGTTTTGATAAGTAAGTAAAACTTTTGAGCTACTGTCTACAAATGTAGAGATACATAAGTCAACATTTTGAGTATAAATATTTGGGGTGGCTTCAGTAGAATGTAGCTAGCTGTCTGTTCTGCATTAATTTGTTGCATGTGAGAGGGCTGCCTTATTTCTTAGCCTAAATTATAAAACGAATAATTGTGACACATATGTTTTTCCTTATAATGCATTTTCCAACAGCAGTACTATTTTAGCTAATGGTGATATTACCGTAAACTTGCCGTCTACAGTAGCCTCCCTCCCACTCTCTTCTGCATACAGACATACTGTACATACAAACGCACAGACCTTAGAACGCATTCAGGCGAGCACGCGGTGGGAGGGCGGTTGGAAGGGGTGGTGCTGAAACGAACAGCTCCGAGAGAAAATGTGCGCTTGGGCAAATAAAGTCATCAGAGAGCTTTCTGCGCGCCACTGTCCCTGTTGATAGAGCCAGCCTCGCAATGAACCAGCCGAGCTCCCCATCCTCAAGATTCGCTTTCACAATTTTGGAGTCCGTCTACTCACCCTGACCATGAAGAGACAAAACGTGAGGACCCTTGCGCTCATCATTTGCACGTTCATCTACCTGTTAGTCGGTGCGGCTGTCTTCGATGCCTTGGAATCTAAGAAGGAGACGACTCAGAAGAAGAAAGTGTACGACAGAAAACAAGAGCTTAGGAACAAATACAATCTCACTAAACTCAACTTCGATGAACTCGAGGAAGTGGTGTTGCAGCTGAAGCCTCATAAAGCCGGGTTACAGTGGAAATTCGCTGGATCATTTTACTTCGCAATCACTGTGATCACGACCATAGGTAAGATTTATTAAACAGTGACGTAAATCTTACCTGAATATGTTGCACTTGATTGTGCTTCATAAATCAAAGCAAAAACCTAGGTAGGCTATGCATAGGCTACGCTCCATCGCCTTGCAAGTTCGCTAAGTTATTTAAACTATTGCCTTTACGACCTTGTTGAAGATGACATCATGTTTCATGCTATTTTTAGTTGACAATCAATATTATTTGCTTCAGTCTATTAGAACACATTATTATTATTATTAGCAGAGGAATGGCTGAAGCAAACAGAGAAATACATTTAAAATGCATTTACAGTATATTTCTAAATGGTTGCATGAGAGTTTGCGTCAAGTTTGGGACTCGTTAAGATAAACTTTATTATTATCTGTGTAATAGTGAGATATCATCGCAAACGTGGTGTTTAATCGTGTTATGACCCTGCTGCTTTTTGGATGGACTTCACAAAACAGAACACTAACACTAAAGCTGTGGAGTATGTCTTACAAAGCAATCCGTCACAACCCTAGAACAAATGTGATCGTTAACAGGTTGCAGTCCTAATCCTCTCAAGAGCCGTTGGACTAATAATGGCTGTTCAGCAGCATCAGGTGCAAATGCTCAGCCTAACCAAAAGGTGGTCTTCTAAAAGTCTCTACGAATAATATTTTGTATGTTAATCAAAATCATCTCATCATAATATTTAAATTTGAACGTGCTAGTAAAAACCAGGCCCAGTGTATTATAAACTCAGTAGACAGGCTAATGTCAACTGCCCCCTTTGGATATTACCCCTAATGACATAAGGATAGGAACATTTTTGAAATAGAAGAGAATAGTCTGGTCTCCTTTTTCACAGACCAAGAATAAAAAGGAGTCAATCTTTGGAAAATTACTGGACATGTGTAACCATTAGGGGTCTTGCTACAGTATTTGTTTTCCGCGGGTGATTTGTTTTTACTGCCTAAAGACAAATGTAGCCTACATGATTAGGAAAATACACTCACCCTCATCCCCCACTCACCCTCATCCCTCACTCACCCTCGTCCTTCACTCTCCCACATCCCTCACTCATCCTCATCCCTCACTCCCACATTTCCCACTATCACCTGTTATCCATCAACCTCACTAACTCACTCACATTCTCTCTCATGCACACATAAGCTCACCCCTATCATCACCCTTTACCACCCTTATACCTCACCCTCACTTTTATTCCCCGCCTCACTCTCAAACCCCCCCTCCCTACCATCACCCTCACCCCCAGCCTGTCCCATGCCCTCATCCCAGTCCTCACTTCCACCTCAGCCTTCGCTCTGTATTGAACCTCTTGGGCCAGTTGTAGCTGGTGACCCAGGGTGGTGATGGTAACCCTACCATTACGGCATGCTGTAATTGTGAGCCCACCGGGCTGGCAATGACACAGTGTTTGGCTTTTCACTCCGCCATTAAATATTGATGGCAACACCAGAGCTGTAGTGTTTAACTGGCCTCTCATCCACTCTACTATATTGTGTTGTGTATACTGTAGTCACACAATGACACACAGTCATGACCCCTCTCACTGACACAATGACACACAGTCATTATGACCCCTCTCACTGACACAATGACACGCAGTCATCATGACCCCTCTCACTAACACAATGACACGCAGTCATCATGACCCCTCTCACTAACACAATGACACACTGTCATGACTCCTCTCACTCACACAATAACGCAGTCATGACCCCTCACACTCACACAATAACACTGTCATGACCCCTCACACTCACACAATAACACAGTCATAACCCCTCTCACTCACACAATAACACAGTCATGATCCCACACACTCACACAATAACGCAGTCATGACCCCTCTCACTCACACAATAACACAGTCATAACCCCTCTCACTCACACAATAACACAGTCATGACCCCACACACTCACACAATAACGCAGTCATGACCCCTCTCACTCACACAATAACACAGTCATAACCCCTCTCACTCACACAATAACACAGTCATGACCCCACACACTCACACAATAACAGAGCCATGACCCCTCTCACTCACACAATAACACAGTCATGATCCCACACACTCACACAATAACGCAGTCATGACCCCTCTCACTCACACAATAACACAGTCATAACCCCTCTCACTCACACAATAACACAGTCATGACCCCACACACTCACACAATAACGCAGTCATGACCCCTCTCACTCACACAATAACACAGTCATAACCCCTCTCACTCACACAATAACACAGTCATGACCCCTCTCACTCACACAATAACACAGTCATGACCCCTCACACTCACACAATAACGCAGTCATGACCCCTCTCACTCACACAATAACGCAGTCATGAACCCTCACACTCACACAATAACACAGTCATGACCCCTCTCACTCACACAATAACACAGTCATGACCCCTCTCACTCACACAATAACGCAGTCATGACCCCTCTCACTCACACAATAATGCAGTCATGACCCCACAAACAATAACACAGTCATGACCCCTCTCAATCACACAATAACGCAGTCATAAACCCTCACACTCACACAATAACGCAGTTATGACCTCACAAACAATAATACAGTCACGACCCCTCTCACTCACACAATAACGCAGTCATAAACCCTCACACTCACACAATAACGCAGTCATGACCCCACAAACAATAACACAGCCATGACCCCTCACACTCACATAATAACGCAGTCATGACCCCTCTCACTCACACAATAACACAGTCATGACCCCTCACACTCACACAATAACGCAGTCATGACCCCTCTCACTCACACAATAACGCAGTCATGAACCCTCACACTCACACAATAACACAGTCATGACCCCTCTCACTCACACAATAACACAGTCATGACCCCTCTCACTCACACAATAACGCAGTCATGACCCCTCTCACTCACACAATAATGCAGTCATGACCCCACAAACAATAACACAGTCATGACCCCTCTCACTCACACAATAACGCAGTCATAAACCCTCACACTCACACAATAACGCAGTTATGACCTCACAAACAATAACACAGTCACGACCCCTCTCACTCACACAATAACGCAGTCATAAACCCTCACACTCACACAATAACGCAGTCATGACCCCACAAACAATAACACAGCCATGACCCCTCACACTCACATAATAACGCAGTCATGACCCCACACACAATAATGCAGTCATGACCCCACACACAATAACGCAGTCATGACCCCACACACAATAACACAGTCATGACCCTGTGTGTAGTCACACCGAACCATATCACAGAAGACGTAGACACACAGCTACAACTATAGTGAAACCCCATAACCTGGACACAGAGCCCCAAGGCACATTTGTTAGTGTTTAGGAAACGGAGGAGACGAGCATCCAGCATGGTGGTGAAAACCTGTGCATTACACACTCTGCTCCTCTATTGTACATGCAATGATGTGCAATGATATCAGAGGGATATAAACCTAAACCTAACCTATTGTATGAAGTAATTTCTTTGTTCATTTATTTGCAAATGGATGTGGCAGTTTCAGCATTACTGATTCCAATTGTAAGATTTATTTAGTTGGTAAAGCCACAGTCTCTTTATATGGACTTATTGCGGTCAGGACCAAGCAAAAAAAATAAAAAAATGAAGATATAATATAATAAAAGTACATTTTTTATCTTTATTATTTTTATGCACTGATGAAAGAAACATCACATGATGCAAAATGTCTCACATTTCACAACTTTAATTAGTTAGTATATGTATGAGCAGTGTTGATATATATGCTGAACAAAAATATAAACGCAACATGTAAAGTGTTGGTCCCATGTTTCATCAGCTGAAATATAGATCCCAGACATTTTCAATACGCACAAAAAGTTGATGTCAAATTTTTTGCTAAAATGTGTTTACATCCCTCTTAGTGAACATTTCTCCTTTACCAATATAATCCATCCACCTGACAGGTGTGGCATATCAAGAAGCTGATTAAAGAGCATGATCATTACACAGGTACACCTTGTGCTGGGTACAATAAAAAGCCACTCTAAAATGTGGAGTTTTGTCATACAACACAATGCCACAGATGTCTCAAGTTTTGAGAGAGCATCCAATTGGCATGCTGACTGCAGGAATGTCCACCAGCGCTGTTGTCAGAGACTTGAATGTTAATTTCTCTACCTTAAGCCGCATCCAATGTTGTTTTAGAGAATTTGCCAGTACACTACTGTTCAAAAGTTTGGGTCCCTTAGAAATGTCCTTGTTTTTCAAAGAACATCCATTTTTTGGTCCATTAAAATAAAATAACATAAAATTGATCAGAAATACAGTGTAGACATTGTTAATGTTGTAAATGACTATTGTAGCTGTAAACGGCTGATTTTTAATGGAATATCTACATAGGCGTACAGAGGCACATTATCAGCAACCATCACTCTTGTGTTCCAATGGAACGTTGTGTTAGCTAATCCAAGTTTATCATTTAAAAAGGCTAATTGATCATTAGAAAACCATTTTGAATTTATGTTAGCACAGCTGAAAACTGTTGTCCTGATTAAAGAAGCAATCAAACTGGCCTTCTTTAGACTAGTTGAGTATCTGGAGCATCAGCATTTGTGGGTTCGATTATAGGCTCACAATGACTAGAAACAAAGAACTTTCTTCTGAAATCGTCAGCCTATTCTTGTTCTAAGAAATGAAGGCTATTCCATGCGAGAAATTGCCAAGAAATGTAAGATCTCGTACAACGCTGTGTGCTACTCCCGTCACAGAACAGCGCAAACTGTCTCTTACCAGAATAGAAAGAGGAGTGGGTGGACCCGGTGTACAACTGAGCAAGACAACAAGTACACAAAAATGTGCTTTTCTTTAAAAAATAAGGATATTTCTCAGTGACCCCAAACTTTTGAACAGTAGTGTACGTCCGACCGGCCTCACAACCGCAGACCATGCTTCACCTTTAACCACGCCTCACCTTTAACCACGCCTCACCTTTAACCACGCCTCACCTTTAACCACGCCTCACCTTTAACCATGCCAGCCCAGGACCTCCACATCCGGCTTCTTCACCTGCGGGATCGTCTGAGACCAGCCACCCGGGCAGCTGATGAAACTGTGGGTTTGCGCAATTGAAGAATTTCACAAACTGTCAGAAACGTCTCAGGGAAGCTCATCTGCGTGCTCGTCGTTCTCACCAGAGTCTTGACCTGACTGCAGTTCGGCGTTGTAACCGACTTCAGTGGGCAAATGTTCACCTTCGATAAGCCACTGGCACACTGGAGAATCATAGTTTCAACTGTACCGGGCAGATGGCAGACAGCGTTGTATAGTGGTGTGTGGGTGAGTGGTTTGCTATTGTCAGTGTTGTGAACAGAGTGTCCCATGGTGGCGGTGGGGTTATCGTATGGGCAGGCATAACCTACAGACAACGAACACAATTGCATTTTATCAATGGCAATTTGAATGCACAGTGATACCGTGAAGAGATCCTTAGGCCCATTCATGCCATTCATCCACCGCCATCACCTCATGTTTTAGCATGTCACAAGGATCTGTACGCAATTCCTGGAAGCTGAAAATGTCCCAGTTCTTCCATGGCCTGTATACTCACCAGACATGTCACCTTTTGAGCATGTTTGGGAAGCTATGGATTGATGTGTACGACAGCGTGTTCCAGTTCCAGCCAATATCTAGCAACTTCGCAGAGCCATTGAAGAGGACTGGGAAAACATTCCATATACCACAATCAACAGCCTGATTAACTCTATGCGAGGGAGATGTGTTGCAGTCCATGAGGCAAATGGTGGTCACACCAGATACTGACTGTTTTTTTTATCCACGCCCCTACTTTTAAAAAAAGGTATCTGTGATCAAGAGATGCAAATCTGTATTCCCAATCATGTGAAATCCATAGATTAGGGCCTGATGAATTTATTTCAATTGACTGATTTCCTTATATGAACTGTCAGTAAATCTTTGGAATTGTTGCATGGACTCTACAAGGTGTTTGAAAGCGTTCCATAGGGATGCTGGCCCATGTTGACTCACACATCTATTTAGGCGAGGTGCTGGCTAGCGGAGTAGAACACTTGAAAAATGAAAGGAGAGCCGCACACTCTAGGAGCTCAGATGCAATAATTGAATAACCTAATATCCAACGTTTCGACAGACAAGCTGTCTTCATCAGGGTATAATGGCAAACACTGCGGGGTGACTAGTTTATATAGTGTCAAAGGACACACACAGGTGTCTGTAATCATGGCCGGGTGTGGCCTGATATTATTGGTTATTTCTCAGATATAAAATAACATACCAAAAACATGAATGGATAGCATACGATCGTAGATACAATTTGGCTACAGAGGCCTACAAACAATCACAATAATCACAAGAATGGCTTCAGATTTAAAGTCTATGTTGAGACCGAAGGGAGCAAGGGTCTTTAAATTAAAGATCCAGGCAGCCTCTCGGTTTAACAATAAATTCTCGAGGTCGCCCCCTCTCCTAGGGAGGGTGACATATTAGATGCCGATATAACGTAGGGACGAAATCGAGTGGTTTGCTTCTAAAAAGTGGGCCGCAACTGGATAAGTTGAGTTTTTGCACCTAATGGTGCTACGATGCTCCGAGATTTGTACTTTTAATTCACACTTTTCACACTCTTTTTGCGAGACTGTCCTTGAAAAAGATCATGTCTCGGTTTGTTTAGGATTTTCTCAATGGCAGTATTAATCTGACCATTTTTGTATCCCCTCTCCTTGAATTTTCTTTGCGTCTCAGACAGATTTCTGTCGAAATCTGATTGTTTTTTTGCTAATTCTTTTGACTCTACCGAATTGGCTGTAGGGAAAACTGTTTTTCAAGGGAATAGGGTGACAGCTATCAGCCCTGAACAAACTGTTAAGATCAGTAGGTTTCCTGTAAAGATAAATGTATAGAACATTAACCTCACATAAACTCAGAAGATCAAAGAAACTGATTTGACGTGTGTCAGCTTGCATAGTAAATCTCAGATGCTCAGAACAGGAGTGAAGAAAAGCATGGAATGCCTGGAGCTGTTTTGCATCACCCCTCCATAGAACAAAAATATCATCAATATACCATTTCCAAATAATGATGTGAGGCAAGAAAACATTCACTGCAATGCTTCCCACAGTTGTCAAGTTGGCTGGATGTCCTTTGGGTGATTGACCATTCTTGATACACACGGGAACACACGGGAAAACCCAGCAGAGTTGCAGTTCTTGACACAAACCGCCTGGCACCTTCTACCATTGTCATGGTTCCACCTGTCAACAGAGGGCGGCAGAGACGGTCCTAGAGACATTAATTGACACTCAGGTGTGGTTTCCTTTGCAAAAGCTTGAATTGTTTACCGTGTTTGTTTGTTTCCTGAGTGAGTTTTTGAGATTAAGTGTTTGTTGTTTTTCCCAATGTACTGTGATCCTGTGGCTACTGTTTATCAGTGAAGTATTCATGTTTATCTTTAACCACTGATTCCTTGTCTGGTCTCTTCTCTGCACCTGGGTCCGACCTCACCACGTCACAACCATACTCAGTTCAAAGGCAATTCAATATTTTGTCTTGACAATTCACCCACTGAAGGACACACACACACAATCAATGTCTCAATTGTTTCAAGGCTTAAAAGTCCCTTTTTAACCTGACCCTCCTTTATCTACACTGATTGAAGTGGTTTTAACAAGTAACGTCAATAAGGGATCATAGCATTTACTTGGTCATGGAAAGAGCAGGTGTCCTTCATTTGTTGTACACTTTGGTCTGAATGCCAAGCGTCACGTCTGGTGGAAGCCTAGCACCATCCCTATGGTGAAGCATGGTGGTCGCAGCATCATGCTGTGGGAATGTTTTTCAGCGGCAGGGACTGGGAGATTAGTTAGGATCGAGGCAAAGATGAACGGAGCAAAGTACAGAGAGCTCCTTGATGAAAACCTGCTCCAAAGCGTTCAGGACCTCAGACTGGGGCGAAGGTTCACCTTCCAACAGGACAACGACCCTAACCACACAGCCAAGACAACGCAAGAGTAGCTTCGGGGCAAATCAAATCAAATGTATTTATAAAGCCCTTCTTACATCAGCTGATATCTCAAAAGTGCTGTACAGAAACCCAGCCTAAAACCCCAAACAGCAAGCAATGCAGGTGTAGAAGCACTGTGGCTAGGAAAAACTCCCCAGAAACGCCAAAACCTAGGAAGAAACCTAGAGAGGAACCAGGCTCTGAGGGGTGGCCAGTCCTCTTCTGGCTGTGCCGGGTGGAGATTATAACAGAACATGGCCAAGATGTTCAAATGTTCATAGATGACCAGCAGGGTCAAATAATAATAATCACAGTGGTTGTCGAGGGTGCAACAGGTCAGCACCTCAGGAGTAAATGTCAATTGGCTTTTCATAGCCGATCAAGTCTCTAAATGTCCTTGAGTGGGCCAGCCAGAGCCCAGACTTGAACCTGATCAAACATCTCTGGAGAGACCTGAAAATAGCTGTGCAGCAACACTCCCCATCCAACCTGATAGAGCTTGAAAGGATCTGCAGAGAAGAATTGGAGAAACTCCCCAAATACAGGTGTGCCAAGCTTGTAGCGTCATACCCAAGAAGACTCAATGCTGTAATCTCTGCAGAAGGCGCTTCCACAAAGTACTTAGTAAAGGGTCTGAATACTTATGCTAATATGATATATATATATATATATATATATATATATATATATATATATATATTTTTCCCTCATCAATCTACACACAATGCCCCATAATGACAATGCAAAAACGGATTAGATATATATATATATATATATATATATATATAATCCGTTTTTGCATTGTCATTATGGGGTATTGTGTGTAGATTGATGAGGGAAAAAAAATTCAATACATTTTAGAATAATGCTGTAATGTAATAACATTTGGAAAAAGTCAATGGGTCTGAATACCTTTCGAAGGCACTGTATGTACATGTGGACCAGTGGAATCTATACTGAATATAAATGCAACATACAACAATTTCAACGATTTTACTGAGTTACAGTTCATATTTTCATATATAAGGAAATCAGTCAATTGAAATAAATTCATTAGGCCCTAATCTATGGATTTCACATGATTGGGCAGGGGCACAGCCATGCGTAGGCATTGGAGGGAATAGGCCCAGCCAATGGGGCACAGACATGCGTAGGCATGGGAGGGAATAGGCCCAGCCAATGGGGCACAGCCATGCGTAGGCATGGGAGGGAATAGGCCCAGCCAATGGGGCACAGCCATGCGTAGGCATTGGAGGGAATAGGCCCAGCCAATGGGGCACAGCCATGCATAGGCATTGGAGGGAATAGGCCCAGCCAATGGGGCACAGCCATGCGTAGGCATTGGAGGGAATAGGCCCAGCCACTTAAAAAAAAAATATTTAACCTTTATTTAACTGGCAGCCAGTTAAGAACAAATTCTTATTTACAATGACGGCCTAGGAACAGTGGGTTAACTGCCTTGTTCAGGGGCAGAACGACAGATTTAACCTTGTCAGCTCGGGGATTTGATCTAGCAACCTTTTGGTTACTGCCCAACACCCTAACCACTAGGCTACCTGCCGCACTTGGGAACCAGGTCCAACCACTGGGGCACCAGGCCCAGCCAATCAGAATGAGTTTTTCCCCACCAAAGAGCTTTATTATAAGACAGAAATACTCCAGTTTCATCAGCTGTCCGGGTGGCTGGTCTCAGATGATCCCGCAGGTGAAGAAGCCGGATGTGGAAGTCCCGGGGTGGCGTGGTTACACGTGGTCTGCGGTTGTGAGGCCGGAGACCACGAATTCTCTAAAATGACGCTGGAGGTGGCTTTTGGTAGAGAAATTAACATTCAATTCTCTGGCAACAGATCTGGTGGACATTCCTGCAATCAGGTGGATGGATTATATTGGCAAAAGAGAAATGCTCACTAACAGGGATGTAAACACATTAATGCACAACATTTGAGAAAAATAAGCTTTTTGTGCATATGGAACATTTCTGGGATCTTTTACTTCAGCTCATGAAACATGGGACCAACCCTTTACACGTTGCCTTTATATTTTTGTTCAATACACATCACTATAAGGTTCAAGAGTTTGGAGGAAAAAGGAAAATGACACATGTGGTCCTTTGTAAATGCCTCTGAGAGAACATCTAAGGATGATCATGGAAAATGTTTCAGTGACCTCTCCACGGAACACAGAAGGATTCTGTGATAGAACCATACATCTGTGAAACCCCCCCAAATAACAGGGGGAGTGTCTTGCTCTCTTGAGTAAATCTCTGTTCCGCTCCCCCTTAAAGACCCATTTCTAAGAACTCCTTTATTAAATCATCCTGACATAGTATTAACCTGCTAAAGATAAGTATGTGTTTCCACCATTGGAAAGATTCAGTATCCACCTCCTGAGAAAGATTGGTTCCAGCATGTTACTAATAACTCAGTATAAATGCCTGTCTGAAGTGGGGAAGGGAGAGAAGACAGGAAAGGAGTAAGTCTAAGTAAGGCTGCTAGTAGGAATGAGTCTTCACTCTGACGATACTAAGAGAGGGGGAGGTGGTGTCCACTCATCTCCTGGGAAAGATTGTTTCGATGGAAGGAATCCCACAAGGGGAGAATAAATAAGCAGCCAGTTGGAAAGCACTCTGCGAGTCTCAGAAGAGCAGGAGAGAGCTGGGGAGAGAGCTGGGGAGAGAGCTGGGGAGAGAGCTGGGGAGAGAGCTGGGGAGAGAGCTGGGGAGAGAGCCGGGGAGAGAGCTGGGGAGAGAGCTGGGGAGAGAGCCGGGGAGAGAGCCGGGGAGAGAGCCGGGGAGAGAGCTGGGGAGAGAGCTGGGGAGAGAGCCGGGGAGAGAGCCGGGGAGAGAGCTGGGGAGAGAGCCGGGGAGAGAGCCGGGGAGAGAGCCGGGGAGAGAGCCGGGGAGAGAGCCGGGGAGAGAGCCGGGAGAGAGCTGGGGAGAGAGCCGGGGAGAGAGCCGGGGAGAGAGCCGGGGAGAGAGCTGGGGAGAGAGCCGGGGAGAGAGCTGAGGAGCGAGCCGGGAGAGAGCCGGGGAGAGAGCCAGGGGGAGAGCCGGGGAGAGAGCCAGGGAGAGAGCTGGGGCCTCTTGGCACTGGGACGGTTTTGATCAAGTCTGGGGGAACGTTCACATCATAAGCCCCCGCTGGCATCACAGAGCCATGCCAGGCTGTCATTCCCACATCACTTAACACTGGCTGGCTGAACACTGACTGAATGAACACTATTGACTGCCTATAAGCAACTCGGGCCTATAGAGCATCCATCCATCCATGAGGCTAGGAACAAACTGAACATAGCAAATAGCAGCGGTGTCGAAAGCAGA
Source organism: Oncorhynchus clarkii lewisi (assembly GCF_045791955.1). Classification (NCBI taxonomy): domain Eukaryota; kingdom Metazoa; phylum Chordata; class Actinopteri; order Salmoniformes; family Salmonidae; genus Oncorhynchus; species Oncorhynchus clarkii. The sequence continues at coordinate 14,307,198 of NC_092154.1, forward strand.
GCTGGTGCTTTGTTTCTTTTTACCCCCCCGTGTATTGTGTTACAATAGATGGCAGGGCTCACCTGCGACTGTGCCTATGATATAAAGGAGCTATGGCTGTGTGATAGAATAATTTACAAAAACAAGGTGATTCCAGGCCACAGACTCACTGGGTTATTCTCCCTGGGCAGCTGTCTCTGCTCTGCCTATCCCTTTGATATAGCAGTAATTTCATGCTCAGCAAAATGTGGAAGTAATTTGCATTTGTTTAATTAGGACAGTTTTTTTTATTGTGGGTAAGGCCTTTTCTGTGGTACATTATATGCAGAGACAGTAAATGGTTCATAATAAATGTAAGATGAAAACATCTCCACTGTGCTGCTTTTAATTCAGTGACGCTGATTCAAGGAAATTATCAAACCCCTATCCCCTCACCTTTGACCTTTTGTTTTGTCTTAGTAACAATTAGCATACAGAACCAACAAATTAGCCATGTAAATACACTCCACGTTTATTCATACATAAGTGTCACCGTGTTCATTTATCATCATAGAGCATAATGGATTGTTTCAAGTCATGAACTGAATTTAAATTATTGTTCTGAATATTCGGGAGTAATAATATAATAATATGCATTAATAATATACAGTAATAATCTACTATGTTGCTCATTTCACTTTAACTCATGGATAGACCAACTCTTCCATCCTGCATTTTGTTTTTACATGCAAGGTCCATTTCTATGTTAGTCTTGCACTGTGCATATGTTCTATGCTGTATATGTTAACTGTAATGTACATGGCTGAATACATCATGCTCAGATGTCTGTATGCTTTAGGTCCAGTGTACAGGAGTAACTGGTACCCTTTTGATCACATGACGGCTCAATATGTTAAGAGATTTCTGCCAATCAGAGAGATGCTGCTGTTGATCCATGACAATCTAGTCATCTGTTGAGAGATGAGAAAGAGGGACTGGGTCCAAGTGAAAACAGGTGGTCTGCTGAGGACTGGCAATAAGGACTGACAATGAGGACTGTTTAGGAATGTTTAGGTATGACGTATGATAACCTCTATCCATACATTGCTTTTGTTACATGTGTTATGTAAACTATACCAATTATTTAGCTTTTCATTCTTGGTTCCAAGTCATTATATTGATGGAGTATGCAGATCAAACATTTTCTGGGGGCCAAAAATGTTAATAATAGTGGCTTGTTTAGAAAAACAAAGTCGGGATTGCAGTCACTCTTTGTTCCTAGCCTGCTTTCAATGTAGGGCTATCTAAATATGTAATTTTCTCTAATCTATACTTTCAAGACTTTAAATGTTAAAAAAACACTTTCAGCGGTTCCATTTCGATGCCAGCACCTCACCCCATTAGCTGTACCATCCTCTTTCCTCCTGAATCACATCCAAAAGATGACAAGGCACTTATCCTAATTTCAGAAAATAAAATGATAACCGTGAGTACTTGCTGAGGCATGATGAGTGAGCATTATATTATCAGCTGTATTATTAAGAGCCGATAGTGGCCTCCTAGCCCTGGCTTCCTCAAGCCTTTACATAAAGTCAAATGAAAAACATAACAAATAACCTTGTTTAACCTGATGCTGTGCTCTCCAGCGAGGCACTGCCCCCTTTTGCTAATGATCAAGACACACTAAGATTAAAAGTGACAAGGCCTCAGGAGCTCTGAGTGTCAGTGGCACTAGGCTGGAGAAGAACCAGTCAGAGTCAGGCAGTACCCACTCCTAATACTGTACCAGCAACAAGCCTGGCATAGCCCTGGCATGGCAGAGAAGGGCCATCGTCAAATAGATGAAAACACATTCACACCATGGAGGGTCAAAATGACACACCTCTCATGTAACCCACTGAGAGCTTAAAGGAAATTAATCCTTGTCACCTCAGTATCTGATTTGTCAAAATATTTAATGGATTTTCAGTGTCATATTTTCAGTACAGTGGAGAGCGAAAAAATAATGAAATGATGCAGACTATTTTGGGCTGCGAAAGCTCGTTCTGCCGAGAGACACACGTGTGAAACTGAGTATATCTGGAGAATGTGCTCATGATCAGCTGACATGTTAGCAGAATGTCTGTCTGTTGTGTTTTTTCTTTCAACAAAGAATGAGTTCTTGATTACCTTGTTAAACAAAAAAAGGACCATGTTCATTCATAAGACTATGAGCTAGTGGGATCTGATCAGCTTTAAACTAGACAAAATAGGATCTAAATCTCTCTGAGACATTTACAAATTCAGGTTTGTTCAAGGGATAAGTAAATACAATGCATCAACTGCAGTCAGGCAAATCACCATAATATTGTGTCATTTTCTAGCCTTCCAGTTCAGTCTGTTTAATCCGATTTAAGAACTTGGTTTTCCATGTGGCGTTTTCTGAATGAAAAAACGGATATAATCTCATGGCCCCAGAATATTGAATTATGGGCCGCTCGTCTACCCAGAGCTTACACACACACTCTCTCTCTCTCTCTCTCTCTTAGTGACTCCTGGACAGGTATAGCTAGCGATATGATTTATGTGCTAATCCTTTGAGTGGAAATGTGATATTAAGAGAGTGCCGTCACAGAAACAAGATATGTCTAGAAAACGCAAAAAGTCAGTAAAGTACACCATGCGTTATATTATTTTCTGGGAAAAATAAAAACATTTGATTGATTTGATGGAGGGGGAGTTTTTTGATACCTTACAATAGTTTTTGGCAGGTAATGTCCTCTATAAACTGTCCTTCATGGAACGTAACTATATTGTACCTGAAAGTACAGTACAGAGCATTTAAAATATTAAACCCGTATCTCAAACTTTCCTTTGGATTTGTGTCGTAGATATTAGAATGTTTTAGTGTAAGTAGCCATTGATTGAAAGCCACTGAACAGAACATACCCTAGGGCTAGACAATGTAAGCCTTTTGTTGTCTGTCTGTCCAGCTACGCTCACAGTAATCAAATGACTGTCTTTGGGATAACATTTGGTTCCTCTGTAAAGTTTCTCCTCCTGTGACCTTAAATGGAAAGGTATTGGAAACTTATACAGTAGCTTACAGCCAGTAACAAATTGTAAGTAGCAACTGAGTAGAACAGTGTTTTAGGACAGTGTTTTCCACACGTTTTCTCGAGTACCCCCAGCCAGTTCCACAATTGAAGTATCAGCAGCACACCTGATTAAACAAACCAAGGGCTTGAGGATAAGTTGAGCAGTTGAATCAGGTGTGCTTGTAATACAACAACACAACACAACAGTGGTAGGCCTGATCACAGACAACGACGAGACAGCCTATAGGGAGGAGGTCAGAGACCTGGCCGTGTGGTGCCAGAATAACAACCTATCCCTCAACATAGCCAAGACTAAGGAGATGATTGTGGACTACAGGAAAAGGAGGACCGACGGGGCTGTCATGGAGTAGGTTGAGAGCTTCAAGTTCCTCGGTGTCCACATCAACAACAAACTAGAAGGGTCCAAACACACCAAGACAGTTGTGAAGAGGGCACGACAAAGCCTGTTCCCCCTCAGGAAACTAAAAAGATTTGGCATGGGGCCTCAGATCCTCAAAATGTTCTACAGCTGCAACATCGAGAGCATCACTGGTTGCATCACTGCCTGGTACGGCAATTGCTCGGCCTCTGACCACAAGGCACTACAGAGGGTAGTGCGTACGGCCCAGTACATCACTGGGGCTAAGCTGCCTGCCATCCAGGACCTCTACACCAGGCGGTCAGAGGAAGGCCCTAAAAATTGTCAAAGACCCCAGCCACCCCAGTCATAGACTGTTCTCTCTACTACCGCATGGCAGGCGGTACCGGAGTGCCAAGTCTAGGACAAAAAGGCTTCTCAACAGTTTTTACCCACAAGCCATAAGACTCCTGAACAGGTAATCAAATGGCTACCCGGACTATTTGCATTGTGTGCCCCCCCAACCCCCCCCAAACTCTCTTTTTACGCTGCTGCTACTCTCTGTTTATCATATATGCATAGTCACTTTAACTATACATTCATGTACATACTACCTCAATTGGGCCGACCAACCAGTGTTCCCGCACATTGGCTAAAAGGGCTATTTACATTGTGTCCCTCCACCCACCACCCGCCAACAACTCTTTTACGCTACTGCTACTCTCTGTTCATCATATATGCATAGTCACTTTAACCATATCTACATATACATACTACCTCAATCAGCCAGACTAACCGGTGTCTGTATGTAGCCTCGCTACTTTTATAGCCTCGCTACTGTATATAGCCTGTCTTTTTACTGTTGTTTTATTTCTTTACTTACCTATTGTTCACCTAACACCTTTTTTTCACTATTGGTTAGAGCCTGTAAATAAGCATTTCACTATAAGGTCTGTTGTACCTGTTGTATTCGGCGCACGTGACAAATAAACTTGTATTTTATTTGAATAGAACACATCAAGTACATGGATTTCTCTGGGGGAACTTGGGAAGATGTTTGGGAAACACTGGAGTAAGATAGATAGCAGTGGTGGAAAAGTACCGTATTGTCATACTTGAGTAAAAGTAGAGATACCTTAATAGAAAAAGACTCATGTAAAAGTGAAAGTCACCCAGTTAACTACTACTTGAGTAAAAGTCTAAAAGTATTTGGTTTGAAATATACAAAAGTATCAAAAGCAAATGTAATTGCAAAAATATACTTAAGTATCAAAAGTAAAAGTACAATTATAAATCATTTCAAGTTCCTTATAGTAAGCAAACCAGATGGTACCATTTTCAATTTACAGATAGCCAGGGGAACACTCCAACACTCAGAAATAATTTACAAATGAAGCATATGTGTTTAGTAAGTCTGCCAGATCAGAGGTAGTACAGTGCCTTGCGAAAGTATTCGGCCCCCTTGAACTTTGCGACCTTTTGCCACATTTCAGGCTTCAAACATAAAGATATAAAACTGTATTTTCTTGTGAAGAATCAACAACAAGTGGGACACAATCATGAAGTGGAACGACATTTATTGGATATTTCAAACTTTTTTAACAAATCAAAAACTGAAAAATTGGGCGTGCAAAATTTTTCAGCCCCCTTAAGTTAATACTTTGTAGCGCCACCTTTTGCTGCGATTACAGCTGTAAGTCGCTTGGGGTATGTCTCTATCAGTTTTGCACATCGAGAGACTGACATTTTTTCCCATTCCTACTTGCAAAACAGCTCGAGCTCAGTGAGGTTGGATGGAGAGCATTTGTGAACAGCAGTTTTCAGTTCTTTCCACAGATTCTCGATTGGATTCAGGTCTGGACTTTGACTTGGCCATTCTAACACCTGGATATGTTTATTTTTGAACCATTCCATTGTAGATTTTGCTTTATGTTTTGGATCATTGTCTTGTTGGAAGACAAATCTCCGTCCCAGTCTAAGGTCTTTTGCAGACTCCATCAGGTTTTCTTCCAGAATGGTCCTGTATTTGGCTCCATCCATCTTCCCATCAATTTTAACCATCTTCCCTGTCCCTGCTGAAGAAAAGCAGGCCCAAACCATGATGCTGCCACCACCATGTTTGACAGTGGGGATGGTGTGTTAAGCTGTGTTGCTTTTACGCCAAACATAACGTCTTGCATTGTTGCCAAAAAGTTCAATTTTGGTTTCATCTTACCAGAGCACCTTCTTCCACATGTTTGGTGTGTCTCCCAGGTGGCTTGTGGCAAACTTTAAACAACACTTTTTATGGATATCTTTAAGAAATGGCTTTCTTCTTGCCACTCTTCCATAAAGGCCAGATTTGTGCAATATACGACTGATTGTTGTCCTATGGACAGAGTCTCCCACCTCAGCTGTAGATCTCTGCAGTTCATCCAGAGTGATCATGGGCCTCTTGGCTGCATCTCTGATCAGTCTTCTCCTTGTATGAGCTGAAAGTTTAGAGGGACGGCCAGGTCTTGGTAGATTTGCAGTGGTCTGATACTCCTTCCATTTCAATATTATCGCTTGCACAGTGCTCCTTGGGATGTTTAAAGCTTGGGAAATATTTTTGTATCCAAATCCGGCTTTAAACTTCTTCACAACAGTATCTCGGACCTGCCTGGTGTGTTCCTTGTTCTTCATGATGCTCTCTGCGCTTTTGACGGACCTCTGAGACTATCACAGTGCAGGTGCATTTATACGGAGACTTGATTACACACAGGTGGATTGTATTTATCATCATTAGTCATTTAGGTCAACATTGGATCATTCAGAGATCCTCACTGAACTTCTGGAGAGAGTTTGCTGCACTGAAAGTAAAGGGGCTGAATAATTTTGCACGCCCAATTCTTCAGTTTTTGATTTGTTAAAAAAGTTTGAAATATCCAATAAATGTTGTTCCACTTCATGATTGTGTCCCACTTGTTGTTGATTCTTCACAAAAAAATACAGTTTTATATCTTTATGTTTGAAGCCTGAAATGTGGCAAAAGGTCGCAAAGTTCAAGGGGGCCGAATACTTTCGCAAGGCACTGTAGGTATGACCAAAGTTGTTTGCTTGATAAGTGTGCGAATGGGACCATTTTCCTGGCCTGTTAAGCATTCAAAATTTAGTGGTGTAAAAGTAGAAGTTGTCTAGTAAAGTACAGATACCCCAAAAAACTACTGAAGTAATACTTTAAAGTCGTTTTACTTATTAAGTACTTTACACCACTGATAGATAGAGATGGAGACAGACAGAGGTGGAGAAGGATGTGGAGATGGAGGTGGAGGAGAAGTGGAACTAGAGATAGAGGTGGAAGAGGAGGAAGTTGAGATAGTGCTGGAGATACCTAGTCAGTTGTCCAAATGTGTCTTCTGCATTTAACCCAACACCTCTGAATCAGAGAGGTGCAGGGGGCTGCCTTAATCAACATGCATGTCTTCAGCTCCTGGAGAACAGTGGGTTAACTGCCTTGCTCAGAACAACAGATTTTTACCTTGTCAGCTCAGAGATTTAATCCAGCAACCTTCCAGTTACTGGCCCAACACGTTAACCACTAGGCTATCTGCTACCAGGTGGAGAAGGAGATAGTGGAGATAGAGACAGATGTTTAAGTGGAGATGGAAGAGGTTGAGACAGTGGAAATAGAGGTGGTGGTAAGCAACCTAGTCAGTTGTCCAAATGTGTCTTCCACATTTAACCCAACCCCTCTGAATCAGAGAGTTGCAGGTGCCCAGGAAACGGTGTGTTAACTTCCTTGCTCAGGGGCAGAACGGGTGTTCGATCCAGACACTAGGCTACCTGCCGCCAGGCGGAGATAGAGGAGGAGGAGATAGAGGTGGAAATAGAGATATAGAAGTGGAGTTGGAGATAGTGAGATAGAGGTAGAGGTGGAGATAGAGGTGGGGTGGAGATGGAGGTGGAGATGGAGGTGGCGATAGAGGTGGAGGAGGAGATGGAGGAGGTGGAGTTGGACTTAGAGGAGGTGGAGATACAGGTGGAACTAGAGATTGAGGTGGAGATTGAGGTGGAGATAGTGGAGATAGTGGAGGGGGTGGAGGTAGAGATGGAGGTGGAGGTCGAGGTGGAGTTCGAGATAGCAGTGGAGATAGAGGTGGACATAGAGGTGGCGGTGGAAATAGAGGTGGAGGTGATTATAGAGGTGGAGCTGAAGATAGAGAGGGAGGAGGAGATAGAGGTGGAGGGGGAGATAGACGTGGAGATATATGTGGAGATAGTGGAGGAGGTATATATAGAGGTGGAGGTGGAGATAGAGATGATGATAGAAGTGGAGGTGTAGATAGAGTTGGAGATAGAGGGGACGTGGAGGTAGAGATGTAGGTGGTGGAGATGAGGTAGAGGAGGTGGAGATAGAGGTGGAGAGAGGTGGATATACAGATAGAGGTGCAGATAGAGGTGGAATTAGAGATGGAGGTGGAGATGAAGGTGGAGATAGAGGTGGAGATAGAGTGGAGGTGGTGGAGGAGGAGGTGCAGATAGAGGTGCAGATAGAGATAGAGGTGGAGATAGCGGTGGAGATGGAGATAGAGGTGGAGATAGAGGTGGACATGGAGGTGGAAATTGAGGTGGAAATTGAGGTGGAGGTGATTATAGAGGTGGAGCTGAAGCTAGAGAGGGAGGAGGAGATAGAGGTGGAGGTGGAGATAGAGGGGAAGTGGAGATGGAGGTGGATATGGAGGTGGAGATAGAGTGGAGGTGGTGGAGGAGGAGGAGGAGGTGCAGATAGAGGTGCAGATAGAGGTGCAGATAGAGGTGGAGATGGAGATAGAGGTGGAGATGGAGATAGTGGAAGAGATGGACGAGGGGGTGGAAGGGAGGTGGATATAGAGATGGAGGTGGAGATAGATATGAAGAAAGAAGTGGAGATAGAGATGAAGATTGTGGTGGAGATAGAGGGGAGATAGAGGTGGAGGTGGACGTGGATGAGGTGGAGTAGGTGGTGATAGAGGAAGAGAAGGTGGAGGTGGAGATAGAGGGGGAGGAGGAGATAGAGATAGCCCATGAGTAGAGGGCTGGATTGTGTAAACGAAAAGGAAGAATATTACAAACTGCATGCTGCTGAAGATGGTGTCAGAAACCGCAGGCGATGTTCGTGTGTCTATCAACTGAGTCTCTGTCCACAAGTTTTTAGGCAACGCCTGAGAGAGGTAATATACCCTGCATATACATATTTAATCTCCAGCCCTCTTGCTGGTTATTTTTCCAGACACGTTCAACCACGCTTCATCTGAAATTCTGAATGATCTAAAGCACTTCTGTTTTACTGTGCTGCAAATGTTTGTGTGTCTGTGTGTGTCTGTGTGTGTGTGTGTCTGTGTGTGTGTGTGTGTGTGTGTGTGTGTTTCTGTGTGTGTTTCTGTGTGTGTGTGTGTGTGTGTGTGTGTGGCTCCTGAGTGGTGCAGTGGTCTAAGGCACTGCATCTCAGTGCAGGAAGCGTCATTGCAGGCCCTGGTTCAAATCCAGGCTGCATATCATTTGGCCGTGATTGGGAGTCCCATAAGGCGGCGTACAATTGGCCCAGCGTCGTTTGGGTTTGGCCGGGGTAGGCTGTCATTGTAAATAAGAGTTTGTTCTTAACTGACTTGCCTAGTTAAACAAAAAATATACTCAGAGCTGTGAATATGTGTGTTCTGCAAGTGATGTCTTTCATGAAGCTAGGGATGGAAGGGTGTTTGTGTTTGGGATGTTGGAAAGGACTATGTGGCGTGCTGTAATCCCTAGGAACAACTATCTCTCTCAGCACAGTGCATCAGCTGGTTAAAGAAAACAGTGGGACATTATAGTGTGATGGAATAAATCATTCTCTCACACAGACAGGCTGCTCTCATTTCACTTTTAGCAAGCAGCTGGCCTTATCACTATTAGCTAGAAACTTTTTGTGTCTATGTTATTCTCTATCACACACACACACACACACACACACACACACACACACACACACACCTCTCACACCACTATCAGCCAAGGCAGTTTTAATATCGATGCAATTCTGTGGTCCTGTACCTCAATGTAATAGAGTTGGCAAGTTAAGCACACTATCCCAGTGCTTGACTATCCTCACAAACCCTCGTGCTGCAAAACAGAGTCTGCCCCATAGTGTGTGTGGAAAGCTGTTAGACGTCTCTGAGACGTTGCCCCTCACTGCATCCCAAATGGCAGCCTATCCCCTATATAGTGCACTACCCATAGGGCTCTGGTCAAAATAGTGCATTACATAGGTGATAGGGCACCATTTGGGACGCAAACCCTGTGTGTTTATGATCCAGTAATGGACGACCATCATTTGCTGTCTTTATCATAACAAACCTGGGATGGCCTTCTCACAACTCACCACCTTGTACACAGTTTCAACTGTCTACAGGTTCACAAGATGTTCAATGTTAAAAACGAGGTTGTGTTCGGTCGCTATGGTAACAGAGCGTATTTTCCCTATCCTTTACAAAGTGCAATGCATTAGAATGATTTTTCCTAATTCCTCGTTAGGTTTCTTCCTAGGACCCTGCCTTCTAGGGAGTTTTTCCTAGCCACTGTGCTTCTGCCTCTGCATTGCTTGCGCTTTGGTGTTTTATCTGTAAAACATTTTGTGCATTACAGCTGGTGATGTAAAAAAGTGCTTTATAAAATAGATTTGATCAATTAGGCCTGGGGTGAAAGTAGAGTTCATTTATCCCTGTTATGAGACCTATATGTAAGCGCACTTGCATGTACACCCCCAAAATGTATTGTCCTAATCATAGGATCTCTGTGGACCTAGTCGTAAAGATTTGTCATTTAACTTTTAAAATGGATGACCTTTTATTGTGTCATAAACACAACCAGTCATGATGTTTTCATCTGATAGTCAAACAATCACTTCAAAGGTGCTCCTTTACTAGGCATGTTCATCCACTCGCAACATATTTCCAGCCTCCAAACAGTGGTTTACACAAAACACCAAAAAGTGTAATGACATTAGGCCAGAATTTATACATCCACTGCTGTCCGTGGGCATCTCGGTGTCAGCCACTCGTCTTTGCCTTGGCAAAAATGTTGTGTTCTCATCAAACCACATCGCATTTTGGAGCGTAGAATTTATGCGTCCACAAATTAACAGGTCATCTATGGCACTCAATGGTAACTTTGGTAATTTATACTTAAGTATATATATTTTTTAATGTATTCATATGGTATATTTTTTTATATGTGTGTCCATATTGTCCTTGAGTTTCTAGGTAGAGCATATGGTTCAAGAGAAAAAAGCCTAATTAATGAAAAAAGCATCTTATCAACTATGGTATTATTTTAGAATAATTCTGCATCTCTTCCAACTATGAACTTTTTTCACAACTGCCACCAGTTTGGCACTAAAACATTTACAACAATGACATATTAACATAGTAAAATAAATAAAAGTGTGTAAAAAAAGAAGAAGTTTATAATTTGAATAATGTTTTTACAGATTATTTTATATATTTTACATGATAAGGCCACATAGATGGCCAGAGATAATTACACACCTGTGATAATCTGAAGTACCCCAAAAGGCCACTAGATGTCATGTGGTAAAATTCCCTAAAAACCTTGAAAGTTACCAAAGTTCTGATAGTTCACTAGTAAACTTCAAAGTTACCAGTTATATACCCTCCCTTTGAAAGTTTCCAGTAATATACCCTCCCTTTGGAAGTTACCGGTAATATACTCTCCCTTTGAAACCTTAGCTGCGATTGTCTTCAACAACTATATGTTCCATTTTGTTTTTGCATTTGATTTAAGCTCTGTGAGCCACCTTTGATGCAGGAGACCGTCACACACACTAATGATAATAGCAATAACAATAATAGGTGAACGGTGTTTACCCCTGGGGGCTGAGGGAGTAGGGAGCTTATGAACACATCGATTTTATGTGACTGAAAGGGACAAAGGAAAAGGAGCACTGACACACAGGCCTAACTGAGATGTTATTGGGTTCCAGTAGCGGTCTGGAAAATCCTGGATTGAAATAGTATTTGTTTATGTTTGTGTATTTTATCAAATACGTTAACTACGGTTGATTTAGCATGTTTGGCGCAATGGAACACAATGGAATAGTCAGAAAAGTTTAAACCCCGTCCATTGGGCACTCTAGGCAGGCTCAATCAAACGCTCAAAGTATTTTAAGGAAAACAAATACTGTTAGGACCCAGATGTGGGCTTGGAGACCTCCATTAGATATCACTCTGATATCATGGCTGTGGATAGGAGAGAAGCGGTGAAAGTGGCTTGTCCATTCCTTTATTCCCTGTCTTTTCATCCATTTGGATATGCATGGTGGTGAAAAAAGGGTGTCAGGGTCAGGGCTTGTCCCTAGTAATGCAATCAATTAATCAATCAATCAATCACATGTATTTATAGAGCCCTTTCTTATAACAGCAGTTGTCACAAAGTGCTTATACAGAAACCGAGTCCAGAGACCGAGCCAAGACCGAGACCGGGAGTGGGACAAGGGGTTTGAGACCGAGTTAAGACCAAGACCAGAAGAACAAGACCAGAGTCCAATTTAAGACCATGATTGTAATTTTGTCAAATCACCTCCATAATAAGAGTTCAAAATGTCCGGTATTTCTGTGTTCATATTTCAGAACAACATATGGATTCTTTAGACATTCAGAATAGTGAAAACATGCATTCTGAGGTAACCCTATGCCTCCAGAGAAGGGCTAAGGATTTATAAAATAATTATTATAATAATAATTTGAATTCTATAACTATTGTCAATGATGTTCTGATTTAATTTCTTCAGTTTTTGTTGGAAAGGAAAGGGTTAACACCGAAGAGAAAGAAATATCCATTCAGGATTTTTCTTTGCTGTCTCTGGGGAGATCAATCTAGCTAGCTAAGTCAGCCATTGGCTAGGCCTTTAGAAGCTAAATAAAGACATCTGCCATTCAACTGTATGAGGGCAAAAATGTTTGGAAAGTTCTGTCTTCTTGAAGGCCAACGTGTCATTGCGTAATAGCGAGCAGTAGTTTTCCCACGGTCTAGCTAGCAGCTGCAGAAGGTGTTGTTGCTAATTTGTTAGCCCTTTTCAAGAACAACGTTCAACAAGACGTTAAGTTTCAAATGATCATCTGGTGAGTGGAACTGTGTTTTTTATTGCAGTGCGCTCGCTGTTGTTAGCCATCTCATTGAAAGTAACTTATGTGTGTGAAACATTGATGCATTTAATTAAAGTGGAACTGACAGCAACATGAAATCTTATTCAAATCTGCTCATATACTGTACACCCCCAGGAAGAATATAACACTTTCTTAAACATTTTCTGACAAGCGACAACTTAAAAGGTTGCAGCTGTACATAGTCTATTGGTAAATAGCCCACCCATTTTCACCTACCTCATCCCCATACTGTTTTTATTTATTTATTTTTCTGCTCTTTTGCACACCAATATCTCTACCTTTACATCTGCATAATTGTAATTATTTGCCTACCTTCTCATGCCTTTCGCACACAATGTATATATAGACTCCCCTTTTTTCTACTGTGTTATTGACTTGTTAATTGTTTACTCCATGTGTAACTCTGTGTTGTCTGTTCACACTGCTATGCCTTATCTTGGCCAGGTCGCAGTTGCAAATGAGAACTTGTTCTCAACTAGCCTACCTGGTTAAATAAAGGTGAAATAAAAAAAAAAATAAAAAAAAAATTACCATATATAAGTGTTCATAAATTCTTATGTTTAGGAATGATCTATACTAATGCGTTTGCGAAAGTTCTATAGCAATATAGAATGGTAAAGCAGCCATGTATTTGGCCAATTAATAGACACTGCAGTAAATAAAACCGAATAAAAACATCTGACTTGTCCAGGAACGGAGTCAACACAGACGGGTTCGCTATAACCAATCAGAGGTACCGTAGGCCTTTTTACAAACAAGCCATTTGCCACACGGACCTGCCATCATTCATTTGGAACTGGACTGTGTGTTTACAGGCAGATGCAACAGCACAACTTTAGATCATTAGAATGCATTCGCCAAAAGCCACAAAATACACCTGAATAGATTTCTGCAAATATGTAAACATCATGGGAGACCTCTTACATTTGGGAACTTTACAGTCCTATTGTTCAAACAACCATGAAAAGGTTGTCTCTCTCTCCCTCAGTTATGCACCTCAACAATACCTAATGCTAGCCAGAGAAAGATGAGCTAAAATCTAACGAAGGAATATTAGATAAACACTTTTTCAACTTGTTGGCTGTCAAAATTGCACTGATAAGCGATGGGGAATTGTAGCCTCCTTGTCCTTCTGCAGCTTGCCTGCCAATGCATGCTTGTCCCAACCAATCACCCAAGCAAACTGGCTAAAGTCGGCTAGCTTGTTAGCTAGCTACTTCCAGATACAAATGAGAGAACACCTCACTCTGACGATTTTACGAAGCAGAGCTGCTGGCTGTTTACATGTTATTTAGAGTGTACTTGACTAACTATTACTTTTTTGCCTGTTTACTGACACCGGTCATAATCAGCAGGTGTTGCGCGTTCGTAAATGAATCAGTTCTGCGCTCTGGTACACTCACACAGAGTGCTTTGAAATCAGAGTAGATAGCCAAAGTGAATTTGTGAATGCGAGAGATATGCTAACTGGACAACAGTCACTCAAGTTCTTGCTAGCTAACCAAATGACACCGGCATCTATAGCTGTGTATAGCCACCAAAAAAAACATATGAAGAGAAAAATTCAGTCACTCACCCACTCCTTCAATGGCATGACATGACATCCTCCTAGCAGCTAGCTATGTAGCTAATGTTAGGCTCCGTGTTTTTAGTTTGTTACATAAAAAAATATGCTAGTTTATTAGCACCGTTATGAATGACTTGGGTTCATTGCCCTTGCTAGTTTGATTGTATTGACTTTCCCAGCCTTAGTTACATTCGTTAAATGTTTTTTTGCAATGGGAAGTAATAGTTGTAAATTTCGATTAATGGTTGTGTTTTTGTATTCTTATGATTGGGACCTACTGGCTTATTATGTCAGAGTTTATGGACTGCTTATCCTTTAACATCACGCTGTGTGTGACTGCTGTCTTCCCATCGGCACTATGCAGGGGTGTAGTGGTGCTTTAACATCACGCTGTGTGTGGCTGCTGTCTTCCCATTGGCTCTATGCAGGGGTGTAGTGGTGCTTTAACATCACGCTGTGTGTGACTGCTGTTTTCCCATCTGCTCTATGCAGGGGTGTAGTGGTGCTTTAACATCATGCTGTGTGTGACTGCTGTCTTTCCTACTGCTCTATGCAGGGTGGTGCCTGGAGTGGTGCCTGGAGAAGTGGGTATAGTTTTGCCACAAAGTTCCCAAACAGCCCCCCAGTGAAGGAAAGGCACCCTGGCACCCTGTTTTCCTATGTTTTTTTTAATGAGTTTTCTTATAATCTAAGTCCACAATAATGCTTAAACCACATCAATCTGATTGGGTGGGCCTGTCAGGGCTTGGCTCCCCAGTGGGTGGATTGCGATTGTGTTGGCTACTTTGTGCATGATTTCTCCATTGTACTACATAATTGACAAGTCTTATACCTCCACTACACTACTTTGATGCACATCAGTAGGGATTAAGAAATTAGTATATGCAATGCCCACTGACAAAAAAGTGGGTATACAGTTTATACCTGCATATACCCTCCACTACACCACTGACCAATTGTGTTTTACAAAAAGTGCTCTGTCCTACATGAGTGCGCTGGTATTACCGTTTGCTGTCCTTTCAGAATCACGAACCTGTCACACAGCCCTTATGAAAAAAAGATTGCAGTTTTGAAACTGCAGTAAAAGTGCAGTAATTGCAGTCGACTGTGGTGTTTTGGACGCATTAATTGCAGAATAACTTCAGTTTAGTGCAGTTGAACTGTAGTTTACTACAGTTACACTGCAAAATTACGGCAGTAAAAAAAACTGTGCTATATTTCTGCAGTATTTGCAGCATACTGCAGTTACACTGCATTCTAACTACAGTGTACTGCAGTTACACTGCATTCTAACCACAGTGTCCTGCAGTTACACTGCACTCTGACTGCAGTCTTTCTTGTAAGGGACTGAAGGCCTCTAGGTTCGCCACTGCGCAAACATGTCTATAATAGATAAGGCTGTTAAGATATTAATGTTTCAAAAAAGGAGTCTATATATTTGGCCTGCCGAAGGGGTTGTATGCGCTAACAGAATGGAAGCTGATAATTAGGAGTTTTTTACTCCGCTGGTCTCAGAAAGAAATTAAGAGTCCTCGCTGTCCGAGACCAAGTCAAGACCAAGTACAAATGTATCCGACACCGAGACAAGACCGAGTCACTCAATATGTGGTCTCGAGACAAGACCGAGTCACTCAATATGTGGTCTCGAGACAAGACCGAGTCACTCAATATGTGGTCTCGAGACAAGACCGAGTCACTCAATATGTGGTCTGGAGACAAGACCGAGTCACTCAATATGTGGTCTCGAGACAAGACCGAGTCACTCAATATGTGGTCTCGAGACAAGACCGAGTCACTCAATATGTGGTCTCGAGACAAGACCGAGTCACTCAATATGTGGTCTGGAGACAAGACCGAGTCACTCAATATGTGGTCTGGAGACAAGACCGAGTCACTCAATATGTGGTCTCGAGACAAGACCGAGTCACTCAATATGTGGTCTGGAGACAAGACCGAGTCACTCAATATGTGGTCTCGAGACAAGACCGAGTCACTCAATATGTGGTCTCGAGACAAGACCGAGTCACTCAATATGTGGTCTGGAGACAAGACCGAGTCACTCAATATGTGGTCTGGAGACAAGACCGAGTCACTCAATATGTGGTCTGGAGACAAGACCGAGTCACTCAATATGTGGTCTCGAGACAGGACCGAGTCACTCAATATGTGGTCTGGAGACAAGACCGAGTCACTCAATATGTGGTCTCGAGACAAGACCGAGTCACTCAATATGTGGTCTGGAGACAAGACCGAGTCACTCAATATGTGGTCTCGAGACAGGACTCGAGTACTACAGTACTGTTACATGTGTTAGACTATAGACAGAGGAGGAACAATTGCGGTTCATATAACCGCTAAATAAGATCCGTTGCTTGATTTAATTGCATGTCAAGTCATTATGCAGGGGCCCTATAATAGGCTTGTGCAATGCAATGTGATAGCTTTTACATTTGCCACAGAGCCAAGCAAGAGAGGGTTTGGGTATCCATGACTCTGTTATAGAGCCTTTGTCATAGAGCATCAGCCAGCTGTCATGAATGTGAGTATTTGTGCGTGTGTGTGTGCGTCTGTGCCTGAGCCTGCCCGCCTACCTGCTGTCGGTGTGTGTGTGTGTGTGTGTGTGTGTGTGTGTGTGTGTGTGTGTGTGTGTGTGTGTGTGTATGTGTGTGTGTGTTAGGGATGTGTCACGCATGTGTCTGTTTTGGTACAGTATATGCCCCTGGTGCTACCCAAGCCGCGTAGCCTAGACAACTGTCATGGCTGCCTGTCTATGTGTTGATACACCGGCTCATTGATCTAAAACATTGAACCCATCCACTCCTGAAGAGACCTGCTGGCACCAGTCCACCCACTCAACCAACCACTCTGGGTCCGTTTTCCATCCCAATTCCCAGACCCCTCTTCCCTGTCCCCACTACATCCAGTGAAGGTGTAAGTACTATTAGCTACCTATCAACCTTGGAAACCGTATCTCTTTCATCCAGGAGAGCTCTACATTGTTTTTATTCTTATATTTGTGACAAGAGTAAAGTGATCCGAAGGATCGGAGTGTGTCTGCCAGACTGCCAGAGAGAGGGAGAGGGAATGAAAGGGGGAGTGAGAGAGAGAGCATTGGAGAAAGAGCGAGCCAGAGAGAGGGAGAGAGACAGTGAGAGAGAAAGAGTGAAGCACTATCCATTTTTTAAAGCATTTTGACTGAATAAAACATTAACCGGCTGCACAGTGAAAATTACTCAATCACCAATCAGCCGGCCTGTGAAGATGTCAGCCATTAGACTTGCTACTTCATTCCTCGGTTCCCTATATTTACATGTGCGTGATGCACGCCATGCATGTTATGTTAGCGATCACGTGTGTCACAGTCAAGGGTTCACAGGTGGGTGCCTGCCATGAAAAGCCTGCTGGATGCGTTCAATGATAATGGGTACAACACACATGTGCACATCACCGCTCAGCCCCACATGTAATCTGTGACAGGGCTATGCTGATGTAACAGTATAGCTTCCATTCCTCTCCTCGCCCCTACCTGAGCTTGAACCAGGGACTCTCTGTACACACCGACAACAGCCACCCTCAAACCATCGTTACCCATCGCTCCACAAAAGCCACGGCCCTTGCAGAGCAAGGGGAACAACTACTTCAAGGTCTCAGAGCGAGTGACGTCACCGATTGAAATGCTATTAGCGCGCACCCTGCTAACTAGCTAGCCATTTCACATCGGTTACACTGTCACTGCAGGAAAACAGGGGTCACTTATTACTCAACATGGGTAGGTGCTTATTAAGGTGCTTTTTTTCAAGTCTTATAATGCATTATGACTGCATTATATTGTAATATAAGACATGAGTGCCTATGATCTGTCATACGTGTCTACGACACTCCTGTAATGTCAGGCAGTTGAATGTGTTACATAGAGACAATGCCCTTTTATTATAATCAAGCATTCTACATGTCAGATTTAACTAAAGCTTTACCATTTCTTAGTATCATGTCATAATGACCCTGACTAAATTACAGCTATGTTCAGTCCATTGTAGAATTGCTACAAGCCTTATAAAGAGACATTATAAGGGCTCATAAGTGCTTATAACAAGTAATAAAACATACCTGTCAACGTTAACTAAAGTGTTGCCAATATTGGCAATGCTTGAAGTGGAGTGTAGTGCTTACAATGGCCAGAAGGCTTTAGGCATTACTAACTCTGCTGTAATCCTGAAGAAAAAAATATAGTGACTTCATCTCGAAATATTATAATGCAAATATTATTATAGTTTGATATGATTCTATGCAATCAAGGTCCTTAAATGTAGAACTCAGTTAAGCATGTACATATGCTTTCACATACATACACAGTGCCATAACACATATTTTCATTTAAAACATTATTTTTATTAATTAATTCATATTATTTCATCCTTCCACAAGATATAGTCCCGACACAAATCTAGGGTTGCTAGAGATGTGACCCAGTCGTTCAGTGTTTTTGTTCTGTATCTGTGGACCTTACCCAGTCGTTCGTTCTAAATGTTCCACTGGCTAGCAACGTTCTTATCCCTTGCTTGCTAGCTAGCCAACTTCAGCTAACTTACAGTCACGTCAAAAAGAATAACAGCAAAGTAGCTGCATTTGCTTTTATTTAAGCTTTTTTCAAGTGACATTTATTTGCATACGTCCATAACAATGAGCGAATAAGGTGCGATTTCGACTGACATGGGACATGTGCTCACTCGTCAGGACACTGTTGTTCAGAGGAGCTAGCCATCCACACAGCTACAGTATCCCCAATCACTTCAAACAGAAGCCGGAAAGAATGCAAATTAGCTACGTTTCATTGTACCTTTTTTCAATTGATTTTTTGTTGTTGTATATATCCGTAAAAATGATGCCGGCTGATTCATGATTTCGACTGGCTGAGAAACGCTGCCTGCTTGTCTGTCTCGTTCATGGGACAGCAGGAGATCGAATTTGAATATTGAAACACTGTTGCAAATGTCGGAGAAACAGACAGTAAGATTTATACAAATCTCTGCTGTTGAAAACTAAATGTTAGTCTAACAGAAATGTGAGATAATTTCTAGATGCTTTTATTAGTGGAGGTCAAGTTTATAACTTCCCTGCCTGGGCTGATGAGACAGTGAATTGCGCAGTCAGATGGAACAGAGTAACTAGGCATTTTAACGTCATAGATTTAGCCGGTGGTAACTTGTGGAATAGACACCGGCTGGAATGAGGTTTTAACCAATCAGCATTCAGGATTAGACCCTCCCATTGTATAAGTGCACGCACGCACACGCGCGCACACACACACACACACACACACAGGATGTCACAAATGGGATGCTTGAAACGGAAGTGGCCATCAAGATACCTGTCTAAAAGCCTGTAAAGAAACCTCTACACACAGTCAGTACAATACATAAGAAATGACAACAAATTTGAGCCTTCCTCACTACTAGATTGAGTGGTTAATAATTAAAGTAACTACTGCTTTGTATGGAAATAGAGAGCGAATTATAGAACACGATTATTTACTGTTTTTGGACTCTATTTTAGACTGACTGGAACTATACACTTCTTCCTATCTTCTCCCCTAACCCTCCCTTCTCTTCCCCATCTTTCCACCATCTCTTTCCACCTCCTGTCTTCTACGTACGTACCTGAGCCTTAAATGTACCCTGGGCCTTGTACCGGTGGATGACAACGTGTCCCAATCCACTGTGTGTCAGGTCTATAAATCATGTGACTGATTAATCACTTAATCCTTCCTGGGATCTCACACTCTGCTCGGAATGCCTGGCTTGATGACCTCATGGAAAACCGGGATCTGCCAAGGTTTCCTCTTTTATTCCCTGAAAAGGAACCGAGGGAGAAAGTGCATGGAAATAGCCCCCTGTCATTTCATCATGTTTTCATAGTGACTGTAGGAAATAATGGCCCTGCCTGATTACTGATCTAGACTACTAGAGGACAGACTGACACAGCCTGATCTAGACTACGAGAGGACAGACTGACAAAGCCTGATCTAGACTACTAGAGGACAGACTGACACAGCCTGATCTAGACTACTAGAGGACTGACTGACACAGCCTGATCTAGACTACTAGAGGGCAGACAGCCTGATCTAGACTACTAGAGGACAGACACAGCCTGGTCTAGGCTACTAGAGGACATACAGCCTGATCTAGACTACTGAGGGCAGACACAGCCTGATCTAGACTACTAGAGGACTGACTGACACAACCTGATCTAGACTACTAGAGGACTGACTGACACAGCCTGATCTAGACTACTAGAGGACTGACAGACACAGCCTGATCTAGACTACTAGAGGACTGACTGACACAGCCTGATCTAGACTACTAGAGGACAGACACAGCCTGGTCTAGGCTACTAGAGGACAGACAGCCTGGTCTAGACTACTAGAGGACAGACACAGCCTGGTCTAGACTACTAGAGGACAGACACAGCCTGGTCTAGACTACTAGAGGACAGACACAGCCTGATCTAGACTACTAAAGGACATACACAACCTGGTCTAGACTACTAGAGGACAGACACAGCCTGATCTAGACTACTAGAGGACAGACACAGCCTGGTCTAGACTATTAGAGGACAAACAGCCTTATCTAGACTACTAGAGGACTGACTGACACAGCCTGATCTAGACTACTAGAGGACTGACTGACACAGCCTGATCTAGACTACTAGAGGACTGACTGACACAGCCTGATCTAGACTACTAGAGGACTGACTGACACAGCCTGATCTAGACTCCTAGAGGACTGACTGACACAGCCTGATCTAGACTACTAGAGGACTGACTGACACAGCCTGATCTAGACTACTAGAGGACTGACTGACACAGCCTGATCTAGACTACTAGAGGACTGACTGACACAGCCTGATCTAGACTACTAGAGGACTGACTGACACAGCCTGATCTAGACTACTAGAGGACTGACTGACACAGCCTGATCTAGACTACTAGAGGACTGACTGACACAGCCTGGTGATGAGAGCAACATGGGTGCTGAATGGTCTGCTGTAGGAGCCTGGAGACGGCAGAACGGGTAACTGAGTTAAACCTAACCCAAAACAGTGCTGTCTCTCCTCTCGGCTTCACATTCGCTTGCAGATAATAAATGCTCCTGGTGGACCTTCACTGGCCCCTGAGGTCACAGATCACTGGCTGGCATAAACATGAGAGCCATCCGGCCCCTGGCTCCTATCAGCTGAAGTCACTTGTGTACATGGAAAATTATGTGGGCTTGGAAGGACTACTTTCTACTAGCGTCAACAGATATGTCATGAAGGAGGTTGGTTTCATCATTGAATGACCCAGTGGGCAAAACTAGTTGTACAGTTTCTGGTTGTAACGACCCCAGGCTGGTATTTGTCATGTCTGGTTGAATGAGCTGAACCAGGGAGTTGATGACAGAACAACTCAGTTGACACTAGTATTTAATAAATACTAGTGTCAACTTTTTCTCCTGGATCATTGTGTCGCAATGTGTAACTGCGCTTCATAGAAACTATATTACATAATTCATGTTTTAGATATCCTACCTCTAAAAAGACCCTCCCGCCTCTCCTTTTTCCTCTTTTAGCTGATTGAACATTAATGAAGCCAGTAAAAGTTTGTACAGTTTAGTTTTTTACTCAGGATACATGATTAGACTCATTGACTCTCGAAGTGAATTATTATTCCAACTAATCCACATTCCAAGCGTTCTTGGTCTCACAGTGTATACGTGGACACCACCGAGAGCCCTTTGAGAGCAGCTGTTTTGCAAGGTCTCTTATGGGTCAACATCTCGCTGGGCTAATGGAGTGAAGGGAAGGGGGTGAGAGGGGAGGGAAGAGAGGGCCAGCGCCGTGTTGGAGTGCATGAATAAACAATCAGGGGATTGTTTGGAGTTTGAGTTGTCCATGATTAGAAATTCATGTCGGGTCTCCTCCGGGGTCTATTGTTTAAATTGGTGAGGGGGAGACACATTCGGTCTGGGAATGCTATACTTAATTTGTAATGTTTTCGTGGCAATTCGAAGTTCTTAGCCGAAGTCTACGCACCTTTATCGGTCATTGGTCAACAGTAGAGATTCTTCAATTAAGTGTTTGTTTTCATGCAACGATAGACGACTCGTTTTCATGCTAATTTATTCAGTTGAGAATAGTGCACCAAACATCTTAGATGTAAAATTGCGCAACTAAGCGCAACTAAGATCTTCAAAATTAATGACAGATTTCTTGAGTTATCTGAGATTCATTCTGGCTACTGGACAAACAGTACTATTGTCGCTTTTTTTCAAAAAAAGGTATTTTAAGGAAGTACTGTATGTGAGCTCACTTGTTCGGCTAAGTGCCAGTCGAACCGAGCATTTGGAGCAGCTACCATAGAGCGATACAGTTGCTAGGCAGGCGCAACTGGCCTAGGTCCCAGCCTGGGTCTCATGTACACTGTACATGTTATAGTCATTCTAGCATTGTCATACTACACTGTGCTGTTTAGCATGGCACAATGAACCAACACAGAGAGGAGTTGTCTGAAGCATAAACGGACTGTAGCACCAGGCCAAAACACAACAGACTGGAGCACCAGGCCGAAACACAACAGACTGGAGCACCAGGCCAAAACACAATGGACTGGAGCACCAGGCCAAAACACAATGGACTGGAGCACCAGGCTAAAACACAACAGACTGTAGCACCAGGCTAAAACACAACAGACTGTAGCACTAGGCTAAAACACATTGGACTGGAGCACCAGGCTAAAACACAATGGATTGGAGCACCAGGCTAAAACACATTGGACTGTAGCACCAGGCTAAAACACATTGGACTGGAGCACCAGGCTAAAACACAATGGACTGGAGCACCAGGCTAAAACACATTGGACTGGAGCACCAGGCTAAAACACAATGGACTGTAGCACCAGGCTAAAACACAATGGACTGGAGCACCAGGCTAAAACACAATGGACTGTAGCACCAGGCTAAAACACAATGGACTGTAGCACCAGGCTAAAACACAATGGACTGTAGCACCAGGCTAAAACACAATGGACTGGAGCACCAGGCAAAAACACAATGGACTGGAGCACCAGGCTAAAACACAACAGACTGGAGCACCAGGCTAAAACACAACAGACTGGAGCATCAGGGTAAAACACATTGGACTGGAGCACCAGGCTAAAACACATTGGACTGGAGCATCAGGCCGAAACACAACAGACTGGAGCACCAGGCTAAAACACAACAGACTGGAGCACCAGGCTAAAACACAACAGACTGGAGCACCAGGCTAAAACACAACAGACTGGAGCACCAGGCCAAAACACAACAGACTGGAGCACCAGGCCAAAACACAACAGACTGGAGCACCAGGCTAAAACACAACAGACTGGAGCACCAGGCTAAAACACAACAGACTGGAGCACCAGGCTAAAACACAACAGACTGGAGCACCAGGCCAAAACACAACAGACTGGAGCACCAGGCTAAAACACAACAGACTGGAGCACCAGGCTAAAACACAACAGACTGGAGCACCAGGCTAAAACACAACAGACTGGAGCACCAGGCTAAAACACAACAGACTGGAGCACCAGGCTAAAACAATGGTCTGGATGTTGCATGATGAGAGTTTAAAGATGGTGTAGGTTTGAAGACAGGGCGTATAACATGTTAAATGGGTGTGCTGTTATAAGATTACACGTTCCCACTAAATACGGTATCTCACATGGGTCAAATGTAAACAGGTCACAGTGACAATATGACCAGACTAGATTGAAAACTGGGCTAGCTAATATGGCTGAGCAGCATCGTAAAGCTATGGGACCTCCTAACAAACTCCACTATTATTGCAGATATTCTTTGTTTATTGAACCAACAGGTGTCCCATATTTTTCAGTCCCTCTGACGTCTAGAGTTGAACCAGCCACCGCCACACACAGATTATTTTAGCTTCCCGCTGTGGCAGTTAAACATCCAGCGTCCAGTCTGGCATATGTCTCTAGGGAGCTCCAGATGTCTGAGAACATCTAGTCAGGGTTGAAGTCCAGAGTCAAATATAATAAAATCACATTTATTTGTCACGTGCTGAATACAACAGGTGTAGAGTGAAATGCAGTGAAAATCCCCAAAATGTAAGAGATAAGAACAACAAATAATTAAAGAGCAGCAGTAAATAACAATAGCGGGGCTATATACAGGGGGTACTGGGGCTATACTGTATACAGGGGAGTCAATGTGCAGAGGGCACCGGTGTCGAGGTAATTGAGGTAATTATGTAGAGTTGAAGTCGGAAGTTTACATACACTTAGGTTGGAGTCATTAAAACTAGTTTTTCAACCAATCCACAAATTTCTTGTTAACAAACTATAGTTTTGGCAAGTCGGTTAGGACATCTACTTTGTGCATGACACAAGTCATTTTTCCAACAATTGTTTAGAGACAGATTATTTCACTGTAGCACAATTCCAGTGGGTCAGAAGTTTACATACACAAAGTTGACTGTGCCTTTAAACATCTTGTAAAATTCCAGAAAATGTTGTTATGGCTTTAGAAGCTTCTGATAGGCTAATTGACATCATTTGAGTCAATTGGAGGTGTACCTGTGGATGTATTTCAAGGCCTACCTAACTTTGCTCGACATCATGGGAATTTTCAAACGAAATCAGCCAAGACCTCAGAAAAAATTGTAGACCTACGATCACGTTGAGGGAGGGGTTGTTGTGCTTGCACCCCACGGCCAGGTCTCTGACCTCCTCCCTATAGGCTGTCTCATCATTGTTGGTGATCAGGCTTTTGTGTCATCAGCAAACTTAATGATGGTGTTGGAGTCGTGCCTGGCCGTGCAGTCATGAGTGAACAGGGAGTACAGGAGGGGACTGAGCACGCACCCCTGAGGGTTCCCCGTGTTGAGGATCAGCGTGGTGGATGTGTTGTTACCTACCCTTACCACCTGGGGGCGGCCCGTCAGGAAGTCCAGTATCCAGTTGCAGAGGGAGGTGTTTAGTCCCAGGGTCCTTCGCTTACTGATGCTATTTGAGGGCACAATGGTGTTGAACACTGAGCTGTAGTCAATTAATATCATTCTCACATACAGCGGGGAGAACAAGTATTTGATACACTGCCGATTTTGCAGGTTTTCCTACTTACAAAGCATGTAGAGGTCTGTAATTTTTATCATAGGTACACTTCAGTTTACATTGGTGCGTTACGTTCAGTAATGTTTTGCTTCCAAAACATCCGTGTCACGTAGAGTAGGCCAGAAGGCTATACTGGAAAACCTAACCTCTATCAAAATAAAAAGATGGCGTAGCCGCAAAAGTTCTTCTGTGCAAGAGTGTTTATTTACAAAGTGATTCCGGAACAAAAACAACCGTACTGCCATCAAACATATACCTTATGGGACAGCTAAAAACAATGATGCCACATCCACAGCGCAATCCAAAATGCCTCTCCATGAACTAAAAGAGAGGCTCCTTTTGTAGGGCTAGCCCCTCCCCTCAGATCAATTAACACTAATTAATTAAGCAATTACCTAGTCAAACCTACATTTTCAATTAACTAAACATACTAAAGGATATACCTTGCAACGCGTATTTATGAAACAATATCCCAATATAACATTTACAACATTACATCACTACTGACAGTGTCTTTCAATATGCCCATTTACATGAATGAACCATTCGGGACAGGCACTACAAAGTCAGCCCAATTCCCTTAGCTCGGGTCCTTATCCAGCATACCCGGAAGTTACAGAGTTGGAGAGAGAGAGGAACAGAACAAACAAACAACGCGCTCATCCATAACATCGATAAGTAAAATACATATTGCTTATGTTAAATATGAACATTGACATAAGTGTGAAATGTATGTACTAAGATAGAGATGTCAACTTGTGTGTCGACCCACATTGTTACCTTATCTGATAACGGATCAGGGATGAGTGATGAATGTGTGCGTGCGTTAAAGAACCAAAAGCTGCCCGCGGCCAGTGACGGACTTCTACGTCACAATCCGGTGATTTTGAAGAGAGCCACATCAATTTACAGAAATATTCATAATAAACATTGATAAAAGATACAAGTGTTATTCACAGAATTAAAGATATACTTCTCCTTAATGCAACTGCTGTGTCAGATTTCAAAAAAACTTTTCGGAAAAAGCAAACCATGCAATAATCTGAGTACGGCGCTCAGACAACAAATCAAGCCAAACAGATATCCGCCATGTTTGTGTCAACAGAAGTCAGAAATAGTATTATAAATATTCACTTACATTTGATGATCTTCATCAGAATGCACTCCCAGGAATCCCAGTTCCACAAAAAATGTTTGATTTGTTCGATAAAGTTCATCTTTATATCCAAATACCTCCTTGTTGTTAATGCGATCAACCCAGTAATCCAATTTCATGACGCACGAGCAGACGAAAAATAAAAAAGTTCCGTTGCAGTCCGTAGAAACATGTCAAACGAAGTATAGAATCAATCTTTAGGATGTTTTTAACATAAATCTTCAATAATGTTCCAACCGGAGAATTCCTTTGTCTTCAGAAATGCAATGGAACTCAAGCTAACTCTCACGTGAACGCGCGTCACCAGCTCGTGGCACTCTGCCAGACCACGACTCAAAGAGCCCTTACGAGCCCCCACTTCACAGTAGAAGCATCAAACAAGGTTCTAAAGACTGCTGACATCTAGTGGAAGCCTTAGGAAGTGCAATTTGACCCCAAAGACACTGTTTTCAATAAGCCAAGTGTTGAAAAACTACAAACCTCAGATTTCCCACTTTCTGGTTGAATTTTTCTCAGGTTTTCGCCTACCATATGAGTTCTGTTATGTTCACAGATATCATTCAAACAGTTTTAGAAACTTCAGTGTTTTCTATCCAAATCTACTAATAATATGCATATATTAGCAACTGGGACTGAGTAGCAGGGAGTTTACTCTGGGCACACTTTTCATCCAAACGTGAAAATGCTGCCCCCTATCCCAAACAGGTTAAACATGCTGATAGAAATTAGGTAAAACTGATTTAAGTTTCACGGCATTAAAGTCCCCGGCCACTAAGAGCGCTCCCCTGGAAGAGCGTTTTCCTGTTTGCTTGTGGCGTAATAGTGTGTTCAACAGCTTATCATGAGATACTCTACCTCAGGCGAGAAAAACCCTGAGACTTCCTTAGATATTGTGCACAATCTACGGTTTACAAATATGCAT